>NC_058106.1:36061051-37261051 GCF_914725855.1 Thunnus albacares
GCATCATTATCACAGTTAAGCTAACTTTAGCATCGGATTTAGCTAAGTTCATAAACTGTATAGCTATTCACAAACCTGGTAGCCTCATCTGACTGCTGACATTTTGCCATGCGTTACTTTTTTCTGCCAAGATCATGGTAAGTTTTTAATGTTGTGTTATAGAGTTCGGGAAACTCTCTACCTCTCCTGCTTGCATATGTTGCTTCTGGCTAAATCACATACAGCTGTTATCTCATTGGTTGCGCTTTGAAAGGTCAGCAGCAACCAAGGTCAAAGTTGAAATAATTTGAATTTTTTGCGTAGTGCTTGGTGGCAATTTCAAGCAGTGGGCCATGCCAAAAGTAGCACCTCCACATAGATGGGCGCCACCGTTCTCGACATAGCACAGAGCGGTTTCACCGCTGATCATGTGTTTGGCAGCTTTAGGAGGCCAAAGGCTCCAGGTCTACTGTGTGGCAAGTCTGTTAGTTTGTGGTAATTTGCTTAATTGCTCATTTGTGTGGTTACAGAGTATACACTTCAACAAAATATAACCTTAAACGATAGGAGCCTTAAACCTGCAATAACTGATTTACTGTACTGTGATATGTTGAACTTGTTAGCAAACAGATGCTTATTTCTACATCCAGCAGTTACAGAACAACATTATCATTCATTTGGAGTCGTGTTTCTGTTCACCTGGTGAATATAAGTCCAATATTTACTCTCTTTTGTCTCTGTTTTTCCTCTCTACCAACTCCTTAGAGAAATATCTATCTCTTTAACCACTAAATGCTCCACTGTGTTCATCTATCTTGCTGTTCCCAAGATTCATAAAGTTATTGTGTCTGTACACACTGTTACATGTTGATGTTTGAAGAACGTCCTCAAGTTTGCCTCCATAAATTAATAGTGCACAAATCAGAGTGTGTAGATGAATTTGGTGAGCAATAATCTTTTAATATTGGACTTAATGCCATTTAGTAACAACTACCAGATCTTACAAATTCAAATAAATATTTTTAATTTACTTCCTTCTTAAATCAAGTCTAGTCAATTTTATTTATATGGCCCAGAATATAAATTGGACCTTTTAGACCCTCGATTCAACCCTCGCAGGATGTCCCGCACACATTTGGCTCTGGGCTTCGATAAGAAAGCTTCAGTATCTTTGCAGATGCAAGTCAAACACAGATCCATCACTTTCATCTTCTTAGGCTTCTTCTAGGTAAATAAGGATAAAACCCTACCTGATAGAATAAGTCTCTCCCCACCTTTGCTCTATTTCCGGACTAATCTGAAAAAATAATTTAATCCATGTTAATAAGAATGAATTATTCATACACATTCTAGTAGATGTCAGAGGTTGACAGCTGAAAAAGTTGCATCGCAACTCACTGAAAATTAAAATGTTGGAGCCAAAGTAGATGTGATGACTACCATCAGTGTCAAACAGCCCAGAAATGTGGTGTGTTGACTGTGTCCCTCATCACTCCTACACTGTTTAACAAGCTTTCAGCAGAGTAATTCAGTTTGATTGAAAAAGCATCCCACCGATCAACGTTTCCCACAGAAACATAAATCAGGAAGTGACAGTGTTGCCTTGACAGCTATAAACATGGATTTTATTATTGAAAATGTGCTGTAAGATGTGTCCATCAGTGTAAGATACAGTATCTTTATTACACAAGTAAAAACTTACTCAGGTTGATGCTTCTTTTACCTTGACATTTACCCCTGAAAAGAGCCCCAATATCAAGAGACAGTTAACAGGAAAATCCTGTGTTCATCTTACCCCTGCTTCAGTAGTCATCCCAATCTTTAAAAACGATGATGGAAGATGTGAGAGAATATTGAATAATAGGTTATTATTTTATAAATCTTTTGTATATCTGTTACAAATGTTTTCAAACTAAGGGGTCGATGTTTGTTTTCAACTGAATGTGACGTATGATGTCATTCTGGTACACATGTTGATGAAGAAATGCTACTCCTTGGATAGTTGAACTCTTGAACTTGTTTCTGTTTGAGGGTTGTTTGCTGACTTCTGGGGTTAGCTAGAGATATCTTTGCCTTAAGTCTACTGTCTTAGAAACTGGATCATTGGTACCTAGACAAGCTAAATTTGCAGCCTGGTCGCCAGAATAAAACGTCGACATGTAACAGTTCGTGAAAGTGTCCTTTCAGGGAAATGACTGTTTTTAGCTTTGCTTCTGGAGACGAATAAAGCTGTCTGGTTTGGGTTCACAATCTTTAGAGAAACGGCTGTCTGAATGACATGATTTCTTTCCAAAAATGCAAGATGATTGTATTTTTGTTTTGTGTTTGGACATTTGTATAATGGTTACTGATGGTGTGATGGATTTGTACAGTGTCTACAACTACTTTCTTTATGTCTCTTTGTGGTTCTTGAGCAATGATGAAAAATTTCCACGACAAAGATCAGTTGGAAGGTGGTAGTGGGAAGGCAGCTGAAGGCATTGGTATGTATGCTTGTCAAACAGCGTCCGGTGGGGGGGCTGCATCTGAAAGTTCATGTCCCTTTCCGAAATCCACAATCACGCCAACTTCACGCAGCGATCGGACAGGTCTGATCTTCTCTCTCAAACACTTTTCTGTGTTTTATGTTTCACCTGCTGCAAGACAAATTCCCACTTGGGATAAATAAAAGAAAAGTAAATTTGAAGGTGAAAAACTTGCACTTCTTTGTCTGAGCTGTGAACAAAGATGTTCTGGAAAAATAAAGGAAATCTTCCACTGACCGTCATAAATCGATGGTATAGACCGGTTTTCTCGAACCTCCCCGGTGGACGCTGTGAGCAGGGGGTTCATATTCTCAGCACATCTAAAAGTGAAATCATTTCGAAGGCTGAGCAACCAGCTGCTCTGCTGCCTCAGCCTTGGCACCAAAACGCCTTTATCTCGGACTTCACACACGTATTCATCCACATAAAGTAATAATTATCATCGACTCACACTCATTTAATGAAGCAGAGCTTTGTGGCGTTGGGATCATTAAGTCTTTTTCTTTTAAAGCCAATTCCCCGGAACATTGATTGGCGATGCGAGCGTGCGGTGAAGATGTGAGGAGAGACAATACTAATGAGCTTTTCAGCTGTAGGGCTAAATTTGACCCCGACAGACTCATCACACCTGATCTACACATAATCCATCACACTCTTCACTCTGTGGACACATGTACAAACAACCATTATCTGTTTGTTTCTTTTGTTGTTGTTGTTGGGTTTTTTTTTTTTATATTTAACATTGAGTTGGGATTTTACAGTATATAGAGAATAGAATTATAGCACTTGGTAAATTTTTATATTGTCAGTCACTATCTGGTGACTTGGGGTTTACATAAAGTATTGATTGTTCCTTTCAATCAACTTGATATCAGAATAAGAAAGGGCTCTAGTGTACTAAAATACAGACTTGATAATGCAATTGTGTTTCCTGCTTCTTCTACATATTTTTCATTCTTATAAATACTCAACGTTCTTACTGATGTTTCTTCAATACACCTGACCTACGATTATGTGAAATGTTATTTATGTCTCCGTCCGGTTACAGTACAATCCAGCTCACCTGTAAAGCAGGCGCCCCACACTACTGACCTCATGCAACAGCCAACATGAGTCTTGTGTTTTACCTGTAAGACTTGCGTTTTAACCCATAAGACCCCACGGTGACACAGGTGTCACCAACCCTTTCAATGTTCTGGAAAATTCCTTATACAGCTTTATCCTTGACTTTAACTCATGAAGTCCCCTAAGTTACACCCACTGAACATCCTGGTGCAGTCATGTGACAACGTGTGAATCTGTGTACCTGTGACATCACTTCCAAAATGGCGGCGTGCCTGGTCAGCAAATGTGACAGAACTAGCTAATTTTAAAAAGCTTGTTTTTTTTTGTTACTAAAGGTAAGTTTCAACCCATTTAACAATTCTGATGCTTTAATAAGACGTCCTGTATTACATTTAACCTGTTCTGACCACATTTCTTGAACAAATTGATATAAAACAAGTTGGGGATCTTTGACACTGAAGGTAGAATTTAAAAAAAAAATAAAAAAATCAGAAATGTGTTCCTTGTCGTCCATTTGGTCTGTTTTATATTCCCCATAATTTTCCTTTAAGGAGAAATGGATCCGGGTTCTTATGGGTTAAAGCCGTAACGTTAGATTTTCACACAGTCAGAGAAATGAAAAAGTGTGCCTCCTGGTATTAGTTCAATTATAAAATCCACAGCGCACCAGAGTGTCTCTCCTGCCCGGCTGCTGCCAGCGCTGTCAGCCGAAGAGTCAGTCACACTGGACAGTAGAGGAGGTCGTACCAGTGTCTGGTCCAAAAGTCGTTAAGTGTAACGACTCAGAACCTCAGGACCCAAAAGCACAACCTCAGAGACAGGAGCAGAGTCCAATATTCTTTAATCAGTCAATAAAAACAAGCAGGGGTCACAAACCAGGCAGACAACTCCAAGGGACTAGGCAAATCTCAAGACCGGGAAACAGGCAGGATCTCAGGTAACAAGCGAACAAATAAGTAGATATAGAAATGCTGGAAAGCTATGCAATCATACTAGACAATCTGGTAAGGAGCATGTGAATATGGACCAGTATATATAGGGAGTGACTGATGAGCCTAATGGGATCAAGGTGAGGAGATGGGTGGGGAAACTCAGGTGAGGGGAATGAGGTGATTGCAGGGCAGATGGGGGTGGCAGGAGAGTTAGAGATCAGGCAGGTGAACAACATGAAAAATAATCACTAAAACGGTGAACCCGTGACATTAAGTTGATTTTGGTAATATTCAACACCGGTTCTTTAGAGCAGCAAAGTCAGAGCAGGAAACACAGTCTTTCTGCTCATTGTCCTCTTGTTTCCATCATCCCTCTTTCTGTTTCCACCACAGTTATATATTTAGGTGATTTATTTTGAGACAAGACTCTATAAAAGTTTACAGCTTGTCATGCTGTCATGCTGTCATACTGCGTTACTCTGTGTACAATGATGCAGCTAAAAAAAAAAAGGCAGTGATTTGACTGACAGAATACGAGTCGACTGAAGGGCTTCTCAGCTGATGATTTGAATCATTGACATTTATGCAGCAGCCCCAGAATGAGCTGAGCACACCTGACCAGTAAAAACAAGGGAATGATTAGCCCATAAAGATGATGTTCATTTGGTTGGCAGACTGCACCATAACTACAATAACTCAAAAATGGACGCATTCATATTTGTGCAGTAGAGGCTACTAAAGGCAAGTCCAAAAGTAGCAGGTTCACTGTGGATCAATAGATTTTGTTAATTAATTGATTGTCTACACATTTGTTTGGGAATTTGCACCAATGGTCCTGCATTATTAGGTAATATTGAAGATTTGTTTTATAGAGCAACTGTGTTCTAGTTTTAAGACTTTTATTATGATGTTTTTCATCAATTTACCACAAATTACCTGGAATGATGTTTTATTCTAGCATTTTATTTATTTATTGTATAATGTTTGTTTCAGGAACCATGTAGTACAGTCAGTATGGGGGGGGGGGTCAATATAGGGGCTCAAGAGCAAATATTTGGCCTCCTATTAAGCTAATCCAGACATTAATCGGGGTAATTATTCTTCATCTCACACATTCTTTAAACCACCAAGCAAAGTTTTTCTCCAAACTTTGCAATCTCACTCCAGAATGTGAAAACATTTTTCTGAATCTCACATTTTATTCAGCACTTTGCATCTTCCAAATAGAAGTCAAGAGAAATGTTTCTACCTTTTGCCCTTTAGTGACACTCTCTTGACATTTTCTTTGAAGATGCCAAGGTATTGTGACGTCCTTCTTTATTCTGTGGTGGCTGTGTATGTTTGGTGAATCCAAAAACTTTGGTCAGTTTGAGAGGCATAAGAACTACTAGTCCAGAGTCCAGTCAGAAAACCAATGAAGCAACATAAACTGGTGCAGCAATTCAAACGCTTTCTGTCAGTCTTTCCTGATCAGAGGCTGCAACAGCACAAGTACTCGGGCTGTGATTGTCAGCTCAGTGTATTGAAGTTGGAGTAAACCAAAACAAAGTCACAAAATCTATTTCAAAATAATTGGATCTGCTACACAGATTTCTTATAACATGGTGTCTGTCCACACGCAACCCAGTGTCCCACAGGCCTGTTGCTGGGCCATCTATGGAAAGAAAAATACGTGTTTTGCATTTCTGCTTACTTTTGAGATGATGCAGATAAAACCTATTTTGGAGCATAATTTAATTGTGATTTAGCAGCCTACTCTCAACCATCAAATCCCGGACACAATCGCAAGATTAAGGGTTAAGCTTAAGCTAAGGGCCAACATTTGAGAGTCATGGTTTGTTACTGAGGCTAACAATGCTCATACTACTCAGGACAGATTACAAACCCATTTAAACTCAGGCAGGTGATGCACTCTAACACAGACATGGAGTGAACCCTTTTTCTGTTAGGAGTATAATTGAAATGACAGTGTACCAATGATGACATGAGAAGTTTTTTAACAGAAAAGTCGAAAAAAGCCTTGTTCTGTGAAACAGGAACTTGAGTTTTCTGGCACATTTCTATAATATTTTAGCAGCAATAGATTCACAAGAGAGTGATTGTTCCAATATTCCTTAATGTGAGACACTTGTCTGATATTATTGGACACTTATTATTATTTAACTGTTATTGGAAGGGAAAAAGAGAATATAATTAAACTGAAATGTTATTGTACTGGTATGATATCAGATATTAAGCTGTACTGTACAGCGTAGTCCCCGAGCATCCACATTGTACATTACACTCAAGTCTAGGAAAAGTACTGGATTGTAGAAAATACTGATGTTCATCCCAACGATGAGTTGTGCTGACTGACGCAACAGTACATCTCTGTGATGTGTTTTAATCCTTCTTTTTTGACAACAACAGCGTTCTATGACTTCTGGATATGAGCTGTAATCTGGCTAGATGGATCATACATGTAAGAAGGAGAAATACATTGTAGGTTTTGGTCTTTTCATAGACTACAACTAGACTAGAATTAGCTACTATTCTCTCTTTTCCAATGAAGTTTTGAACATCTCATGATACCAAATGGATTGTAGAGCACTTGAGCTAATAACATCAGTAGATTAGTTGAGTGCAGACTATATCTCTAACGTTTAGGGACTTGAGGATTGAAGTGGTTGGACCAATATTGGCAGCACTTGTAACAAAACACCAACACAGAAAAACAAATGAATTATATCCATGCCATTTTAAACTTGAACTTGCCATCTGTGCGCTACAATAGAGCGCTACTGTTCTTAGTTTCAGCAACATCTAATTCATGCAACAACTTCCAATCAATACCATTATACCAGTGGTAGTATGTTGAAAAATGTAATTTTTAAGGACAGAACAGCAGCGAGAGAAAAAACAAGTAGAAGAGGAAACAGCTGAAGAAGTGCATGAGGAAGTAGTAAGGTGGTTGTAATAAATAAGTCCATTTATAAATAAAGAATACAATTTATATCGCTAGAATTAAGATACTGAATTGTAAGGTGGATATCAATGCACATGTCTTGACAACAGGGACAGCTTGAGGAAATACTGAAACTGGAAAGTGAGGGAAAAGGAAAGATGAATGCACAGCTTCATAGAGAAAAGTCCAGCCAGAAGAAACTGAAAAATAGACTGTGAGCTTATGTCAAAGACCATAAAGCAAAGTGAGCATTCCTTACAATAGAGCCTAGGTGTAACTACTTGGTGTGTATGTGTGTTTTTTTTGTCTTAACTTCCTTCTCTTCTTTAAAAATAAAACCTTTGTTTATTCTCTCAAGGCTTAAAGCTGAAGAGGCAGAAAAAAAACCTCTCTGATGCCCTGAAAGTTCCTCCTCCAGAGACTGCAGAGTTTTTATATCATCAAATGAAAACTTGCGGCCGAAAACAGAGAAAATTCCCAACATTGATCAAACAGCTGGGTGTGCAGATTTTCCATCATAGCCTGAATGCCTTCGGGACGCTGAGGAGGCGTTTTATTCTTCCATCCCCATCAACTCTTCAACGGTTCATAAATATCAATGCGGGCCAGTTCCATGCAAGAGTAGTTTCACAATCTCATGGATCACAATAAAATATAAGCCTAGACTGATGTGTCAGCAGTGCATAATATAGTTCAATAACATATTGTAATATTAGACTTTCTGGACTATCACCATGTTTCTGTTCTGCTATTACAAATATATGACAATGTCAGTCCATTCCACTAACAGGCTGCTGCTCTTCATCTTTACAGCCAGGTTTCCTTGATCCAATCCTGAACCAGATGGCACAGCAGGTCATAATAACGAAGCCATCTGAGCTTGCCGTTTCATTAGTTTTTGATGAGATGGCAATCAGAAAACATTTCGATTACAGTCAGGCATTGGACAGGATAGATGGACTCGTGGCCAAAGGCGAGGTGGCTAATCAAGCTGTGGTATTGATGACTGGAGGAGTGGCGTCAAAGTGGAAGCAAGTAAGTTCATTAGTTTCATTCAGTACTGCTTAGAGCAACTGAACACTACAGATACAGGATACAGTTCACTTAAAGGGGTCATATTATAGGAAAGATACACATGGTCTGATATTATGGAGTGATTATTGTGTGTTGAGGATAAATAACTGTATACACTTCCATCTGCTCGCTGCAGATTTAGGATACCTCCTGGCCAAAGATACTCTCTCTGCAGGAGAAACAGCAGAAATACTGTCAGAGGCTGTGAGGCGTCTGAGCGAGATTAGTTTTACAGTAAGTCTGAATAAAATCCAATTAGAGAAGCACAACATATTTTGTGAATACTTCACTTGAATGTAATAGAGGTTGTGTTAACACACAGTGTGTACACTGTGTCTCCCACAACAGGTCATTTCTGTGGTCTGTGACTAATCGTCTTCTGACATAAAGACACTGAGGCTGTTAGGAGCCAGCCTGGACTTTACATTTAAGAAAATTCCACTGATATTTGATGTGCCTCATCTTGTTAAGTTTGTTCATAGCAACCTTAAAAAACTTGGCCTGAAGGTTAGTTTCATTATCAAATAAAATATGTTGTGTCATACATGTCATATGTATGTATCATATGTAATAATAATAATAATAATAATAATAATAATAATAATAATAATAATGATAATATCTTTATGTATATAGCACCTTTTAAAAACAGTGTTTACAAAATGCTTTGACAGACAATGCAAAAGCAGCACAATGCAAAGCAAAGACATGAAACAGAAAAGATTAACAGATCTGACCTTAAAAAGATGGCGGCCAAAGGCAAAGAAAGACAATAAAGAGATGATAAAAAGTTTAAAAGAAAGATGAAAAGTAAAAAAAAAAAAAAAAAGAAGTTTAAATGAAAGATGATCAAAGGACAACATTACATAAAAGCAAGAAATGGGTTTTAAGAAGTGATTTAAAAGAAGTCACTGATTCTGCGAGCCTTATCTCCTCAGGCAGGTCGTTCCAAAGCCGAGGGGTCCTGATGGAAAAAGCACGGTCACCTTTAGATTTAAGCCTCGACTTTGGAAAAGCCAGAAGGGCCCCACCTGAGGATCTAAGGCTGCGGGCTGGCTTGTACGGGGTCAGCATATCCGTTATGTAGCTTGGAGCCAGACCCAGTAAAATCTTAAAAGCAATTCTAAATTGAACAGGGAGGCAATGGAGAGAAGCCAGAATCGGGGTGATGTGATCTTGTCTGTTAAAACCAGTAATGTTGTACTGTGATGTACTGTATGTATGTTTGTTCCAGCCTGCTTATCACTTAGTATTAGTGAGAAGAATACAAGTTGGATTTCATCTGGTCTGGACTGATACACCAGAGCCATGAACACTACACAAGCTAGCTCTGTATTGGGTGTGAACACATTAAGAAGTCAACATATATCTTCCCCTTGAAAATGGCCATCAATCAAGGACATCTGAATTACCATGGTGATGTGTTGTCTCTCATCCCATAATGAATTCATGGCACTGTACTCACATTAAAGTACTGGAAAAAGCTGATTTCTCTGTTTATCTGTGTGTGTTACCACAGCAACTGGGTGTGAACAGGCTTGTTAACAGTGAGGAGAGCTGTTGACTAGTACTGAGAAACTGAAGAAATAGACTATTCCTCACACTTTAATGCGATTGATTACAGCACCAGGAATTCATTATGGGATGGGAGGTAAGACACCAACACATCACCTTGGTAAGTCAAATGGACTTTATTGATGGCCATCTTTCGTTTGGAGGCTATTTGTTTACTTGTTGATGTGCCACATCCAGACAGAGTGGAGAGCTAGCTTGCGTAGTGTTCCATGTGTCATGTGACGGGTCGGACGACATCTGGTCCAATCTTGCTGTAAACCACATGAACAGTATCAAACCATATGTATCACATCACCTCCTACTGTCTTGTGTTACACATAGGAGCAAAACAAGCCCAGTGGAAACACTCGGAGATGTTTGATGATACTGATAGACTGAACTGAACTCCACATGACTCCAAAAATAACTATGAAGCATGTAGCACTGCTGTCTTTCACAAACATGCCCCACCAATGTTTGGAAATGTATTGAATCAACATGAACAAAGTTTTTATGATGCATCTGTGTGTTTAATTGTATTTGAATGTCTTTTTTTCATTGCCTTGTGTTGCTTTTATATTCTGTCTTGATGCCTCTTATGCTCTATGTAAAGTACTTTGAACTGCCTTGTTGAAATGTGTTAAACTTGCCTTGTGTTACATAAACACTGTAATCAGAATTCAATCTGATTGATGCTGGATCAGATTGTCAGGCTTGCGTATTCCTACGTTTTAAATGATATCTCGTCACCCTTATTACAATATGTAATGTAATAATTGTACAATCATATAGGGATGAAGACCATCATTGACTTAAAAAGGCTACCAAGTGAGGCTACAGCGGACTTCCTCGAGGATATGAACAGGTTCTTTGACATACTGGATTCAAGGTATTAATTATGACTCCATTTGACATGCCTGCTGGTCAGCACAGATGGTTTTTGTTTTTTAATTTTTGGCATTAAGAGTCAATGTAGGTGAAATTTTGATTATCAAGATTCATTAGCAAACACTTACTTCTCTGAAGCCAAGAAATGCTCAACAGATGAACCTCCTCATGGACAGCCTTCACTGGATCTCGTCTTGAACCTTCAGGTTGGCTAGTTGGTCAGAAAAAGGCAACGGGCAAATGACATTCTCTTTCATTCACATAAGATTCATTGATTGTGCGCTATGAGTGAGTGAAAGTATGCAGGTCAGAATGTTTCCATGCTGCAGTCCTCAGTACAGTTCTGAAAACATCTAGACATTTGTTTAGTGACAGTGTGCATTTCAACCAACAAAGACAGTATGATTATGCTCAGGTTTTTATCTCAAATAATCCAAATATAAGAAGTTGGGAGGGACACAATAAAATGCGGGGTCTGGGGATCCTCCCTCAGGAAAAAAAATGTGATTTGAATCCCATTTTTCTGGATTTCTACTAGGGGTGTTTGTGCACAAATAGTGTATTTTTATACGAATATTTGTTTCATACAAATATTTTAAAAATTATTTGTTTTTGGGAAGAAAAAAGAAAAGTATGTCAAATACCAGTTTGCAGGTCGGTTACATTGTTATCTCAGTATCTCTCCTCTGCTCTGCTGTTAACATCTATCAGGGGTAAGTCCCAAGGGACTCTCCATAACTTATTGTTCCACTTCTCCTTTCCACAAAGTTAGGTTGTAAAAAATAGGCAATAAATGAAAAGTGCAAAGCAAGAATCACCTTTGAAGTTCTACTACATGTTACACAGTGTGCTGTCTCTGTGTTATGGGTGTATAAATAGGTAGAGGTCTGTCTGCAATGGGTCGACGAGTAAAGTTTTAGCTCAGTAGTCAGCGCAGTCATCTATGATCTGGGAGACTCCAGTTCAAGACCTGGTGTGGGGACCTCCTTCATAAGGTAGTTTATTCACGAACACTTATTGCAACACTTTAATTTCCAAAAATTAAAAGCGTTATAAATTCAAAAACAGGATTTTTAAGCCTCTTTCCACTTTTATTCGAATACAAATAATTTTGCTGCCTCAACAAATACAGATACAAATACAAATACTGGGCTCTCTGCACATCCCTAATTTCTACATATATTTAGGGACTACAGTAACGTATAAACTACCTGCAACTCAGTGCTGCTTCTCTCTGTCTCGTCCTCCCTGTCTTCCATCTGCACACCTACCTTATCTGATCCCTGATATGAAAGCAGAATCGAATTATCCTGTTGAGCTCCTGTCCGACAAGCACTCAAAAGAGCCTCAACGCTCAGAAATGCCTCCACTGCAAAACATACAAACAATATAGGGAGCAACTGTCTGTCTAATAATGGCACCTCTTTGCCTTTTTGTCTAAACACTTGTATCAATACACACATCAGCAAAAACTGATTAATCTTTATAATAATTAGGCATTGAACTAAACTGACGAAAACACTGTGGATCATAATAAAAGCAGCCATTCATCCAGCTTTACTGCACAGACACTAAATAAGAAATTATTAAACAGTAATAGGTTTTCATTGCCATCATCATTCATGCAATAGATCGATGGTTTCTTTTTAATACGTTACTACAGGCCTGGATTCACTCCCCTTCGCCAGCGTGATTTCATCCTCACAATCTGCAGTGTGAGGGCATAACTTTGGTTTGGGGAGGGGGGGGGCAATAAAATGTCAGTGCTGCTTCTCTCTGTCTCATCCTCCCCATCTTCCATAGGTGCCTCCACCTCATCTGATAACTGATATGAAAGCAGAGTTGAATTATCCTGTTGAGCCTGTGGTGTGTGAGTCTAATGTTAAAGTAAACTAGCAGCTAGAGAGACTCTGCTTTTCACATGTTGTTGACGGACACTTGCTGCGGTTTAAGGTGGACTCGTTTTCAAGTTACATAGGTGAATAGAAAAATCATGCTGTTTTACAACCATCTTAAATATTTCAATCAGGAGAGACTCAGTTTTACGTAGTGAATGGTTTTTATTGTGAACAGCATGATAATGAATGTAAAAGTCTTTGGCGATTAGACTCCATTGTGATGTGGCCTAATATGGAGGGGGCGATGAATGCAGGAATAGGATAAACCCCCACGATGGAGTCTAGACACTGGTGACAGTGATGGAGAGGTGTGGGTCAAGGTGGTGTGGTATCGGCTCCTGGAGACTTGGGACCTTGCTGGAACGTGAGGTTGGAAAGACGAATGATGATCTGGGATGGAGAGGCGAAGAGCGAGCTCCGATGTTGCGGCTGAGGAGGTGGATGGGGTGGGGGTGGATGTGATTATTGCCTGAAATGACAGCTGACGGCGACAGAGAGGGAAACGGTTTTAAAGTTTGACAGCTAGGCCGTGATTGGCTGTTTAGGGATCATGGCGAGATCTGATTCGTTAACTAGAAGTGAAGCGACTAACAGCTGATGTGAAAGCGGGAGGAGCCGAGAAGGGAAGAGTGAAATTATGAATGAACCAATGATTAAGAGTCTTCCTGCCTGAATTTAATTAGTAATAGTTACGTTACCTAACAAGAGTGTATCGATGCTGGCTTAGTCAACCATAGCCTGACATCAACAGAGAGGAGAGGGGAGTTGGAAGGGGGACTGGGAGCTTGAGCGGGGCCCGTTTCTCCGTGGTCCTTTTGGGAAGGCAGGTAGGGGTAGCTGCTTTCCTCAGAAATAATTTAAATATTTCTTGTATTGACTTAAGACTGTTTTCCTCCTTCGAGGCACTTCCGTTTTTATTTAAGGGGAATACCCAGCATCTGTGCCTTCTAGTCAACAAACCCCCTCAAATCTTTTGGCTTTATAAATTAATTCTCAGAGCCTCTATCTATAATCCTATCCAGATATGACAGGATTTTAATTTGAGGTGATTTTAATATATGTCTGCTGCACCTCTACGAGCAAAAGTGCTTAATTTTTATCTCTGATTGATTCCTATAATTTATTTTTCACGGAGCGGGCCCACTCACTGTCACGGTCGTACTCTTGATTAAGCTCTATCTTATGGTCTTATATTATCTGACTTGACTTGTTCTGATCCTTGTAATTCTGATCACTATTGTATATGTTTTAATTTGGTTTTACCTCCTTGTTTTAGCAGCTCACGTATGCAGTTACGGTCCAGAGTTTTTAATTCTACCTCTGCCGATATGTTTAGTAAAGCATTTAACACCATCCCTTGCGAGATAGAGCCCCTTTTTATCAGTGGATGAAGATCTATCTAAATTCAATATCATCTGCAATTCCATCCTTGATGAAATTGCTCCATTTAAAACCAGGAACATTTAACACATGTCCCAGCCATGGATAAATGAAAACATTTGTACTATAAAAAATAAATGTTGTTAAGCAGCGTGTCAGTGAAAGGCCTTTAACCTCCATGGTTTGACCACCATGAGGACCTTAAGGCTCTGATGAGGCTCTTTAATGCTGAGGTTAAAAACTCTGCCCTACTTTTTCCATTTTGTTGAATCAAATATTTCTAATCCCAAGGTGCTTTTTCACATTGTAAGCCGTGACACTGTAGATGCTACTTCTGAAACCTGCAATGAGTTTTTGAACTCTTTTACTCAAAAAATCTTCCTCATTCATGAGCGTATTACCTCACCCGTAGATCCCCCATCAGTTTGTTTAAAAGTCCCTCTCCTCTCTACAATTAATTCAAAATACATCCGCTAGGATTTTAACAGGTACCAGAGAGCAAGAGCGCATAACACCTATCCTTTCATCTTTGCACTGGCTGCCTGTTAGTTTTAGAGTTGATTTTAAAATCTTATCACTTTTTAAGCCTGGAACAGTTTGGCCCCGAGCTATAATTCTGTTTTTTTAACTCCTTATATGCCGTCGCAGACCCTGAGATCTTCAAATGCTGCTCTCCTCGGTGGTTCCTAAATCCAGACTGAAAAACAAAGATGACTTTGGAACAACCTTTCAGAAGAGATTAGGAGAGCAAAGTCTATCTCTTTATTTCAGTCTCCTCTTAAAACACACTTCTATAGTCTAGCCCTCTTGTGATCCTTCTATCTAAGGATCACTGTCTATCTGGTTTTTTTTAATTATGTTTTATTACAGTTTCTACAGTTTCTTGCTTTATTATATTACTGTTTTATTGATGATGCTATTGTCCTTGTTTTTATGATTAATACTTTGATGATTCCTGTTTGTTGTTTTCACCCTGTAAAGCACTTTGTAAACTTTAAGGTGCTGTATAAATAAAGTTTTATTATTATTTTTAATTATCAACGAAAGTCGCCTCTGTATGGCTGCCTCCCATCTGCACATTGACAACAAATGTGGACGTTTTCTCGTCCCTCTGTAAACTGTACTTTCTCCATTTTATTTACACTATTCTGTCAAAATTCTGTCAAATTCTGTCAAAATTAATAATCTCTAGTTTGTATTGCTGCACTGCACTGTTTACACCCGTGTACATTGCTGCTCACCATGTTTATATTTCCATATATGTATATTCAGTATTTCCCCCTTATTGTTATTCACCTTTTTATTAATTTCCCTGTATGATATATTTACATCTCCTACCTTGCAATGCTGCTGTGATGCCCTAATGTGTGTGTGTTTGTGTGCACATGAATATGTTCACTGAAATCTACGACAATTTATTGCCGATAACAACACGCAACAGATTTGTTTACGGCAAAGTCCAAATATTGTGATGCGTTTTCTGAAAATATTGTGAGATATTATTCAAATCTCTATGTCTCCCTTGGAAAAGAGATCCTCAATCTAAATGGTTCTTTCCTGGTTAAATAAAGGTTAAAAAAAAAATCATCTAGCCCTACTTGCTGTCTATGATACTCATTACATTAAAAATTTGGTCTAACTCATGTTTATATGTTACATGCAGTGTGTTACAGTGTGAAGAACTCACAGAGGAGATGGAGATGGAGGAGACTTTGGTGTCAGACTGCATCCAATATGAAGTCTTGACACTCACATATCTGGCTGGCTGATCAGAGAGATGAAGGTGGACTCCCTACTCCTGCTGCAGATGTGAGGGACTGCTGGCTCATGTCAATCACACCGACCACAGCTTCTCTGCAACCCCTCTGTGACTTGAATACTTTCGCTAAAGAGAAAAGATACACACATGATGCAAAATTAATTGAAAAGTCTTCCAGGAAGCAATCATTAAGATGGAGGCCAAGCTAACAGAATCACTGTAAGTGCACTGGGCAGAGAGCAATCTTCACAAGACCGAGGCAGAAAGTAGAACACTGACATTTCTCCGTCCTCACAGAAGCACACTCAGAGCATGCAGTCACTCTGCAAGAAAAAATAATAGATAATTACATAATGTGCAGGATAGGAGCAACATACAAGAAGACGTTACAAGAGCCAAGAGAAAATTTAAATGTTTCACAGCTAGAATGATGGAGTCTTCCAGTATTATATGCCAATATTTACTACAGTAACGTACAGTTACTAGATTATTTTGGTGGGACAAAAAAAATTAATTGGCTTTGTTTAATCAATTAACGGTAGCTGTGCTCCTTGGAGCCATGAACTCAGCCTACCTTGTATTGACCAGTTTGGTCATTTTTTTAAACTCTTGGGTGTACGCAGACCGGTGTGGATGTTCACAGAAAGATATTTAACGCAATAAAATAAGGCTGCAAAAGCTATATTGAATTTGTGCTTCTGTTTTTTTCTAGACACATTTCAGAGTAACGTTATTATATAATAAAAGGGTTCCAGGAGTTAAACTGTCATGATGGGCATCGGTCAGGATGCATATAAAGGAGACCATGAAAACTTGAATTCACTCTCAAGATATTTATTTGATAATGTGGATTGTAGAAGTGTACGGGGAAAAGTAAGGGGGGAAAAAACACACACATGGGTCTATATCTGAAAGAAAAGAAATACAAAATTAAATGGACACAGAAAATTATTCTCATATCTTTACAAAGGAAATATTGTTTCAACTAAACTAAGGATAAATTGTGATGCAAAATAAACTCCTTACCAATTCTGCCGCCACCGTGTAGAAGTGAAAGAATGAATGACAGTGAGGGGATTTGTTTAAATAGGACTAGAGTGCACAGGTGAAATAAATCAAGATAATGAAGTGCGAACCAATTAGTGAGAAGGAAAAGGGACGGCAGGAAGTCAGGTGATGGAAAAGGAAGTGGAAAAAATGAGGCAAAATTTGTGAATCTTTACAGCAGTTATTTCCCACACATGTTACCTTGTTCATAACCAAATGTTTCTAGCGTTAACGTTAGCTAAACTGTATCAAAATTTCGAGCTAACATCAACTAACTTTTGCAAGCACCCTAGCTAACTTACTTTCATAAATGTTTCGTAAACTGTGTAAACATCTACTGTTAGCAAAAGAAAATGAAAATGAATGAAAATTTCATGATGTAAATATGACCTAGATACATATACTGTAAATTCTGACATTTATTCGTAAGCCCACTTATCATGACTGATAACATCATACGACACACAACTCTGCTTTCATCCATCCACATCCACTTAGGAGACGGGAAGTGTACACCATTTCATACCATTGCATCATCCTTTGTTATAGAGCATCATTGTTACAACTGTACCCTCTCACCCAGTGCATGCTGGGAGAGGCTCCAAAAACTGAAACCCTGTAAATAGAAGCTGGTAGAGAAAATAGATGCAGATCAAGTTCGTTTTTATTTATAGCCCAGTGTCACAAATCAAAAAATTTGCTTCAGGGGGCTTTACAAACTGTACAGCATACATCCTCTGTCCTTAGACTCTCAATTCAGACAATAGAAAACTCTAAAAAACCTTTAACTGGGAAAAAAAAGTAAGAAACCTCTGGAGGAGCAACAGAGGAGGGAAGGCAAGTTTATTTGTGCTGCACATTTCAACAACACGACAATTCAAAGTGCTTCACATAGAGCATAAAAGGCATCAAGACAGAATATAAAAGCAACACAAGTAAAAAGACATTTAAATACAATTAAAAAGTGTTAAATTTGGAAATAGAAAGAAGCTAAAGACAGATAAAACAGGAGAATAAAAGTAACAGTGCAGTGTAAAATATTAACCCTCAGATTCAGTTTAATAAAAGACAAAACAGAAAAGTCTTCAGATGTGATTTAAATGAACTGAGAGTTGCAGCAGACCTGCAGTTTTCTGGGAGTTTGTTCCAGATATGTGGAGCATAAAAACTGAACGCTGCTTCTCCATGTTTAGTTTTTACTCTGGGGACAGAAAGTAGACCTGATCCAAACCACCTGAGAGGTCTGGGTGGTTCATAATGTAGCAGCAGATCAGAGATGTATTTTAGCCCCAAACCATTCAGTGCTTTATAAACCAACAGCAATATCTTAAAGTCAATTCTTTGACAGACGGAAGCCAGGAAGCAGATGGGTGTAATTTGATTCTGAATTATCAGTAGGGGTGTAAGGATGAACTGATATGTATTGGATACAAGAGTCAAAGATGTGGATACTTAGGTACATTTCCATTCACTGGTTTTTAATTTACATTTTGCACATAAAACAAACAAACAAATAAAAAAACCAAAACAATGAAAAGCACCACCGGCTGTTAATCTCGACAACCCAACTCAGTAGTAGATACGAACATGCATTCATTTGAATGTTTTTTTTGCTGATATTCTGGAAATTTGGTTAAAATTCACACTACATTTGGATGACTATTGACACACAACCACAGATCTGACCCAAATTCTGCTTGTTCTTTCTGTCTAGACTCCTGTGCTCCTGTACCTCTTGCTTCAAGCGATCCACAACATTCCTACACTGAGAGAAATATCTGGTCCACCTTTTACAACACAGCCTGAAATCTTTATATAATCATTTAGTCTTTAACCTCTTAACATCCACCAGGTTGCCAGCGACCCGCTTAAGCCAGTTGTAAGCAGTTTAGCATCACGCAGTAATGAGTAAGAACAATTGGCACAATTTGGCCAATTGGAGATGGTTGGAGAGATTCGGGGACACCAGTGACACTACAAACAAAAAACTCCCTAGCTCCCAGAAGGAGGTCTGAAATTTTACACAGGTTGACAAAATATAGAAGGTATATGGTGTTCTGCATAGTTGTGGCATAAAGCATGTCCTAATTAGTGTTATTCAAATATGACTCATTATAGATGAGGACCAAAAACACTTTTTTGAGCTTTATTTGAACTGATGTAGTTTTGTTTGTGTTTTAGCCACATGCTAAATAAGCACATTTCCAGAAACTAGAAGATGTCACTTGTCAAATGAAGCCTAATACATGTATCGTGGCCTTACAGCTCTTGTGCTATAAGCTTTTCCATTTGAGTGTGCCAAATAGGTGAAAATTCTATAAAAAAAGGTGGATGTTAAGGGGTTAAATCACACAATAGTATCATAAAATCTGCTGTGGCACCTAAAAGGTGACATGCACCGGCAGTAAAATGTGCAGAGAGGAGCAGTCAACACAAGGCAGCTAGTGTAAGACAGTAAATGGGAAATAATAATGTGGGAAGTGTAAAAGTGACCTTGATGCTTGCCGTAGTTGAGAAACTGAAGAGTTTAAAAGCAGCTAATGCTACTCCTACTGGGCGTCTCCAGTTTCTCAAGCTACGTCTTGATTTATTTACAGGAACCTGCTTCCATACAGCGTTATTTAAAATTACGAATTCAGCAGGATGTCACTGACTCAGGAACAGGGTTCATCCTACTTACAACTAACAAGTTATCCAGTAGATGTTAACTATTGTTTGTGTGGCAGAAGACAACAAATAGGACAAAGTCTCATTCAGTATTTGACAGACAAGCAGACTAGAAATATCTCCCATTGCCACGTTGTATCTAAGGTTCATCCTATTTACTGGACAATGTTTCCATTGCATAAGAACCTTATGGGAAGGTAATGATTGTTCCAGGTATTAGTCAAACCCTTATGTGTTACCAGGGAAAAGGAGATATGACTTGTGAAAAACTTAAGATTTTGATTGCAGAAAACATGAATTAATGGTCTTAATCTTTTTTTATTTGGCAAGTGACAGTGGTAGAAGCAGGATAACGCTCCTCCGAGGGACATTACCCCTTACATAAGATATTGGATTGTGTATCTATGTACATATTGAACTGTCTGAGAGGGAGAGATACACAATAATTGTCAATTATTTTGTTCTCTGTCTGTAAAGAAAAAAAAAACTGAAACACGCACGAACAAATAAACAAATAACTGTTGAGTAAAATCTTTCAGTGTCTCTCCCTCCAAATACACAGCCCAATATTACTAATCTCCTACCAAAATAATGAAAGGACACTGGTAATAAAGAACTGTCCAAATATCAGCAACCTTAATTTATTTTAATACATGTTTTATGAGCCTGGCTTCACAATGCTACTTTGTCACGGTTTTATACTCCATCATACATAAAACCAGCTGGCCCAGATTTAATGGAATTTCCAATTTAAGGCTATTTTTCAGCGCAATAATGGATGCCGTCAGAGAAATCACAACCTCATTAGTAAGACACATTACACAGCTGAGAGCTAGGACTGCCAAGGTGAGCTTAAGAGGCTTACAGGCTGCTTAGCTTTGCATTACCTGCAAGCTCTGGTACAAAAAATTACACTTATACCCTCCTGAAACCCGTGAGCATGAGCCACAGCTGTTCAGGCTTTATTTACACCATAATGGAAAACATGGACTCATTTATGTTGTGACTTGCACCTTTATTCGAGTAGTTTTTCACTTCCAGTGCAGATTAATGAGGAGCAGGGATGTTAGACGCAGCAGTTTGCATCAGGAAAAAACACACAGTCACAATGTATATGTGTCTCTGCTGGGAAAGAAAAAAAAACACTGAAAGAAAGATTCAGCCTAGTTTCTTGAAAAGTTGTGAATAGAAAACAATGTCTTAAACAGAATACAATCAGCTCAGTGTGCAAAAAGTGAGAAAATGCTATTCAGCACCATGAAAGCAGTGTGCGGAGGAGGCACAACAATAGCTGGTGGGGACAGAATTCAACACCAGCTCCCCTCGTTTGCAACAATAAAGTATTCAGTATCTTATCAGCCGGGTAGAGCGGCGATGAGAGTAACACATACTGTTTATTTTCTTGGAAGACAAAGATGATTGGCAGCTTATAGAGTGTGAAAGCTTGTATCCATAGGTGATTTATTAATTTTTAACAAGGGGTGGATGGTCCTATGGGAGCCAAAGACTGCAGGATTATCATTCAGGCCTAGCTTGATATTATGATTGCAATTATAATTTTGATTTAATAGAACTGCTATTAGGGCCGATTCTTTTACTGGATGTGGACATTAAGCATCTTAACATGTTGTCTTCATGCAACTTTTGTCCTCCCGGGTCAATTTTGACTCCAGAGGACAAAAGTCCACAGATGCTATAAATTTTAATAAAACACCTAAAATTCAATGAAAGTAGTGATCATTACTTTTACTTGCAAAGTGTGTGGTATGGAACCATCCATATGATTTTCAGGCAATTAGATGAAAGAAATCCATATTTGTGACATAAAAACATTTGAAAATGGGTCAAATTTGACCCGAGGACAACAGGAGGGTTAAAAATGCTTATTTTTTAAAACACACCGTAGTTTTGGCGGTATAAACTTTACCTCGAATTATGTAACTGCAGCAGCTGAGCGCAGCACAGTCAGTGCAGGTTAATTTCACCAAGTATCCATAGTAAACTATATCTGTAGTCCCTTAAAATATTTTGTTACAGAGGTGGCTGGTCTGGGGTGTATTTTCAGCAGCACAGATGCTACTGAATAATGATAGAAATATTATAGAATTATTATAGGAATATTATAGGCAACAGTGTGTCTCTCACTCTTCTGCAAATACATGCTGCTACTCATCACTCTAATCATCAAGGCGACATTACTCTATATAGAGCATGTGTCCTCAACCTTTTGTAACTTAACTAAAAATTTCTGAGGACCAGCTTCCCAAATAAAAGAGAGAGAGAAAAAAACACAACATGACAAAAAAAAAAGGAGAAAAAATAAACTGGGCTGTAAATATGTATTATGCCACCTGTCAGCTGTAATGACCAAAATAAAACATTCTGCTTTCCCTTAGTGAGACACTTGGGTTTGCTTCTGGGAAATAATGAGATCAAGTCACGGTGTGATGGGTGAGCGGCTGACACGCAGAGTAGCATTCAAAGTTACTGTCATTTTGTTCCTTGCCTTTGATTTTTGTGACAGTCACGATGGAAAACCCCTGACTTACATAAATAGAAAGGTGGTGAAAGGCAACAGAAATCTGATTGCCTGTTTTGACAGAGATGGATACTGACTGGCGGCCGGCATCCAGAACGAAGCGAGAGGTCAACACGTGTGAGCTGAAGCTTCAGGCTGCTGTCTGATGATGGTTCCATCAGTTCATTTTCCAACACGGCGGACAGAGCTGCGTCTTCTGATGCAGGATCCATAGAGAAAGGGTCCAAAATGGTCCAGGTATCATCGAATAATTCGTAATTCATTTGTAATTCAAAAACCAAAAAACGGTAAATCTGTTATTTGTTTCAAAACAAAGAACAAAAAAACGTTTTTGGTGTCAGAATCAAATAACGAAAAACAGGGAGAAACATTACCTTCTGGCTGACTGAGTGTAGAGATAGATATCTGAAGGTAAACACTTATTAACTAACTGCAAATAATGAGTAGGATACTGGATCTAATATTAGCCCAGTTCAACCTAAACCATTAGAATTTACAGTGGACCAGTTAACATCTGTGTTAGGAATAGAGGTGCACCATAACACCTGTAGAGACGCCGCTGTCTGAGCTTTTGCTTCTACTGGACACTAAGACGAAGGATGTGGGCTGAACAGAGAGATGTCAGGTGTTGCCATAGATATTGTTAGTCATCAAATTGAGCCGACATTTTAAAAATATATAATTATTTACAGTAAAGCGTCCTGACATTAGCGGTCGGCATCAGGACCGATATCCAGGTGCTCTAATGTGTCAGAAACATTTATAACAACATGTTCACTGAAATGTTGTACAAATGGAAACTGTGTTAGCTACGTGTATGCTAATGTTAGCCTATAGCAATGACTCTGGTTGATGCTATAATATAACATTTCCTGATATAACTGTGCTAATAAATACTGGCTCTTTGCTGAGAGTGACACCTGATCATATATAAGCACACTTTGGGGATGTGTTAGCATTACTTCACGCATTGCTTCATAGCATAACGTTAATGGTAACGTTATCTTCGTGTGTGCAGTTGAGAATTCGGCAGCGCTAATGTTGGTCTTCACACCACCGTCACAGAAAAGAAACAATTTTGAAACAATCCAATTCATGCAGACTTTCCCATGTAGTGTTCAAAGATCAGAGTTTTGTTTTAAGTGTACTTAGTATTAAAAGATGAATGATGTTCAGGCAAATGGTGGAAGCATAAACCCACACATCATGAACTCAGCAGCTCCACCTTGTGACTTCTTGACGACACAAAATCTGGCCTCTCTTTTAGAATTACTGGAAGAGGAAAATGATTGTTCATTTGCAACACTGAGGAAATGACAAAAGGGATTTCTGCACATATAGAAGTGATTATGGTTATATGACTTGACAGACAGCTGATATTCTGGATCAGAAGGCTGTTGTTTTCGACCTGAGTATCCTGTACACAGGCTAACCCGATTAAAAGCACATACTTTTGAATCTATAAATTGGTAAGAAAAGCTACTGCGTACTTTAATCTTGCAAAAAAAAAAAAATCATTTTGTAATTATGTAAAAAAATATAAAAAGTAGCTAGGGTAGGTTATATTTCCACAGAATGAAGTGTGGAATAAGTGGAATAAGAAAGGTGTTGGTTTGCATTTGTTATTATCTGTTATGAATTATATGTTTTAAGGATTTTGTGTTGAGAAGAACATCAGTTATTTACACTCTTTAAAAATCTTCTAAAGAGTGAACCAATGTTCTTCTCTTCTTTTCCCTTCACAAAGAATTAAAATGTCACATACTTTTTCCCCCTTTATTTGGTTGCGATATTAAGGCGAATGAGAGGGGTTGCATTTCACAGCAGGAGTGCATATTACAGCACAACGGCTGCAGTATCTGCATGCACCGCTGGAAGAGAACGTGTTGTTTTCAGATAGATGTCACGGGCAGCGATCATCTCAAGGTCTGCTGTTCTTCATCCAAAACCCCCACACTTCCCTCTCCAGGGTGTGTTTCAGCAATCAAGCTGAAAAAACAATAGATTTAAACAAAAAAGTAGCCGAAATGGACATTAAAAATGAGGAAAATCCTTCTGAACGGAAGCTACATGAGCAACAGCGATAGCAGCGTCCATATCAACCACCACAGCAACGATAGAAACCTAAATGTTATCAAAACTGCATTTTAATGCTGAAATTAACTTAAAGTACTGCATTTTGCACTGAGAATAAAAGGAATGTCTGCATTTTTTTTGTTTTCACAGAAAGAACAGCCTGCAGTGGATAGGTCATGTGATCACAGCCTCCTGGCTCACGATTACGTGGCTTATTTACGAATTATAGTGCATTATTTTTCGTAGGTATAAGTACGAACAGTGAATGAGAAGAGCCTGAATATGTTACTGTGTCTTTAATAAATGTTCATGTTCAGACATCATATGTACATACATGGTACATTCATTACATACATTTTATTCTTGATGTTTAATTTTTTTAATGTATTTTCATATATTCCTTTGTTTTTTATTTCTTATTGTTATTGTCTGCTGATTGGTGAACGTTTCATTTTGTGTGTTTCTTATAGTTATTTATTTTGTTTGTATTTTGCTAAATTGTGATGCATTTACTGCTTCTCTTCTTTTTTTTTTTTGTTAGTCAGGCTTTTTGACCTCTCCTGTCACATCTGTTTTATCTCTATTATCTGTTTTTTTATGCTGTTACATACTGTATGTGTGCAAATAAAAATGAATAAATAAAATAAGTGATGCATGTTTACATGTTTGCAGGTTTGTCTTCAACTTGAGTTATATAATATTAAGTGCAAAGGTGTTTATAGTTCAGTGTTTCAAACAAAAGTAGTCCTTTTTCCTTCCCAAAGTTAAGGTAACACAAGCTCACTTCATCCTCTGTGGAGCATGAATATTTATACCAAATTTCATGGCAGTCTGGTCGGTACATGTGGATATTTTGGTTTGGACCAGAGTGTTGGATGAACTGACCGACCCTCCTCAACATCCTTAAATCCCACCTGGATGAGAAAATGGTAAATCAGTTTCTCTTTAGAGACTAAAAACTGTATTTTTGGAGTTCTGACAGTTTTCATCTGAGTGTATTTCAAAGAAATACAGACAGAGACACACACACACACTGGTCCGTTTCTCAAGAGTTTGGACTGGAAAATAATTTTATCTGAACAAGGATTCCTGTTCACTTGGTGGCCATGGAAACAAGATGTGGATTTCAGAGTGTGTACCTAGCCGTCTGCAGCTGTGTGTTTCTGCATTTATATGTGATGTCTGTCTTTCTTTCTGCTTGCCAATAACTTTCCAGCATATCCTCACTTTAAATTTTGTTGAAACAGTCCGTTTATCTACCTGTTGATTGTTTTCTGTCTGCGGTTGTTCAGTCTGTCTTTCCGACTGCCCGCCTGTCTGCCTCCGTTTTCACACTTTATTTCAACCCCTCTTGTCAGGTGTCCATATGAGCACTGAAAGAGATTTTCCTTGCTGTAATCATTCCTCCTGTTCATACTGGTTCTTAAAGACCTTTAAATGTGAGTGATGGAGGCCAAAATCCACAGTGTCCACAAAGTCATTTAGTGCAAAAATGCATTTAAAAGTTGATGTGAAGCTCATATGAGGCTTCAGCAGTCTGAGTCTGAGTCATATCAAGTGGATATCTGACACATTTACAGTCTTTCTAGCATTAAATTCCCTCTTTGTGTTTCCCTGTTGAGCTGTGGTGGAAGTATAGTAACAAAAAGAGGAACTTTGGCACTAAAAAGACTGTAACGTTGAAAGATATCTACTTGATCTGACTCATTTAACGCCTGACGCTTCATATTAGCTTCAGATAAACTTTTAAATAAATTTTTGCACAGAAGGAGGACTGTGGATTTTGTCCCCCATCACTTGCATTGTAAGTGCATTATGAAGGGATCTTCTAATGGTCAGTATGAACAGGCAGCCTGTTCTCACTCCCAACTTGGTCAGGACCCCATGGCGTCACTTTTTAATGCACTGGGTACCCCTTTAGCATCATTTTTTAACATGAAGGGTAGTCCGATAGACTTCTGTTGAGCTCCCACAACGTCTGAAATAGACGCTATGAGACCGATGACGTCTACATAAGGTGACAAATTTCAGCCTGGTCGCCAGAATAAAACGTTGGAATTGTACGTTTCTGCAAACCACAGATACGTTTCATACGTTTACATTTCAACACCTGTAATACGGAGCATATTAACATTTCAACAACATGTATCATATCAAGATTTCTGAAGTGACGTACTTCACATGACATCTATATAACCTGGCTTTCTTATTAGGAGGTGGAGGGGTCTTCCCCTAACCCTAACCACGGGCACCTGACTGTTGTTTTAAGAAAGACTTGAAAAATTGTGAACTCGTCCTTTAAGAAGAGAAGAAGGGGGAGATTTTATAAAAACCTCATGTTGAAAACCTAGAATTAGTCGTATTTTTACGTTTTCTGTTCTTCAGTTTACACTCGTGACCTCAGCGCACCTTCAGTCTCTTCTTCATGCTGAACCGCAAGCTGTAAAATGTTTTTAAATGCGTGGAAGGAAGTCTCACTCTGATATATATTATGAAATTAAACTTATGGAAATCACATGAAATTTACATAACAATCTCCTGTTGCAAAGTAATTCACTAACCTGCTGTGTACATGTGTGTGTGTGTGTCTCAATCCGCCAACTTTATGAAGTTAATTATTATGGCCCAAGACTCAGGATGTTGGCATGGAGACCAATTAGCTCCAATTTATCACACTCAGCTGTCTTTGCCATTACAGGGAAACACCACTTAATTTATGAAACTCACATTGTGCCAGTGGTTCCAAGCTGTCATATTCAATTCACGTGTGTGAAGAAAAACATCTCTATCGGAAAAGAAAACTCAGAGAACAAAGTCTTATCCATGATCCATCAACTGCAAGCTGAGACTTGTAAGTTCTGGATGAAAGAGGAAGCTGACCTTGTTGATTTATCTCTTCCTCCATAATGACATCGAGGTGAGGGACTGCGGGTCTGCCACAGTCTGTCCTCCTGCTTGCCTGTCAGGTACCATAATCCCAACGCCGCTGATTGGATTTTTAATGAAACGTCTGTAAATCCGTCCATTTTTAATTCAAGGTCCAGAGAGCTGAGGCCTCGTCCAGCATGCATTTCTTTAGACTCTTAGGAAGAAAACAGAGAATACGGACAAAACATGTAAAACTCCAAATGCAAATCATCCAGCATTTTAAAAATGTAACAACATTTAACTGAAACATGATGTTACTTTCTTTGCTGCCAAACCTACAGTTTAAATAAGACAAATTAGGGATTGAAGCAACTCATCGTTTTCAGAACCACTGCAATGTTGTTAAGAAATTAAAGTTAAGTTTTGATCATTTTATTAAATGATCTAAATCAGCAAATTACATGTACATTTAAAGTACATATTCAAAATTTACATTATAAATTTGTACTTTGTTGTTCTTTGTTTAGTGCTTATTGGTAAATGTTAGCATGCTAACATGCTAAACTAAGATGCTGAACATGGTAAACATACCTGCTAACCGTCAGCAGGTTAGCATTGTTATTGTGAGCATACTAGCATGCTGATTTTTAGCATTTAGCTCAAAGTACAGCCCAGGCGTGAAGCCAGTAATGGGCCTGACCAATACGCAAATGCAAACCAGTCAGTTCATTTTTGATTTCCAAGGGGCATTATCAACGGGCGCAGACCAAAATGCCTCTGGATACGACTGGTTAGACCTACAATCAATAAAAGCAACGAAACGCGTGACATAGCGCTGAGCGACGTAGCCCTCTGTGCAGCCTTTGTATCAAACCTGCCCCATATTAGATATATGGTTGCGGTCGGTCGGTTAGAAATCTGTCTGAACGGGAGGGGGACCAGACGCATCTGCAACACCCAATAAAAACTGAGCTTGCAGATTTGTCAGCCAAGTTTAATCGAAATACATTTTGTAACAATAAATATATAAAGAATGTAAAGGGAAATAAATAAATATATACTTGATTTAGCGTTGACTTGTGTGTGTTGAATTTGTTGTAGGAAGTCTCTGGAACGTAATTGGTTCCTCTGGTTCTGACACAGATCTTCCAACTAGCTAGCTGGCCTTTAGAAGATGTAACGTTAACGCTAAAACAATGGCTAAATAAAGTTATTTTAAAAAGCTGAGAAAAAAGACAAAACACCACTGCCTCCGTCAACTGAGTCCGACAGATTCATCAGCCCTCAACAATGTTAGTCGGGCCGCTTTCTCCCAGTCAGCCTGACGCTGGCTCACCTGCTGATTGATATGCAATTTATGAACCACCTTCACAGTCAAATTTATATGGTGCCTCTCATCACAGAGGTATGGACAGTTTTCTTGATAGAATAGAGTGTAAAGACGCGGTTTTCTGTAAAATGTGCAGACTTATTGTTATTCGTGAGCTGACCTGCACTGAAGCAAAATTGGGATGCGTGCGCTGTAGAGCTGATGAGCAGCCGGTCTTGCCGATGCAAATATACTGTATTTAGTCTATAAAGGACCACTTTTTGTCTGTACTGTTGTGTACAGCCTTTATAGCCTGATGCTCTGTTAACTGGTTGCTGTTTGTTCAGTTTGTCTGTTTGTTTTTTCTTATTCTTAGTTTTGATAAGTTTTTCTGGGAAAAGATGGCCCACCCACTTTTGTATTGATCCATTCGGAATACAATCTCTGCCTACGCCACTGGTTCAGCCTCACAGAGCAACTAACACGGCTTAATCTTGTTTTGCAACGGAAGAACTGATCTAACTGTGCTTCCTGCTTTTTTTTTTCATGATGTCAAACAATTCCTGGCTGTGTTTGAAATTCACCACTTTCAGTGCAAAAGAGTAAATGATGAGAACATGCAGATCACTTTAAGAAGAAGAAGAATCTCAATGGTGAACTAATTACTTTGGGTATCTGGGTTGAGGTTCAAGTCTGCACAGGCAGGTTTATTGATTCAAAACAGTCAGCATGCACCTGCAGGCTTGTTTCATTACATGTAACAAGTAAATAGATGAACTTTTCAACAGTGAATATAGACGCAGTCCCTTCAAAGACGTTGATTTTTGAAGAAGCTCTCTTAAAAGCAGTGAGGTGGATTTGGAATATTTGATGAAAGGAAATGAGCCACGTCGCGTCTCTGTTGGGATACATTCAGACAGGAAGTATAAGAACACTTTAACGCCTGAATTCTAAGTCAAGTTTGCATCTTTTCATCAAATCTGAGCCACAAAGAGTTAAAAAAAACACATCATTTTAGTTGACAATTTGACAGACGGGGGGCCTTGTGCTTTTTTTTTGTGATATTTAGTTTATGTTGTTTGTGGCTTTTTTGTGCGAGTAAATCGAAGATGACTCGCAATTTATGTATTTATAGAGCTGAAGGACGAGCTGAGAGAGAAAATGAAGAGTTAGACACGAAATGAGAAAAAACAGAAGACTGGGAGAGAAAGAGCACTTTCATATAATGACACATCAACCCCCTTCACAGACCAATGAATTTAAAATGAACACTGTTGGTCACTTAATTTAGAAGCAAAAATGTTTCTCTTAAGTGCGGGTCAGAATCTGAAATGAGTGTCGCTCTCTCTCTCTCGCAGTGAGTCTCCACTTCATGAAGTTGAGAGTATAATTCAGCACAGCAAGACTGCAGCTGCGTGCGCTGAAAGAAACAGGTACTAGTCAACAAGGTGTTCAGACAGAGAACTAAAGATCTCTGACCTTATATGATGGATTTTTAATTAGATGCTTTCTGGCAGGGTAATTATCCACCAGCCTTGGCTCTATTGCCTTTAATGGAACTGCCACAGAACTGTATTATGTGGCAGTTTATATGTATGACTCGTTTTCCTAATGGTGTTTTCTGCTGAAGAGCCTGTGGAGGGTTTTGAATTCATGAGTAAGTCAGTAAAGAACATTGTGAGACACCCACAGAGAAAATGCACATTACAGTTTCATTGTCATCTGCGCATTGGAGGGAAATATTGAGTTGATTAAAAGTTTAAGTGTTCAGGTGTTTAGCAATAAAAAGAGACCGACGCAAGTGTTGTAATATGTTGACAAAGGAGTCTGTCTGTAACTGTCTTGTGATGTGATATTTTGTGCATAAAGGGAGAAGATAACAATTTAACTACAAAGCATTAAAGAGGACATAACATGCACATTTCCAAGTTTTAATCTGGGCTCTACTGGAACATCTGTCCATGATTTACAGTTCAATAAACTCCTTATTTATCTTATACTGGCTTTTTATGCAGCCCCTCAGTTCAGCCTCTGTCTGAAACAGGCTGTTTTAGCTCCTGTCTCTTTAAGGCCCCGTCTCCAAATGAGCTCACTCTGTTCTGATTGGTAGGGAGCTGCGTCATGGCCGTCTTCTGACCACTCAGGAGGCTATGTCAACAAACCATGAAACAAACAGTGGTAGTAGGATTTCACCTCTTTTTATTGCGCCTTGCTCTAAATGTCAACGTTGCAAATACGTCCGTACATGTTGGAGCCCAAATCAGATCTGAAATATGAGAGTGGACACAAACAACACAAGGAAAAACCTTAGCAAAAAGCATAATATGTCTCCTTTAAGGCCCTCTTTCCGGTTCCAGAGGCTACGTAAACAAATAATAGTAGTCAGATTTTGCTTGATTTTTATCATTCTCTACTCAAAATGTCAAATTCTCAAATGCATCTGTGTATGTTCGTTCCCGAATCTGATCCAAAATATGCAGTTTGACAATTCAAACGTCCAATGGAAGAGCCTTAGCAACAAAAACTATGAAACAGAAGGTTGTTTGTGGGCATGTGCAAACAATCTGATGTCACTGCGAGAAGGAAGTTGAGGTAACTTTGCAGATGAAATGTTTAGAGCAGACTGGGTTTTGACTTTCAGGGAGAATTTTTACATAAGTTCACTTCAAGTTTTGGAACTTTGACCATGTTTGACATAGATATCTGACATTATAACAGTATAAAAATGACAGAAAATCAGAAAGAGCATGTGCATGTGCTCTTTAAGACAATTTTAAGCCCAGAAGCAGAAGTAACAGCATCTGCAGCAGCACCAACAAACTTACCTTGAACTATTTCTGGTGCAAGTGGTCTTTTTATAGATGTCCAAACTGGGAGAAGTCACACAAAGTCTGCAGTCTATTTTCTGTTTTCTATTATAAGATCAATACCAGGAAAGGCCAACATCCAATTTCAGACCATGACAGTTCTTCTGCTCTCATGTTTGTGTTTGAAGCCCGATCAATCGCTCCACACGTTGGATCATTTGTTCTCATTCTCTCTTATTCAACACAAGATGCCTCAGCACCTGTTTCAGGACAAATCATAACAACATGAAGGGGTTCTGATTGTTTTGTGGGCATTCAACAGTCAGACTGCAAAGCTCTGCAGGACGTTTGAGTTTCCCTTGAATAATTTATGAATGGAGCTCTATCTAAAGTGTGAGTTGTTCAGCGATACAGATTGTCTCGAAGCCTTTATGCAAAACGGTCCACGCTCAGACTTCCTGACCCACTTGACATCCAGCCGCCGGTGTTCTCCTTCGGCCACTTCCAGCTCTCAACGTCGGTCTCTTCGCTACGTCACAATCATGACACTCTTTTATTACCTCGGGCTCTCTCAGTAATTGACCCGCTCACACCTTTCACCGCCTGACAGCCAGTAATGTGAGTGAGACGTCAGTGAGAGGATGCTTCATACTAACTAGTTCCTCGGAGGCATAGTTCATCTCAGAGGGTGTCGGATGTGGTTGAGGCAAAGAACTTACATTGATAAGAAGTGAAAGCTAATTGGTCATTCCATTGCAACATCAGCAGGCAGTAGAGGAGCTACGCCTCTGCCATTTTGGACTGAAGGCGACTACTCTATTATCAAAGAATTTAATGATGCCAGTAAAACAAAATGCTATACAAAAGTAAAACAAAATTCTCTCTATTCTATTGTCATATATTTAATGCCTCTATCGAAATGGCCTGTGTTGAAGAATGAAAACAGATTATAAATATGCATACTATTATAACTTATTTATTTATTAAATTTATGAAAGAATCAAAGCAGAAATTTGTAAAACATTCATTCAGAATTTCCAGTGTTTCAAAAAGAACATAACTGAGCATAACATAGCATAGCATAGCGTAGCATAGCATAGCATAGCATAGCATAGCATAGCATAGCATAGCATAGCATAGCATAACATAACATAACATAGCATAGCATAGCATAGCATAACATAGCATAACATAGCATAACATAACAATAGCATAACATAGCATAATATAACATAGCATAACATAACATAACATAACATGGCATAGCATAACATAACATAACATAACATAGCATAGCATAGCATAACATAACATAATATAACATAGCACTGCATAGCATAACATAGCATAACATAACATAACATAACATAACATAACATAACATAACATAACATAACATAGCATAACATAACATAACATAACAACATAGCATAACATAACTTAGCATAACATAGCATAACATAACATAACATAACATAACATAACATAACATAGCATATCATAACATAGCATAACATAACATAACATAACATAAAATAACATAGCATAACATAACATAACATAACATAGCATAACATAACATAACATAGCATAGCATAACATAACATAACATAACATAACATAAAATAACATAGCATAACATAACATAACATAGCATAGCATAGCATAGCATAGCATAACATAGCATAGCATAACATAGTATAACATAGCATAGCATAACTGAACATAACTGAACAGAACATTTTGCCCTGCTTCCCAGATTAGCAAAAAGTGAGCCATGGGCATAAATGGAAGCTAGAAAAATCCAGCACTGTTGGAACTTTGAGAAACCAGGCAAACTTTTTCATGTCAAGAACCTCCAAAATAGATGCACAACAGACCACAGACTGTGTTTAAGAGGATTTTGTCTGAAAGAATCCCCTCTGAGAAAATACATTCCCTGGAAATTAGTGTAATAAAAGTGGAATAAATCTATTTGTTCTTTTGCTGGGAACCCCTGCAGCCCTCTCAAGGACCCCTGGTGGTCTTCACATCCCAGTTTGGAAACTATTCTTCTAAACAACTCGATAACCACATTACAAAGTGGATAAAATGAGGGATGTCACAAGAAGTAGCAACACCTCACTCTAAAACTCGGGGTCTTTATTCTAATATAACCAGAGTGTGTTTGTTTAAATGTTGAAACACACAAGACTGCAAACCAAAACCACAGCACACAATCACACAGCTGCAATTGTTGTTATAGAATGACATGTCATGCAGTTCCTCTAATTTGAAATTACTATTTTCTATTTGCTTTGCTTTCTATTTGAAGGCTACAGGCCAATATTTAATTTGTAACTCTTATTCTAATGCAGCCTGTATGCTTATTAATAGGGATGATTCACCGATTCGCATCGATGCACTGGCATAAACGTTCACGATGCTGTTGCCCCAATTAAAACAGTGGTCACAGGATACAGTTTGGGATGAACCTGTGATGCATCATCTCTAACATCTTTGCATCGGTAAAATCCAATTTATTCATATATAATTATTAGTAGAGGCCCTGTGCCTTTATTATTTAGAAATGTGACCAATAATTTGGTATTTATATTGATTCCTCCTCACTAAACTGTTTCTCAAACACGCTAGCAGACTATAGCTAAGTGGTGAGCTAAGTGGAACTTGAGCTTTAGAATTATTGTTCCACACATCGGAGTAGGTGGATTATTTAACTGTTTTGACATTGACCCATTGTTTGGGTCACGGAGCTTAAGCATGTGGGCTGGTGACAGAGAACAATACACTACAAAGGACCCTAACCCTAGGGATCAAAAAGAAACAGCATGAATGAGATTCTTACTGATTTGCAGTACTAAAGAAATAAATATGTAAAGTAAAAATGGCACCTTTTTGGTTAATTTATGATTATCTGTATGTATATTCCAGTAGAAATTAAACCAGACTCTCTGTAACATACTGAATTGCATAGCATCATTCTTTTGCATCATGTGGAATCCCATCGTATTGCATAAAATCACACTGAGTTGAATCAAATCATCTCAAATCGCTCTGGTAGTTGCTTCATATGTATCTTTAATGCTTCGGATTGTTGGCAATACATCAAGATGCGTTTCCCGTCGGCCTCAGTGATGGAGATGCACATCCCTATTGAATAATGAAACACACACAGTTTCTGTTCAATTGTTAATATTTATAAAAAGTGTTTAAATAAAGCAGTGTGTCCTGAATGGGGTTTCTGGTTTTGCCGTGGTATCAAATCAGGTATTGAGAATAGTGGAACTTCAGCGGTAGTTCTAGCATGCTGACATCACCAGTACATGTACTGTAAGTGTCAGACAATTTACTGATGACTAATTTTGAGACGTTTTCAATTGCACTTCTGATTTGTCTGTGAGATTCGCTGATTTTGGGTGCGTAAGATGTGATGAATTTGAATGAATGTGATGTGCATTTTCAGTCCAAAATGGCGGCAGCGCTACCGCAGCACCATCTAGCTGTGGTTGTCAAAAAAAAGCACCAGAGTTTTGTTTCTTTTGCTTTTATACTCTTTCATTGGTTGAGATCTGAGCTCCGTGCAGACCAGTCAAGTTCTTCCATACCAAACTGGGAAAACTATTTCTGCATGGAGCCGGCTTTGTGCACGGACATATTATCATGTTGAAACATAAGAGGGTCTTCCTCAAACATGACAAACGACAAACGTCCTCTAAAACAAATGTAATGTTCTGCAAAACAATCAAAGTCTTACAAAACTAAACAGTCATTTCTGACTCTGTGAGGTGAACATCAGTGGAGTATCGTGTTTAATTAATTACTCTCTGCTTGCTGAGTCAAACTGTTCAAATATTTTTTTTATTTCAGTTTATTTTCAGGACACACAGAGCAGCCAGCAGAGGGATTCTTCTCTCCTTTCTTTCTCCTCCTTGTTCTCTCTTTTCTCTCAGGCGTCTCTCTTTGCTGGACCATCATCACACATCCTGAAACCGCTCTGCTTCCCCGGCTGTCGGTGTCGATTCCAGGAGTTTCAGTCTCAGCTCATGTTTCTGTCTCTCCTGTGTGAATGATGTCCTGTCTCTCTGTCTCTCTCTCTCTCCTGTGTGAATGATGTCCTGTCTCTCTCTCTCTCTCTCTCTCTCCTGAGTGAATGATGTCCTGTCTCTCTCTCTCTCTCCTGAGTGAATGATGTCCTGTCTCTCTCTCTCTCTCTCTCTCTCCTGAGTGAATGATGTCCTGTCTCTCTCTGTCTCTCTCTCCTGAGTGAATGATGTCCTGTCTCTCTGTCTCTCTCTCCTGTGTGAATGATGTCCTGTCTCTCTCTCTCTCTCTCTCTCTTCTGAGTGAATGATGTCCTGTCTCTCTCTCTCTCTCTCTCTTCTGAGTGAATGATGTCCTGTCTCTCTCCCTCTCTCTCTCTTCTGAGTGAATGATGTCTTGTCTCTCTCTGTGTCTCTCTCTCCTGTGTGAATGATGTCCTGTCTCTCTCTGTGTCTCTCTCTCCTGTGTGAATGATGTCCTGTCTCTCTCTGTGTCTCTCTCTCCTGTGTGAATGATGTCCTGTCTCTCTGTCTCTCTCTGTCCTGTGTGAATGATGTCCTGTCTCTCTCTGTCCTGTGTGAATGATGTCCTGTCTCTCTCTGTCCTGTGTGAATGATGTCCTGTCTCTCTCTCTCTCTCTCTCTCCTGTGTGAATGATGTCCTGTCTCTCTCTCTCTCTCTCTCTCTGTCCTGTGTGAATGATGTCCTGTCTCTCTCTCTCTCTCTCTCTGTCCTGTGTGAATGATGTCCTGTCTCTCTCTCTCTCTCTCTCTGTCCTGTGTGAATGATGTCCTGTCTCTCTCTCTCTCTCTCTCTCTGTCCTGTGTGAATGATGTCCTGTCTCTCCTGTGTGTGTGAATTAGAGGTCAACCTTTTAATCAGTTTAGCCAATTAATCGGTGCTGATAGGATGTTTTACAAACTATCAGAATCAGCAGAACTTGGCTCCGTTAGCGGCCGACGGCTGCTCATCCTCCTCCGGTCATGCGGGGTCGTACATCAGCGTTTTGCGTGGAGGCTCCATATACAAAGTCAAGGCAACGTCAGGGTTTTCCCGCCCATTTTAAGACTCAGGTGTTTTTTCACAGCGCGTAAGCTGAATGAACAGAAAAAACTATGCTGAGAGTCTTTATTGTGTTTTGCTGGCATTTATGGTAGTGCTGCTTTTCTGTCCTCTCCTCTGCTCTCTGTGTTTCACACACAAACACACACAGTGAACAGCAGAGCAGAGAGGCCGCGGTGGAGGTAGTGAAGTGAACCAGGTGAAGTGACGATAACTTGAAGATTACTCAAGTTGATGACAGTTAAGCTGTAGGTGCAGTAAAACCTTTGGAACTAAAAAACCAATAAGTTCTTTATCAAACCACCTGTTCAACAAGCATAAACATTTAGAAAAGTGATATTTCCACCTGCTCTGTCCGCAGTCTCCCGGCATGTTTTACACAACCACAGCACGCTTGTTAAGGTCATAGTGAACTGTTACGAACAAGCTAAAACGAAAGCTGTCTGTATGTAGCCTAACTGCTCATCTTTGCCACAAATCTTAAAATATAACAGCAGGAAGGACACTGTCTGACATTTTAGTTTTGTTTCCTGTGAGATATCACTGAGTTTATATAGTGAGCTTGCTGTTGTAAACCTTACTGTTGCAGCTCTAGAAACAGTATTTAGTTGTATTTAAAATATAAATCAATTCTAATCCCATTCTGAATTTATTCTTTTTCAAAAATGATCGTGTAAAAAAACACAATTCTTTAATAATGAAAAAGAGAAAAAGAACCAGTATTGATAAAGAACAAGGCCGACAAGTTAGTGGCTTTGCCCTGACTTTGGGAGGATGAGCAGGTTTTAATTATTTATCACTGTGACTTAGATGTTCAGTTCAACAGTTATCCAGTTTCTAATAAAGTCTCAGGTTTCTTCCATTTTTCCCCCGTTAAAGGGGGAGTTTTTCCTTATTCGAACTGAGGGTCTGAGGACAGAGGATGTTGTATTGCTGTGCAGATTGTAAAGCCCGCTGAGGCAAATTTGTGATTTGGGATATTGGGTTATACAAATAAAATTGACTTGGCTTGACTTGATTCTGAACAGTTGGTCACAGCATCCACAAATCATGAGATACGGAGATTAGATAAAGTCATTCCCTGCTGAGATCAGTTTTTGTCAAGTACCATAAAGCTGAGTCATATCCCTGCTGCTTAGTTTCCACTTGTGATCCGTGTTCCTCTTTTTGTTGTTCTCATGATTTTCCCCTCAGCATATGAATTACATTGCAGTTTTTTTTCTCGATTGCTTCTCTTGCAATTTCGGCTCACATGATGTTCCCTTTGTACAGCTGTTGTCTCATCATGCTTTGAAAATTCACATCATAATGCTGACAATCAGATCCGCTTTGTTGCTGATAAATGCTACTCAGCCTCGGGCTGTATGACACACCTTTGTTGCATAATGATAATTATGTTAATGGGGCACATTTTACACCTGAAGTTCAGTACTACTGTGAAAACATTTGCATAATATATTTTGTGCCTCTGGGCTTCACGCTGAAACACTGTTGACAGAAAGCTTTACAAAGTGGAGGTAAGGGGCTAGAATGATGTGGCCATTTAGGCAACTGTGAGATCCAGTGTTTTTGGACCCATACCAGGGATTAAAAGTCCTTGATTTGATTTTTTTTTAACATTCTTTAGTTTTTATGATTCTGGCAACATTAGGAAAGTGCATCACTAAAACAAACCTGTTTGATTTCAGGTTTGGGTAGGGCTGTGTGAATTCTCATATATATGCTGTTTTAACTTGCTACTGTACAAATGTGCTGATTAAATAATGTGTAATAATTCTTTATTTCACTGGACACAGTCATTAGGAGACGCTGTTTGTCTAGTGATGCTTTTTTGTTTGTTTGTGAAATAAGCCACATACACACAAACATTGTAAATACCAAAACCTTTACTTAAAAACAACATTGTTGGCACACATGTAAATCAAAAATAAAAACAAAACTATGTACAAAACAGCAGCTGTCTCTGTTTTATTCTATAATATAAAAAATGTCTTCATAGAAGATATAACTGGTGACAAATATTCTTAAACCTGCTTATAACTACATTATAACATGTTATAAACTTTAATAAATGTTTATATACTGCTTATTGCTAAACAGGAGGACTTAAAGTAACGTGTCACTGAGGTTTGACATTATCCTTGAGGTCTTTTTTAAACTTTGTCTTCTTGTAAATAAATCTATCATATAATGGACAATATACTGTATAAAAAAACAACTTTATTTTCATGTCTATTTTGGACTCAAATTTAAGTAGAAGAAGATCATTTTGATTTGTGGTAGAGATAAAGTCTGTCTATCATTGACAGTGATATAGTCAAAAGTTGGGTTAACAATAAACGAGAGCTTGCTGATGTCAGCTAAATGCTAACATCAGCAAGCTAGCATGCTCACAATAGCAATGCTAACATGTTGATGTTTAGCAGGTAAAATGTTTACCATGTTTGCTATCTTAGTTTAGCATGTTAGCATGCTAACATTTGTGAATTACTAAACACAAAGTACAGCTGAGACTGATGGGAATATCATTACATTTTCAAGTATAAAGCAAACAAGTACTGGACAAATTAAACTTATGACCTGGTAATGGTTTTAATAGGAAAGTTAAGGGATCAACAAAGTTATTACAATTCATCTTGAGGGCTTCATGAATGTCTGTATTAAATTACATGACAATCAGTTCAATAGTTGTTGAGATATTTCAATAAAACCAAAAATGTCAACGTCATTGCGGCAATAGAGGAAAAGTCAGAGGATGAACAAAGTCAGTAGGATTCATCCACTGGGGAACATGAACGTCTGTACAAAATTTCATGCCAATCCATCCATCAGTCTGAACCAAAGTGTTGGACTAATTGACAGAGCAATATAAAGTGTTTATTATAAGCGGTTCAGTTTTCATTTACAATTCAGCCATTCACTTATTTATTTCACATTAACAGCTGTTATTGATCCTGCAAAAGGAAGCAGTATAACAGCCCAACCAGCCTTTATGTAACTTCACCCTGAATGTCATCATGACAGGGTGATTCATGCAAATTAGGATTAGGATGTTATCTTTAGATGCAGACATGGCTGAATTATTAAATGATAAGTAGGTTTGATGGGAACAGTGGAGATAGATTTAGGATAGTTTTTGGAACATCTTAGAGTCGGTGGTTCATAGCAGGGAATGCACCAAAACTCAGGATGTGAAACTGCATGATACTGTCCGTAGGGTTATCTGTGGCTCAAAAACATGACTCAGTATTTTCAAAGGGTGCTATTACTTCCTACAACAGCAGGCTAATAATGACCAGGGGCGCACCATCAGGAGAGGCAAACCAGGCAAATGTTTGGGGAAAAAATAGGGGAAAAGAGGTCCCCAGTGGCCACTCATATAGGCAATAACAACTATTACCCCCCTTCTAGCTACTGTATGACAGCTGGCCTGGATACCATTAGTTAGGACAGTCAGTACCTGTTCAGTGTTTATGGATCTCTTGTATACACACATTGAACTGACTCTGCACTCCTACAAAAAGTTATACAACCAGACGCCCTGTAAGTCCCGTCTCTCATCTTCTTGTTAACCCTTCTAACTCCAGATCTGTTAATTTGAGCAATCACTGTTATATCCCCACCAAGCCTAGTTCTCCAGTCTTATCCTCTAATGTTACCTCCTTGTTCTCAATCCCTGTGATTAGTAGCAACAGAAAAAAGAAATGCTTTATTCACTGTCATTCTGCTGCCAGGCTTAAGAACTTGATTACTGTCTCTTGCAAGTCAAAGCCTCCCAAGTCCATTTCTCCAGTTGTTTTTGCCCTTTTTAACACTCCATCACTGTCAAACAAATCTTTTATTCCTAATGACTTTGTCACAGGTACTATTGGTCTTATGTCTTACTGAGACTTGGCTCAAATCAAGGGACTGCTGCCCCCTGGTGGAGCTTTCCCAGCTTAACTATAACCACAAGGCCGTGGTGGGGGCATTGCAGTGGTTTATAAGAACCACCTCAAATGTGTCCCATTTACTGCTGGATCTTTTCATAGTTTTGAGCTATTAACTTTCAAAATCGAGTGTGACATCCCAGTGTGTTGTTTTGTTATCTACCGACCCCCTAGATCTTGTACAAATTCTATCATTGATTTCTCTAATCTTCTTTCTTCTGTTGTACTTATATTTGACAAGATCATTACTGTAGCTGACTTAAACAATCACTTTGATGATCCCTCTAATTCCCTCACCACAGAATTCCTAAACACTGCAAAATCATTTAACCTAGTGCAACATGTTTCTGGCCCTACACATAACAATGGGCTCACCCTTGATCTTGTTTTTAGGCTTGGCCTGACTCTGAACTCCCTGCGTATGTTTTCAGCTCTCTTCCCTGATATGTCCAATACATTTCCTAAGTTTTCCAATATTAATGACTCTCTTAACTGGTTTAATGAATTGTGCTCCTTAGCTCTTGATATGTTGTTCCAAATAAAATCAGACTAGTCCCATTCGACGCCATAGAAGACTCTATAGAAGGCTGTTGATGTTCAATACCTTCACATGAAGGAGCTATTAACCATGTTCAATCAACTCATCAAGGATGCGAGAGCAACATATTTCTCTAACCCCAGGTTTTTGTTTAATACTATTAACCAACTTCTGAATCCTGCTCATTCTGGGTTTCTGGCCTCTGACGACTGTGAAAAGTTTCTAAATCTCTTTGTTGAGAAGATCAGTGGCGTCGGATTATATTTCAAACTTGGTGTTCATCATTCTGTTCGAGTCGCCTGCCCTGTTCTGCTGTCTGGGTTCAACCCTATTTCCATGCAAGATCTCTTAGATATAGTTTCTCATATCCGTCCATCATCCTGCCCTGCTGATATAATTCCATCCAAATTTTTGAAAGAGGTCCTACCAGTCATTGCTCCCTGCCGTCTCTCTTTTGTCAGTCAATCTCTCTCCTCTGGCTGCATACCTGTCTATTTCAAGACTGCAAGTGTCTTTCCTCTCCTCAAAAAACCCTCTCCAGATACCACAGATTTAGTTAACTACAGGCCCATTTCCAAACTTCCTTTCATTTCAAAAATTCTTAAGAAAAAAGTTGTGGCTCACCAGTTTCTCCAACTAGTTCAAGGACACAATATCTGATAAATTTACATCAAAACATAGCACTGAAATGGCACTGCTAAAGTAACTAACAACATTCTTATGTGTGCAGATAAAGGTGAATATAGTTTTATTTGACTTATCTGCTGCCTTTGACACCATTGATCATGCTGTTTTAATTGATAGACTAGTGAACTGGGTTCGTATCTCTGGTCCTTCATTCAAATGGTTTTCCTCTTACTTGTCTGACAGACATTACGTGTCTCCCTCTGCTCCTCTCTTACGTTGGGTCCCACATGGGTTGATCCTTGGACCTATTCTGTTTTTATTATATATGTTACCTCTGGGCCATTTGCTTATCTCCTCCAGCGGTATCTCTTACCGTTACTATGCCGATGACATGCAGCTTTACTTCACGGTTAAACCTTATAACCTCAATAACCTTACCACCCTTCATGACTGACTAGCTTCTGTTACAAATGTCTCAAAATTTCCTTCATCTCAATTCTGACAAACTAAGATCCTTGTGATCGGCCCCAATTATTTTACTAAGGAGGTCGGTCACTGTATTGGCCTCCTCGCTAACATCAAGACCAACATTTGAACTTTAAACCTCATATTACTGAGCTCATTCAGTCTTGTTTCTTTCAGTCGCTGCATTTTCTGACTAGGATCACCAATGATTCATGTGACACTGCTGGAAAATGGCTCTTCAACAGTTTTACAATAGAGCTTCATCAGCACCACAGCTGTGCTACCATGTGACATACAGCACTTTCGATCCTGACTGAGTCATTAGTTTGATTTACATATTTTTAATACGCCTTAGTCATGGTGAGTGGTAACGGTAACCATGGTGGTAAATGGAGTGAATTAGTGGACTGGTGGTAATGGCAGTAGTGCGTAAATCAGTACATACTGAGTTCTCACGTGTTTGAGATTAAAGCTATCTATTTTGTTATAACTGATCGTTACCATTCTGTCCGATTGTCACCTCAAACCTGGAATGAAATTACAAATACAGCTTTTGCAAGATATATATTTTTCAGAGTTTGTTTCCGTATCATAAAAAGGACAAAACCTAAAAGAAATCAATTAAAACAAATGTTCTCTGATGTAATGTTTGTTGACTCAGGTCTATATTTTGAATTCTGTACAGAAACACAGAATGTAGATTTTTTTTTTGTCGAACTGCAAAATCTTCAGTCATATATGTGTCATTTATATGAACAAGAAATTACAGATTGAGCTTTCAAAACTACCGCAATGTAAGTTTCATATGTTTGATGCATTATAACAACTCAGAGTTCATCATCTTTAGCTCAGTCATGCTACAGTTGAGCCATTACTGCAGATTTCATAAAACAGGCCAGGAAATCTACTGGAACTGGACACACTTTTTAAATCTTCATCATGGGGCTCAAGGTCTTGAATTTTGAATCATATATAGGTTTTATTACATTTCTATTTTTCCATTTAATTTCATAAAATCTACTCGTGGCGCCTTCATCAAGCAGCAATAATTAACTGTCATCATGCTGTTAAATATCTGATTGTCTGGCTTCTTCATTCCCAGCAAATGTTGTGAATGTATCAGAAAGAAACAAAGAGCATGTTTGTTATTGTGATCTTTAAATAGCTCAGAGTTTTCCCTTGAGATATTATGAGAGAAAGGTTTGAATATAATTTGCACACCCACTCGAACACTCCAGCGCCGGATGGTGATCTCTGATTTGTGGGATGAGGCAGCCACTAGGTGTTCAGTCCTCGTCATTACAAGGCAGCAGAAATCCCTGCAGCTTTTATTTACATGCATGTCTCCTAAAACACCTACAGTCTTTAATAATGGTGGTTTTAATAGTAAACATTTTTAAGCTGAGAATTTTAACTTGTGGAAGAAATAATTTGCTTAACAGATAAAAATCATAAATTAGATGAAAAGTATATTTTTGATTGAGTTTCCTGAACAAAGATTGAATTGAATGAAGTCGTCAAAGTGCATCTTCTGCAATGGAAAACCCCACAGCAGACCAGAAATCACTTGTTTTATTTATGTGATCTTGTGAAATCTGAAAACCAGGAAGTCAAGAGTTTGATGTTGATATAATGAGGAGAGAAACCTTAAGACTCTTCAACTGGCAGATAATGAGTGATGATTGGCTTTGTGGAATTAAATCAGTGAGTATTATCATTGAAATAAACTCAAGTATCAAAAAGTAAAACTACTCATTGTGATGAATGAATGAGTGTTGATCAGTTGAAGGATTACAAGCTTGAAGTTTCTTTCTGTCTAAAAGTCACTGACATCACGTTGAAACAAGTCTGTCTTTCAGTTTCTGAAAAGTTGGTTACAAGATTTTTATACAGCCAACAGATAAATATCTGCAGTGGAGTAAAAAGTAAAATATTTCCATCTGAATTGTAGTGGAGGAAAAAGTATAAAAATCTCCAAAAATAGAAATATTCAAGAGAAACACCTGCACTTCAAAAGCGTGCTTGTCACAAAGGTTCTTCCCCCTTTTGGTCGACTGTACATATCCTGATGAATCAGTGTCAGCTGTTGACCTCTCGCTTTATTTGGACTGTAAATATGAGGCAGAAAACTGTAACAAAAACAACAGGAGCAGGAATATAAACAGTATATTGTGTTTGAAGTATATGATGCATGATAACAATGCCCTAAATGTCTAATAACCCATTAAATGTATTTAAAGAAAGGCAGCTCATTGTTTCAATAGTGTCATTGTGTCTGTTTGGAATAATAAACAAACAACAACCAGTCATATAAATATGATTAAAAACAAGACATCTCATTTTATCAAAAATGTTTGATAGATTTCATTTTCATTTCTGGCAGAGAAAGAGGAAAAAACGGATGATATGAATAAAAGTATTGATGGTAAGTCAAAATTATGAGGTACTAAGTGAAGGTTATAGTTATATAGCCAATGAGTCACTGAATCAAAAGTTATGAGATACAAATATTTTACTTTCTTAGTCAAAATAATGCGATAATGTCAAATCTTTGGATCTTTTAAGTTCATCTTATGAGATACTATGATTATGAGATAATACATTTTCTAAGTCAAATTTGTGAAATACTAAGTCAAAAGTGAAATAATAAGCCAATATTTTGAATTCATAAGTCAAAATGATGAGGTAACGTGTAAAAGTTAAGATACAAAGTCATAAATTTTATTTCCTATGTCAAAATTTAGAGCTGCAACAATTAGTCAATTAATCAATTAGTTGGTCATCAGAAAATCAATCTGCAACTATTTTGATAATCAAATTATTATTTTTTAAGTAGGATTTTCAATACAGGACCTAAAGGACGGGTTCACAATTTTTTTATTTTTTTGTCTTAAAACAACAGTCTGGAGCCCAAATGATCATTGAAACATGTTTTTCTTGCTGTAATCATTCCTCCTGTTCATACTGACCATTAGAAGATCCCTTCATAATGCACTTACAGTGTAAATGTTGGAGGACAAAAATGTATTTAAAAGTTTATCTGAAGCTAATATGAAGCTTCATCCGTCCAAATGAGTCAAATCAAGTAGATATCTTTCAACGTTACAGTCTTTTTGGTGCCAACGTCCCTCTGTTTGTTGCTATACTTCCACCACAACACAAAGAGGGAACTTGATGCTAAAAAGACTGTAAATGTGTCAGATATCTACTTGATATGACTAACTCAGACTGCTGAAGCCTCATCTAAGCTTCACATCAACTTTTAAACACACTGTGATTTTGTCCTCCATCATTTACATTAAAAACACATATGAAGGATCTTTTAACAGCCAGTATGAACAGGAGGAACGATTCCAGCGAGGAAAACCTCTTTCACTGTTCATTCAGACACCTGACTGTTGTTTCAAAACACAAAAAAAAACAGGAAGCTTTAAAAAAAACAGGAAGTGACGCCATTCATGAACAGATTGAGGCTCACGTGACGGTGACTCCTCTCCAGTCAGCTGATAAAAGTCGGTTGTTTGTCGACAAGAAGCTGTTCTGCTCAGTCATTGTAGTTGTTCATGGTTTCTGTGGTCCTGCGACTATTACAATGAGGAGTTTATTCCTGTTCGTTTTCGCGGCTTTGGCTCTGACCAACGACGCTCTTGTCCGGTAAGAAAAATATATATAACCGTTAATACATTTTTTTTAAGCAACGTGAGCGCGAGTTACGTGAAGTAACGTTAGCGAGCCTCCAACTTACACCATGTTAACTCTGTTACCCAACACTTTACGACGGAAAAACGGGTCAAATTGCACATATAAAACCTAGTGTGTCTTTAATGTAGAAGCGCCACAGCTTTAAAGTAATCATTTGTTTTTGCTTCATATTTATAGCTAGCTAACGTTTGCTAGTTTATTGTCTCTTCTACTAATAATCGCTAATTCAATTCAAAGAGGCTTTATTAGCATGAGGAACACATTGCTAAAGCAAGTGTAAAATACAAAAAAAATGCACGTTATAAGTAAAGATCTACTAGAATGAAGAAATGTGTAAATTATGTAATTATATAAATCTATTTTATGTTTATAATTGAGGTCGTAGTGGTGGTTTCCTGGAGTGCATTATACTGAAAAGTGTTCATAATATTTCGCCCTCATGTATGTTAATGGAGTGGACAAAATATCAGGAACACCATTCAATATAATGCACTCAACTACACCGCCGTCGCCATCCACTACGACCTGCATAATAAAATATATGAGCAGTAAATCTATCAGCACAGTGTTAATGATCAGTAATACTAAATCAGTCTCTGTCTCTTCAGTGCATGTGATCTTCTCTTTGTAACAATCCCTACTGAGCTGATCTTGTGACATCAAGTTAAGCATGTTGCTTTGATCCCAGCACTTCTTTAAACCGTCTCTTTCAGCAGACAAAAGAAATGTTTCCCAACATGTTTCCATTCATGATACTGGTGTGTTTTTTTCACACTACTGAGACGAGTGTCTGTGACAGGAAGGAGTATAAAAGTGACTAATATAAGGCTTTTGTTTTGCTCATTGAGGTTCGCAGTCATACATGTTTGCTATCCAAACATGAACGGTGTGTTATAGTGAAGGAGAATAAAGGGTGAGGCTTGATCACACCTGTAAACCGTAGCTGCCAAGTTAACTGTTGCTCTCCTGCAGCTTTCCAGTCACAGAACCAGTCAAACATAAAACATAAGACTAGAGGCTGCGACTATCAATCACTTTAATTATTGATCAATCATTTATCTGTGAAATAGTGGGAAAAATGTTCTCAGAGCCTACAGCGATGACTTTGATTTGCTTGTTTTGTCCGACCAAAAGGCCAAAATCTTCAGATAATCACTTGACTGTTTAATATGTTGAAGAAAAACAGCAAATTTTTTAACTTTTTGGTATTTTTGCTTGTAAAGTGACTGAAATGAGTCATCAGTTATTTGCACATGAATTCTCTGTCAATCAACACGTATACATAGACTTTAATTATGATGGTATGTACCCATTTTAGTCGTTTATCAGGCAGAATTTAAAGCAAACAACAAATATGTATTTCCAAAATACTGGGAGATGTTTTTGTGTTTTTGCACAGAGACTTCTGTTGTGAATTATACTTCAGTCAAGCTGCCAAAAATGATGCTTCCTGTCCTGTAAAGACAAAGTATCTGGAGCAAATAACTCCAGTGTCGCACTTTCTCCCTTCGCTCAGTCAGCGGAGTTAAACATTTTGAATTATTACTTATCAGGAATCTGAATTGTTTTGTCCATATAGGAGCTAAAATGTCTCTTAACTATTGTCTATTTGATGATTTAGACTCTTGAAATGTCTTCATCTGTCTTTGCTGCGTAACTTTGAAATCAGATATTTTGCTTTTTTTTTTTTTTTGCTAATGTTGTTTATATTTTGTTGCTCATTTCCTGCATGTTTGATATTTTGTGCTTTTATTGTGAAGCACACGAAGCAACTTTTGTTTTTAAAAAGTGCATAAATATGAATAAATCTTTACTCGTTTTTATGTAAGTAAGCAATTTAAAGAAATAGTTTTGGGTGCATTTCTCCTAATATGGGACATTTTAAAGGCTAAATGATTAATCATAACTTATTAACTTCTATTTAGGGCTGAATGACTTTGAAAAAAATATCTTTTTGCGATTATTTTTACTGAAATTGCAACTGTGATATGATTTGTGATATTAGAGGGAATGATCATTTTTACATTATTATTCACATTTTCATTAAACAAACACATTAAAATGATTATGGTTGGATTATTGCAGCGATCTGCACCGAACAGATGTTTCCTTAAGTCTGTAGAATATGATGTGTAGTCCAGGAAGTCTCTACAGCCTTCTGGTATTTATAATGTTTCATTTAAAATGATATTTCACCTTTAACAAATATTGCACCTCCTGTGATTTAATAACTGCAGTCACACACACTGTGATTTTGATTTAAAAAGAAGTGATAAATTCATAGAAAGGATCGAGAGTTGCAGCTTTCGTTTGTGACTTTGCAGATCGAGCTACGCGCTAAAAATAAAAGTGAAGCCTCCCTTCAGTCTGTGGTCTCTCGTATGACTCTTCTGCTTCCTGTTTTTTTAACTCTTAAGAGTGATAATACGGCGACGGAGAGTCTTCCGGTATTTATCAGGCTTAATGAATCTTGCGCTGATACTGCAAGTCGCTGAAGTTTAGAGCAATAAAACGACTTGATAGAAGATTTAACGATCAGATCGGTGAAGTTATGTTAACTTAATGTTGCTGCAGCTTTCATGTTGCAACACTCTGAGTGATACTGCGTGCTGATAAGTGTTTTAAAAAGTGGGTCAAGTCTTATCTTCAAGGCTGCAGGTCGTGTTGATTATTTCAGTTTAACTTCAGTGTATCTTCTCAACGTTTCTCCTCTCACGCAGAATCCCCTTAAAGAAATTCCGTTCGATCAGACGTGAGCTGACAGACTCGGGGAAGAGAGCGGAGGAGCTTCTGGCCGACAAACAGTCCCTTAAGTACAACCTCGGCTTCCCGAGCAGCAATGGACCCACTCCAGAAACCCTGAAGAACTACCTTGATGTAAGCATCTCTCTCCAAACCCTGCTGACCTGTCCACCTGTTTTATAAGTCTTCACTTTCTCTAATGACCCTGTTTGGAAGCTAAAAGCCGAGCATGGGCGGGGGGGGGGACGCAACAAAGGTCCTGTTGTGTGGTGACCGCCTTTTTCTGTAAATCCTCCTCAGATGAACGGAGACTTGCCTGTCATGACAAGTAAATCTTCTGCACACACAGCTGTTTTAGAAAGGCTGAATCACTCTGATGAATCCTAACATCACATCTAGAGTGATGAAACCGATAAAACAGGAACCTTTAGCGTGTGACAGCTGACTCAGTGTCGACACCTGACCTGTTGATCCTCGTCAGCTGACAGGCCTTTGTTTGTTTGTTTGTTTGTTTGCTCAGTGTTACTAAACTATCAGGCAATACCTCCTTATCTTCAGTTATGACCTGAGTCAGCCTTGAAAGATTTTAATGGGAGGAACATGAGCTCTGGACTCAAAATAAGATATTTTAGGTCGTGTCTCAGGCTTTTGGAAACATTTTTCACCATTTTCTGACATTTTTATAACTAATCAGCTATTCTATTAATCAAGACAGATCAATTGATAGTGAAAATAATAGAGCAAACACGTGATAATCTTCTCTCAAGCTGATATATTTCAACAGGTTTCCCAACAGTCCAAACCAGTAAATAACTGGTTCGATGGTGAAATACTAAACAAATATTAAAGAACTGGCTTCACACTGTCGCCTTCATCCAGATTTCGGCCATATTGGGGAAAAATAGTGACTCAGATCTCTGCTGAAGATCTCGCAATCACATAAACATGCTGTTTAAAGGGTCACTTCACCCGACTTGAATTTAAAAAAAAACTATGAATCTAAACATGCAGATAGTTTTATTTGTCCGTCTTTAAATATTCAAAACTTTATAACAGCAACGTTTTCTTCCAGATTCAGTGTCTCCTTTATTCTAAATAGTGCACAGACTTCACTTTGAACACATTTTACTGGAATTACTTTCTACCAAATAAATAGTTTCTATTGAAACTGTCTGCTGATACGTAAAGTTTCTTGACATAAATGTAACTTTTAAGTCATTTTTAACACCATTATACCGACACACATATGTGAAAAAATGTGTTTCCTGCTATAATCTCAAATCAGCCTCTAATTACAGCATAAATCACACACGCTGCTGTTAAAAAGGGAAGTTCAGTGAAGCTTGAATGACTTTACAAAATTCACACAGCGTTTAGAAACGACGGCTCTCAGTCACAGGAAGTGAAACTTAACTTCCTCTTTTTTTTTTAAGACGTATGAAGTAATCGTTTGTGTTTTTTTGTGGTGTAATTGTGAAAGTTAAACGGCTGATTTATTGACATGACTCAGAAACAATTTGACCTGAGTCCCACTGACACTGACTGACTGACACCAGCAGCTGTGAGGCTTCAGATTCCTCGGTTTGTCTGGTAAACTCGCTTTGTACAATCAGACCTTTTTGACGTTGTTAAATAATTAGACCTGCTTGGTTTGTTTCTCTGCTGCGGGTAAAAATGACAGATTACTGTAATCTCTTCTCCTGAGTGGGTAAGATTAGCTCCAGAATAATACGACTAAATCTCTACAAGCTCTCAAGATACTGATGGTTGTTGTTATTGATGATTATATTCATGTTGTTCTGTTTTTTTTTTTTTTTTTTGGACCAGGCTCAGTATTACGGTGAGATCGGCCTGGGAACCCCCCCTCAGCCCTTCACTGTGGTGTTTGACACCGGTTCCTCCAACCTGTGGGTTCCCTCCGTTCACTGCTCCCTGTTAGACATCGCATGCTGTAAGTCCTGCAGACACATGTCAGCTGTAGAATGACGTCTCTGAAGTGCAGATAGTCTGTAAAATGTAACTAGAGCTGCAACGATTAGTCGATCAACAGCAACTGTTTTGAAAATTGAATAATCTTTTTTTTTTTTTTTTTTTTTTTTTTTTAAGGTAAAATGTGAACATTAGCAGGTTTCTGCTTCTCAATTGTGACTTTTATGTGTCATAAATGATCGTAAACTGAATATCTTTGGATTTTGGACTGTTGATCAGACAAAATAAGACATCTAGAGACATATTAACGAGCATTTTATACTGTTTTCTGACACTTTTTGGACGAAACAATTAATCTAGAAAATAAGAAATCATGAAACTAGTCGTTCATTGCAGCCCTAGTTTGTTTTTTTTGACTTAACTGTAACATCTTAGACTCTGGATGTGTCTCCTTGAGTTATTGTTTAAGATTAGTCCTACTCACTTATTTTATGGATCTGGACAGCTGCCAGGTTGATTTTAAGGAGTCTTAAGTGACTCTAGGATGTAATATTTTATATGACTGTATTAATAATATTATTAGTGTTTTTTATCAGCATATTTGACTCTGATATTTTAATATATTTTGAGATATATTTTGCATGATCTGATTTATTATGTCAGGCAGCAACAGTGTGAGCCGGTTAAATGAAGGTTAATATTATAAAACATCTTTTCCATTTCTTTCTTTGCTTTTTTGCAGTGCTTCACCACAAATATAACTCTGCTAAGTCCAGCTCATACGTGAAGAACGGTACTGCCTTCGCCATCCAGTATGGAACCGGCAGTTTGTCAGGATACCTCAGTCAGGACACATGCACAGTAAGCTTCATCACACGTCAGCGTCACAGTAAACTGTAGCTTCACTGGAGTTTTATGTGAACTTATGTTTGTTTTTCTAGATCGGGGACATATCGGTTAAAAGCCAGCTCTTCGGGGAGGCCATTAAGCAGCCCGGCGTGGCCTTCATCGCAGCCAAGTTCGACGGGATCCTCGGCATGGCCTACCCACGCATCTCTGTGGACGGCGTGGCGCCGGTCTTTGACAACATCATGAGTCAGAAGAAGGTGGAGCAGAACGTCTTCTCCTTCTACCTGAACAGGTGGGAGAACAGAGAGCTTGTAGCATGTTGCTAAGTGTGTTTACATGCAGTTAAGTAACCGGGTTAACTCAGAGAAACCGAGTTATGTTGGTAACCATGGGAACGTGTAGTAACCTGGTTACTGTAAATCTGTTTATACAAGCAGCTGATCAGTAACCAGGTTTCTCTCCTACTGAAATAGTCAGATGTTCAGAGGTGGAAACCAACTTATTTAGACTTCTACTGGTTAGTTTCTGTTAGATTTAGTTAAAGTTTAGTTTGTTTGCAGTCTTTTGTCCTGAACATGCATATTCATAAAAAAGCAGATTAGAAACCTGGTTATGTGTTTAGATGGCAGAGAAAAATAAGGTTTCTCTAATCCTCTACCCAGATTACTGAAACCAGGTTTCTCATTTACATGACATTTAAGAAATCAGCTTACTGGAGAAACACTAAACTGTAAACACACTGAAGGAACCTGTGCTACTTCTTTCATTACAATCCTCTCTTTTTTTTTTTTTTTTCCATCTGCAGTTCAGTCTTTGCCTAAACAAACATTAGCTTAACATTGGCACTGTATTGGTATCGCTATCATACTTAGTCAAAGTCCTAGTTAGCTTGTTTTCTAGCTAACAGAGCACTGATAACGCACTAATGATTCAGCACTAACGTAGCATAACTTAACTGCTATGTTGCCGCCAGCTGGTTTGGAGTGTGGAGCATGAATCTGTCAGTTCTTACACAAGCAGCCATCACTGGTGTCAGACTAGGGTCACTGATAACACATGAGACTAATGTGCAGGTGGTTCATTCTCACAAACATGGTGATTACACTCACTCAGAGTAGAAAACATATGATGACATTTATTGTTCCAATATTCTTGTTGCTCTTCTAAAGTTATGATTCGACCTTAACTGTATCATTCCAAGAGTAGGTGTTGACCAAAATTTAACATAGATAGATGCTGTAGAAGACAATTTATTATGTCATGATTGTTTGGCATTAAAATTGGAATTTAACTTTGACTTTTAATTTGACATTGAAGCAAGTAAGAGGACAGAAACACGACTGCAAATGAATGATAACGTTGCTCCATAACTGCTGGGTGAGGAAATGAGTAACTGGGAGACAAATACTGTAAACATCTAAAAAAACAGAACTATCTGCACAGCTTGACGCCACCGAGGCTGAACAAGGAAATGTTTTGGGGTTTTTTTTTGTGGGTTTTTTTTGGTAATTTCTGTAGAACGACACACTAACCTCATTGTGTCTGTCAGGAACCCGGACACCGAGCCCGGCGGTGAGCTGCTGCTGGGAGGAACCGACCCCAAGTACTACACCGGAGAATTTAACTACGTTAACATCACCCGCCAGGCCTACTGGCAGATCCACATGGACGGGTGAGAATGTTACTCCACACCCTCAGATCTGGTGATGTTGTCATAGTTTCTCTGCCTGGTTACAATGACGAACACAGCAGCAGGTTGCAACACTGAGGACAAAAACATCAGTGTGTTTCTAAGAGACTGTTGAGCTATTAGATGGTTTATTAAAAACACAAACCTTTTTTTTAATTTTTTATTTTGGAGATTGAAGATGACAAAACTATTAGTCAACCAGTCGTTCACAGACAGTAGTTGTCATTAAGTCAAACATTTGCTGGCTGCAGCTTCTCAAATGTGGGATTTTCTGCTTTTCTTGGTTTTACATCATATTAAATCTTTTGGTTTTTGACTGTTGGTCTGACAAAGCAAGACATCTGGAGACATCACCTTAAGCTCTGGGAGCCATTTTTCACTTTTTTATAGACTAGATAGTCGAAGAAATAACAACCAGATTAGTAAATAAAGAAAATAAATGTTAGTTGCAGCTTTAATCACAGGTCTGCTTCAGTGTGTAATGTCCTAAACCCAACATGATACAGAGATTACATGTTGGATACTGATGTGTGTGTTTTTTTTTTTGACAGGATGGCCGTGGGCAGCCAGCTGAGTCTGTGTAAGAGCGGCTGTGAGGCCATCGTGGACACCGGGACGTCTCTGATCACCGGCCCCGCCACGGAGGTCAGAGCCCTGCAGAAGGCCATCGGAGCCACTCCGCTCATCCAGGGAGAGGTGAGATAGTGCTGCTGTTAAAGGAACAGTTTTACTGGTATTCTGTGGTTTTCCTGTGGGTTTCTAACACATTCTGAGTGTGTGTCTAAAGTCTGATATAACTTACTTCTTTGTTCTGTTGTCCAACAGCTGTTAAATATGTCACTGAGTCACACTGTTTCACTGGGTGACACACTAATCTATTTCCCACAAAGGTTCAAAGGTTTCATTTATTCATCCATAAAAACAAGAGCTGTGCTGTAGTGAATATTTCCGACAGCAGGGTTAGTAGACCAGCCATTGTTAAGAGGAGAAAATGATGCATTTGCTCCTCTTTGTTTATTAAAACCTACAGTAGGCAGCTGTTTGAGGAAACTACTGAACCTTTTCTAAAAGTGGAAAGACATTTGTGAGATTTAAGTCTTCAGTAGGAACCGACAGGCTTTGGTAGAGAGACACTAACACACTGATGGTTTGTTGACAATAATAAAAAAAATAGAAGCCTTATTTCCTCACAGCTACACTAAAACCTGATCTGCTGTAGCATATTTTCAAAATATCAGCATTTTATGTCACTATGAAATGTGTATTGTAGAACAATTAATGATGTAAATTCATTAATTTTACTCCCAAGTTGTAGCAAATAAGAAGTTGAGCACAAATTTGAATTCACTACAGATTCAGTAGCCCAACCTTGTTTCCCAGGAAAACTTTTCATTCAAACAATTCAGTTCAGCTTCGGAGGAAACGACAAGCAGAGACAAGACTCAGAAACATGTTGAGTCAGTTTTGCAGGTTTAGAGAAATCCTCGTTTAGCCAAGTTGAGTTTTAGCTGAATTTACTGTCTACCTCACACTGAAAGAGTCACATCTGGTTCACCAGACATATACAATAAGATTTACTTTATATTTTTAGGATATAAAAAGTTTTGAATAAGTTTGAAAAATACAGTACAATAAATTAAGATTAAATAAAAAAGTGTTGGCTTTACTGTCTATTTACTGTGTTTATGTTGCAGCTTTATTTTCCAGTCATGTCTATTGTACTAATAAGTGAACGCCGTTTGTGTTTCAGTACATGGTGAACTGTGACAAGATCCCGTCGCTGCCCGTCATCACCTTCAACTTGGGCGGAAAGCCTTACACTCTGACCGGAGAGCAGTACGTCCTCAAGGTGAGAACTGTGTGTGTTTTATTATTATCCAGCAGGAGGCGACAGAGAGTCAGCTCCTGCAGTAAACAATACAACCCTGTGACTGTGTGTTACGTCATGAGAAACCAAACAAGTGCAGCTTTGTTTCATTTGGCAAAGCCCAGGAGGAGGCTGGTTTGTTGTCTGAGGAGAGATTACAGAGATCCATGTTTGTTTTTCCTGATTTGTCACACAGCCACTTTCAGATTATCAGGTTTATGTTAAAGGTTATTATTTTATATTACTGTAACATTATAGCCACCCTGTCTCTGACTGTGTGTGTCTCCTTCCATGTATCCAGGTGGCCCAGGCTGGAAAGACGATTTGTTTGAGTGGCTTCATGGGTCTGGACATCCCTCCCCCCGCTGGGCCCCTGTGGATTCTGGGAGATGTATTCATCGGCCAGTACTACACCGTCTTTGACCGAGAGAACAACAGGGTGGGCTTTGCCAAGTCCAAATAAGCACATCCTGCATGCGAGCAAAGCTAAAAGTCCAAGTTTTGGAAGACGAAAGTCTGTGCTGCACACGTTTTCTGTTGCTTTGCAATCAAACAGTATTTAGCAATAGATTTTGTGTAGAGTTGAAATGCACTGATCTGAAGTTTTTACGATTTCTTGCAGAGAGTGAGAAACCGCAGATTTGATACGTTGTGTGATGTGTGTGTATTTGATCAGGGATCAGTTGACTGTATCGGTAGTGACCTTTTCAAACATCAAACATCTTTTAGTGAACTTTTTTTTTTTTTTTTTTTTTTTTAAATCAGGGACCTGTTTTAAACAGAACGATTTTAATTTGCATTTTAGGGTGAAGCTTGTGGACCTTTGGGATGTATGTTAATGTGATTGGCCTGAATAAACACTTTTAAAAAGATAATTTGTGTCTTCTGTGTTATTTTGATTTAATAATGGGTAAAAAGCAATCAGTTTTACCTAGTTGTCTTAAGGAATAGTACAACGTTTTGGGAAATACTGTAATTTGCTTTTTTGCAGAGAGTTAGATGAGAAGATTGACTTCTCTCTCATATCTAAGCTGCAGCCAGCACCAGTTTAGTTTAACATAAACACTGTCTTCATGAGCATATTTCCCAACAATTTCTTGGCCAAGTATGGTAACTTCCTTGACCCTCTGCTGGTTGCCTGGCAACCTCAGGGTAACAAGACTACAGGAAGTCACTGCTCACTGATGAGAAATAGTCACAGAAGCCTAAAAAACCACAACATGTCACTTCAGGTTTTTGAACACATTAATGACATGAGATAATGTGTTCAAACCTAATGTTGAAAAGAACAGTTCAACATTTTTAGAAATACATTTACTCACTTTGTAATGTGACACTATCACCAACAGCCAGTTAGCGTAGCTTAGCACAAATACTGGAAACAGATAACCAGCCTCTGTCTAAAGGCAACGACATCTGCTAATTAACATGTTTTATCTCCTTTTAGAAGAACCTCAGTGTAAAAACAACATGATGTGGATTAACAGGGGTTTATATGCCAAACTAAGATCCTTACCAGTAGCAGTGACTTCCTGGAGGTTGCCAGGCAACCAGTGGAAACTCCAGGAAGTGACTGTGTCAGCTAAGAACTAGTCTTGCTCGTAACCCTCTCATAAATCTAAAACACAGCTTTTATAAAACAAGATATAACATGTTAACTAGTGGGCTTTAGAAGCGGGCAGATTTTGTTAGCTTCAGACACAGCCAGACTAGCTGTTTACCCCCGTTTCCAGGCTTTATGCTAAGCTAAGCTAACTGTAACTGTCTAACTTTATATTTAACAGACACAAATGAGAGTGCTTTTAAGATTGTATCGTCTACTTTTGTCTAGTTATTTCACTCATTTCCTGATCTTTAGATTTGACTTGTTTTTTTCTTTTTCTTGTTTTATTTATCAGTGTGGGAAGACTAGCGACCGCTATGTGGAAGCTAATGAGGATCCAAATAAAGAATAAACAGTGGTATCAACAGGAAAATACATGGACATTTCCCAAATTATCAAACTATTCCTTTAAATATTAAAACATCCTAAAGGTGACAGATGTGAATCATTTGCACAGAAAAAAATAATTTATAACCAGCGATTCCTTATAAACTCAACAAATCCTTCAAACTTTATTATTCTTTCTACATCATCATCACTCTAATGTACAAAAAGTCAAATATACATTAACCAAAGATTTATCCATAACAGTAGTTATTGTACTTAACCTGCTCAATAAAATACAGTCCACATATAAAAGTCTTCTCAGCTGTTTAGTATTCAGTAGATACAGTTTGTCTTCACATATTTCTCTCACTGTAAAATCCAAACACTACTGGTTCAGTTTAGTAACGTTTGTACAGAATATGTGCAGAGTGAGACAGAAATCATAACAGCACTACAGCGACCGCCGTCACCGCAGACAGAAACATCCATCAGTTTTGGGGCCCTTTGGTTGACTCATGTTGTCATCTGTCGTCCTGACCTGACTGGAAGTAGGAGTGGGTGATATGGACAAAATCTATCTTGGTCCATGTCATTTTATATAGTAATAATGACAGGCTACTGTATATTGTGATGTAGTAAATTTCCAAGGAACTCAATTAAAAAAAAAAGGAATAAACAAACCAATAACATGAGAAAATGGGAATGTCTGTTTTTGGATAATAAACTGAGTTAAACACATGCAAAACATTTAAATGACTCCAACACTTTCTAGAAAGGCACTCCTATTAATGGTTAATAAATCATTTATCAATGCTTTATAAATCAGGTATAAGGTATGAATAAGAACAATTTTTGGGTTGCCAGGTTTAAAATAAAATCTCCTTAATGGACCTTTTTACCTCTGACTTTCTGGAAAAGAGCTGCAGAGGATGCTAGCACTTAGTTTCCCATCAGACTCAGCTGTACTTTATTTAGCGCTGATTAGCAAATGTTAGCATGCTAACACGCTAAGCTAAGATGGTGAACATTATAGTAAACATTAACTAAAAAACATCAGCATGTTAGCATTCTTACCTGAAAGCATCACTGTGCCTATATACAGCTTCACAGAGCTGCTAGCTCTCATTAAACAACTTATTAACATTTATAACTGCAGATTTAATAGATTATTATATGAGTAGATTATTAATAACTTACTAACATTTATAATACATTTAGAATATAAACTTTTGCTGATGGCTTATTAGAAAGTGAAACCTGGCAACCAAAATAGTATTTTTTTTTAATACTGTATCTATGAGGCATTAATAAATTATTTATTAACCACTAATAAAGCTAGTTAGAACTTGAAAAAGGGTTCTTATCAATTTGTGACATTGCCCACAGGTCTAATGAAACCAGAGCTATTAAAAGATAATTCTGGTTTATTGTAACTTGGGTTTTACTTTAGTTTTGTCTGTTATAATAACATTGTACTCACCAAAGTTATTGTTGAGATCACAGCAACATCCTACAAAGATGTCATCAGGGGCAAAAACACTAATAATCAGACGATCTGGCAAGTTTTAAATAAACCAAGACCAGCACCAGGCCAGCAAACACATTCAAACGATACGATGTGCAAAAAAAAGCTGAATAATAATTATACAGTTTAACTTTATAGATTATTATTTTGGAACTCTCTGCATCTTGTACTGTGTTTTACCTCATAAGTTCTTTCCTTCAGCACCACATGAAATATGTGTGACGACACTTTCTGAGTGTTGCTGAGTCTTAACTGACACAAAAAGCTGTGTGTGTGTGTGTGTGTGTGTGTGTGTGTGTGTGTATGTGTGTGTGTGTGTGTGTGTGTGTATTGATGGGGTGTGTGGACAATAATTCATGCCAGTTATCCCAAACTGAAACTGAGCACAACTGAAATATTGGTAATAATTCCTCACTTCACAGGAAAACTGTGGCAACTACGTCAGGTCAAAGTTGACACAGGATGTTTATCTGTAAATTGTGATGGATGTTATAACATTCACTTTTGTTTCCCACCTTTTTGGTTAACCTGTGGTGTGTTTAAAGTCTGATCGTCTGACTGCTTGTGTTTTTTACCACGTTTAAATTTGTTGTAGCGATGTCGCTGCAATATCTTCAGTTAACTTGATGAGTTTGTTATTACCAACTGATATCATGACCAAAACTATGAAAATAAGACCCAAGTTGTATAATTCTGCAATTATCCTTTAAAGGTTCATCTTGGTATAAAAGTCATAGAAAGTTCTGTTCATCATTTCACAGAATATATCGTCATGTCGGCCAATGCTAGTCAAACCTATATATTTTTAAACACTATTCTAAGATACTCACAGTAGCAAATAAATACTTTTTGGATGCTTGAATCTGTTGTTGAGGTTTGGCAAATATCCCAAGATGTTGAATCTTCATCCTGGACTGCTGACACCTCTGCTGGAGGCTGTAATATCCAAAAAGTGACAAGAAAACAAACAGCGTTCTGCTCAGTTTCATGAACATTTCCCTCTGACTCGAGTTTGACCTCTGACCTCTGCTGTCAGCCCTCCTGCTCCTGGCCTCTCTTCTCTCTGTCTGAGTTGGTATTTCCATCGTCATTGGGTTCTGTGCCCTGGCTCTCCTCCCCGCCGTCAGACTCTCTCCGTGGGGCTGCCGGGTCTCTGACAACTCCATCCATCTCCACCTCCCCTTCCAACTCCTCCTCAGTCTCCTCCTCCACCCGGCCCACAGTGTCCGGAATAATCTCCACCTCGATGTCCGAGGAGTCCTCGCTCTCCTTGAACCACACCTGCTTCTGCCCCTCCTTCCTTTTCTTCCTGGTCAGGATGGACCTCATGCTGTACTCGTCCCCGTCTCCTCTGCCTCTCCTGGAGGGCCTCACCGATGGGCTCCCCTTGGGGACGTGGTTGGTGAAGACGCCGCAGGAGGAGCAGTGGCGGCTCCGTCTCTCCAGGGGGATGACCCGGCTCCGGCCCTGGGGGAAGGTGCTCCGTCTGGGGATAGCGTTGTTCCAGCGCCTGGATCCCCCGCGGCTCTGGTCGGCCTCGTTCTGGAAGCCGTCGTTGGTGTACTGCAGGGAGTCTCTGTGGCCGGTGCGGGGCTGGTCGGACCTCAGACAGGAGCCAAAACACTACAGGCAGGAGAGAGACCCCTCATTAATACAGCAGTTAATGAAGCATAGAGGATATTGAGGCATTGTTCAATGTTACAGATGCCACCGTGGTTCCCAAGAGTGAGCTAGGTTCATTTGTTCTGTTTTAACACAGAGCCCTTCTGTGGATTTCAGCTGATAAATATTCATCAAAGCCACACAGGAGGAGCTCTGAACATGCAGGCATTAAACAGCTGAGGCTTTCTCTGACGTCTGACTGTACGGAGGTGCGTCTGTGTCCTTCTTCACAGCCAGAATAAATAATAAATTAATAGTTTCAAAGGGGAAAAAATGTTTTATTTAACAAGTTATTGACTGCTGAAAGTTATTTAATAATTTGAAAGTGTTTTTACTTTCATAACTCCATATAACCAACATCACAATACCAGAGTGATACCATGAATAAAATCTATCTGTCTAAATCCCAAAATAAGTGAAATAAAATGAATGAGACCAATCTAAGACAATTAATCAATTAGATTCTAAAATAAAAGTAATACAAATGTCATTTCTTTACCTGCACACAAACTAATGTAAAAAAATAGTGTTTTTAGGTGGAGATGCTACACAAAACAAGAAATACTGTAGTTACACCACCTATTCAAAAACCACATATTATCATTTCTGTTTGTGTACAGAGTAAAAAAAAACAAGTTACAGCATTTAAGTGAGTTTTAGAGGTGCTGGTAGGTGTATTTTTGAACATTACTAAGAGTCAGGATAGCTAGTTAGCTAGATAGTTTCTCCCTGCTTGCAGTCTTTATGCTAAGCTAATACTAATATATATAATAATATAAAACTCCTCCTGGCTCTATATTTAACACACAGACAGGAGATTGGTACAAATCTTCTCATCTAACTCTCAACAAGAAAGTGAAAAGGCGTAGTTCCCAAAATGTCGAACTGTTCCTTTAATATGAGAACACATAGTGACATATAGCACAATAAAATAGGACCTGAAAGACGTGAACAAAACAAAACAAAAACAGAATAATATTCATGGCTGTTTAAAGACCTGATGTGAAGCCAGTGTTTCCAAATGAAGTTTGGATTTTATAGCTCAAAACATGAAGAGTACTGACCTCACATATTTTGTCCATGCTGGTGTTTCCCTTCCACAAGCGGGAAATCAAGAAGCCAATCACAATGAAGCAGAGGACCAGCACAGCCGCCATGATCAGCCCCAGGAGCGCCATGTCCCCCGCACGGTAGCCGATGTTTGAAGGAGACGGGATGGCGACGGCTGCAGAGAGGACAGGTGAAAATTACACCTGCAGAATTTATATACTAAATATACTGAATTACAAACAAACAGACAAAAACGTGCATATATGTATAAACCTGACGATATTTAGGAAAATCTAATTTCATATTGACAACCTGTGATAGAAGGACTGTTCATTCATATGTGGGAACACAAAATGTGTGACATTTAAAATGTAGTTGTGCAGACATTTCCCACCAAAGATTCAGTGAACTGTTGCTTTTATGTGATGTTAGATATGTTGCTTCTGATTCTTGCTTATTTAAGGGTTTGTAATTTAAAAATAAGTTTGGTGTGAAATGTCGTCTCTAATTTAAAGTGTGTGAAAATGCTAAAGCGTATTTTTGTTTGAGTTTATTTGAGGACAAATCAAGAAAATGATAATGTGACAACAGCAAGAATGTTAAAAGTAAATAGTCAGTAAGATCCGTGTAAGATATGATATAATTTATAGGCCAATTTTTGAGATTTTTTTCATTAGTGAGATTTGTACATGATGGGTTCACCTCTTAAAATAAGTTTGTTTTGAACTAAAGGTGTTCGTAACACAAGAAATAGTCTGAAGATTATGTTTTATGTTTAGGAATAAATCCAAAAACACGTATAATTATCATTGAGGTCTCACAGTATGTTATGGTTGAACATACAGGACTCACTAAAAATAGACACCAGTTACTGTATGGAGGGAAAGGGGGTGAGATCATTTAAAAATCCGGGACCAATTTATTTTGTAGCGCTTTTTTGGACCCAATAGAGCAAGATACTATTGACTGTATGTAAATATGGATGACGTGTCTCCACTTCCTGCCGCTATGCAAAAGTGAAACCAAAGTATCTCCTTTTAGGGAGCTGCCATTAGAGCCAGAGTCTGTGCAGTAGTCGGGACGGAGGTTTGAGAGCGGCTGTTACAGCTGTCAATCATGATGTCACCCCCCCCCTCCCTTTATGTCATCAAATAACTAATTAAAAACAAACTTATCTGAAAAATGAGCACTTGGACAAACATCAGCATGATAAGAACAACCTAAAAAATATATTTGACATGCAGTTGGATTTTTTAGTTTGGGTCATGTCTCATCCGCTAACATGGAGGGGGCGGGATTTATGACCTATACTGCAGCCAGCCACCAGGGGGCGATCCAGATGTTTTGGCTTCACTTTTGGGGATCTTTATATACAGTCGATGCAAGATACCACTACTAAATATATACTGCTTGTTAGAAAGTGATAGTAAAGACATATATATGTAAGAAAAAATAAACACTTCTTGGCTGTTTATTGTTGCTATAGTGACATGATGTCATTTTAATGTTATTGTAAATGAGCAGTAAGTATCACAGAGAACAACAGTGGTCTAATGAACTGACGGTCTTACCAGGTATGACCTGAACAGAGAGGGCCGCTGTACCAAACTCCCCCGTCGTCGAGTCCACTGCTCTGAGCTGCGTTCATAAAAACAGTTTAACAGTTTAGAAAACTGCAGTAAAGTGTCAGTGAATGTGAACAGAGATGCTTTATTGTCTTCTAAAAAGTTGTCAGTTTTCACGTCAGTCACCTGAAGCGCGAAGGACTCCGTCTTCACAACTCTCTTCAGGATCACGAAACCGTCTGAAGTCACATTGACGTAGCTGCTGTACTGCACCTCATACTTCACATCTGGATTCAAACCCTGACACACACAGAGAAATGCACAAAAGAAACTTATTTAAGAATTTTATTATTATTTTATTATTATGGGAGGTGTAACACAGTTCCACATAGAGAGCACTCACAGTGGCGAAGTCCTCGTCCCGGGCTCGGGCCCTGAAGGGCCGGTTGGTGCTGCGGTCTCGGAGGATCATGCTCTCAGGGACGGAGTTGCTATAGATAAATCCCTCGTATCGTTCCTTCTCAAAGCGAGGAGGGTTCCTGCTCTTCTTCATCACATCGATGGTCACCTGCGTCACCGCGAACTGATCCCTGTTGGTCACCTGTGACGCCTGACAAGTCCACGGTCAAGAGAAGTGTGTTAGAAACTGATGTTCAAGTCTTAATTTGTCTGATCAATCAAGTAAAATCTATAAGTTGTATTGTTTTGTTCATCTGAAAATATGTTCCAGACTGGATTTATTTACCAGAACAGTGAGAGATATTGGACCGACAATATCAGCAGCTTTAGCCATGGTGATGTTTCCTGTTTCCTCATCAATCTGGAATATATTTCCTTCGTTTCCTGAGTATGAAAGAAAAACATCATAAGAAACAGATAAAAAGAAAAGCAACACTGTGATCTGTAGCCGGAACATGAATATATCAATGCATCAATCAGAATATTTTCTAATGTTTACTCTGTCCTCACTGATACAACTTATAAGTCCAAACAATCAAACAGCATCACCAACTACAGTCTGGAAAATGACCTTAAATCACAAATAAACAAACTGTTTCAATAAAAACATCTTAAACTCCATGAAGGTTGGAGTTATAGCAGGGCTGTTGTATTACTGTTTGAGTAAATCGTCTTAAATTAATATAAATAAAATGTACTATTATTATTATTATTAATAGTAAATATAATAGGAATAGGAGTATCTTTAGCTGTACCTTAATTTGAATAATATTTTGAATTATTATTATTATTCCTCTTTTACCTGTTTGTATTTGGCAATGAATATAGGGGATTAATTCTTAAGGAGAACATATACTGGCTCTTTATGCAGCCCCTCAGTTCAGCCTCTGTCTGAAACAGGCTGTTTTAGCTCCTGTCTCTTTAAGGCCCCGCCTCCTGATGAGCCCACTCTGTTCTGATTGGTCAGCTTCAGGAAGCTTCCTCTGGCTACATAAACAAACAGTAGTAGCATTTCACTTGCTTTTCCCGTTCTTTACTCCAAATGTCTCTCATACTCGTACATGTTCGATCGCAAATGAAATCCAAAACATGTGAGTGGACAACGCAAACAACCTTAGCAACAAAGGCTACAGAACGGACGGCCGTTGGTGGGTATATGTCAACAACCTGATATCATCATAAACAAAAATGACCAATTAATCTCCACTAGAATCAAATGAAACAGATGGAAATAAAAGTTTGTTTGTTAGTTCAAACCTCTGAGTATTCTGTAGCTGATGTGCTCGCTCCTGTTCTTGTCTCCGTCTCTGGCGAACACCGGGCCGGGCTCCAGCATCAACGGCCCTTCCTGTGGATTAAAATCATCATTTGTATTCATTTATACAGGTATGTCTCACTGGCAGGCCTATAAAAGCAAACATCTGATGAGCTCTCAGCTTGTGTCATCCCAGGGATAGTTATAGATCAAGTGTGTTCACTGTTTTTTAACGTTTCATCAACACCCCTCTCCGCTGTCTATGAGCAGAAGTTGCCCTCGACAGTGGCTCAAGTTCCAAGATACTGGAGGTTACAGCATTTGATGTTCAACTTCAACACATGGCTGACAACTAAAGAGTCTACAGTCATGCTAGTGATCTCTGAGACTCTACTGAGACACAACAGTGCTTTGAGCTAAATGCTAACCTCAAAATGCTAACATGTAGAAAATGACAATGTTTGCACAGATTAAGCAGGTAATGTTTACCATGATCACCATCTCTGTTTAGCCCATTAGCATGCTAACACTAGCACTAAACACAGAGTACAGCTGAGGCTGGTCATAAACCAAAGTATTGGACAAAACTGAAATTTAACTTGATGGTGCTACAGGAAAAGTCAGATGATCATCATAGTTGTTACAATTTATCCTCTGGGGACCATGAATATCTGCACCAGATTTCATGATAATCCATCCAATAGTTGTTGAGACATTTCACTCAAAAAACCATAAATGTGAATCTGTTAGTGGCGCTAGAGGGGATCAGTCAGTATGATTGATCCTCTGGAGATGATGAATGTGTGTGCAAGATTTCAAAACTGAGGGCATAGGAGTACTGTATGGCTGCAACCAAGAGTTATTTGCATTATCAATAGGTCTGACCATTATCTTCTTTACTAATCGATTGATTGTTCAGTGTATGAAAATGTCAAAAAATTGTGGAAAATGCTGATCATTATTCCCTGAAGCCCAAGTTAAGATGTAAACAGCCCAAAGCTGTTGAGGGAATATAGCAAATATACACATTTGAGAAGCTGCTACCAGAGAATTTTGGCATTTTTGTGTTAAAATAATGACTTAATATATTTATCAATTACTAATTAAAATTAATAATTAATCACTGCCAATTAATTTTCTGTCAGTTGACAAATTGATGAATCATCTAATCATTCCAGCTCTAGAGTACTATCATGTGTAGTGGAGTTCAAGGGGCCCAACAACAAACTTTTGCCGCGGGGCCTCAGAGGAGGTTAATCCAGCCGTGTTCATCGCTCCAGTAGAGACTCTGGAGGCTTGTGGTCGAACAACAAGTCACGCACACACCTAACGTTGAGTCTTCCCTTCATGAATCTATAACCATAAAGCGTCTTTGAAAGCAGACTCACCTCTTTCTCGGTCAGATTGACTTTGCCTCTGTAGCCGCCGCTCACACACAGTTTGGCGATTCCCAAGTTGGTCCTCGTACACGGCTGAAACCACGGCGGCCGGTTATCGACGTCCTTCACGTGCACCGTGATGGAGGCCACGGACGTGAAGAAGGGCTCGTTGGAGGCTGAACCGTTGAACGTGTCCTGAAACATTTTAGAGGTCAAAGGTCAAAGAGAAGCAGACTTTACCTGGACGTTGATGCTTTTTTTTAATGATTATTGTACCTGTACGTGTAAAACCAGAGAGATCTTTTGTACGACATCGTAGTCTATGATGCTTTTGACGAGTATCTTCGGTGTGTTGATGTTCTCCAGGCGGAAATATTTATCCTGGTTTAACAGACAGAAAAAGAGAAATAAAAGGCTGTAGATTTGATTGTCATCTGAGTAAAAAATGGTAAAGACGTGTAAAAATACTCTGCTTTGAATAATAATTTCTCTAATATGTTTTTTCCACCTAAATATAAAGTTACCTGGTTACATCTCCTCCCTCACTGAGAAACCCAGAATCTATAAATTTATAAATATTTTTAATTTCTAAAGTTTTCCTGTTGGACACAAGATGTCTCCTACGTCTCTGTAAAATTAATTCTCAGTGTTTGTGCACTGGAGGATTCAAGTTTCTACATCACACTTGTGTAAGTTGAATATTGGATCAGGATCAGCTCCAAACTGGTTGTCCCCCTCCAGTCAAAAACATGTTTTTCTTCTTGTTCCTTCAGTTGGACGTTGTCCTCTTCACTGTGCAGAAACCAGTTAAAGGTTTGGACACACCTTCCCACTCACTTGAATCAGAATGTGTGTTCAAACTTTTGACTGGTGCCGTACGTACAGAGTTTGTTTTCACCTTCATCTGCTGAAGGAGGAAAGTTTCTCTGTGCTCACCTTAAATCACGATTTGTGACATCACAACTAGTTTGGAGCCAATCGTGGTCCAGTATGTGACTTACACAAGTGTGATGTGGAAACTTGAAGCCTCCAGAGCACAAACACTGAGAATAGACTTTACAGTGAAGGAGGAGACATCTTGTGTCCTGCAGTTAAACTTTTTAAATGAAAGATATTTGCATTTTTATAGATTCTGCATTTTTAATGAGAGAGAAGGAGGATTTTAAGATTTTTTAATTTGTTAACCAAACTTTTTATGTGTGGAAAAACCACATCAGACACAATTTATTAGTTCAAGCAGAGTTTTGTATTAAAACATATCTGGAAGGGATCTATAGACTGAGATTGTTGATGAGCACAGAGAAACTTTCCTCCTTCAGCAGATGAATATGAAAACAAACTGCACAGAGAAGAGAACAACATCCAACTGAAGGAACAAGAAGAAAACATTTTTGAGTGGAGGAGGACTTTAATACATCTTAAGGACAGAATTATTTTGTTATGTTGGGACTACAGGAACAAATTAGTTGCTGAGTTAATGCACCAATGTTGCATTGTCACCTACTAATAAACAAATAAACGTACAGTAGATACGTTTTGATGTTTCCATCACTCAAAATAACTTTCTACTCATCTTCATGTTGCTTTAAAAGAATAAAACCAGTGAGATCAATCACTATATGGTTGCAGCAGATATGATCTCACCGTTGCAGACTCTAAGCGGTAGTACAGCGGCTCTGAGTCCACATCTGTAGCTTCTATCAGTCCGATGCTGGTGTTGACCGCAGTGAGCTGCAGGAGACAAAACTCAGAGTCAACATCAGATCACAAAGTGAGACAAACTGTAAATACATGAACATCTGGAACGCCGCTCACCTCATTCACTTCTAGTATGTAGTGGTTTTGTGCAAAGTTCGGAGGGTTATCGTTCACATTTTCAACCAAAACTTCAACAGACTCTCTCACCTTGAAGAGAGAGAAGAAGAATCAGATCAGAGCTGATGCTCAGGATAAATTGTTTAAATCATCCGAGCACCAATAAATACTCATGGCAGCTGTTTAAAATGCATTTGCTTGGTTCGTTAGATTACTGTTTGCGTCTTTAACAGGTGATTTTGTGTTTGCGACTGATGTACTCACTGATGTGGAGCCTGCTCTGCTGCACCGAACCCAAACCACCAGAGTTGAAGTGGACAATGACTAAAAACACAAACCAGTTACATGAAGTTTAAAGAAACATCTCAAGTTTAACACAAATACTGATAATTACATCGTCATATGACAATAAATAAACACTCAAGGAGCACTTTTGCTTTAATATCAGTATATATGTATAGTTGCAGTATTGTTTGGGCTTCGTTACCTCATAGTCCAGTCCTTTCTTCACCATCAAGGCGTTCCCTTTCAGGTAAAACAGATCGTCAGGGTTCACGTCGACTGTCAGTATTACATCACTGTTGGAGATGATTTTAACCAACTGGACGTCAGCCGTGTTGTTTTCTGCGACCGTCACAGGACCAGGAGGCACCGTGCAAACTGAAAGAGAGGTGAGAGGAGTCAGAAAAATCAGATTTTAGAGAGAAGAGTAACAATGAACACCATTAAGTGGGATACAACTGACCTCTACAATCCTTAAAGACCAATTGTGAAACCTGACTCACGCCTATGCACCCACACAGATGAGTAAACTGTCATTTTAGGGCCTTTACTGACGAGGTTTATATCCTAACTTCTCTACTAAATGCTGTAACGCTTTTCTTAACCTTAAAACTAAACCGACTGCAGAACATCCATCGTTGGATTAACCTGTTTGGGTGCTCCAAGGTATAACTTTGCTGCTGTTCCCTTATTAACTGCCTGACTCTATTGTGTACATTGTGTCCCTTCCAACTTCCCACTAAGTGCAATACAAACAGCACCAGAGAGACCCAGAGACTAACCAGTGCTCCTGTGCTGGAACAATACTACCTTACATGAAGTTTTCTGTGTGTCACTTTGTGGTAATTTGATTAAATACAACTTTGTAAAGGAATATGCACCATGTGAGTGTAATGTAGCTGAAAAAAAAAAGGTTTTAAATGTAGATTTTGACACAGACTCCCAAGTTAGGACCCAAAAATTGGGTAATAATGCTCGACCTGTCTTAGTTATTGTGTTTAAGTCGTGCTAATTCCCCCCAAAACCAACTGACATGCTGTGAACCATAGATTTTTTGGGGCGTCTAGGGGTCTTTGGCCCCCGAGCAGTTGCCTGAGCAAAGCAGGAAACCTTGAATAAATGGTTAAGAACAAGTTGTGGTAGCTGATCAGCTCATGTGAAACTCTTTTTGCTCACCGTGGTCCTTTGACTGAACACTTTTTGTCAATTTTTTTTCACTGTGTCACTTTGTACACATGAAATAAATTTAATCTTTTGCATCTTTGAAGCCTCTTCTGTTTGTTTTTGTCAGTGTGCAGGTGATCTGTTTATGAAATGAGCCTTGAATAACTCTCATCTTAATACTTAACCTAATCTAGATTTAGTCGTAAATCAAATCTTAACGTCAGCATCAAGTGCTAAACATAAACCAGTCCACTGAAAAAGTGAGTATTTAAGCAGTGGTTCTCAACCTGTGGGTCAGGACCCCCTCAGAGGGCCCAAAATCTGAAGGGTCACCAGATGATTAAAGGAATAAAAGAGAAAATTAAGATTTCTACTGCATAAAGTTATGTTTATTTTTTCTTCTCTTCAGGAGAAAAAATACTCTTTAGTTCTTGACATGACAGGCTCACAAACAGATAAAGCTTCATGGGAACCATTGCTTTAAGAGACCAAAAAACTGAAAACATGAACTCTCCCTCTCAGCAGCCTCATCAACATCCACCGCTCCCCTCCTGCCCTCACCAGCAAACCGATGACGCCCTCAGCAGAAATCAGAGCTCTACTCACGTCTTTGAGCCGGACAAACTGTACAAAAGCAGACGGCGACGACGCATCCGAGGAGAACGTTCACAGGTTTGCTCTTTGATTTCAGTTCCATGTCCTGATTTCAGACGCACCAACAAATGAAGTCCTGAGGAGGATGAGGAGCCCGTGGTACCAGCTGGTACTCGTCCACATAATGCCCTGTCTGTGCTGCCCGGCGAGTGGGAGTCGACTACAGTTGCAATGTTTGTGACTTCATCTTACGGGCACATATTGCATTAAGCGCCTGCCAGCAGAGGACTTGCAGCCTCCCACAAAAATACTTGCATCTGTTTTAGCTGGACGGGTCACTCTGTATTGGTGGCCCTGCTGCATTCTGGGAGGAATCCAGTAGAGGAATGTTAGCAGCTGGAAAAATTTCTCACATGCTTGACACTCTTCAGGTTAGACAGACCTGTTTAAAGTTGTATATTCGTCTGTTTGTTAATGTGAAATTCACTGGTGATCATACATTACATCCTGCATATACATACATAGATATATATGTACAGTATTCAGATACTTTACTAGGTAAAAGTACCAATACATCAATGTAAAAATACTCCATTACTAGTAAAGGTCCTGCATGAAAAATCCTACTACAGTAAAAGTACATAAGTATTATGAGCTTGATGTAGTTAAAGTATTGCAGTAAAAGTACATAAGTATTATGAGCTTGATGTAGTTAAAGTATTGCAGTAAAAGTACATAAGTATTATGAGCTTGATGTAGTTAAAGTATTGCAGTAAAAGTAGTGGTTTGGTTCCTCTGACTGATATATTATTATATATGACATCATTAGATTATTAATAGTGAAGCATCAGTGTTAGAGCAGCATGTTACTGTTGTAGCTGCTGGAGGTGGAGCTAGTTTCAACTACTTTATATACAGTTAGCTAGTTAAGTCCAGTGGTTCCCAACCTAGGGGTCGGGCCCCTCCAAAGGGTCAGCAGATAAATCTGAGGGGTCGTGAGATGATTAATGGGAGAGGAAAGAAGAAAAAACAAAGTTCTGATACACAAATCTGTTTTCAGTTTTTGGACTTTTTATCTAATCTTTGATTTTAGCTGAAATATTGGATCATTTGAAGATTTATTGAAATGAAAGCATGTGAGAAGTTTAGAGGGAAAAATCACTATTTGGTGGAGCTGTTAACAACTCATAGACATGTGAAATGTGACCCCGACTACACACTGCTTTTTGTAAGACGTCAAAAGCCAAAAAAGGTTGGAAACCACTGGTTTCATCTTTAACAATGTGTTGTATTTTAAAAGCTTGTTATATTATCCATTGTGTCAAATCTTCATCTGAAAAGTAACTAAAGCTGTCAAATAAATGTAGTGGAGTAGAAAGTACAATATTTCCCTCTGAAATGTAGTGGAGTGGAAGTATAAAGTAGCATCACATAGAAATAATCAAGTAAAGTACAAGTTCCTCAAAATTGTACTCAGTTACTCTCCACCACTGCATATGTACACACATACAGTACATACAAATAAACATACATATAAATACATACTGCAAATTCATACATGAATCTTCTGAGACCTCACTGACTATTTGGTGGGTCAGTCACTACAAACTCATTCTTTGCAGCCAAACATTGTTCAAACCCACAGAACACACATTATATGAAATATATCAGGCTGAATTATGGGGGAAATGTGTATAAAATGATACACAAAACATCTAGAATATTTCTATTTGAAGGAAAAGTGCAGACATAAAAACAGGGAGTCTGGGGTTTGACTATTTCACTCAGTGTAAAACATCACAGAGCTTCAATTAAGAGCTGCAACAATCTTCAAATCTATGTGAAAAAACTCATTTAAAAGTCGATGTGAAGCTTTTATTCAGCTTCAGCAGTCTGAGTTAGTCATATCAACTGGATATCTGACACATTTACAGTCTTTTTAGCATCAAATTCCCTCTTTGTGTTTCCTCGGACAGTGTTTCCCTGTTGAGCTGCGGTGGAAGTATAGTAACAAAAAGAGGAACTTTGGAAAGATATCTATTTGATCTGACTCATTTGAACATCTGAAGCCTCATATTAGCTTCAGATGTCCCCCGTCACTTCCATTGTAAGGTCATTATGAAGGGATCTTCTGATGGTCAGTATGAACAGGAGGAATGATTACAGCAAGAAAAACATGTTTAATGTTCATTTAGGCTCCTGACTGTTGTTTTAAGAAAGGTTTATGTTTAAATTTGACTAAAAAGTAAATCTTTCCTCCCAGACGGCATTGTTTTCAGAGTGGAAAAGTCTCATTTAGACCATAATAGAAGACTCAAACTTTATCATGAGATCATACAAAATTAACTTATTTATCCATTTTTAGCTTGCAAATAAACAATCACATATGTACTTACTGTGTGGCAGAAGACAGTCTGGATTACATTAAATGATTATAGTTAAATTAAAGAATAACACTTTTTATAAACATTACAGGGATAATTCAGTGAATAAATAAAATGTGACAGGATGTAGAGTTTCATGTCAGTTTCAACTGGTTTCTGTATTTGTGCTGATTTATAAAAACATGATGGACTTTTCTTTTTTAAACATCCCATTTATTTGGAAGGGTGTGAAATGTTTTCCTCTCCTTCTCCTTCCTGTCTGATGACAGAAAGTCACAATGGCACAAACTGGGACACATGATGGTTTCACATGTAAACAAGGCAGCACTGTGCGCACACACACACACATACACACACACACACACACACACACACACACACGGCTGTAATACGTTTAAGTGCTGATACACATACACACACTCATATATCCCCCCCCCCCCCCCCCCCCCCCGTCTCCTCTGTGTGGGAACAACAAGCTCACAGTGTCATGATGTCACATGAAGCTCCTACATTACATGTTTCCATGCGGAGATGCTCCTCGCTAACACTGAACACACAGTTGATCAGGCTGAAAACTGTGAAACTGTGAAACTCTGCTGAAAACTCTGCTGAGTGTTTAAAGCTGTTATTCTCCCCTCTGACCACCGGGAGGAGCCTCAGCTGCTCAGATCAGCAGCTGGTCCACTTTAACATGCGTCAAAGAGTCCTGCAACTAACAATCATCCTCAGTATCAATTAATCTACCAAATATTTTTCCAGTTAATCCCAAGCTGACGCCTTCAAATGTCTTAAAGATATTCAGTTTTCCATCATTTATGACAGAAAAGTTTCAAATCCTCACATTTGAGAAGCTGCAAAACAGCAAATGTTTGTTTTTTTTCTTAAAAAGTTACTGAATTACTGAAAAAATGATAATTTGATTATCAAAATGGTTGCTGATTAATTTTCTGTCAATCAACTAATCAATTAATCGACTTATCGTTGCAGCTCTGATTGTGATTTCTGTGTTAGAAACTATTTTCCATTTGTTCCTTCATTATATCGACACTGAATTTCTTCCAGAGCTTCATCAGAGAGCAAGAAACACTTTATATTTAGTAAAAAATAGTTGAATAATAAATATAATGAATATTTCACATGCATATAAATTATAAAGACATGTTTTAGTTTATCATTTGCACATCAAAGCTGTGAACAATACAGCACAAACATTGTGAAGTAAACAGCTCGACATAAACACAGGAAATCACAGCTGTGTGTTTCGATTAACTACATTTGTAATATGATGAAAACTGAATTTACAGCCTTTTAAACTTATTCATAGCAAAAAAAACCCCAACAAAACCAAAAAACAGAAAAAGCCGCCATTTCCCTCAAAAACTGCATTGAGAAATATGATCATTTATGTTTTGCAGTGTATCTCCAACTTGTTTATGATGTTTTTTACCTGCAGGTTTTTTACCTGTTAACTGTGAGTTCAGTGCTAACTTCAGTGTGTTGCACTAACTTTATTCTAACAACATGCACATTAACATGCCCAGTGTTACATGCTAAAGTGCAGATATGCCACATTTTACATGACTGAGGACAGTGGTGGATTGTAACGAAGTACATTTACTCAAATACTGTACTGAAGTACAATGTTGAGGTATTTGTATGTTACATTTATCTGACACCTGTAGTTACTTTTCATATCAATATTTTACACACAAAATAGTATGAGTTGTTAAAATTAGCTCTACATTGACCCCATTAAAATGCTGCTTAGATGTACACATCAGTGAATCAGTATTAATATTCTAATAATAATAATAATATATGTATCATACATATAACACCCTAAATGCACTTTTAACTTTGATACTTTAATTACATTTTGCTTCCAATATTTCTGTACTTTTATTAAAAGATTTTGAATGCAGGACTTTTACTTGTAATTGAGTATTTTTTTCATTGTGCTGCTTTCACTTCTTCTACTGATTAAAGATAAAAAAGCAAAGTTGTCTTTATTTGTCTTTCACCCAACAGTTCTGTTTCTGGGGTGTAATGAGCCTTTCGGCCTCATGGGGGCGCTCAGACACATTCAGTTTAGTTGTTGTCTGAGTTAAGTATTTTTGTTAAACTTTGGACTTCTCACTGACCCTTTTATATAATAATTTGGACGGTATTGGTGATGTAACCGTTACTTGGGGCTGGTGGGGTTTTAGCAGAGAAGCTAATCTCATTAGAGACCTACTTAATAGCATTCTTGTTCCGCCTAAAGCAGAGTGAGAGCTGTGGCCACAGACAAGACAATTGTTCAATGTTAGTTTACAGAATTATGACATTTTTTATATAAAAAACAAAAACTATAAAATGAAAAGTTAATTCATACTAGGCCTCAGGACCTCCCGCAACCTAAAACCCTTAATGCTACTGAGACGTGACAAAGAAGAGAAAATGGATTTAGCTTCACCTTCGGTTTACAGAGTTTCCCTTTAAGCTAAAAGTGAAGCTCGGCTGTTATAGTTTGTGATCGTGATTTTGCTTGTTTGTAAAACTTCAGGAAAGTCTCCCTCACACACACACACACACACACACACACACACACACACGCACAGATTATCACACAATTTGCAGATTTCTCAGTCATGACAGGAGTGTGAACAGATCAGCTTGTTGTAAATCTCAGAACTTCTCTTCTTCCAGTAGTTGAAGCTAAAAAAAAAAAAGCATTTTCAGTCTTTCTGAAAACTTAATTTACATTTTCAGCATTTTTGTTGACAAGTATGCAGACATGTTCACAAGTCTGAGTTTGCATTTATTTAACTTTTTATTGAGCTGAGATACAGGTTTACGACTCTTTCAAACAACTTTTGCACATTTGCAACTTGTTCTGATTCAATATCAGAGACACTCTTGACATCTGAGGCTCACTTCTCCTGTTTTGACATAATCTGTGGAAAAGATGCTTTTGTTATTTAGATCTGGTGAGCTACACCGACTGGCCTGATGGAGGTGCTGTGATTAAACCTAAAACTCTGTGTAAGCTGTCCAGTTCTGATGAAACATGAACAGTTCATGCATCTTGTTCCTGGCTGACCTGCATCATCGTCCTCTGTCACAGAAGATCAGGTGTAAACAATGAAAGTAATGATGGCTGAATCCCATTCAGCTGCTTCAGTCTCAGGGTTCTGGTAGTGTTCATGCAGCCTCACTGTCACACTGGCCCTGTTCACACCTGGCATTAACATGTGTCTTGGGTGATCCGATCACAAGTGAACAGCTCTAAGTACAGCTGTGAAGCTCTGTATTGAGATCTGATCACTGAGACCACATTCGGAGGTGGTCTGGGCTGCATATGACCACATTCTTTTAGCAGTGTGTACGTGAATGTGTTCTGGGCCACATTGAAGGACCATCTACTCAACTGATGTCCTCTGTGTAAGTGAAATCCTGCTACTAATGTTTGTTTACACAGCCTCTTGAGCCAGAGGAAGCTCCCTGAAGCTGACCAATCAGAACAGAGTGGGCTCATCAGGAGGCGGGGCTTAAAGAGACAGGAGCTAAAACAGCCTGTTTCAGACAGAGGCTGAACTGAGGGGCTGCATAAAGGACCAGCAGAAGATAAATAAGGAGTTTTTAACTGTAAATCATGCAAAGATGTTCCAGTAGAGCCCCAGAATATAAATATAATAATGTGCATGTTATATTTTAAGCCTATAGCATTATAAAACCTACATCAATAAATGAAATAACACAAAAAAGCAATTGTCATCAAAAGAAAATATGATACGTTATTATGATCAATGTTATTGTTATTTTGATATTAATTAAACATCGTCACTTCCATATTGCCGTGGATTATTGGTAAAAGTGAGTCTGCACCCCAAGCAGACAGCCACATGAGGCCCCTTGTTGTGGACTTGATGAATAGTGGATTTGGTCCAGACCTCGACACTCACAGACCTCCTGGAAACGTGTCCGTTAACTCCACGAGTCCACGAGGGCGGTGAAGTCCAGACATTTGTATTCAACGTCGGCGTTGACAGTGAGGATGAATCTCCTGGTGTGACAGGCGGTGACACTGTGACATCACAGCTCAGGATTATGGGATGTAGGTGTGTCACATGGACGTGACAATAGAAAACAAGTGTGAATGGTGAACAGAGTGTCTGCTGTGGAGTCTGATGGGCTTTACAGACGCACTCTGAAACCGGGACAGCGCTGCTGACCTTTGACCCACATGGCGGCTAAAGGTTAAAACTATCCAAACTGAACAGTTGGCCGATGCCTCGGGGCGAGCAGGCAGCCTGTTGTCGCTCTCCATTCATACATGCCAGTTTGTGACTCGATGTTCTTTATATTCTGGATTTTTAAATAGAAAAAGAGAAAAAGTAGATGTAATTTTAAGGATTTGAATGAGGTAATTTGTGTGTGTGTGTGTGTGTGTGTGTGTGTAAAAATCATGTTGGACATTATTATTGAAAGTCAAGTATTTTTATATTTATATCATATAAAACATGTCTGGAGGGAATCTTTAATCCCCAGAAACAAAAGCGTCTAAATGTTTCAAAACAATTAGTTCTGCATTTACAGCTTTGTTGGTGTCAGCAGGAGCAGCAGACTGGAATCAGGACCACAGCCCACTGAAACCAGTGACACCACCAGTGAAGGTTCTGCAGCTGAAGTAGAGATAAGATGATCTAAACTTAGTTAGCAGATAAACATTATTTACTGTACCTCAGTTTTCTGCACTGGTTTCATCAGAAACTCAAATGCTAACTATTAGCTTACCTCAGAGGTTTTCAAATACAAGTCTTAAAGGTTCACTTACCAAATTTTCTCTGCATCAAATGTCCAGCAAGGTTGAAATAAATGATGATATTTCTGTACAAAAACTCCAGAACTCTACATGAACTACTATTAATGGGAGATGTGGCATCTTTGTTGTATGACCAGGTCATTAAACCAGAGCACTGGAAACACTGGTGTAAGTGTTGATGAACGAGTTCTTCACTGTATTCATTGTTGAAAATGTTTGATTTTACATTTATTCTGTGGGAGGCTCAATATCACGACCTCAACTGGTTCAGTTTTGTGGTTTTTATTTCTGTGTTCTGTTTAGTTTTGTTCAAAATTGACATGTTTGGTGTCGTAGTCGTGTTTCACACCATCCTCTTCAAATTAACACATAGTTCTCAGTCCGCTTATACTTCACTGCACTGTTTTAACTGTCAACCTTTCTCTTTTTGTAATTGCTAGTTTTGATAAAGCAGATAAAGCTCCTACAGCTGACAACAACCTTGCTAACTGTGGCGACTAGCAGGCGGCTGAATGAAGACAGGTGAGGTCATGTGACAGCGATGTGTCAGCTCAGGTTGCAGTGAAATTTTGTTCCCCGTCCGGATTAAACTGTTATAAATGTTATCTGAACCAGAGTCCACCTGCTGAGTTTGTGTGATTAGCTTTGACTTCACTTACAGAACTTATTTCTTACACAATAACTCAATGAAAGAAGAAAAGCTGCTAAAATTAATAATGTTTGGTTCTGTATTTATTGCTGCACTGTCCAGTTTGAATTTTAATATCACACTAGTTAGTTTACAATGAGAAGGAATAAATAATACTTACTTTTCTTATTTGTTCAGTTTTTGTATTATTGTATTAATATAATTCATATATCATCATATATATATATATAATTCTATGGAGGGGCTCTATTTCCCATAATCTGACAAATTGTAAGGTGTCAGATTATATGTGGGTGGTAGTTTATCTCCAGGTGGTTGGATAGTCTGAGTCATAAATCCAAACCTGCCGTCTATACAACAGAACTAAGTTCTAAAATAAAGGCTGAGTCATAAAATTGAAGTCATAAATAAATGATGGTTTCTTTTTTTAAACCTTGTGAAAGTGAGCTCGGACGGGTTTCGTCATGCGGTGAGCTCCAAGTCGACGCTGCTGCTGCTGCTAAAACACTTTTTGGCAAAATAACGGTGTCACGGTGTTAAAGGCGTCCGGAGGAGGAAAGATAAGCAGCGAAAATGTGAAATGTCAAGAGTTCAATGTTCAGCGACGAGAGGTGATGTAGTCGTCTTGTGCTGCCTCCTGTATTTAATTAACATTTATAAATCTCTTGTTTGTGTCTTTATCTACCTCTAACATGGCGCTTGTCTTTATTTTTCACTTTTTCTGCTTGTATACATCTCTGTCTTTATGTTTTTTATGTCTTCATCCATCACTTTTTGTCTATTTCTCTTTATTTATCCTCATCTCTTCTCTCTTTGCAGCCACTCTGCATCAATAATCTTCATTAGATGGTCAGGTTGCATCACTCTTTTACTCCTCTTTTAGGTTGGGAAGCAAACTCCAAACACACACACACACACACACACACACATACATACACACACTGTCCCTCAGTAATTAGCCTTATCCCATCAATCAGCAACATCTCAAAGCACTCCTGTCTTCTTATGAATTTTTTAATCCTGTTCCAAAAAGTACCAGATGGAAAGAGGAGCTCCCACCTTTTCTTAAAACACCGCGGTGAAATCCGAGGGAGCTGCCATTCACTCTTACCGCTCTATCAAGGGCTTATCTTTCATTTATGTGTGTGTGTGTGTGAGTGTGTGTGAGTGTGTGTGTGTGTGAGACTACCTGCAGGGTTACAAAGCCATCAGAGGCTCATTTAAGGACAGACTGACCTATAAAAGCTGTGGTCAAGTGGCAGAGAAGCACTTAAAGAGGATCCAGCCGAGTTTAAGGTGAAAGAAAATCTCACCGGGTGTTATGGACAATTTAAGTCTTTTTCGTCACATTTTCACCACCATGTGAACATTTATTCACCATGCAGGTATAAAATGTCACTGCCTTTTATTTGAGATAAGTTATATCTCTGCTAAAAAAAAAAACATAAAAGAGGGAAAAATCAACCCAGGCTCAGTGATTTATCCTGTTATCTACTGTATTCTGTTGTTTTTGTTAAGAAGATATGTCAAAGAACAGATTTTGCTGACATTTTGGTGGGAAAATGATAACATGATCAAAGAGCTTATGCTTTATTTTAAAAGTTCTATCAAGGGTGGGAAGGTACAATACTTCTCATCTTTCCTTCTCTACATCTCCCATATCTGCTCAAGTTCACTGGTCAATCTGACATACGTGTGTACTGTATGTATGTAAAAACAACCACACAAAAGGTGTTTCAACTCTGTGTTTGCACAACTGATCAGAAGATACAGTATCTGTTTGTGTGAAGGCCACAGTGTACAGGAAATATATAATTAGACTTAGATAAAAAACTGATTCAGCAGAAACAGAGATACAGAAGACGGATACATCAGTTGTTTCTGACCAGTTGCTCGGTTACGGCAAAATAACCCACATCCCACAACAGAGATCAACTGACATGGACACACTGGGTCTCAAGCAAGAACAGATTCATTCATGGACGAGAGATATAAACGCAAAATATGTAATTTTCTGCCACTTTCATTCAAAACAACAACAAAAGACAGAGTTTGATGAGGTTGTACACATAAAACACTGAATAAAGCAGTTTTACATTAATGATTAATGTTTCTCCGACGCTGTTCAGCAGACACAGGATGTCCGGAGGGGCTGCTAGCCGAGGGGCTGCTAGCCGAGGGGCTGCTAGCCGAGGGGCTGCTAGCCGAGGGGCTGCTAGCCGAGGGGCTGCTAGCCGAGGGGCTGCTAGCCGAGGGGCTGCTAATGTTTGCTCAGCTTGTTTCTCTGATAACTTAAGATCCAGATGTCTGATGACTAAAATCCTTCATCCAGTTAAAAGATACAGTAAAAAACGACCAAAATCTAAAAGGTTTATCATAAAAATGTGGCTTAAAACTGAATAAAAAGTCAAGTTACAACAGTTTCTGGCGGACAGCCATGATGCTGATGCATGTGTAAAGGGGCACACAACTCAACAAAATGTACAACATTGGTCCACTTGTTTTTAGACATTTTTATGCAGAAAAGTTACACATTATACCTTTAAGTTAACTTGTCACATTCACCAATTTTGTCATACAAATTTTTTCTGTGTGAGTGATCCAGACCTGTGGTACAAGTCATGAACACTCTGCCTTCCCTAACAGGGTAAAAACATTTGAGAATCATATTGCTTTCATCTGAACAAATTTGGAGCTAAATGATGTATGTATGATTAAAATAAACTTGATGTTCATCATGGCTTTCTAAGGGGTTTCAAAGTTTAAAAAAAAAAATACTCTGTATATTTTATTTGCAAAGTTTCAGGACAGAAAGCCTCTTCTGTAGCACAGACAGTGTTATATCAACTACTGTTCATAGCAGTTAAGGGTTGGCGTTAATTATGCTATTATAATTACATCTCATTAACGGACACGTACTCGTGAACAGGTGTAATTCATCAAGTTAAAATGAACAATTTTTGTGCAGTTAAGAGAGTTTGGTGAATCTGACTTAGAAAACCTGTACAAGAAAATCTCAGAGGATAATAATCCCAACATGTTCCTGCATCGGACCCAACGTCAGACTAAACAATGATAGTAAATAAATCCAGTCTGATTATTAGCTGTAGAATAAGAGAGTTGGTTTATGGTCGATCAGAACCGGATCATACAACATACTGACCGACCACATCGGAAATCAAATGTCTATATAGTTGTTTAGGGTAGTGAACGCAACACTCAAAGGTGCCTCCAGAGTGTATAAATCTGAAAACACCAGCTTGGTGTTGTTTTGTGTACGGGGACATTTCATTGGAAGAGGAAGAAGAAGTAACAGAACAACAATAAAAACGATGGCGGATGGTTTCATGCAAGTGTTGTTCTTTTTATTGTCTACTTTGACAGCTTGTTTAGAGTTAAACGTAACTATTCACTAACATTTCTCTCACTGAAATTGTTTTAGTCTGCTTGCAATAAACAAAATGTCAGGAAGCTGCTGCCAAAATGGAAACAGTACACCGTTTCTTCTTCACTGGTTTTCTGTGGCTGACTTGCTCGTCTGTCCTCTGCACATGCTCAGTAGGAGGAGTATTTTCAGAAACAAACTGAAAGTCCTGCTGTGGATGCGTGTCGTCTTTGCTCGAAAACGGCATTTAGCCGGCTTAAAGGAAACGTGGTGTTAGTGTCGCACTTTGTTGTTCACAAATAAAAGTGACAGAAATAGTTGAAGTGTGAAGAGTGAAAAGGAGAGCTACAGAGAGAAGATGAACCTCTGGCTTCTTTCTCACCTCTGCAGAGCAGCGCTGTGTGAAGTTTGGTGTGAATGTCGGCTCAACTGTTCCAGACATTCTGCCTCTGAAGGATTATATTGGCCCTTAACTATGGAAACAAATAACATCATTAATATTTTGAGCTTGTGAAACAGTTTGTGAATGTGTAATAAAGTTCTGTTTTTTACCATTATTATCTACAGCATCCTCAAGTCCAATTAAACCCACCGAGGTCGCAGGAAAGTCCGAAAATTCACGACCTGCAGGGAGACGAACACAACAGAACCATCTGCCTTCTGATTGGACAGATTGACTCTGCTTTTGACCAATCAGATTCAGTTATAAAAACAGGGTCAAAATTAGTACTCATAACTTTCAGCTTGCAGCTTGTAACTTCAGTGTCGCACACAAAGGAAGGAAATTTGTTTTTCTGTCTCTCTCAGACTTTGTGAAACCTCACTGTTGAAAAAATTCCTGCACAAATTTGAAAAACACAAACAGAAAATATTTCTACAGCTACAAAAACTTTTTACACATTTGCAGATTATATCTGTGCACATGAAACTTTCTCACACATGCGCAAAATATTTCTACAGCTGCAAAACTTTATTACATATTCACAAACCATTTCACAAACCCAAAATATTAATGACCATTATTTGATTCCATAGTTTTTGTTTCAGGCCCGACCTGCCAGAATAAAATGTTGGTATTGTACATTTCTGCAAACCACAGATTTGTCGAATATCTACTTTTCAACATGTGTAATATGTATCATATCAACATTTCTGAAGTGACACATGACATCTACATGAGCTGATGTTCTTATTAGGAGGAGGAGGGGTTGGTGGATTATTTGGAAGTTTGTTGGCAGAAATCAATGCCCACTTCCTGTTTTCCTGGCAAGAAAACCAGGTGTTTTTAGTGAGACGTCGGGACATTTGCAGCCGTTTTTATTCTATTTTTTATTTTATTTTAACCCAAACCACGATCTCTCCCTAACTAAGTGGTTTTTGTGCCTAAACCTAACCAGACCTTAACCACAGCGTCGTCACATCATAAAACATCATTATTCAACGGATAACGGCCGACATTGAAACATAGACATTCAACGTATCCGTGGTTTGCAGAAACGTACAATGCCGATGTTTTGTTCTGGCGATCGGGTTGTTCAGGCTTCAGCTTTTAGTCATTGTGCACATCCATGATGAGATGTGTGTGTAGCAACAAGACCAAAACCTCAGGCTTTTTATCTTTTAGTACATTTCACCATGAGGATGTTATAAATCTTTATCAAATTAGATCTTTACTGTATCTCTCCTAAATGTTGTTTTGAACACAACTTTTTGGTCGGATTTTTTAAAACGGCGAACACTTTTCTCATCTCTGAGTCAGGCCTGTAATCACATGCTCACATGCTGTTTACTGAGATAACAAGCAACTTTTTGCCAGGAAGTCTTAGCTGTAGCTTCATCTCAGGATGACTAATATGTGCTTCAGAGGAAAGCGCTGACTCCATTCAGTTTACCTCCCTGCTCTCATTTAATCACTGAGTTCAAGAGGAGGAGAAGAAGAGCAGCTCACATTCGAGGGATGATACCTCACAGTGATCTTCCCTTATGTCTTTATGTATCTTCTGCCTAAAGGGATTTAGGGCGAGTTAAACATCTGCGCTGTGATTTTTAAACTCGTGTGCTATTCTTCTTCTCTTTTTCCTCCTGAGGCTCTGTGACAATGTGTGAAAAGCTAATTGCTGCTGACTTTATTCTAATGATATTCATGCCACAGGAGCAGCCGTGGCACAAACACCTTTACACTGAGATCAAAAGTAACAGTTGTTAGAAAACTTGTCAGCTGTTTGCTGCATGTGATGTCTGATTATAACGTTGTGGGGTGAAAACTAGACCTGGAATAAAAAAGCATTTCTGCCCTCAGTTGATACCAAATTCGAGAGCTAAGATTAGTTTTTCAGAAGTATAAAAATATTTGCTCTTTGAAGTTTTGAGTCCATGAGTTTGGCTGAATAAACAATAAAGTGTCATTACTGTCATAGTTTTATTCTTATTATTTTTATCCAGGTTATCCAGTGTCAGGTTCATTGCTACATGTGGGTTTTGAACAGTTTGTGCAAAATGTGATGAAAAATATAGAAAAAAAATATAGAGAAAATATAGAAAATTGTCAGCCTTATCCTTTGAAATCCCACTGACATTTGACATTATTCACTCCATAGGTTTAAACAAGGATGGTATTTGTTTTAAAAATGGTTTAATACTGTTGTTTAGTCCATATTTAGTTGTTTAGCACCCTTTAACACATCCCGTTTCCCACAAGCCCTTGACCATCTTGGTTTGACAGAAGGCTTGGCTGGATATGACACCAGGACTTCTGCTCCCTGTGAGGTGCTTTCCAAATCCAAAAACTCAAGGGCTGATTTGTAAGGAATGGATTAAACAGTGTTTGTATGCTAACGTAAATTGCAAATGTTAGCTGACAGGACCGCAGGGCTAATCGTCATTTGGTTTGTTCATTGTGATAAGTTTTGTTGCATTCAAGAAGCAAACTGAGTCCATTTACCACCAAGTCAAGTCAATTTTATTTATATAGAAGTTCTCTCTTTACAATATCATTTACAGAGACCCAACGTTCCCCCATGAGCAGCACTTGGTGACAGCAGCAAGGAAAAACTCCCTTTTAACGGCAAGAAACCTTGAGCAGAACCGAGCTCTGGGTGGGCGGCCATCTGCCTCGACCGGTTGGGTTGAGAGAGAGACAAGAAGAAGGGGGGGAGAGAGAGAGAGAGCAGGAGGAAAGAGAGCCTAGCAGAATATAAGTTCCACATAGAAATGCATAGTAATAATAATAATAATTGTAGCAGTGGGTGTTGAGCAGGATCACAGAGGCAGCAGGTGGTTTGCAATCATAGATCCAGATTCTACAGGTCTGGAGGCAGAAATACCTGCAGAGCCGACAGGAGGAAAGAGATGAGAAGGCACAAAACTACGGGAGAGAGAAGATGCCGAGTTAGTAACATGCGTTAATGAATGCGTACAGATGGAGAGGAGGAGGAGGAGGTGAGAGGAGCTCAGTGCATCATGGGAAGTCCCCCGGCAGTCTGAGGTCCAAGGTGAGCCTGGTCGGCCCTAACATAAGCTTTATCGAAAAGGAAAGTTTTAGGCCTACTCATAAAGGACAAGTGTGCAGGATTGGCAGAAATGGAATATAATATTTTTAAGTATGTTTTAATCACCTGAAAATAACAATCATTATGTTTTTATTACCTTAGAATGAGTCCTTTATATCTCCAGAGGGAGCAGGTCCTCGTCTACAGAGCGGCTGTCAGACTCAAACTGGAGGATGGCTCCACAGCAACAGTGTTTACTGTCATAGAAACATTTGATAAAACATAACATTTGATAAATTCAAGTGTGTGCTCTGGGTGATGATTGTACGCTTCCTGTGTTCATATGTGCGTGATGTCTGTTTGTGTTCTTGAACGAGTCTTTTATGGTTTTCGTCTCCTCTTTTCTTTGTGTGTCAATGTCAATGTGAAGCACCTGCATTAAAACAGGTGCTATATAAATAAAGTTTTACTTAATAAAAGACTAAAGAAACCAGAAAATATTCACATTTGAGAAGCTGCAACCATTTTTTTTTTCTTACAGAATGAATGCAAACGATTAATTGATTATCAAAATAGTTGGCAATTAATTTAATAGTTTGCAACATATTGATTAATTGTCGCAGCTCTCTTGATAATTATCACCTTGGCTCTGTGTGACTCTGTTCATTGTAAACTTACTCATCACTGGTGAGGATGATCTTACATTTTAACTTCATTTCCTCTCAGTTCCACATCTTCACTGTCACATCAAAACCAGCTGGTTCACGACCGTCAAACTTGATGAGAAGTTGTCAGAAGTTGTGTGTGACACTTTTCATTCTGGTATATTTAATTATAGTATGAAGTTAAGGACTGTTTTGTGGATCAAAGTGAAGCCGGGTGTCATTTTTCTCTCTGAGACACTTTTACTTTTTACACCAGAAGGCGTTCAGAGATGGAAGATGTCTTTCTGTCCCTGAGGGAGTTGAAAAAAGTGATGAAAACTCACTGACAGAAAACTACATCCAAGTGCAGTCATAGTACCAGCAGAAGTACTTAAAGTAGATGGATTAGCGGTTGTTATACTGTAGAAGTAACAGTAGAAGTAATACTAGTGGTAGTGCAAATAGTAACAGTCACAATATTAGTAGAACAGTACCAGCAGTGGTAGTAGAATAGTACTAGTAGCAAGTAGTAGTGCTAGTAAAATAGTAGTAATGTCAGCAGTTGTTGTCGTATTAGAATGATGGTAGAAGTAATAGTACTTGCAGTAGCAGCAGAATAGTGGTAGTAAAGGAAAGAAGTTAAAGGAGATGGATTAGCAGTTGTAATACTGTAGAAGTAACAGTAGAAGTAATACTAGTTTTAGTGCAAGTAGTAACAGTCACAATAATAATAGAATAATAGCAGCAATGGTGGTAGAATAGTGTTAGTAGTAGTAGAATATTACTAGTAGCATAGCAGTAGTAAAAGTAGCAGTAAAGCTAGTAAAATAATAATGGAAGTAAAAAAAGAATTATTGTAGAATGACAGTAGTAGAATAGTAGTAGTAGTAAAATACTAGCAGGGTTAGTATTAGTAGAATCGTGGCAGTAGTAGTTGTAGTAGCAGTTTCCTACTGTAGTAGTAGAAGAAGTAGCCTGTGGTAGAAGAATGGTACTCATAGTAATGTCAGTTTCATAGTGGTAGTACTATCAGCGGTCATAATAGTTGTACTAATAGAATGTATCAGTAATAGTAGAAGTTGTAGTGGTAGCAGTAGTACAGTTGTATCAGTAATCATAGTAGTAGTGCAACAGCAGTAGCATTGGTAGAAGAATGGTAGTCATAGTAGTATCAGTAATCATAGTAGTAGTTGTACCAGTGGTCACAAGGTGCAGCCTGGTCGCCAGAATAAAACGTTGGCATTGTACGTTTCTGCAAACCACAGAAACGTTGAATATCAACGTTTCAACACGTGAAATACGTAGCATATTAACATTTCAACAAAACGTATCAAATCAACATTTCTAAAACACATTTCTAAAGTGACGTAGTTCACATGAGATCTATATGAGCTGACTTTCCTATTGGGAGGAGGGGTTGGTGGATGGTTAGTAAGTTTCTTGGCAGCAAGTTGGAAATCAGCAGAGAAACCTCAAAACCAATGTCTGCTTCCCGTTTCAACCAACAAAAGTGGATTTTTTTTAGTGAGACGTCAGGACCTTTGCAGCCGTTTTCATTTTATTTTTTATTTTATTTTAACCCAAACCATGATCTTTCCCTAACCCTAACCAAATGGTCTTTGTTCTTAACCTAACCAGACATTAACCACAGCGTTGTCACACCATAAAACATCATTATTCAACGGATAGAAATGTTAATATGCTACATTTTGTAGAAACTTTGAGATGACACGTTTTGTTGAAATGTTAATATGCTACGTATTACACGTGTTGAAACGTAGATATTCAACATTTCTGTGGTTTGCAGAAACGTTCAATGCCAACGTTTTGTTCTGGCGACTGGGTTGCAAGGTATTAATACTGTAGTAGAATCACAGTGATAGTGACATTCACTCTCTCTGCCTCTCACACGTTGTATATCATCATTTGTGCATTATGGGTAAAGATATATTATGTTTGCAGTAAACATAGGTAGATGTCTTTCTGTTTTTTTTTCTTTGTTGTATTTCTTTTGTTGTTTTGTCACATATTTTAATAAACTAAAATAAAAATCAAATCAATCGCACATTCACTCCCTCTGCCGCCCTTGTTGACGCTGTAGGTGAACAACGTGAGCAACACTTTATGTGTAAATTCATACTGCTTGTTGAATCAAGAGCTTTGTACCTCTGCATGTTCACTCACCGTAAATGAGTCCACAGCTGCAACAGATTTATCCTCAAATGGGAAAAAAAAGCCTGAAAGTATTGAGAGCTGAAGAAGGGAAATCTGTGCAGTCATTGGGTTTCATCTATCGCAAACGGAATTTTTATTGTGATCGTCTCATAAAAAATAAAAAGTCAGAGAAGAATGAGAAGGCGTTATTTCAGTAGATTCATTAGAAGGTTGCTGTCTTAAAGGGGGTTTATTTTTATACTGTGATGATGTTGGATGTTAAACATGTTCAAGTTCCAAAATATGATGGACTCGAGCCGCCTCATGGATGAATTAAGGAGAACTAGATACCGAGAAAGATAACGCCCATATATTCCAAAAGTCATCTGTGTTTCCATGTTGCTTCCTCACACTTGCACGTTTTCAGACCCAAACAGCACATCCACTAGAGTCCTTCTCTGGCTTGTCCGAGACTTCCGCTGGCCGACTTCTGGTTGGCTCCTCGTTCACTTGAATAAAATAATGTAATCATGTGTATCTTTAAGCCTTTCCAAATGTTTTGGATCAAATTCTGATAGTAAAATGAGTCATGTCGTGAGGGTTGTAATGCTCAGAAAAATGTATTCACCATTTTACAGCCACTTCTAATGTTTGTATGTGGGGAAAACTGCCTTTTGGGCCAGAGTGCATCACGTGACAGACCCGGAAGTTGTGATTATACAGCCCAGCGATGTTGTTCGCGTCGTCCACTCACATATTTCAGATCAGATTCCAGCTCCAACGGATGTATTTGAGAAATTTATATTTCGAGTCAAGAATGAGAAAAAGAAGTGAAATCCTGCTACTACAGTTTGTTCATGTAGCCTCTGGAGCCAACAGAAGTCTGCTGGGAGGAAACTTCCTGAAGCTGAACCAATCAGAACAGAGTGGGCTCATCAGGAACCTGTTTCAGACAGAGGCTGAACTGAGGGGCTGAATAAAGGACCAGTAGAAGATAAATAAGGAGTTTTTAACTGTAAATCATGCAAATATATTCCAGTAGAGCCCCAGATTTAAAATACAGACGTGGAAATGTGCAGAATATGTTAACTTCAAAAGTGCATCTGAGCAACAAAAAAAAAAACAAATATCAATTAGCAATTTAATTACATTTTAGGGATTTTTTTTTTACTTTACTGTTTTATTGCTCTGTTTAGTAGTTAATTTGCAGGTCAGGCTGAACTACATAAGAACTTATAAAATATTATGCAATGTCATTGATTAAAAATACACAATAGTATAGGAGAAATAAAATTAGCTCCATCTACAACATGAACATAAACATAATCAATAATATTACAATAATATACAACAGTAACACTCTTAAAAAGCATTTATGCAAAATGAGAACATTTTGCTGATAATACTTATGTACTTAAGTATAATTTTCCAATATATATGCAAAATATATTTATTTACTGAGTGGATCTTGAGTTCATCTTGATGGTGATAAATTCATGAGTGTGTGATATTTTCCAGCACAGCTGAGGAGAGAAGAACAGAAGGGCAGGAATGTGTTTGCGTAGTAAATAATAAAAGTAGAAGCTCTGCTTTTAATACTGCTGCTGTGCTGCTGGAACAACCTGACATTAAATATGAAGCTGACAAAAACAAGATGATGACAGGCTATTAATGAAATATTACCTGAGCTGTCAATCTGTCTTTACGTATTTATGCGGCTGCTTTTTCATCTAGTTTGAACTGATGACATTTTGGGTTTTTTTTTAGATGTTATTGTTGTTTCATATTTTATGAATAAATGCAAATGTGGGACATATGCTTTATGATCTGTGAAATTACCAAGGACATCTATGTAAATATATGAGTCCATGACTTTATCATTTTATTCCTGACAAAGTCTGATATGTTGTGTTTGAATATTGTCAATAAACCTAAATAGTTAATTGGGTACTTTTCCTGTGTGATCTTTTACATAAGGAAAAGATGTCAATACTTATTATTATTAAAGTTTATTTGTAAAGGTATAGTCCTACAGTATGAACCACATACACAGCATTTATACCCCCAGCTAGTTTGTGATGTTGGTGCCAAGACAAAAAACTTAACAAAACAGCACAAAACACAAACAACAATGACGTCATAAAATTACCATAAAACTCAAAGCCAAGAACCAGTTCACTCACGACTGATCCATCTTTAAAAAAAAAAACTGTTTCATCTTAAAGTCTAAAATTATCCCAGTCATGATTCATTTTCCACCACTGACCATATTTGCATGTAGCATAAGATGCATTTAAACATTTCTACACCAAATAATGTTTAAATCTCTCTTAATTTTCCTAAAAATTGTTTGAATTGATGTTTTCTGTTGTTTTTTTTTAGTTTAATTCCACATTGATCTGGTATTTTATGTATTTGTAAAGCATCTTGTAACCTGTTTGAGAAGTGCTATATGAGTAAAAATGACTATTATTATTACTATTATTATTATTATTATTATTATTATTATTATTATTATTATTATTATTATAATTACCCATCCTGTAAGCACTTATTTGGCAATTTGTGTGTAGTGTGCAGTTAAAAGAGTCATGTTTCATATATATTTAGTATATTTTTATGTGTAATCTGCTTCTCAATGACATGTAATTGGAATAAAGTTGAAACAGCAGGTTATCATGTAATGTAAACGTAAAAAAAAAAAAAAAAAAAGTAAACTTTCATCCAAATTTAGCCCAATTTGATCCAAAACACCTGCCAACTACATGTCGCCTATAACCTGCGAATCAATAAACCCATGCTGACAGAGCAGGGTCACGTGACAATATACAATAGCTTATTCTAGAGAAATATATATGCTCTATATATTCCTCAGAGATTATTTCCTGAAAGCAATTGATTTATTGTGTGTCGTCCTGGTCAAACAGCTCACCGCCGCCTCTGTGACTGTTGACACAAAGCGAACAGCAGAGCTTCAGTAAGCAGATTTGTGCGGATGGATTTAAGCTGTTGCCTTCTGATTCATCCACTCTTGTTACCTTACTCCCTAACGAGCAGTTTGAGAGGACTGCAGAGAGGGAAACGGATCCACATCTGGCAGTAATAACAGTCGACTGAATGTAAAGGAGGGGGGGGGGGAAGTGAGAGGAGGGATCCGCTGCGTTTTGGAGAGCAGAGCGCACGAGGCTCAGCGCGGATACCCACCGCTTCAGATGTTCATCCCCGCGGGAAAACTCACACCGACTTCACCTCTATCGCTCCTACTTATCAGAGCTGCTGGATACGGCTCATAGATGAAAACTGCTCCGGAGAGAGCGGCTCTCCGTCGGACAAGGAGCCCGTCAGTCTGCGGCGCACGGCGCAACACCGGCGACCATGTCGGACAACTTCACTGATTTCACCAACGACACGCTGCCCTCGGCTGCGGTCACCCACTACAACTTCCCGGCGCTTATATTCGGGATTTTACTGATTGTGATCATCGCCGGTGGGAACGTGCTCGTGTGCCTTAGCGTGTACTTGGAGAAGGCTTTAAAAACGACAACAAACTACTTCATAGTCAGTTTGGCGTTTGCGGATTTGCTGCTGGCGGTGCTGGTTCTGCCGCTCTTCGTTTACGCAGAGGTAAGAACACCTGCGGAGATGTTAACAGTGGTGTTTTTTCTCGTGCGTAAAAACCGTAAGTTTGCACAATTCTCAAGAAAAAGCAATTAGGCCTATTTCACCCTGGTTGTAATTATAAACAGGATCAACGCTTTGATTAATCTGATCAGGGACGGTCGCCAGTTAGACCCACCAGAACTATTTCATCATCATGACACAACATAGAGGAGAGGCCAGCCTGTCTCTCTTTAATAAGGAGTAATTAATGACATGAGGGACGCTGAGGGTGTTAAAAGAGGTATGATTCATAAATCACAATATTTCCAGGCAATAAAAAAGGCCTAAAGGCTGTAACCTGGCCCTCATTAAGGTATTAAAAGCCACCTGCCTGCCTGTCTAAATATCTCTGGCGCAGAGATGCCCCTGCTGAAGCTCCCCCCTCCACAAATCCTCCTTAATTAGCCGCTTTTGTTATCTTGTTACCTGTGCCAGCCAGTTAATCTGGCCACAGTACTGAGTGTCACACCGGTGGTTTGTCCACATGCACTCACTGGATTAGAAAAAAGTCAGTCTGAAAGTTAAACACCTGCCACCTGAAGAAAAAGGAAGGAGAAGAGAAGAGAGGCCGGATAGAGACAGAGTTGTGTTTCATAGGAGGAATGTTTGTCTTAACAGTGAGCTGCAGTGGTGAAAGCACAAGAGGATTAGAGATATTTACACTGCTGCTCAGATTTGGGGCAGCTAATTAGGTGTTTCTTTCTTTCTTCCTCTCTCTCTCTCTCTCTCTCTCTCTCTCTCTCTCTCTCTCTCTGTGTGTGTGTGTGTGTGTGTGTGTGTACAGTTCCAGGGTGGAGTTTGGTCCTTGAACATGCTGATGTGTGACGGCTTGATGACCATGGATGTGATGCTGTGCACCGCATCCATATTTAACCTCTGTGCCATCAGTGTTGACAGGTACGTGACGCTGAAGTTTCAGTTTGGTTTTAATGTGAAAGCCGACGAGAGAAGGAAGAGAAGGAGTGAGAAACCAGAGAGAGAGGATTCATATTTATCTCAACGTTTAAGAACAAGACTCGAATTTTGCACAACAGATACTGTGTTTAATTATTCTACTGTAGACTCTGCTTTAACATGTGAAATCCCACTGAGATCTGAAGTGTTAATAACATTGAGTTTGTTTACCTCCCAAAAAAAATCAGGAAAAAGGCGACTCTCCAGTTGTAAAACCTAACTGACAAAAACTGACATTTTTTGTTATTTCAGTCCATTAGTTGAAAATAAAATTCACCAAAATTATCAAGACATATGGGTTGATTCTTTGGCCTTTTTCCCCTTTTTTACCAAGCTCTGTCATCACTACCATTGGATGAACTGCTGTGAAATTCACACACAGTCATTGGTGGATGAAGGACTGAGATCTTTTGTTTAAAGGATACAGAAAGTGATTTTCTATATTTTTCTTATTGTCATCCTGTGTGTGCATCCAAAGCCTGAAACATCTTATTCCTCTGGGCAGAAGACCTCCATTGTTGTGCAAAAACGATTAAAAACACATCAATAAGCCACACTGGGTGACATGTTCCTTCATTATGAAGAGTTCATAGTGAAGGTTTAGTTTAGTTTAGTTTGTTTAGAAACGGCTCCAAAGACTCCAGAGAGTAGTTCTTATATTGAATGGTGTTCCCAATATTTTGTCCACCCATTAACATACATGAGAGAAGTGAAATATTAGGAACACATTTCAATATAATGCACTCAAATACAGCACCACCATCCACTATGACCTCAGTAATAAACATAAAGAGGAATTATATAATTAAAATGCTTAGAATGACTTATAATTACTGATTCATATCTGTTATATACTGAGTAATAGAATAAGAGAGAGATAGTTGTTAGTAGATGTTCAGGGAACAGATTTTACTTCAGGTTAGTCACTCTATCAGACGTGTAATTTAAAGCATTTCCCTTCCTTCTTCGTTTTGCAGGTTCATTGCAGTGTCCATACCTCTAAATTACAACCGTAAGCATGTGGACCATCGTCAGCTCATCCTGCTGTCGGCCACCTGGCTGCTGGCCCTGGCCGTGGCCTCACCCGTCATCTTCGGTATCAACAATGTGCCTAATCGCAACCCAAGCGAGTGCAAACTGGAAGACAATAACTACGTGGTTTATTCCTCCGTCTGTTCCTTCTTCATCCCCTGCCCCATCATGGTCCTGCTCTACTTCGGGGTTTTCCGTGGGCTGCAGCGCTGGGAAGAGAATCGCAGGGCCAAACTACGCAGCAGCATCGAGGCCTGCAGGAAGCTGCAGCACGCGGCCGTCGCCACCGCCCTCCCCCCGCTGGCGGGCACCATCCCCGGGCCGCTGCCAATGCCGCTGCCCAGGATCATCGAGAGGGACTTGGCCCAGTCTCGGCTGGACGACACGGACGAGTACATTCAGCAGGAGATTCCTTATCCTCGGCAGTACAGAGAGAACTCCGTGCCCACGCTGACCTTCAGCAACCATCAGTTCAGGAAAAAGAGAGCCAAGATCAACAGTAGGGAGAGGAAAGCTATGAGGGTGCTACCTGTCGTAGTAGGTGAGTCTTCCTCTTCTCATACAGCAGCTACAACTGAGTCTAAATATAGTTAAAGGACTATAACAGGGTTTTTGCATTAAGGACAGATTCACAATTTTTCAACTCTGTGGATTTTGCCCTCCATCACTTGGAGGGGATCTTCTAATGGTCCATGTGAAAGAAAAACCTGTTAAATGTTCATTTGGGCTCATTTGGAATCCTTTAAATACATACCAAATACAAACCACCACTTATCCACTACTTCTCCATAAGTTTTAAGCTGATTTTACAACAGAAAGCTAATTGACTTTTAATTGATCCAGCCAAGAGGTTCATCTGACCCAAATTTGGTGTATATGTTAAGGTGGGTTATGTTCATGGAAAATACTTTAAATACTATAAATTTACATTATTGTTGTAGTTCCATACAGTTGGGGACTTGCAATAGACAGAAAACAAGACTAGGTTCAGCTGGACCGTGGATGGTCAGTGGGTGAAACTGGGCATTAAATGTTCATCTGCAATTTCCTGTAGTGGTCCCAGTCATATTTGTTGTTAAAGTGAACTGAAGGAGCATCACATGACATGGTTAAGCTACGTTTGAGTAAAAAAAAAAGAGGGTATAATTGCAGTTGCAAGAACAATACTTTCCATTCATGTCTTGGGGATGTTTGATTTGAAAGAGAACTTATTTTAATTCTAATTATAACTATTCTAATTATCGGTTAACTCCTCCTGCTCTTTCATCTGTTTCACTCTGTGGATGTCTCTCGTTTTTTTCACTCTGTATTGAGCGTTTTGTCAGAGTGATGGTTATTTGGGGAGCTTTAATTGTGTTCTCTCCCTCATGCCCAGGGCTGCCAAGTGTTGACTTCAGCTCGGAGTGAGATTTGTTCCCTGCGGGGGTGGGGGGTGGGGGTGGGGGTGGGGGGGGGTGTACTTTAGTTCATAATACAATGACCATTATTTGTGGTTAATTGGCCCACTTTGACATCTCTCTGGCCTTATGAGCCAACACCTTTTTCATAAGACTTTCTTTTTGCTCATTTGTGTTTATTTAGTTTTTGATATATAGACCAGATATTACACATTCACGTCTTCATGAACAGCTGATATTCATCAGGCTGAAACGAGTCACGACAGTTGAGAGAATTTGTTGAATCCGACTTTGAACAACTCACAGAGAGACGTTAAGATAAGAATATACAAAAAATGGCAATGGGGTCTTTCTGTGTGGAGTTTGCATGTTCTCCCCGTGTCTGCATGTCCTACAGACCAAAAACATGCAAGTTAAGTTCATCAGTGGCTCTAAATTGCTTGTAGGTGTGAATGTGAATGGTTGTCTGTCTCTTTACTACATGTTAGCCATGTGATTGACCGGTGAACTGTCCAGGTTGCTCCCCACCTCTTGCGAATGGTGTCACCCAAAGCTGAGATTGGCTCCACCTCCCCCCCGCGACCCTCTAGAGGATAAGCGGTATAGAAAATGGATAGATATACGTATATGTTCTTCCATGAGGCCCATTGTCTCCTGAAACAACATGCCAATATCTCACCCTGCATTGTTTTAATGTAGAGGGGTGTTCGTAAGACAAAAGTTTAGCTGGCTTCAGCTTTTTTCACTGTAGCCTTCTGCATCAGCTAAAGTCAGTCTGAACACGGCATTATGGAAGGACGTCAGGCAGTGTCTCTCGTCCTGTAGGGCTTCATTACTTATAGAAACAGAGTGCAAAGAGACAAACAAACTAGATTCTTAGATTTAGGTTTCTCTTCTATATTTGCACCTCGCTGTAATCATTCCTCCTGTTCATACTGGATATTAAAAGATCCTTCAAATGTACTTTCAATGTAAGTGATGGAGGCCAAAATCCACAGTGTGTCCACACAGTCATTTAAAAGTCTCTGTGAAGCTTATATTCAGCTTCAGCAGTCTGAGTTAGTCATATCAAGTGGATATCTGACACATTTACAGTCTTTTTAGCATCAAATTCCCTCTTTGTGTTTCCTCAGACAGTGTTTCCCTGTTGAGCTGAGTATAGTAACAAAAAGAGGGACTTTGGCACTAAAAAGACTGTAACGTTGAAAGATATCTACTTGATTTGACTCATTTGGACGCTGAAGCTTCATATAAGCATCAGATAAACTTTTAAATCCATTTTTGCACAGATGGAGGACTGTGGATTTTGTCCTCCATCACTTACATTGTAAGGTCATTATGAAGGGATCTTCTAATGGTCAGTATGAACAGGAGGAATGTTTACAGCAAGAAAAACATGTTTCACTGTTCATTTGGGCTCCTGAATGTTGGTTTAAAACTTACTTTAAAAAATGTGAATCTGTCCTTTAAGAAGTGAATCACAGGATTTCCTTTTCGGTGTTTGTCTACTCTTAGAAGATTGTTTTTCAACTTTTATGAGTTTTTCAAGCGAAAATGTTGTTTCCTCTGCTTGGAGGAGTCTTTAAACAGTTTTTATTAAGGTCACTTTTTGTGTTTCAGTTATCTATTAATTCACTGAAGCAGGAAATGAAAGTAAAATTACTTCTGACAAAAGGTGAGGTGTTTTCGTGCCGAGCTGCTCAATATGGTGATTACTGCCCTCTTTAAAGTCGGCAGTGGCAGCAGTTGTAAGTAATTGCACCAAAGTTGCTCGCTCGTGTGTTTGTGTGTGTGTGTGATGCTTTTTAATCAAACGGGATCAGAAGACAAATTATAAACACATTTCTGTCCCGACGGCATCTCTGTTCCGTGAATTTTGATTTTCTTCCCTGAATTTACTTTCATGTGCTTACAGATTCATTAGTTTTTTTTCATTAGTAACAATTTTTTTCATTAATTAACTTCTCCAATCTTGTCTTTACGGTATAATTACTGTTCGTGTTTGCAGCTCAAATGGCTGTGAGGCAGCTGACGTTGATGCAGGTCACCCGGAGTGTAAAAGCGTCACTTCTGACCGGCTGCCTCTCTACAAGTAACGCCATTATAGCTTAAAGCCTTCAATCCAATTATTATGCAACACATAATCTTAAAGTCACACCGTTTCTCCTGTCTGAACACGGACTAAGATCTGCTCTGATGTCTTTACTGTTCTGATCTGTTCAATGACTCACCAGATAATACTCTCTTTTATTATGCAAATGCTTATCTGATACATGAACACAGAATCTATACAAACATTGAACTTTACATCTACAATTTGGCCACATTTCTGTACAAACTGCAGTGCTCAGCAGATTTTCAGTCAATTGCAATTAAATGATGTAAGGCTCGTACGTAGTGGTACAAGACCGTAAAACCACGCAGACTAATTAGTTACAACTTTAAAGACGTTCAACATGCAGAGCAAAGCCTCGACTGCGGAGCAAAAGCTGATTGCAAACACTCTCAAACACGTCATTAACACGGAAAGTAAGAGTCTACGGCTCAGCGGCTCTGTGAGGAACAATGTTTGAGCTGAGGTCAGCTGAGGATGATGGGAATGTTATTAGTTTTACGGGTATTTGATCATAAACCAAAGTACTGAACAAATTTAAATTTTGACCTGATAATGGAGCAAGATGACTTGGATAAAGACATATTCTGCATATTTCCAGGTCTATATTTATATTCTGGGGCTCTACTGGAATATCTTTGCATGATTTACAGTTAAAAACTCCTTATTTATGCAGCCCCTCTGTCTGAAACAGGCTGTTTTAGCTCTCGTCTCTTTAAAGGCCAGTTCAGATCACTTCTCTCATTAGAAGTTAGCTCAATAAAGAACTTTTTGAGTGACTAATCTGATCAGAATTGCTTTGCAATTATCTTCTAAATCATTATCCAACAATATAATATCTTCCTAACTGTGAATGCGGTGGGTCCGTGGCCTAATGTGTATTTGGGGATTCTTGACATGAAAAAGTTTGAGAATCACAGGTCAAGGTCTCTTCTATTTAGCTAGATCACATCTCAAAGGAGCCTTTTATGAAGCAATGTGTCATCTACCTAAAATAGCTATGAAATACGATAATATTATTGGCTCAAGACTGTATCTTTCCAGAAAGGCTGTAACAACAGAAACATGCAAGGTCCACTGTCGTCCAACACCAGTTTCGGTCATTACAGTATCCAAAAAGCATCCATACCTGACAAATTCATTTACAGAAGCAAGTTAATAACCACTTAGAGTTAACATTATAACATCATAACTGCCCATGGCGATGGCTTGTTAAAGTTTCAAGTAACATTAACGTAGACAAAGTACCACAGATATTCATATAATGTTATTCTCATGAATGCCAGAACTCTTTGGCCACGGATATCATGTAACTGCTAATGATGATAATCATCAGCTAAAGTAGCTAAAGCTAGCTGCAGTCATTGCTGACCAAGATAACCAACAAGCTACGTTACTATCTATAAACAGATGAAACATTACCACCGTTTGGCTGGTGTTTTGTTTGTTAACGTTAGCTAACTTAACTCACAACATTAGCTTAATATAAATGAAAACAAAACAAAACGTAACTTGCCAAACACACTCAGGATGCTTGCAATCAAGCAAAAGGTATTGTTTTTGATTATTTTAGTGGAGTATGTTCAAGCTACAATTGTAAAGTGAATGCTGTTCTTCAAAAAGTTGGATGAGCTCCCTCTCCTCTGTCCAGAAATCTGCCATGTTTTCATACCTGCCTGTGCTGTTTCCTGATTGGCTGAAGAGAAACAGCTACATCCTTATGTTCTAAAACGGCACTTGGCGATTTGACAACAGGCAATGACTTCAGATACTCTGCAACTAACCGATTCACACTGCTGCAACCGTTTCATCTTGTTGTGAATCATTGATCTGATGATCCCACTCTGTTCTGATTGGCCGGCTTCCAGAAGCTGCTCAGTAGACTTCTGGTGGCTCCGGAGGCCACGTCAACAAACCATGAAACAAACTACAGTCGAAGGATTTCATTACTTTTTCTTGTTCTTTATTCAAAATGTGAGCTTCTCAAAAACATCTGTACATGTTCAAGCTGGAATCAGATCTGGTAAAACCTTAGCATCAACCTTAGCAACAAAGGCTAATGAACACATGGCGGTTTATGAGCATGTGCTGATGTCAGCTCATCGGCAAGGTAGAAAAAAAACATTGCAAACGAAGAGTTTAGAGCAGGTTGAGGCCCTGAGTTTTGACTTGCAGGCAGCATTTCTATACATGTTCACCTCAAGTTTTGGAACTTTGACCATGTTTAAAAATCATGAGAAGAAAATCATAAAAAGCGTATTATGACACCTTTAAAAGATCACCAAAGTTATTACAATTTGTCCTAAACGGGACATGAATGGATGAACCAAATGTCATCACAGTCGATCCAAGTGTCAACCACATAGTGGCGCTAGAGGAAGAGTCAGGGGTTCAGTATTTATCCATCTGGGGACCATAAATCCAAATTTAATGACATGCTATCCAATGGTTGTTGAGATATTTCAGTCTGAACCAAAGTGGTGGACTGACAGACAATGTCATAAAAGAGACATTTAAATGTGTGTTTGACTACATTTATCTCTGTGTGAACATCCACATCATCTCCACCTCCACCTGCTCCGCTCTGCTCCTTCTGTTTCTCTCTTTGTCTGTTGCTTGTGTATATTTTGTGTCTTTGGTTTGTTTTATTATATCACTTCATCTCATTTTAGTTGATTGTCTCCTGAAATATTAATAATTAGATATATTTGAATTTTTCTCAGATGGAGTTGGTCTGCCCAAGAAATTGTTATGTAATCAAGATCAATAAGTTATTAGTAGCAATCATACTGTTAAAACTGCATCTATGAGTTCACCTTCCTTGGCACAATACACCTCGGAGGACAGGAGGACTGACTGCATTGTCTTAGTAAAGCTTAATAATTCAGAGGCTGGATACATGCACATTGTGGCCACAATCTCAGCAAAAGCTGCACTGTACATTCTCTTTGTAAATCTGTCCCCAAGTGTATTGTTAATTTGATTTATTGCAGAGTTTCTGTCATACTTTTGTGCCTAAAATACTCCTCACAATACTAGGACAGAACTACATACATACACAGAACTGACACAAATTCCTACATTTAATGCAGTATCAGCAGAGCTGGCCTGAATACATTTTATGAATAAGAAGTGAGCAGAGTGTCCAACTGGCAGCAGAGCTGTGGCATATTATGTAAATTCCTCCAACCTGGAAAGAAAGACATAAATCCCATCCGTCAACCTATCAACACAAAGTAAATAAATCACTCGTATCCGTTTTATCGCCAACATGAGACGACACCTGAGACAGATGGTCCCAGTTTGACTCAGTTGACACGGTTTCTCATCGTGATAAGGGAAACTACATTTATTATGGCGCGTTATCATTTCCAGCTCAACTCATTGTCTCGATTCGGACTGTACGCTCATTGTTCATGTCTTATCAGATTCGTTTCAGGAGGTGTTTTAAATCATGTCTTCACACTGGAGTCTTTAAACTGGCCAACAAAAGCAAATTCATCCTGCATAAAAGTTTACAGGAGTTGTTTTCTGCCTTTTTCGGTGAATTCTGGCAATGAAATAAATGATTTTCTTGTGAGGGAGTCAGACAGAAAAAAAAAACGTCAAGAAATCCAAAATTTATTGAGCATCCGCCGAGCTGTAATGTCTTAATTTAAAATAATGAGACAGCAGGATCATACATTTCTGCTTTGTCTAATGAACTCAGTCTGGTCATGAATCTTTTAGAGTTCAACTGTCAAGTCACAAAGAAACACGTCATCTCGGTTCCTTAAATCTGAAACTTCTCCTTTTGAAAACTGGATGTTGAGACAAAACAAATAATTCATGAGAGATCAGTAAAGAGGAGAAAGGTGCTGTATTCTGAATCTCATACTTCTACTTTTTACTTCTAGTACGTAATGCAGCTCCACTTGCAAAGAACATAGTGTTACATGAAGTATGCATAGAACTTGGACAAACCTTCATCTGTCATTGCGGCTTTAGTCATTGCGCAGTCATTGGTCTGTGCTCTTGGCGGCTCAGTCGATGTAACGTATCTTGAGCTGCACAGAGGATTGTGAGTCAGAATAGGCAGAAAAGCGACTGGATGTAGAAGAATCCTGGTACTTTTGGCAAACCGCATTGTGATAAACTAAATCTTTTTCTGGTGTACTAATTAGTAGGTATTATGGGTGTCGGAACGCACCCAGGGAGTTACGTTTGAGATGAGAGGAGTGGACGATGGGATTGTTTGAATGTGTGTGATGGTTTTATTGGCTGGAGGTTTAATTTCCTTCCCGCATTACAGCTTGAGGTCATATAAGAACCCACGGTGACACAGGTGCCACCAACCCTTTCAATGTTCTGGAAAATTCCTTATACAGCTTTATCCTTGATTTTAACTTATGAAGTCCTTAAGTGACATCTACTGAACATCCTGGTGCAGTCATGTGACAATGTGTGAATCTGTGTACCCATGACATCACTTCCAAAATGGCGGTGTGCCCGGTCAGCAGATGTGACAGAACTAGCTAATTTTAAAAAGCTTGTTTTTTGTTACTAAAGGTAAATGGTCTGTTTTATATTCTCCATAATTTTCCTTTAAGGAGAAATGGGTTCTTATGGGTTAAAGTCATACTCAGACTTTCCACCAGATACTTATTTTACATTAAACTGATAAGATTCCTTTACTGATACCTCTAATCTGAATGTCTGTTTCTACTTCACTTTAAATTTTAGTTAGTGGTCTTTTCTTAGTTGCATTCATTTTTTTAAATACTTTTTGGTGTGCATGCGTTATTGTTCTACATGTACACACACCGGCCACTTCATTAGATACACCTGTACAATCCACAAGACATTGTCAGAAAGGTGATAATTCTACTTTATGTTTATTATTGAGGTCATAGTGGGTGGTGGTGGTGTACTGGAGTGTATTATATTGAATGGTGTTCCTAACATTTTGTCCTAAAATACATGAGGGGGGCAAAATATTAGGAACACTTTTCGTGACCTTATATGTTAGCTTGTTGTGCTACACCTCACAACCACTTGACCTTCTTACTATATCGTACATTGTAAAGAACTTTAGTGTAAGTCAAGAGACTGTGAGATGTTAGCCAACAAGCTAACGCAACACTGTAAACAGAACTGTGTTCCTGCACATGCTCAGTGGCATCTGCTGAACACAAAAAAAGAATGACAAAACTGATCACACTAGGTATTAAATAAAAGTTTATAAATGGGCCTCTGGCATTTTACAAGTCACAAAAATCATATGATCTGTGCTAAATTTGTGAAATATTGTGTCTTAAAAGGATATGTCCGGCTATTTTCTATTAATCTGTGCCGTAGACCTTCGTTGTTGTCCAAAAAACTATTAAAAACGCGTCAGTGAGTCACACCACTGCACTGGGTGACATGTTACTTCATTATGAAGAGTTTTGGTCACGTTAGTTTGTTTAGAAACGGTTTCAAAGACTAATAACAGCGATTGCATTTTCAGTCTCCGGAGAGTGGTTCTGTGTAAGGCCACTGAGCATGTGCATCTGTTTACAGAACCTCTCTAGCCTGTTATGCTACATATCACAACTTCTTTACTTTGTACTAAAGTTCTTTACAATGTGCATACAATACTTGTAAGTGGATCAGTTCATGGTTGGTTTGTAGATGAGATTTGTTGACAGTACGAAAAATATAGAAAATAGAAATACAGAAAAATATATGTTTGTTGCACCCTTAGTATTCGCAGGACGAATGCAAGAGAGACATAAAAAGTTCCCTACAGTTGTGAAAGAGAGAGAATCATCACTTTGATCAGGGTTAAAAACGTCTGAAGTTATGATTCATACACATGACAAACTCTGATCCCCTTCTTCATATCTTCACGCAGGTTGCTTCTTGTTCTGCTGGACTCCGTTCTTCGTTGTCCACACGACGCGAGCCGTGTGCCTCACATGCGACATCCCTCCCAGTCTGATGAGCACCGTCACCTGGCTGGGCTACGTTAACAGCGCTCTCAACCCCATCATCTACACCATCTTCAACACCGAGTTCAAAAAATTCTTCAAGAAATGCTTCTGGAGATGCTGCTGACACCAGATTTTCCTCCCAAAGACTTTTGCTGACTGAGCGAACTAAAGGAAGAAAACCAGGAGATCATGAAGCTCTGTGATGTCGCGTCGTCTATGAAAGCATCCTGTCACACAGGGACGTGTTCTGGTAGGATTAACGGCGTGGTTGGGACATCTGAGGCTTTCATTTTAACAAATCAGCTCGTCTCTGGGCTGCCAGCTGGATGTGGATGGTTGACAGTTACTGTCTGACAGGAAAAAATACACCCTGAAACACTGATAAAAAAACCAGTTACCGTGATATATATTGCATTTCTAGTCCATTTTGTTGTTTGGTGATGTACTTTTTTTCATTCCTGGAGATTAAAGCCCAAACAAAATGATGATTTTTCAGCAGAAAGCAAAGATTAGGGCACGTAGCGTCTGAAAGGAGGTTTTCATTGCTTTTAGTTTGTCTGAACTCCCTCTTATGGAGGACATATCCGCCTTTGTGCGAGTTATGGTCTGCCAGTTCCAGTGAAGGATGTGGGATTTGTGCAGAGCCTGAAAGGGAAGTGTGCCTGGAGGGATAAACTCAGGGCAAAAAAATGTCCCCAAGAAGCAGAAAGACCGAATGAGCTTCAACAGACCAGAATACCAAGCAGCTGAAAATCCTCTGAAATCAGCCACTGATCTCCACTTCCTTATACAAGGATAAAGGAATAGTGTGACATCTTGGGAAACACATGCATTTGCTTTCCTGCCGAGAGTCAGATGGGAAGATTCGCACCACTCACATGTCTGTATGCTAAATATGAAGTTAGTCTAGCTTAGCATAAAGACTGGAAACAGGGGGAAACAGCTAGCCTGGCTCTGTCCGAAGGCAACAAAATCAGCCCACCAGAACCTCTAAAGATCAATAATCAAAGTCAAAATGAGTTTTTCATATAAACCTGTGTTCAGTTATCTCTTGTAATAGGCCAAATATGTGTCCAAAACCCATTTTTTTGCAAGTTTTTATATCAAAATCCCTGCCTTTTCTCTTCCTGTAAAAGCTTTTTTATACATATCTTATGTCATTCATAGTCGTAGTCACTAGAAGAGAAATATCATAAGAGGAGGTGTGTGTTTTTGGAAATCTGTGAGCAAAAACTGTTTTCATTTCCAAAAGAATGCAGCTGAGGTCTAATTTATTCATTTCTCTCGTGTCCTCCTTCCTGATCCAACAACAGATGAGGTGTGACTGGAGGCCTCTACAGCTCCGTCTCTCTCTCTCTCTCTGCAGCTCTGCTGCTTTTATGTTCAATTAAAATCTGAAGAATTCAATTTAAATCTCTCTTGTAATTGTACATTGACCACATTTTCCATTTCACAGCACACTAAACTAAAGACACTCTAGCTTCCTTTACACTGTGACTTAATTTTTTATCTCATTTGTTTAAGTCGTTTAAAACCCAAAGTGTAAAAACAACAGGGGGGGGGGGGTTTATGTGTTGGACTATTTCTTGGCTGAGTGCACTTAACGTGAGTTTTGTCGTCACCGTGAAGTTGTCAGGAAACAGCAGGGACTCCAGTCAGCTAACAGCCCCTTTACACTGTCTGAGACGCGAGTTGACAATCATGAAATAATGTAGTGAAATTTTTTGGTTGTCAATCCAAAACGGTGTTTTAGCTCTCGCTGTGAGACCAAATCTGTCAGTCAGAAATTTAGGACCAAATTCTGACATTGTGACTGCTGCTCCGACCCACATCTACCAACCAACCAATCAGAAAACCACGGGAAATGACTGACAGTAAACTGGTCAGTGTGACATTTTGTTAAGTGCAGTTTTTTTTTGAATAAAGTTTACAGGGAAAATACACTCATAGTTTGTGTGACTTTGCTGCATTTTTGAACATCAGAGCTGCAGACGGACGACGAGCTGATGACGTGTCTCTGGTTTCATTTACTTTTTTTCTGTTTCCATTCATAACGTTCATCTTAACAATCTGACAGCCTGATGTCGTACAGTCTGACAAAGATTTGGATCAACATTTTATTAAAGCCGTCTCTCTCACACACACACACTGTGAGATGCAATAAACTTACACCATTGTTGTTGTCACACAGTCTTGAAGGCGCCTTGATGAGCCGCCGGTTGTAGCTTCGTATTGAACAGAAAGATACGAGAGTGGTATCCGTCTTTCCATCTAACACTCAGCAAGAAAGCTAATAAGCATATTTCCCAAGATGCAGCACAACAGTGTTTGTGGCGCTGTTGAAAGGCGTAAAACATGAAAGTCCTTCTGGGAAACGCTCGAAATCACAAACTGATCAATGAGTTGAAGGAGAAGAGGCTGATCGAAGGAAAAGCGCAAACACCGGAAAATATCAAAACGCTTCATAACAAAATATCTTCCTGAAATGTCACAGAAGGATGATATCTGTTAGTATGTGTAGAGGAGCAGCAGCAGGAGGAGGAGGAGTCGCTACCAAAAGGGACCTGAAAGATCAGCAACATCCAGTCACACTTCCTGTCGTGGATCGCTGACCTCTACGAACTTGTGTGTGGATTAATAAAAAAAGGTTTGCGATGCTGAACATGGCACAGTTGAAACCAGCTCACCGCAGCTGTTTAAAGTCATTTAACATGTCTATAGATATAAAACGTACATTCATACAATACTGAGTAGCAATATGCCTTAAATTCAAAGGTTGTACCGTCTGTTGTGATGAATTCAAAGCACTCAAAACACTGAGGAAATTCACAGCAGACCTGAATTAATGAGAACCCAGAGGTGAATTTCCTGTTTCATACTTAAAATCGTTACTAAAGTTGAGTTTATAATTCACACTGATCAACATCCAAGGCTGAGGAGTCTCAGCTTTATGAATATGACAACCAAATATGTTCCAGTAATATGATTTCTCTCCAGTGCTGAGAGGAGTTCACGTCTACATTTAGGTTACAGTTAAAGTCTTTGTTTGTTTGTTTTTTTAACAGCTTCAGTCTGACAGTGAAACATCTGTAACGATCGTTCTCCTCTCTGCTGCTCTGGAGAGAAGAAAGTTTATCTTCCTAATTATGTTTGTGCAGCAGCGTGTTGTTGTCACAAAGAAATATGTATATTTGCTCAGTTTCTCATTATAAGAACAAAATCATTTTTCACATCATAAGAAGACATCTTTCATGTCATAATGACATATTTTACTTGCTCGTACTACAAACCAAATTTTAAAAAGCAATGCTAACAAGAAACTTCTTGTTATGAATATATATATATTATATATATATATATATATATATAATATATATATATATTATATATATATATATATATATATATAATATATATATATATTATATATATATATTCAATATTTGTCTTACACATTATTATATATTATATAATCCGTATATACACTGTATGTTATTACATGATAAATTGAGATTATATATAAATTATATATTTATATTAAATTACATATATATGTTATATATTAAACAAGAAAATTCCATCTCTGAAGTGAAATACGCCAATTATGTTTCAATTTATGTGACAAAAGTACAAAAAAAAATCATGTTATAGTGAGTGTTCCTTCTCATGTTATAACAGAATATTTTTCATAGTATTATGATGTATTTTCCTCATTATTAATACAGACCAAATTATTCCATTTTAACAAAAGAAATTCAAATATTGTTATTACACAGTATCCTTGTATCTTGTTAAAACTAGAAGTCATTGTACCATTAACTGGTGAGCTGTTATATTTACAGGCTTTAAATTTTTAATTATGTTCTCATGTATGTAGCAAAACTACAAAACTACAAAAGTACAAAAGTATGATGTGAGAAACATGAGAGATACATTGTATTGTGTAATAATAATATAACAAGATAAAGTGATATGTTGATATAAAAGAAAAGTTGAAATGAAAAAAAACTTGATATCTAAAAACAAGAAATACGTCATTATAACATGAAAAGAATAACTGCATTTTTTTCTCACTATAACAAAAGGCTGATCAAATATTTGTGTCGAGGTGGCAGCAATATGTATGTTACACTAATGTCTTGAGAATCACTTTGACAAGATAAAAGAGAGAAATCGGACATAAATTACAGCTCTGACTTACCTTCATTATTTCTGCTACTTGAAATACAAAAACAAATACAAACAACTACTCAAACTGATCAATAATATCTGAGTAAGTTTCATCACATAATACTGTACGACTCAAAAAGCAGCTTAGAGGATGTCAGTTTATAGAGTGTTGAATGAAACCTTGAAGTTGCTTTAATAGAGAAACATTTTCCAGATTGTGTCTTGCACATTAGACTCATTATCCTCATGTCAAGTTTTGTGAAAAAAAAAGTTGTTTAATGTTCTGAAACTGAAAGTATCCTCGACTGCAGGGTGGCTTAAACTTGAGCGGTATTGTCCTTTAAGCCATTACTGCCTGTCACCACAGTATGTATGTTTGGTTACTGACTGTGCCTACTGTTTGCCATATCCACGTTTTATGTGGAAACATTTCTAATAAAGTCCATCTTTCTAAATGTTCCGGTGGCCTTTTAGCTGAATGTTAATCAGCTCGGAGGTCGACGTGGTCGGACTGTGTCGTCTTTTAGTTTGAGATAACTTCACGTACTCGTACCACTCCTGTCAGACAGACACGGACTGGATCCCAGATGTGGTTTTAGATAACTTTCATTGAAATAAATGACTTTAAAATGCTATTCATGAAGCCATGAAGCCAAGAAAACTAGAGAGTAGAAGAGTTTGAGGTAAAGCTGCAAATGAGCAACATTAATGCTTTTGAATTAAAGTTGGATTAATCAAAGCTGGGAAATTTCCCACCACCGAGTGAGAAAAATACACCCTGAATAGACTCCCGACCGAGATGTGCAACTTACACATGAAGGTCTGCAGAGTCTTACCACTTCACACATGGTGACTGCATGTTAAAAAACAAATCCTGTTAATCCTGCTTCTCCAGCCGGCTCAGACGAAAAAGGAGCATTTCTTATATTTCCTGAAATACCCTTTTTTTTCCTTCAATGTAATAATACAAAACTATAAACAACACATTTTAAAAAACGCATTGACTGCAAAGAGGGATAATTAAATGTTGGACTTCTTCTTGGACTTCTAAGATTGATCGTTATCAGAAAATGAAGCCCAGCTGCTCACCAGTGACAGGAAGAAAAAGCCTGGATGCAAAAACATGAATTTATGTTTTGATTGAAGTTTAACAGGTAATTTAATCAGTTCCAGAGGAATAAACACAGTAGTTGAGTAGTAGAGAGATCTTCCATTTCTACAGTTAAAGTTTGGTTAAGTTTAGGAAGCTGTAACCACTTTGTTAAGTTGACAAAACAATTTCACCTCAAGGTTCATTTTGTAGCTGCTCTGGAACTTTTTTATCATATCACACGATCTTCCTCAGTCGTTGGAGTTTTTCTAGTTCTCAGGGCCGGCCTGTGGCATAGGGCACATAGTCGGCTGCCTAGGGCACCAAATGAGTGGGAAGTGGGGTTATTTGGCCTACATGTTCTCCCCTTTTAACATTTTTTCTGTCTTTTTCTATTAACTTGCATGGATTTTCTGATTTTCCGGATCCGGTTTGATTTTCCAAAGTCTTACTGTTCAGTCAGTTTTCACACGACAGCCACCAAACTTCATGTGCAGCCTCATGTTGCAATGCCACCAAACACTCATTAAATGGCACCTTTACCCCCACCTGCCTGGAGAACTGGGAGGACTTTGTCTGGTCTGGAGGAACCATTGTGGCAACTGGTTTTAGTATCTGATGTTCTTGGACTGGAGGTTGGAGCTTCAATCTAAAATCACCAAAATAGTCAGATCCAGCCCTGCCAGTTCTCACGGAAATGTAGATGTTCAAATTTCCATTTGAGTGGGAAGTGGGGTTATTTGGCCTACATGATCTTTCCTGTCTTTTTCTATTAACTTGCATGGATTTTCATCCGGTTTGATTTTCCAAAGCCTTACTGTTCAGTCACCAAACTTCATGTGCAACCTCATGTGGCAATGCCACCAAACACTCATTGAACGGCACCTTTACCCCCACCTGCCTTTTTATCTGGAGGACTGGGAGGACTTTGTCTGGGCTGGAGGAACCATTGTGGCAACTGGGTTTAATGTGAATTCATATCTGACGTTCTTGGACTGGAGATTGGAGCTTCAATCTAAAGTCACCAACATGGTCAGATCCAGCCCTGCCAGTTCTCACGGAAATGTAGATATCCAAATTTCCATTTTTTTGTGAGCGTTTTGAGGAATTCTCCTCCTAGTTGGCTTAAAAATTGAGATTTAAGATTAAGTCTTGACCTTGGAAACAGGAGTTGACAAAACAATCTCACCACGAGGTCCATTCAGGTTTAGGGAGGAAAGAACCTCAAGACAGAGTTTGAACCATACTTCAGTCTGAAGGTCGTCCCCTGCTTTGTGTTTTTAGTAGCAGAGTTATTACAAGTATCTTATTAATGCATATATACAATGCAAATCATTCTCAGTCTTACATTGAGACCAGGTTTTAAACAAATTCATTAAACATTAAAGTGCTGGTAAAGCCCTCGGAGGCAAAACACACTTTGGTGTCTGACAGTTTGAATGGATTTGTTCCTCTAGTTGTTTTTAACATATTTTCTTGCCTGATTGAAAGTCTTGTTTCGGGCTGCCTTACAGAGACGATGTTTCCTGCCAACGCAGCAAGAAAGTTAACAAAACTAAAGTAAAGTTAATTAAAGAAAACTGTGAGGTTGTACTTGGGCACAGTGGTGCTTTGAGCTAAATGTTAACATCAGCATGCTCATGATGACAATGCAAAAGGTTAATAACTAGCAGGCATAATGTTTTCTGAGACATTTCATTAAAAAATCAAAACTGTAAACCTCATTTTGGCACTAGAGGAAAAACCAGAGGATCACTCAGGTTTTTAAGGATTCATCATCTGAGGACCATGAATGTCTTTAGAGAATTTGGAGCCAATTCATCCAGCAGATGTTGAGATATTTCACTGGATAAGTAAAAACGTTGACTCAATGGTGGCGCTTGATAAAAGATCAGGGGGTCACCAAAGTCATTGAGGTTTATCCTCTGGGAACCGTGAATATTTGCTCCAAATTTCATCACAATCCAGCTCACAGTTGTTGAGAAATATCAGTCAGGACCAAAGTGGTGGACCGACCGACCGCTGAGCTGCTTCGACCAGCGAATCTGTCGACACATTCAAACAGGATAAACCTATTGTAAGCATCACAAGAAAAGAAGATGAGAAACAAAGCGTCCAGATATCGGTTATTAGTAGTACTTTGAAGATATTAAAATGTGGGACAACGATAAATGACACTTGGTAAAGCAGTAGAGAGGATTTGATGTAAGTACTTAAGTCTCTTTAAGAGGCACAGAGACATTTAGCATGAAAGGAAAAAAATTATAATTTCCTTGCAGTAGATGATATCACACAGTGTGAAATAAAATAGACTTTGTCTCGTTACAGAGGCGTCAGTCAGCATCACCTCATTTTAACGGGACCAGCGGGAAGAGAGGTGAAAATTGGAGCGAGGTGAGAGTGCTGCTGAAAAAGCTGAAAGTGATGAATTTGATAAAAAAAAATCTGTAAAACTGCAAAACTAAAAACCCCAAATAACACAAGACTAGTTGAGCTCAGAGCGAGGGCTGACTCTGGAAAAACTAATAAATGAATACAGTTCACACCATTCAGCTGGTGAAAGTAAAAGACATGAAGATGAATGGAGCCTGGTTCACAGAAAGTGTAATTGGCACATTTACATGCTTGTTATTCTAGATGTGGTGTTTATCCCTGTTTATGTGATTCTAACAGTATCCAGGATGCTGATAGTCTGAGTCAGTGCAGGTTTATTTTTTTTGTTTCCACATCGAGAAAATGTGTCAGTTCTGCATCGACTGAGTTACATCGACAGCTGAGAATGAACCTGGTTTGGTTCTGGCTGCTGGACTCTGATGGATTCACGTTCAGCAACAGAAAACCAGAGTGACAATAAAATGTATGTTCTGCATTTCCAGACTTTCACTTTTATTTCAGCATTCAGATCAAATCATTACATCGTTTATAATTATATTTTTGGTTTTACTGACCAACTATGTCATGATTTGTGTTGTGGACTCACCTGTAAACACACAATGATCAGAAACCTGGATAATGTGTTTACATGCAACTAGAGCCACAATGATTAGTTGATCAACAGAAAATAAGTTGGTGGCAATTTTGATAAAGAATAATCAGTTAAGCATTTTTTTTTTAGCAAAATTGGCAAAAATTCACTGGTTCCAGCTTCCAAAATATGAATATTATCTGGTTTTCAGCCTCCTCTATGATAATAAACTGATTATCTTTGGGTTTTGAACTGTGTTTGGCCAAAACAAGACATTCTGAGGAGTGATCATGGACCCTGGGAACCTGGGATGAACATTTTTCACAATTTGCTCATTAAAAAGACAATTACATCTGATTGACAAGAGCCATGACACTGTACATAAAAGTTGGTAAACTCTTCAAGTAAAGGCGTTTTACAAACCACACCACCAAAAAACCCAGTTTGGTTTTGGCTGCTGGATTTAACTTCAGTAAAATGTATCTTCTGCATTTCCAGACTTCAACTCTTTCACTTTTATATTTCAGCATGTGGATCAATCAACACATTGTTTATCATCATATTTTTTTGGTTTACTGATCAACTGTGACGTGACTCATGTTGTAGACGCACCTGCAAACAAACAACGATCAGAAACCTGGAGAATGTGTTTACATGAAGATGCAACAATTAGTCGATAATAATAATAATAATAATTGTTTAAGCTATTTTTTTTTAGCAAAAAATCACTTTTTCCAGCTTCTCAAATGCAAATATTATCTGTTTTCATACTGCTCTATGATAATGAACCCATTATGATACCATTTTGAACTATGCTTGGTCAAAACAAGACATTTTGAAGATCAACTATGAACTCTGGAAACTTAAGTTGGATATTTTTTCACAATTTACAAACAAAATAATCAATTAATTGGGAAAATAATCTGTAGATTAATTGATAATGAAAATAATTATTAGTTGCATGTAGGGTTGTAACTAATAATTATTTTCACTATCAGTTAATCTCAGTTTCCAACAGAGTACTCAAGCTTGCAAATCCAAATTTCACAAAACTGAGATAAGTTCTTATCAGGTTTCAGAAACCAGAACATGACGTTTGAACGCACAAAGCATAACCGTGTGCAAATAAACACACCCAGTCAACTGTAATAAAAGACCAATATGTCTTCATCACTCAAGAAATTCTGTCATATTTATTCTCATTTATTTATTTACAAAAGGTCAGTTTTTCTGAACATTTCTCTACCGGCTGTCATACACTAAATTGATTCGGCCTGTTGATCCTCGGAGGGATTTCTTGACAATTTAACTTTTTTTTTAGTTGAATAGACATTTTTCACAGCAGACATTTTTCACATGTGAAGGCAGGAAAAGTAAAGGTGCAATAAATCACATTTAGTTTTTCAGAATTCATGACTCTGGTATAGAGCATGATGAATTGGCTCCCTCAGATGCTTGAATGGAACTAAAGTGCTGTGAAAACGGTTTATATCCAGAATATACAGAGGAGTCATCAAAGGAGACTCCATGCAGTACATACTGCTGTTGCACTGCACTGTTTATAGTCACATCACATCATTTAGGGACTTTCTGATCTTTACCTTAAGACTTAAATTCAACTTCCTGAGCTCTGAATGAAGATATACCATCCTGCAGATTGTTAAATTGCTGTGATTCTGCTTTAATGAGACACTGTATAAACATATTACAGATGAAGTTTATTGTTCACTGTTGTTGCCCAGAGAATCTTTTCTGCAGCAGCTCTGACAACTGAGATCAGTTTTATTGGCAGGTATTATTATAAAACCACCAACACCACCACCTACAGTCTGTAACCAGTCAAACAGAAATCTTCAGCACTATAAAGGCTGTCCTCTGCCGCCCTCTGCTGGTTAAAACACGTTTTGATTTAAAGTAAGTTAGTCTGGTGATATTCTTTATTTTTCTTATTGTCAAAAAACACCAAAACCAACAATGAATTGATCTACTAACAAGTATTGTGTGCATATCCTGGCTGAGAACAGTCACTAACTAATGCGTCATTTCCTCCTTTTTGAGTCATTTTTGCTTAAAACTACATTTTAGGAAATTACTGAGAATTTCTTAAATGAAACTATTAGTCTTCCTCTGATGTTTTTGTATATTAGAGTCCTGACAAGCTTTAAAAGCTAAAACAATCATCTTAATTTCCTTATATATGTATGTATCTATGTATATATATATATATATATATTCTTAATTCTTATTCTATATTCTTAATAACTGAACTTTTGATTTTCAGGGATTTCGGAAGAATTAAATGGCTGATTCTTCATACAAAGGCCACCGTTAAGTCATTTCTTACAAAGAATTTTTCCACACAGCTTCAAGAAACCAGAGACTAATAAATAAAATACATCTTATTGAACATCTTCTTTATAAAGGTCCACAAGGTTTTCTACTGTACATATCACTCATTTTGACATTTTCTTTTTTGTTGAGACAAAAAGCACCTGATTTGATTTTCCCACAGCATCACTGTGTGTCACTGTCGTCTGTATCTGAGTCATATTTAACTGAGAAACACTTCTGTTATATTACATTTCCATTGCTGCTGTTCCTTTTTTTGCCAGTCTGTGAGTTTCCATCGACTCCAGTATGTCTGTTATTACATGATCCTCAGTCGGCTGGATGTAGTCCCTCAGTTTGGGTGTTTTTCATTAGCGGGTGCAGTAAATAAGGTCAAACCTCCAGCTTGATGCAGTGAAACAGTCTCACTCTTCAGTCTTTGTTGAGGCCTGCAGATAAAAGTATAAACATTAACATAAGTGAACTTATCAGTGGAACTCGTGCTTCTAAATCACTGCATCTTTCACAACTTTATGACTAAATCCTGTTCAGCTTTGTATGATTTTAGTTTTATCTTTTGAGCGGTTTTATCACCGGACTTACAACACAACGGTGAGGTGCAGGAAGGCTCTGCACACGTGCAGGTATTTGATCAAAAAAGATTTTGGTCATTAAAGCTGCGCTAATCAATGTTTTTATGTTGACATTGGATCAAATTGGTGTGTGTGAGTGTGTATGTGTGTGTGTGAGACTCAAGCAGAGCTAGAAGTGATTGAATATTAGTCTTATATTCATCAGGAGGCCACAAACGCAACACTAAATGATCAATAATGTTGCTCTGTGTCTGCCGGATGTGTTAATAGAAACTAACTCGCCATAACAACTTTATTAGGTAAGTAATAACAACATGTCTGTTATTTATGAGTGTAAATAATAACCAAAATACACTTTTCTATCATTATTATTATTATTATTATTTCCAGTTTTGCTTCTTTTATTTAGATTTCTGACTGTTTTCTGTATTGATTTTAGGGCTGCAACTAACAATTATTCTCATTATCGATTAATCTGAAGATTACTTTCTCGATTAACTGTTTAGTCTATGAAATGTTAAAAAATAGTGAAAAAATGGCGTTTGCATTTTCTCAGAGGCCACAGTGACATCTTCAACTTGCTTATTTTGTCTAATTAACCGTCTAATATGTAAAGATATTTAATTTACCGTCATATATGACAAGGAAAGACAGCAAATCAAGCAAAATGACTGAAACTATTAATTGATCATCAAAATAGCTGTTGATTGTTCTGTAAATCAATTAATTAACTAATCACTGCAGCTCTAATTGATTTATCCTCAGTTTTGTAATATATTGGATGTGAGGAGCTTGTACTTGACAGTTGTTCTATCTGATGTGAGAGTTTATTTTGCTCTGATGAAGGTTAAAAACCAAAAGCTGAGAGACTTTTGATTAAATACCAACATGGACTTCAGTGTATAAAAAGTAAATAACCACAAAGGCTCACGTGAACCCTGACGCTGAAGAGTTATAACGTAAGTGTGAGCTTGTAAACAAAAAAAACAAAAACCTCACTTTCTCAGCAGCGGCCGCCATCAGAGCGTCCAGCTCCTGAGTCCAGCCGAGGGCGTCGGACAAGGCTTGCACGCCGCTGACCACGTCGCCCAGCTGCACCACGTCATGAGGTCGGCGGCTTCTCCAGGCGAACGGACCCACCAAGTCCCTGTTGATGAGGAGTCGGGGAACAGAGCTGCGTACGGCTCCTGACAGACTGGCGAAGGGCTCCACCTGCAGGACAGAGAGTGAATAAGTTGATGGTTTAATGTGCTGCAGGTGCTACATCAGTTATAACAACTTAGTGTTCTGTTAAGACTCTTTTCTTTAAACTTTTAATATGTAAAAACTCTCACGAGACCCTGATCCTGCTTGAAACTATCACAATAAACAGATTTAACATGTATTTGATAATATATGGAAAGACTTTGTATGTTTTCCTATTAAAATCTTTTTAATTCTTCCACAAATAAGTATATTTCAAGCAGCAAACAGAACATTTTGCACCAGTAGTACCAGTAACATTTAATTTAACAACATGTCCTTGCTGTAATATAATGTTTCAACTCTGAGAGCAGCATGAATGGAACATATCTGAAGTACTGAGTCAGTTTCTATGTTTGTTCTGTTCCAGCCCACTCAGCTCATGTTCTCTCCCAGCCTGACTTTTTGTTTCAGATGGAAATACGTCAGATTAAAAAAGGCCCCTGACGTTGTTTCCGCCGGAGTTTTGGCGCTCACCTCCAGCGAAGTGCCCATGATGATCAGCAGGTCTGCCAGTGGGAAGTCTGTGAGGTATTTGAAGAAGTGAGGCGGGAGCTCCTCCCCAAAAAAGACGATGTTGGGCTTTACTACGCCCGTACAGGTCGGACACTTAGGGACCGTCCCGCTCATCACGTCTGGCTGATGAAACACAGGAAAAACACACAAAATCATTTAAGTCTCCTCGACTAAAACATGTAAAAGAAGAGAATTTGTTTTTCTTCTTGTTCCTTCAGTTGTTTGTAGAGTTTGTTTTCATTCATCTGCTGAAGGAGGAAAGTTTCTCTGAGCTCATCTTAAATCTCAGATTAACACGTGTACCTACGAGCGTGATTTGTAACATCACCACCAGTTTAGAGTAGAGCTGCAACAATTAGTTGCCAACAACTAAATTAATCGCCAACTATTTTGATAATCGATGAATCTTTTTGAGTCGCTTGTTGAGAAAAAAAGTCCAAATTCTCTGGTTCCAGCCTCTCAAATGTGAATATTTTCTGGTTTCTTTAGTCCTCTATGACAGTAAACTGAATATCTTCGAGTTTTGGACTGTTGTTCGGGACAAAATAAGACATTTGTGGACGTCAGCTTGGGCTTTGTGAAACGGTGACTGACGTTTTTCACCATTTTCTGACTTTTGATAGACTAAACGATTAATCAAAAGAATGTAATTGATGTAAATGTTGACCAAACGTGCAGATCAAACTCACTCGTAGGTCTTCTCCTTCATATTGTCTCCTGCAAACAGTGCAGGTGGCCGTTGCAAACGTACCATGAGCCTCCACCAGCATCTTAGCGGGAATCCCTGCCACTTGACACAGACGATCACGAGTAAACAAGCATGAAATAATATGAAATAATTCCTTTGATATATCAAAAAGATATAAATACATACATCTTTCCAGCCCGTCGATGTTCTGCGTGTACATCCTGAGAAGCAGACCCTTCTCGTGAAGCAGCCGTACAAAGTAGTGTGTGACATTGGGCTGGTAATTACCCGGGTACAGCTCTTTGGCCAGGGCGAAGAAGGGTTCAGGGTTATGATGGAAAAAGCCGATCTCGAATATGGCCTCCGCGTAAGGCAGGTTATACTGCTGCAGGTTGTCATAGAGACCGCTGCCTGGGGACCTGTGAGGGAATAAACACTCATCTGTTGATAGACCCCAGAATACACCTGATATTTACAGATTTGTATTTATAGAAACGCTAGAATATGAAGACAGGAAACCACATCTAACTTTTTTTTTTTTTTTTTTACCTGAAATCTGGGATGCCACTAGGAGTGCTGATCCCTGCTCCGGCCATCACTACGACCCTCTTGTACTGCCGCTCTCGGATGTTCTTGGCAATGCTCTCCAGGGTCTGCTGCTCGCCGGCTGCACCTCCGCCACGGGAGAAAAGTCCTCGAGCTCCATCCCAGCGGGGAGAGCTTGTTTGTCTGTGAAGATGCAAAACAGAGATGAAACAGTTTGTGCGTGAACTTCACTGAGACACTGCACATAAATATGAGATTCAGTGGAAGGGTCAGTTTATTACTGAGATGTGAACCACCACGAAACTACAAACTGTTTGAATTTCAGGTGACATCACTGTTTCGGCACCATAAGCAGAGAAACTGCTGTCAGTCTGGTACTGTCTCATCTCTTTTTGTTATAAGCACATTTTATTTGTTCCACTTGAAATCATTTAAATTGCTCTTATTATCCTGACTTCACTATGTTGCAGCTTGAAGGTGCAGAAGCCAGCATCGCTCTGATTGGACAAAATGGGAAAGACTGTTGTGTCCTAAGAACCACAGTCTTCATCGTCTACCTGCGGTCTGTGGTAGACTTCATAAACAAAACATTTATGCACTTGTTGGAGTCACCACATTGATAAGTGTCTACTTAAGAGCACCTAACATCTGCACATATACAAAATAATTACAGCATCATTCTAAAATAGGAATAATTTACACTCAGTAAGTGCTACATACTGTATATATATACACTACAACTGACTGAAAGATATATCAAAGTTATGCCTTTGTTACTTCTGTCTACTAGTGATTACTTGTAGTGGTTCAAATGGAAACCTGCATAGCAACCAGTGTCTTAAGGAGCCAGAGCCTGAAATAAAATGACACCCACAGCTGCCTTTAAGTAAGGGGTTGTGTCCAAGGACTGTGTATTTTGTCCTCCATCATTTACACTGAAAGCACATTAGGATTTGATCTTTTAATGGCCGGTATGAACAGGAGGAACAATTACAGCAATTAAAACCTTTATTAATATTCATATGGGCACCTGACTGATGTCTGTAGTAAATAGACAAAAACATGCAGTAAGCAGACGGTATGATCCTTTAAAGAAACTATTCAGTTTGGTCCGTTGGAACAGACTGTAGTAATAATCCTTAGACACAACAGGCAGATACTGACATTCCCCATACTCCTGTTACAAATGGCTTACAAGTTAGATAAAGCACCCCCCCTTTTAAAAATGTCACATACATATATTATAATTATTCATTGAAGCTATGTGACTGAATGAATTACTTAAGTCCAATATATCATTTTGCAGGCCTGCACCATTACAGTGGATGGAAAATTCAAGGTGTCATTTGCAGCATTTGCATCCATTGTGTCAAATCTTCATCTGAAAAGTAACTAAAGCTGTCAAATAAATGTAGTGGAGTGGAAGTATAAAGTAGCATCGAATGGAAATATTCAAGTAAAGTACCTCAAAATTGTACTTAAGTACAGTACTTGAACAAACCACTGCCCATATTTTACATCTGGTTTACATATGAGTCTGACCCTGAATGGACATATTTATCTCTGGTGTGTGTGATATGATTCTCATTTTCATGTCACATTTGGAGATGCAAACATGACCCTTAACCCAGACAGGACTGGTGAACTGTCAGGATCCTGGTGAAATACCTGGACGGCGCTGCTGCACCTCGAGCTGGACACAAACTCCTTTCACCAAAGCCTATAAAAACACAATGCATGTGTCATATATTATCAATCATAAATACTTCTCATACCGATTAATGTCAGCTGAGTCTGTGTACTAACCGTTTGCACACACCGTCCTGCTTGCTCTTGAACACAAACTGCGATACAAACAAAACCTGACAGGTGACATTAAAGAGGAACTCACTACAGAAGCCATAACACAGCTGTGACTGCACACTAAGCTACCCGCAGAGTTTCATTACCTGATTCCTACTTTCCACAAGCAGTTTCCTAAACGCAAACACGACATATTAACGCGTTTAGTCCTTATAGGGTCAAATAAATAGGGAAACTAATGACAGTCTGCTGAAATGTGTTTTGTTGTAGTCCTTTGACCTCCTTATGACGCGCCACAGTACCGTAGTGTACAATAAAAAGGTAGCTACACAAAACAGCTCAACCGTAAGCTACATCACTTTTTGTTTAATTATCCGTCGTTTATTAATGATGAACAACCCACTGGATAACATCTATTAAGTGTTTAACTGTTAATAAACCAACTTCACATCACATTTTGAACGAGCATGAGCTAAATGGTGCTGAAATGTTATTGTAGTTATTTGACCTCCGTATGACGCGCCAGAGTACCGTAATGTACAATAAAAGGTAGCTATACAAGACAACTCAACCGTTAGCTACATTTTTGTTCAATTATCCATCGTTTCTTAATGATGAACAACCCACTGAATAATATATATTACGTGTTTTACTGTTAATAAACCAACTTTACATCACATTTTGAGCGAATATTAGCTAAATGGTGCTGAAATCTTTGCTGTGTTAGACCTCCTTATGAGGCGCCAGACTACCGTATACCGTAATGTCTGATATAGCCTAACAATAGCTACACAACACAGCTCGGCCGTTAGCTACATAACCTTGCCGCCTATTTTATTTAATTGCATTTTCATTGTTTAATGATTAACAACCCACGGGCCAATGTGTATAACGTATAAAACTGTCAATAAATGAACTTTAGATCATATTTTTGAGCGAACATCAGCTAACCGGTAACCGTTGGAAACGCCTACTTCATGTCCCATAATTCTTTGCGTCAACCCCACAACACGACAGGCTACTTGACGTTAGCAGAAAATTCAACAACACTCATCAGTCCCCAATAAATTTAACTTTTAACTTGTCGCTACCATGAAAGATGTCACCGGGTACCTCAAACAACAGCAGAGCAACAGCTCAACGCCGGAGATGGCGTCGGAGTGGCACACGCTGGAGGAACTGCACAACAAAAGGTAAAAAAAAATCTTCTGTTCGTCTGCCGTGCTAGCGCTAAACTAGCCAAGGTAAGCTAGCTCGTTCAATGGAAATGCACGCTGAGTCATGTACGGCACTAGCGTTAGCTCAGGTTTAGCAAGTGTCTTATTTAAAATCAAAGCAGAAACGTGGCGACTAATATTATATGCTGAGCAAATAGTCTGACCGTGGTTGTAGCTTTCAGCAAAATACCAGAAATTTCGGCTTGCGGATGACAAAGTTCATCAGACTGAAGTTTTACTAGCTGTTGTGTAGCTTCTAGCAGAGTTAATCATAGTCATTGTACAACTGCACATAAAATCTGTGCTTTCCCACTGTTTTGTTAGAACACGGCAATATGATTGAAAATCATGACACTTAAATGTGTCATGTAAAAGTTTGCCCTCTAAAATATAAATGAATGTCCATCAAATATAGTCAATGTTAACTTGTCTTGACGAACAGCCCAATAACATTAAAGGACGGGTTCACAAATTGTCAAGTCTGTCATAAAACAACAGTCAGGAGCCCAAATGAGCATTGAAACATGTTTTTCTTGCTGTAATCATTCCTCCTGTTCATACTGACCATTAGAAGATCCCTTCATAATGCACTTACTATGTAAGTGATGGGGGACTAAATCCACAGTCCTCCATCTGTGCAAAAATGTATTTAAAAGTTAATATGAAGCTTCATCCCCATCACTTACATTGAAAGCACATTTGAAGGAGATCTTTTAATAGCCAGTATGAACAGGAGGAATGATTACAGCGAGGAAAAACCTCTTTCAGATGGACACCTGACTGTTGTTTAAATACACACGCTTGAAAACTTGTGAAGCTGTCCTTTAACGTTGTAATAAACGGTGCATTTAAAACATATTCTTCTCCTTTGGACCTTACCATGTTTTGTCCCACAACATTTAAAGACTGTGGATGCAACTAGGGTCTCCTAAATGTTTATATACACCTAAACCATCATTGGTCACTCACTAACCATCAGTATCACTCCCTATGTTTGTTTTCATGCTGTAGTTTTTGTCAGAAAGCTGTAGTGAAACAACATGATGAGCTGGTGACTGACACTGTGTGTTTTTTTTATTGACAGATTGTGGCATCAGTTGACTCTGAAGCTGACAGACTTTGTTAAAGACCCTTGCTTCAAAACAGGAGATGGCCTCATACAGGTAACCGCACCACAGTCACACGTTGTACTGTAATACTTTGAATGAGTGTAGAGGATGCACAATGATGTCTGTTGCCAGAATTTCATATCATGTAGTGTGATATACGATCACTAATGAAGCTATTGATTTCTCATTTGTATATAACTCTCAAGGGAAATTAATTACGTCATTGCGTTTCAGTTTCTTCCATTGAGGACTGAACCACTCTGTTTAATCCAGTTATATGAGCCACACCATTCATATTGCAGCAGCATTTAGCAAACCATCAGGAACAGAACAAAACCCAAACACTTGTTAAAGTCGCAGTAGAGAAACGGTTTCTAATGAGATGAACATTTCATATTTTAGCTTTGTCTGTGATCTGACTGTTTTGTATTTTCTTCTTCCAGCTCTATGAAAATTTCCTCAGTGACTTTGAACACAGGTGAGCTAGAAATTGTAACATCTGCCAATTCAGTATTTATATGTGTTTGCTTATTCAGCTGCTAATTCATCGTTTTTGATCCCTCAACAGAATCAATCCATTGTCCCTCATGGAGATCATTCTGTATGTTGCCAGACAGATGACAGGTAAGGACACGTTGATGCAGGAGGGAATATTTCTCTGCAGAATATGTTTATTTTGGGGTTTTAAGACAATAGTTTTTGTTTCCAGATCCTAAAGATGCCATCGTTTTTCTGGAGAAGACCAAGGAAAAAGTAAGTTGATTGAAACATCACAGGTTTTGAAATGTAACTGATGCATTTTACAATCAGATTTTAACGAGTCTCTGTCTGATTCAGGTGAAAAGCAGCGAAGAAGCCGTCATTCTCTGCAAGACATCTATCGGCAGCCTTAAACTGGAGATCAATGATCTTCCTGCTACAAAGGTAAGAGCTCCTAAAATCTCTGCCGCCTCCCTTTTTTTTACATTCGCTGACGCAAAACGAGCCTTACACCTTACATTCAGATAATCACACGTTACGGCACATGCTGAACGTCAAGCTGCTTGTTATGATCACACATGATTCGTTAAAGCAGAGCGTCAAAAACCAACAGCTGTGCAACAAAACAACAGGAGTGTGTTTTATCTCCTTTTTCTTACAGAAATAATTTTTCAAAGGATAGAAAAGTCAGATTGGTTCGTCCCTAATAAAAACTTTACTAGAACATGTTAATTACTGCTGACCTGCCAGATGATGTCATCTTTAAGCAGCCTAACTTATCCTGAAAACAATATATGATATCTCTAGCTGAACCAGGCAAAAACATCCAATCAGAACAAATATGATCCGCTGCTTTACGCCTTGATCAACGCTGATTGCCTCGTTGTCTTCTGCACTTCCAGAAAATAATTGAAGAGGTGGAGGAAATGTTGAATAACTTGCCCGGAGTGACGTCGGTCCACGGCAGATTTTACGACCTGTCCAGCAAATATTATCGCATCATCGGGAACCACGCCTCCTACTACAAGGACGCTCTGCGCTACCTCGGATGTGTGGACATCAAAGACCTTCCAGGTGAGCGATGACGGAGGCACAGGGAGTCTTTTGTATTAACAGCAGAGAGATGAACTGTTGTTGTTGTTTTTCCACAGAGACAGAGAAGCAGGAGAGGGCGTTCACACTGGGACTGGCTGGACTCTTAGGAGAAGGAGTTTACAACTTCGGAGAGCTGGTGGGTTTTTTCACTAAACACAGCGTTCTCTTCGTGTGCTGTTTTTTGTTTTGTTTTGTTTTGTTTTGGTTTTTTTATGAACGCTGGTTAGCCTTTCACCTGAAGCTCAGCGTGCTAATGAGCGCGTCTGCCATTTTGTCGTTGCAGCTGATGCATCCTGTGCTGGAGTCGCTGAGGAACACAGACAAACAGTGGCTCATCGACACACTATACGCCTTCAACGGAGGCAATGTGGAGAAATTCCAGGGCTTCAAATCAGCCTGGGGCCAACAGGTGATTCACTTTCATACAACTGTTCAACATAGACTGAGACAATAGAGGTTTTAAATCACCTCTGAGCAGCATGTTAAGACTAAAAACATGAGTGTTAATTCATGTATTTTGCAGTTTATCATTTAGAATAAAAAACAGTTTTCTGGATCTTTCTGTTTCACTGTCAATAAGGTGAAAAGGAACAGTTTGATTTTGGGGGATTTTTACGTTCTGCTTTCTTTAAAATTGTTTATTTAACTGTGAGATGATCCTACTGTAGAGTAGTTTACTGGATATCTGTGACCAGGTAGAAGAATACATCTTTAAAGCTCTCTAATGATGAATGAAGAACCTTTTATCCACCTACTGATAGTTTGTTTTAGGATATAAAAGACAGAATAAAAACACCGTCCACACAGCCTGCATACAGAGTGTTGCAGTGACACGTCCTCCTGATAAAGGGTCTTTGTATTTTGTAACATTAAGTAGAAATGTCGACACTCAGCAGCTGAGGTGTTTTGTATCCTGCGTCCAGAAGCAGAATAATTTTATCTGGAGTTTGACAGAAAGTTTTTCACTCATTCATGTGGATCAACTTTAATTATTAACTGTCTGATTGATGTTTCCTCTCTTGATCCTAGCCGGACCTCGCAGCACATGAAGCCAAACTGATGCAGAAGATCCAGCTGCTCTGCGTGATGGAGGTGAGATTCCAGTTGTGTTTTAGCCCTGATCTGTGATTTTTTTTTTTTTTTTTTTTTTTTACCATTTGCGTTCTCAGAGATGTGAAGAATGAGCCACAAATTGCATCAAAACTCGGATTCCTTCAAGTTATAACTCAGTCAACTCTTAACACACAGCTGTCTTAGATTGAGTGTGACTAATATATCACCTAAACATTCATAAATCATAAAGAAAACACACTTCAGAACTTTCCTGAGAATTGTCACATTTTTAACTTCAGTATCAAAGTAATGTATCATGAGTACAATGCTAATTGGTAATAACACAGGGCTCAAGTTGTTCCCACAGCCGACGCACTGAATCCACAGAGTTGTCTGAGGGGGGACCACCAGTGTCAGACTTTGTAAACCCACTTCAGGCCTCATCAGACCAGCATTAAAAACTGTGAAATCTCAGAGCAGAATAAACTTGATTTGAATGGAGTCACTCATGCAGGAGGAGTCGATACGTGCAGTTTTTGTGTAGATTTCATCTTTGGTGAACTTTTAACACGCAAATTAGCTCTGTTGACCAATCACAGACCATCCTCACAGTCTGAGCCTTTAAGGAAGAGAAAGAACAAGATGATGAACGAAGGAGGAAGTTGTCATATCAGCTGTGTTGCTCCAGTCAGCTTTTACTTCTCACCTGAAACAAATATCACAATTAATTATCACATTTACCTCGGTTACGATTAATCAAATGATACCTCATTAAATACACCTGAGCATTAGGTTCTCAGTCCTCACAGTGGAGCTCTTATGATATATTACTGAATGATATTTAGTTACCATATTCACTATTTTAGGTATTTGTTTGCTAAAACGGAAAATATAAAGTGAAATGTATATATTATATATAACACTTTTATGACTTTATCATCATCCAATCAGCTGGATCTTTTAGAGTATAGAGTGACGTTATTTTAACTGACACTGTATGAAGGAATATATTTATTAAACATATCAATATGACTAACATAAGGTCGGTCAGACAGTCATAATTTGTTGCCCAAACCTGAGCAGTTGATACAAATATCATCATCTCTTAAATGAACTGCGTTAATCTAACATCTGGTTAGCAGCTGTTAGCTTGTCACCAAGTTTAAAACACCGCCGCTTATTTCACCAGAACGCACAAATCTCTTAAAAGCTTTCTGAGATAATTGTAGAGTGACAGAGATGAGCAGGAGATGAGTGTCGATGTGAAGGTTTAAACTCTGTCTCCTTCCTCCTCCAGATGACTTTCACTCGTCCTGCCAACCACAGGCAGCTGACCTTCACTGAGATCGGCCAGAGCGCCAAAATCCCCGTTAATGAGGTCAGTTGGATGATGAGAGTATTTCATCAAATGTCATTAAATCCTTCAACAGTGATGAGCATGATCGACTTTTTATTACCAGAAAGAATAATGTTGTTTTTCTATCGTAACTTCCTGTTTTTAACACCTGGATGGAGGTGATCTTGAAGTAGTTTAACATTTTAATTGTGAATTAGTAAATATTAGTGAGGAAACCTGTGAGGTGAACCGATGGACTGTAGTAGTTTCTGATGTTGTGTGACGGTGGTTTCTGCATGATTTTCCCTGCAGGTGGAGCTTCTGGTGATGAAGGCTCTGTCTGTGGGCCTCATCAAAGGCAACATTGATGAGGTGGACCAGAAGGTGCAGATGACCTGGGTGCAGCCCAGAGTGCTGGACCTGCAGCAGGTTAGTTCACACCACAACAGAAGAGATTAATAAGTAAAACAGAAGAGAATTCATTCACGTTACAAGCATTTTATTGTGCATCAAGTTTCAATCTTCAACATGTTTCCTGCTCTGTTGCGTGTCATGTCTGGTACCTGCTGGTCTGACCACTCACCTGTTGGTCTCTGTTTCAGATCAAAGGCATGAAGGAGCGGTTGGACTTCTGGTGCGGTGACGTTAAGAACATGGCCATGCTGGTGGAGCAGCAGGCCCACGACATCCTCACCTAAACGGTTTCCCTCTTCAGTCCACAGAGGGACGCCTCACTTCCTTCCCCGCACACAGCGACTCCTGTTTGTTTTTTGTTTTGTTTTTTTTTTTTCTTTCTATCGGATGTTCATTCTTTCATTACTGTCACTGTTTATTACCAATCTGTAAATTACACTGTGGTATTTTACAAATAAACAAATTGGTTGAAACGTTATCCTCACAATATGGACTGAGAATATTGTCTAAAACATTAATAAACATGTCCAAATATCAGCCATGCCAGTTATTATCTGTATATGTATCGTTTCCTTTTCTTTCTTTGAATGTGCATCCAGGTCAAAGTTTCCATTTTTGTTTTTTAATTCCTTAGCTGAATATTAAATTTTTCATGTCTTAAAACAATATTGAGGTGCATAAATGAAAATCGAAATAGGTTTTTCTTGCTGTAATCAATGTAAGTGATGGGGGACAAAATCCACAGTCCTCCTTCTGTGCATAAAATGTATTTAAAAGTTTATCTGAAGCTAATATGAAGCTTCAGCGTCCAAATGAGTCAGATCAAGTAGATATCTTTCAACATTACAGTCTTTTTAGTGCCAAAGTCCCTCTTTTTGTTACTATACTTCCACCGCAGCTCAACAGAGAAACACTGTCCGAGGAAACACAAAGAGGGAATTATTCTAAAAAAAAAAATACATTGGAAGATATCCACCTGATTTAACTAACTCAGATTGCTGATGCATCATTTTAGCTTTAGATACTTTTATTTTTACATTTTTTATGGAAATGACTGTGGATTTTGTCCTCCATCACTTACATTGTAAGCTTGGAAAGGTTTTAATGGTCATTATTAGCAGGAGGATCACAGTAAAAAAAACATGTTTCAGTGTTCAGTTGGGCTCCTGATTGTGAACCTTTCCTTTAATCCTCTAACCTCCATAAGACATGAGCTGCAATTATCCAATGATCTTCAAAATCTGAGGGATGTTTTTGATGCTAAATTATTAACAAGCGCATACAAATCTATATTTTGTGCAAGCAACTTCGGGTTGAGGAAAGAGGAAACATTGATGACTGTTTCTGCTGGTTTTGGAGTGTTTCCTGTAGCCTCCTCCCTTGTGGTTGGTGGTTCAGGCACTTTAGATGTTTTGATTCGTATCCATAATGCAGTACCACGAGGGAGGCGTCTGATTGGTCAAATGTATTCTGCAGCATGACAACGAGCCCAAACATCCAGCCAGAATCATAACAAACCATCTTCATCAACAAGAAGAACAAGGAGTCCTGCAACAGATGGTTTGGCCCCCACAGAGCCCGGGGCCCCGTTCCTCATACGAGGATAACAAAGTTATTCAGATTGGAATAATGACGGTTTGACATAAATCTGCATTTCTTTGGTTCTTTGAAGCTGGGACTGTTGTCATAGCAACAAGTCCTTAAACCCAAGCCTGCTACAGTGCAGTTCAGTGACAGTTAGCTGGATCATGACCAAGATCCAAACACATGAACTAATATTCACATACAAATGTCTGTCTCTCAGATTTATAATGGAAGACTGTTGATATAATTATGATTTTAGATGACTTAACTGGAGAACTCACTTTGCTGAAAGTTGTTCATGCAATTAAATGTACTTTCTGAAGTTTTTAAAAGATCTCATTGTGTGTGATGAAAGTGTGGAAAGAGCAGAAACATTGTGGATTAAAATGTAGAACAAAACAACGGCTGTAACGATACAGGATCACACATAAAATCAGACTTTATGAGATACCTGTTCAACTGCTCGTTAATGCAAATATCTAATCATTGTTAGGGATGCACAATATTGGATTTTTTGCCGATATCCGATACGCCGATATTTCCAACTCATTGTGGCCGATTGCTGATACCGATATATGCACATATTTTTTCCAGCTGGCTGAGGAGACATTATTCATGCAATCATAGACTGTACTAAGTATGATCAAGAAAGACAATATATGAAGGAAGAACTTAGGAAGACTGGAGTTCAGGAGCTCAGCATTAAAACTTTTATGAACCTGCCAAGTTGGTGGAGCAGTAGAGTTTTCTTTGAGTTTATTAGACAGACAGGATTAATGTGTAGGATTTAATCTCTGGTCCACACTCCGGGGCAGAAGGTGGCGGTAATGCACTTAAAACACTGGTTGCCAACCGCCGTTATAAACCAAAAAGAAGAAGTCCCCCCCCCCCCCCCCCAAACAGAGTGGTACATCCTGTCAGCCAAAGGGCTTCCTATCTGCGCAGCCGAACACAGCAGCTCCTCCACAGACAATTTTTATTTGCTTTACTTTTCACCCTTATCCAACTGGGAATGTTGGTATTGGCAGTGGTAACTATTAAAGGACCAATGTGTCGGATTTAGTGGCATCTAGCAGTGAGGTCCAACTGAATACACCCCTATCCATCTCTCAAGAGCCAGTGTTTGGTTTGTCCCTTCTGGGCTACTGTAGAAACATCTGAGGAAGAGGACCTGCTCCCTCTGTAGATATAAAGGGCTCACTGTAAGGTAAGGAAAACTCAATGATTAGGGATGAACGATATTATCGGCACATCATGGGTATCGGCCGAAATGAACATTTTCTGCTGATTATGAGAGGCCGATTTGTTGCCTTCTCCTCCACGGACTGTTTCACCCTGTTTCACCCTGACGGTCCCGGTGCTTCCTCCGCAGGCTCCACTTCACTCAAGCTGCCCGTCAGACCCGCTGCTTCTTCTAGCTGGAGACTAGCTGGCTGTGCTTCCCTCCGGCCATGCTGCTGCTAACACTCCGCTAGCCTCTCAGCTAACGTTAGCCCCGGCTCAGTAGCCCAGAAGGGACAAACCAAACACTGGCTCTAGAGAGATGGATAGGGGTGTATTCAGTTGGACTTCACTGCTAGATGCCACTAAATCCGACACATTGGTCCTTTAATAGTTACCACTGCCAATACCAACATTCCCAGTTGGATAAGGGTGAAAAGTAAAGCAAGACAGTGTTTGACTGGAGCCCCAAATTATTGAATGAACCTCCACTCGACACACTTTTTTAAAAAATATACAGTTTATGTAACCGACTGCACAAATTTATTTTTAGGTTTCGGTGTAATTTGAGTGTTTCTCTGTGCTTGCCTGAATGTTTGAGGGGAGATTTAAGTCACATTTGTCTTCATTTTGTCTTCATACTCCTTCAAGTAAAAGAAAAAGCGACTGAGCAGGAAATGAGATTGTGACGAACGCCGCGCAGACAGCAGCTCATCCATTTGTTCCACAGCTTTCAGTTATCAGTCACATCCGACACTGATTCATTACAAAGTGACAGTCTCCTGCTCACTGACACGACTGCGATAAAGCTTTTACATGTACTCTGACATTTGAGGACGTGAAGGTTTGAAACACACCGTGTGAAGGATCACAACACGTTAGTGAGGTGTCTCAACAGAGATGTAGACGTCAAATAGAGGCGTTAATTCATTTCTGCTCTGTGTGACTTTCAAGCGTTCAAGTGTTATTTTCACAGGGAATTTATCGCTACAGCTTTAATATTTCCATCCGTTAATGTGACATCTGATGTATTTTTCTCTCTTAAAATTTAAAAGAATCTACAGAAAAGCTGTAAATCATTTGAAAATGTTTTTGGTGCTTTCACGGCATCTGCCAGCGTCAGAAATTAGATTTTTCTTTTAAAGAAAAATCTAATTTAAAGTGTCACAGCAAAGGGTCTGAATAACCTACTTATATGAATGAAAGAGTTCAGTTTTTGATTTTTAATACATTTTCAAAACTTTCTGAAAACATGTTTATACTTTGACATTATGGGTTGTTGAGTGTAGATTGACAGGCAGAAATTGCTCATTTTATCCATTTAAAATTAAATCTACAACATAATAATGTGTGTTAAAAGTGAAGATGTCTGAATAATTTCTGACTACTTTACCACATATCCAACAAGAAACAGTTAAAGCATTTTTGGAGAGAAAATCATCCTTAAATATTATTAATTAATGGTTTATAGTCAAAAACTCAGCTAATCTGGGTGGTTTGATCAGATTTGATTGACAACGTTCTGTCAAACAAACAACCTACCAACTAAATTCTGATTGGTGCTCAGGAGTGGTCACATGGCGTTTCCGTTTACTGAAATGTCCAAGTAGGTCTATCTGCGGACTCGCACATCTACACGACACACCCGCTTGGTCAGGTTTAGGCATGAGGAGGGGGATGGTTAAGGGTCAGGAGGGTCGTGTAGCATGTCTTTACGGTGAAAACATCAGAGTTGGGGGGGGGGGGGGTAGACTGCAGATAGACCCTCCTCGCTGGGCATCACAACAAAACAGGAAGTGTAACGAATATTCATAAGACAGAAATGAGCTCAGACGAAAACACAAATGCAGAAATCTCTTAATTTAAATAAACAAAACTGTGCTGTTTTTTTTTTCTTTGGCAGAAAATGTTGAGTTCATGTAGGACCAAATCACTTTTTAAAATATTTCTTCAGGCCCTTTAATACTTCCGTATGTAAGATGTAATTTATTAGTCAGATTGAATAATCAAAGCTGGAAAAACTAACTTAGCAGAACTGATTAAAGTTATGAAGGTTAAAACAGGAAGAAAATGAAAAAAGACATTAAATTGAGATGCATAATACTGAAACTGAAATTTATTTTGGTCATAAGTCATTACAAAAAAATGGGATTAAAGAAGAAATACAAGTAACAAAAAAGTAAGACAAAACTTCATATTTTGAGTGATGATTTGGTAACTTTTTCATCATCCTGTTTGCAGACCTTCACTATAATGATCATCATTGGCTTCTGTCAATAAAGATGACAAGAACAAGCAAAGAATTCTCACATTAACAGTTATACAAGAGGCCCAAAAGATGTCCGAGTCCATCTTAAAACAGCAGTCAGGTGTCCATATGAACAGTGAAAGAGGTTTTCCTCCTGTTCATACTGGCTATTAAAAGATCCTTCAAATATGTTTACAATGGAAGTGATGGAGGATAAAACCCACAGTGTGTCCACACAGTCATTTAAAAGTTGATGTGAATCTTATATGAGGCTTCATCAGTCTGAGTTAGTCATATCAAGTGGATATCTGACACATTTACAGACTTTTTAGCATCAAATTTTCTCTTTGTGTTTCCTCGGACAGTGTTTCCCTGTTGAGCTGCAGGTGGAAGTATAGTAACAAAAAGAGGAACTTTGGCACTAAAAAGACTGTAACGTTGAAAGATATCTACTTGATTTGACTCATTTGGACGCTGAAGCTTCATATTAGCTTCAGATAAACTTTTAAATACATTTTTGTCCCCCATCACTTCCATTGTAAGTGCATTATGAAGGGATCTTCTAATGGCTTGATGAACAGGAAGAAAAACATGTTTCACTGTTCATTTGGGCTTCTGACTGTTGCTTTAAGACAGACTTGAAAAATTGTGCAACCATCCTTTAAATCTCTCCTGATCTGATCACCAGAATATGTGTAATATAAGTCTAAAAGTGCTGAAAGCAAAGATATCAGCATTATCAGATCATTTCCATCCAAATCTAATGAAGACTCTTAATATGAGGAAGCATGTCTGCTGGTGTCTGTAATCGTTGGCACGTCATGATGAGCAGAGCACGGTCCGGTTAATGCCTCTAAGAGGTTTTTTTCTGCCTCATTTGAGTCTTTTTGGACATTAAGTTGTTTGCAGATTCCTTGTTTGTTCTCGTTGTTGATGGATAGGAAAGAGATGTATGGAGGGCTGTTATGTGTTTTGTGTTTACTGTTACGCTTCGATGAACACCTGGGTCACATTCAACCCCGAGCCAAAGAAAAAAAGTGATGCATTAAACCTACGGCTGCAAAGAGCTGCTTCTGTGTGATATGATGGAAATGAATCATGCAATTCTTTGAAAGGAGAATATTTTATTAGAAGTTTTAACGTAATAGTAACATTTTTAGCTTCTGACCCCTTAAAATGAAACGTCTACTCGTGACTCCTCATCGCCAGTTTTAAATGTCCGTTGTGTGATGAAATGATGTTGTGTTCGACGGATCTTCCTCGCTTTGTTTGAATAATTTGAATCCTGAAGACGTCCAATTACCCAATAATTCATTGTTTTCCTCTCCTTATCACGTGACTGCCTTTATATTTATGTCACGACTCTCAACTCCCAGTTTGGGGGCACTGTTACCATGATCTCCATCATGTGTTGATGGTTGTTGGGTCTTTCACTGTGGTCGTAACATTGACTACAAAAACCGAACTTTTATTAAAATAGACACCATTGCTTATTATATTGGATATTGTGATATAAACAATAAAGTGTGTGGTGACAGGTGTGATTCAGCCATTAAACGTCAGTCGTGGGCTTCATGAAAGGAAACATTCAAATGCTGAATACCAGGAGTGAACATGTCCAAATGTAACAAAGATTCCTAACGTTTCTGAACATTTTAACTCAAACTGCAGGTTTTAATCTGCTTTAAGAATGAACGCCTCCCTCACATCTTTTAATAAAACTAAAAACTCATCTTTTCAACATTGCTTTTACCTAGAAGGTTTTACTATACTTCACTTACTGTATTAATTGTCATTTTATACACAATTTATTTGTTTTAAAATGTCTCTTTGATTAGTCTCTTTTAAAATCATTTCTTTTGTTTTTAATGTTTCTATCTCTTCCATCTCTTTATGTTTTGTGCATCCTTTTGTATGAGCTGTTCTATATAAATCCAATTTAATGATAATTATTATATTTTTTACAGCAGTAATGTGAGGAAGTTAAACAGAGGAACTGCTCTAACTGTCAGAAACCCAATCAATTTTCCATCAGCCAGAATATTATTCGTTCAGACAATTAATGAGACATTATGACCTCACACTGCTTGTCATCAACTACCAATATAGCAGAAATACATTCTAAAATAACCCGTGGACGACCAGTTCAGGGTTCAAATCCTTCTTAATGGTGAGATGAACACCATTCTTCTAAAAGATGCTCCCTTATCTGGTGATGATGGTTCTGCTCCAGAATCTCCTGCACATGTTGGTGTTTAACTGGTTTGTTGTTGCTCTGTGTGGAAGCGTCTGCATTTGTTCTGTTTCTCCACTCTTTTTAATCAGGTTTTTTCTCATTTTATTTGTCACCTGTGCAGTAAACAGCTGGTGTCAGTGTGTTTCCTGATTGGCCGCTGAGGTTCTGTGGAGGAAACCTGCCGAAGGTCTACAGTAATGAACCGTTTCTGTGGGTACAGATGGTGCGCTGCGCTGTGCGCCGCGACCTCCTACGCCTTTGGTCTTCTCCGCACCTGTCAGCTTGTGCTCAGGTGTCGGGCTGCAACAGACAATTATTTTCATCATCAATTAGTCTGTCTGTAAGCTTTTCTATTAATCAATAAACCTCTTTCGCCGTAACGTGTCAGAAAACCCAAAAGATATTCAAGTTACAGTGATGTAAAGCAGAGAAAAGCAATAAATTCTCAAATTTAAGAGGTGAAAACCAGTGAATGGTGGAATTTTTTCTTGTTAAATAACTTTTTTTTAACAATGAATTGATCATAAAAAGGTGTTATGGCTTAATCTTCTGCCATATGGTTTCTAAAGGTTTCATAGGTGCACCAGCTCCACTGTTTGGTTTACTATTTTCATTATAGTGAAGAATCATCACGCTCATCCTGGTGCAGTTTAACTGAAGGTTCACACTCGCCTTTTTCCACAGAAGACATATTGACTTGTGATAGTAGGAAAAGCTCAGTCGTTACTAATAACATTAATCATGACTCCATTTTATTAAAGTGTCCCAGTGAGTCATGACAGTGAGTCAGCAGGCACAATACCAGGACTCTGAAACTGAAGCAGCTAAATGGATTCAAGCCGTCGTTAATTTTATTATTTACACCTGAGCTTTTCCTGCCGTGACGTGTCAAAGTGTCTCCTGTGTAGAAAAGCTTTTAGAGTTATTTTAAGTTCACGTTTACCGTTTTTTCATTCATTAATGCAGAAGAGTAACGAGCACGAACGTTTCAGACGACATATTCATCAGTATCGATCAGAGTCCGACCTGTTTTAAACCGGTTAGCGGTGTCGGATGAACATAATCAGAACAAAAACTGTCACAGAAATCAAACACATGCAGCAGGTTACAGGGGAAACTGTGACGTCACTGCTGGGTGCAGCTACAGGTGCAACAAAGGTCACATCCATCAACGAGAACAGACACCGACCTGAAACTTTCCACTGATACATACAGACACAGCTGATAAACACTGATTTACCGTTACTGTTGAAAAACAAAACAAAAATAGAAGAAATAGATTAATCATTAAAAAACAAACAAATTATAATATAATTTGTCAATTTTAGTCAATTTTAAACATATGTACAGTATATGTACAACACATACTGTATATAAAATCTAGAAATAAATAAAATCAAAAATGTGTTTTAACTTTCATTTAAAATTGATTATTGATTAATTGAAATTGATTATTTTTATTTATTTAAATATCTTTTGATTGGTAAATATTTATCACAAATCAAGCACTATCAAAGAAGGAAAAAATATAAAATAAAAAAAATACATATAAATAAAAAGTAATAAATAAATAAATATAAATAATAAATAATTTTTTTTAAATAAATAAATTTAAAAATATTTTTAAAATAAAATAGAAATAAGTAAATTAATTAAAAAAATAAAATATACTTTTATTTATTTATTCATTTTTAATATTATATGTATTATTTTCTAATATATTCTTATTTTGTTTGTTTTTTAATAATTAAAAAATATATATATATATACCATTTTTTTGCCAGTGCTTGAAATGTCTTATTGTCTTATTTTGTGCAGCGACTGGTGCATAAAATAAGAACAATTAAAGTGTCACAGATGCACATGAGAATAATTAGCTTTTTAACAGAGGTTAAAAAAAAAAAAAAATCAACAAATTAAACTTAAAATTACATTTTTTTTCTCCTCCATGTGAATCCTGCAGGTTCATCCTGTCAGGCTGGTTTTCGTCCTTCTTTGACACCATTTTCTAGTCACCATATGATCCAGCAGATTGTGTTCACTAACAGAAAGATTTCCAATACCATTATCCTCCAGTCATTGATTAGAAAAAATATTAACAATATGAACACTCTGACAGTACAGACGAGTGTTCGTGGTTGTCAGACTGTGATGAAGCTCTTATACTTTGGCGCCGCACTTGCAGAAGATTATTTATGGCTTTTTTTTTTTGCTGTTTAAAAAGGTCAGTCTGGGTCTCTTTGGTCTTCAGTAAAGCTTCCTCAAGTGACAGCCACAGTCCATTGGTTTGCCTACGAGACAACAGTAAAAAAAAAAAAAAGACTAACAACAACTAGCTGTGGAGAGAGTGGCACGGGATCAATGAGCTCACAAACCACCAGTTATCAGGAAAACAGATTGCTCACTGCCCAGATTACAGTCTGGGAGGAGGCGAGTGAGAGGAAGAAGAGTGAAATGAGGCTGGATAATTAGGAAAAGCAGGCTGTATCCCCAAAGGGAAAGAAAGAGCAGCGAGCAACGTACATGCAGCTATTCGCACCATCCCTCCGTCTCTATCTCTTTAAGAGCTGAGAGAAGGAGTGTGTGTGTGTGTGTGTGAGTGTGAGTGTGTATGTGTGTGTATGTGGGGGAGGGGTATTGGCTGGGGTGGAACAGTCCTGTAATGAGCAGATTTTAGAGAGAGAGAGGGAGAGAGAGAGAGAGAGAGGGAGACATAGAAAGAGAAAGAGCGAGAGAGAGAGAGAGGCCGAAAAACAAGAGGAGGACAGATGACTTGGTGGAATTGAGGATACAACAACAATCCTGATTTAGACGAGCGCTGAAAATGGAGAGGACAAAGAGAAGAGGAGAGGAATAATCTTTTTTTTTTTTTTTTTTTTTTCTGCTGCTTCTCTTTTTACGTCCTCATCTTCAGGAGAGAGCTTCATCTTTTAGATCACAGCAGAGCAGAGAGGAGGAAGAGGGAGGAAATAAGAGGGAGCCGGAGAGATATTCACACTCCGTTATGTCTTCTGAGGTGTGTGTCGCTGTGGTTATGGATGTGTGTCTGGTCATATCCTGGATTGCTTGTTTCCAGGCCATGCTATAGAGAAATATCTTCAACTTCTCTGCCCCTGATTTTTTTTTTTTTTTTTTTTTTTTTTTTTTTTTAATGGCGTACCAGTGCGGTAGCATCCCTGCCCTGTATGCCTCTCTGTCTGCCGGTGCGGCAGGGATGTGGAGATGCTGTAATGTCTGATTGAGCTGAGCTCGGTCGCTGCTGCTGCCACCGCCACCGCCGCCACCGCCGCCACCGCCACCACCACCACCACTGTGTGGGCCTCTGGGACTGCTGGAAAAAGCCTAGGCCTCGCTTGTCTGGAGCGCCCCGCTGCACAGCTGAGGCGACGGGCCGGCTGCGAGGCTGCGTGGAGCAGGAAGGTGGAGGAGGAAGTGGAGGAGGAGGAGGATGAGAAGCACTCTGAGCCTGCATGCCCATGGGAAGCAGCATGCACAGCAGCTGCGTTCGTCACTCCAGACTCGCCGCTGAGGCTTAGATTGCTTCTACATCGTAAGGTGATGCTCTTCGGGCCACGTCCTGCTGTTTCTAAAACCAGGAGCCGGTATTTCACATCCTAAACTAACAGGAGAGGGAGAGTCGGGGGCCTGCAGCTCCATGCTACCTGATTCGAACGAGGCCTCCTCCCTCCCTGCTGCTTCTGAGTGAACCAGGCCCTTGTTTTTTCTTTTTCTTGACGTTCTAAGGATTTGCCTAAACCTGTTTCATGCATGTCCACTGGAGGCAGGTTTGACTTTGATGACGGGGGGTCGTACTGCGGGGGGTGGGAGCAGGGTAAGGCCCATGGCCGAGGGGTATGCACGGGGCCCCAGGGTCAGGGAGAGTACGCGGGGGCCTGGAGCCACGGCTTTGAGGTCCTGGGCGTGTACACGTGGCCCAGCGGGAACAGCTACCAGGGCACCTGGGCGCAGGGCAAGCGGCATGGCATCGGGGTGGAGAGCAAGGGCCGCTGGGAGTACAGAGGGGAGTGGACGCAGGGGTTCAAAGGTCGCTACGGGCAGCTGGAGAGCACGGCCAGCGGCGCCCGATACGAGGGGACGTGGAGCAACGGTCTGCAGGATGGATACGGCACTGAAACCTACTCTGATGGAGGTAAGAAAGGGTCACTTTTCCCTCCAAACATCTTGCTTTTATTTTCACTCAAACCTCAGTTTAGAGATCAGAGAGTGAAAACATCTCATCTTCCTCCTTAAACTGATTTTCAGGCTGCAAGTGGAGCAACTTGCTTACAGAGCCTCAGCTGTAGGCTACATAAATAACATGTAGGTCACATCCACATGCACATATTAGAAAGACGATCAGAGGGATAGATCACCTTCACGCTGGCCTCCTGACCAGCCTGCTACCACCGCCAGACCCCTCACATCTGCTGACCAATCACACTGCTCGTCATTCCACGTTCCCAGTTAAAATCCGGAGGTGATCGGGCATTTTCCACCGTCGGCCCTAAACTGTGGAACAGTTTGCCTCTCGTTAACAGATCCTCCCCCTCAACTGATATTTTTAAAACCCGTCTTAAGTCCCATCTCTCTTTTCTTCAGCCTTTAATAGTTCATTAAAGACATCATTAAGACATCAACACTGTTTTTCTGTGCAATACTGCTTTGTTTCTTGGATTTAAATCCCATTTTTATTTGTATTATTCTACACTTTTATTAATTTTCTGTCTGTGTTTTCATTGGATTGTATTTCTCAGCTCTCTGTAAAGCACTTTGGTCAACTTTTGTTGTTTTTAAATGTGTTTTATATAAATAAATTGACTTCACTATTAGATTATTAAGGACGTTAAATATGTGGGACGTGTGTCTAATATTAGAAATTAAACCACGCTCTGTTTTGAGACACATTTATATAAACACACCTTCACCCCTCTCATCCCCTCTGCATCACACCCTCTGTGCTGCCATGGTAACGGGAGACAGCAGGTCAGCGTGTCACTAGAGACCAGCTCGCGCGGCTCTTCTGCTCTCTGATTGGCTGTCTGGTTCTGTCAGTCTCGTGTTTTCCTCCTCTCCTCACTTCGGGGGCTTTTAATCTAGGCCGTTTGATAAGCGATGCTGGCCGGCCCGCACCGCGCAGGACCCGGATGATAGAGAGCGAGGTCAATAAGGGATGCAGGTGGGATGAAAACACGGCGCGTGTCGGTGCTGCATTGAAGGTGGAGGTTGTTTACCGGCTGCAAGCGCGCGCATTAAGGCTCCCTGCTGTTTTAACACGAGAGTCTAAGATAAATTTTTTAAAAAACACAGATGGTGAACAGAGGAAAACATGAGAAATAAAAAAGACTGCGTCACGCGACAGCTCTGCTCCTCTCTTCCGCTCACGTGGAAGACCGCCGACAGATGAATATAGCACGCACGAGCTGACACATTTTCCACAACCCAATAAATGTGCAGGAGGCTGGTTTATGCGCGTGCGGCCTGTCAACAGAACAAGTGCTCATTAAAAATGATAATAACCTGATATTAAGATCATATTATGAGCCACATGCAGCCTCGTGCACCGACAGACCCGCCGAGCGCGAGGCAGGCCAGGTTTGTTTCAGCACCGCGGACAGCTCCTGATCCATAAACACGGTTTTTGGAGCCTTAAAAGGCTCAATATGGATAATTATCGGTAACTGAGATGATTTACAGGGAAAATATTCATTTAACAGAGAAAAGACAGACAAAAAATAAACATGTAAGACCTGAGTTTGTTTCTTCAGGACACCTGTACAGATCCTTTACTTCAGTAAAAGTACCAATACAGTAATATAAAAATACTCCATTACAAGTAAAAGTCCTGCATGACAAATCCTCCTTAAGTAAAAGTACATAAGTATTATGAGCTTGATGTAGTTAAAGTATTGCAGTAAAAGTAGTGGTTTGGAGGTGGAGCTAGTTTCAACTACTTTATATACAGTTAGCTAGTTTAGTCCAGTGGTTCCCAACCTAGGGGTCGGGCCCCTCCAAAGGGTCAGCAGATAAATCTGAGGGGTCATGAGATGATTAATGGGAGAGGAAAGAAGAAAAAACAAAGTTCTGATACACAAATCTGTTTTCAGTTTTTGGACTTTTTCTCTAATCTTTGATTTTTGCTGAAATATTGGATCATTTAAACATTTATTGAAATGAAAGCATGTGAGAAGTTTAGAGGGAAAAATCACTATTTGGTGGAGCTGTTAACAACTCATAGACATGTGAAATGTGACCCCGACTACACACTGCTTTTTGTAAGACGTCAAAAGCCAAAAAGGTTGGAAACCACTGGTTTCATCTTTAACAATGTGTTGTATTTTAAAAGCTTGTTATATTATCCATTGTGTCAAATCTTCATCTGAAAAGTAACTAAAGCTGTCAAATAAATGTAGTGGAGTAGAAAGTACAATATTTCCCTCTGAAATGTAGTGGAGTGGAAGTATAAAGTAGCATCACATGGAAATACTCAAGTAAAGTACAAGTACCTCATAACTGTGCTTAAGTACAGTACTTGAGTAAAAGTACTTAGTTACTTTCCATCACTGCACCTGTATGTTTGATTTCAGCACCACGGTCAGCTCCGTCTTTAAACTGTGTCCCAAATTCAAACTACTCACTGATTCTAAGCAGGTTTTGAGTCTGTAGTTTGTTCACACTGCTGGAAAAGTGACAATAAAATATACTTGAAAAAGTGCAGAGATACGAGGGATTTTTTAGTTGTGCTGTTGAAGGGCACTATTCTCCCAAAATGCAATGCACAAGGGAAATGGAGGAGCAACTCACAGCTGCAAAAGATTAAAATAAATTGCTGGTGATGACAAGACGGTACAAGAAAATACTTAGGAAAACAAAAATAAGTGATAACTCTTAGGAAAACATTTTGCTTTCTCTGTAAAGTTCAACTCAACTCTCAACTCTACTTTATTTATGTAGCACTTTACAAACAACACAGCTGACCCAAACACACAAGAAAACAGAACAAGAAAAAGAAGACAAAACACAATATAAGAAAAAGAAAATAGAAGAATGAAAACAGAGTGAGGAGAATAATAATGTTAATAATAAAGGCAATTAGTCACACAATGCACACATACAGATGCTTCAGAAGAAACAGCTGAGCTTGTTAGATTAGGCACAGTTAAAGGCTAATAAGTAAAAGTGTGTTTTAAGGTCTTGGATATTTCAATAGATGGGGAGAATCATATAGTGGCAGGAAGAGAATTACATAGTTTTGGGGCAACTATAGAGAAAGAAGTTTAATTGACAATCAGATAAAATAGTAAAGTGTGTTGATATTTTTATATACCTAACAGTAAAGCATTATACTTGAAAATCAGTATATAAATATGCTGTATGCAGTTAGTATGTTGTATGAAAATGGGACACAGAAAGTGTCCTATTTCTTTACTACATACTAATTATATTCTGGTTTTTAGAATATAGTGTGTTCTAACTGGCATGGCCGAATTAACTCATTAAGGGGCCCTGGGGCAAAAATGAGCCCCCTACCCACCTCCCCCATCAGCCCCTCGAAGTAGTCCTTCCACCCTCTCAACACACTCTCCTCGCTACTCATTACATCTCCATCTCTATCGTTCATCACCCAAACCTGCTGCACATCCTTCCAAGCTCGCTCCCTCAGTCCAGCCAATCAGTCCTTTTCTCCTTTTATAGTGTTCAACCTCTCATACAACTCGCCATACTCCTCTTTCTTAGCCTTCGCCACCTCTCTCTTCACCTTCTTATGTTGTATCTCCTTGTATCTCCTGTCTACTTTCTTCATTTCTCTGGCTATCCCACTTCTTCTTCGCCAACCTCTTCCTCCGTATACTTTCCTGTACTTCCTCATCCCACCACCAAGTCTCCTTGTCTTCCTTCCTCTGTCCAGATAACAAACCAAGTACCATCCCAACTTTCTCCCTCACCACTTCTGCAGTAGTTACCCAGACATCCGCCAACTCTTTACTACCACTCAGCGGCTGTCTTAACTCCTCCCTGAACTCCACACAACAGTCTTCCTTCTTCAACTTCCACCATTTGATCGTTGGCTCTGCCTTCATGCTCTTCCTCTTCTTGGTTTCCAGCTTTATACTCATCACTCTGTCCGACACTCTCTTCACCTCCAACACACCCTTCCTTCAGGATTACCCCTACCCCATTTCTCCTCCCATCCACACCATGGTAGAAGAGTTTGAACCCACCTCTGATGCTCCTGGCCTTTACTCCCCTTCCACATGGTCTCTTGCACACACAGTATATCTACCTTCCTTCTCTCCATCATATAAGCCACCTCTCTCTCTTTACCAGTCATACTCTCACCTCCACACTCTTTCCCTTCCTCCTTCCTCCTGACATGCCTTCCCCCTCTCCTTCTTCTTCTCCTTCACTCAACAGTAGCATAGTTTCCACTGGCACCCTGCTGGTTAACAGTACCGGTGGATGCCGTCTGTAACCCGGGCCTCGACCGGTATGAAAATTTGATTTATGATATGCATATTTGATTTGGCAAAGGTTTTACACCGGATGCCCTTCCTGATGCAACCTTCCCCATTTATCCAGGCTTGGAACCAGCACTAAGATTGCACTGACTTGTGCATCCCGAGTGACTGGGTCTTTACATTTACACCTGGTATTAAAATGTATTCTCATTTTATCAGTTGTGCTGCCATTGTGATTGGATCGCAATATGCAAATTGACCAGGCGGAGCTGGCAACAGTCACGGGGCTTCTCAGGTCAAGGAAACTGCTGCCATGAACGGACATCATTCATTTCTAAATCAAGTAGCAAGACTTCTTGCTGCTGCTGCTACTTGTAGCTTTTGCTTTAGCTGGCAGGAAGAGGTCAAGCTAAGTGGGCTGATTTTTTTCTTATGAATGTGGTCACCTTGTACAGATTGCATTTACACCTACTGAGATCCAATCACAATGTTAGCCTGACCACCTCCAAATGTGGTCTGGCCAATCCAATGGCATGCAGATCACAATGCGGTCTGAGTGCATTAACATGTGTTTTTCCTTATCCAGATACAAATCACATTTTAAAGCCAGATGTAAATGGGATGTAAGTGCCCATTAAGTACAGTATGTACAGCAGACTGTACTTGATGTACTGTACTGTACCTTCATTACCTTCATCTTCATTATAGTTTGCCTTCAGCCACAGAAACCAGCAGTACTTCTGTCCTGTAACACGACCTGACCCTATGCTTTGCTTTATTGTGTGTCTGTTAGTAGCAGTTTTATTAAATAGTAATATGCAACGATATAAACTTGGATAAAGGTTTTAAAACTAGAAGTGGCACAAAGGTAAGATAATGTAGGTGTCATCTTAAGTCCTTAAATCTTATTATTCATCTTAAAACAAATACTGGATGGTGGTGAAACATCTCCAGGAACACTGAACACCGAACGAAAAACACTGAACATGCATCAGCAAAAGTCCTGCTACAATGAGTAGAGAGTACATACTGTACACTGTTAATATGTACACAGCATGTGATCCTGTTTTAGGATTCTGGGATGTTCAAAATGTTACTGGAGGATAATTGTTGGGAATCAATATAACAAAAAAGGTTTACAAGCAGAAAAAAGTAAACTTACAATGACTACACACAATAGTTGATTCGGCTCAGAAGGTAGGAGGTAGTCGTCCACCAATCAGAAGGTCGATGGTTCGATCCCTGACGCCTCCTGTTGAAGTGTCCTTGGGCAAGACACTGAACCCCAAAATGCTCCCGATGGTTGCACCAGCACCCTGCGTGGTAGCTTGCCGCCTTCGGTGTGTTAGTGTGTTAGTATGTCTGAATGGGTGAATGAGCAGCAGAAATATTGTAAAGCGCTTTGGATAAAAGTGCTACATAAATGCAGCCTTTTAGCATTTACCTCAGTATATCTATAGGACTTGGTTTCAGAACCACGGACAGCTCCATGTCTCAGTTCCACCACTACTACTATACTACTACTAATACTTGAGAATAATACTACTAATACTATACAGTATCTACTACATAATATTGTGTGCTGTTTTTGCAGTTTACAGGAAATAAATGTACTTAAGCATTTTGAAATAACAGGGAATGCTGCATGTAAATGTTGATCAAACTGCAAATTTGTGAATTTACTGCCAGTACAAATTAACGTAAGCAAAATGTTTTTACAGTTGCAAGTAGCTCTCTGTTGTGCATTATGGGACAATAGTGTCATTTAATGATATAAACACAGAAACATAGATGTACCACCTTCAAAGATCAGTGTAGATGTCAGCTCACTGCTGCAGCAAATAACACGTATCCTGATAATGACCCAGTAATGAGGAAGATTTCTCCTATTAGACCAGCAAGTCTTACTGTGACTGAGTCTGTTTACTCCTGAGAATAGTCGAGTTTTGGAATCTATTTCTTAACAGCTTCACTCTGAAACATGTTGTAAGCTTCTTGGCTGCAGCCTGTGTGAAAAACAGCACACTGTGAAACAGACACTGAGAGCCTGTTGACTGCCTGTTCATTTATTGATGGAGGCACCACCCAAAGTTGTGTCATTTCCCACAAAGTAATCTCCACATTCATTTAAATGCTGTAATTGTACTATTACAAAGCTGCATGTTCCTGAACCTCCAACAGAGCAGAACTATCGCGGACATCAGTAATGTCATTGACATTTACTCGCATGTGTAGCATAATTGCAGGAAATGCTTGTCACAGTGACCTCAGGGTGAGGCGTAGGACATAAAACATCTATAATTGAGAAACTGATCAATTGATTTTTGTTCAGCAGTAGTGTTGTTTTGTTAAAATCAATCATTTTTACTGAGTGTAGTTTGGGAAGAACCACCAACAAACCAAGTGAGGTTCCTGTTTAACATTAGATATTTGCTCTGTCTGATGTTAAATGAAGCTGTTCACATGGTGAAGGAAGTAAAAGATTTCAGGAATATTTTGCTGACTGGACATGATGAAATATAACGTTCATCATTACAAACACATCTCAAATGAGCTTTATAGCATCTTTCAGCTCATGTTTTGGTTTTACGAACCACATCTTAACCGTTTGTTGCTTTTTTGTTTGGTCTAAAAACCCACCGTCCACTGCCTGCTGAGCACCAAACAGCAGACAGATAAAGTGAGAGACTAGCTGGTGAACATAGTGGAGCATTTAGCAGCTAAAGAGACAGATATTTTTCTCATTTGTTGGTGGAGATCTAAACAGAGCTAGAAGGACAGATGTATAAATAGGTAATTGTTTGCTAACACATTGGCCATTTCAACTTTATTAGGTATTAAAAGGGATATATGTTTTTTGTTATTTTCTGTCATTAATGGACTGTTATAATGTTGGATGTCTACGTTAAATATGGTCAAAGTTCCAAAACTTGAAGCTAACATCTCTAAAAAAGCTCCCTGCATGTCAAGAACCAGGGCAACAGCCTGATCTGAGCAATTGTTTACAGTTACCTCTACTTCCTCCTCGTGATGACATCAGATCGTTCGTGCATGCCCACAAATGGCCTCCCGTTCCATATCCTCGGTTGCTGAGGTTGTTATTGTTGTTCTGTTGCTAAGGTGTTTCCATGTGTTGTTTGTGTTGTTCGCTCGCATATTTCAGATTGGATTCGGGCTCCAACATGTACGGATATATTTGATAAGTTTGAATTTTGAGTAAAGAATGAGAAAAAGAAGCAAAATCTTTCTGTTTGCTGGAGGAAGCTTCCTGAAGCTGACCAATCAGAACGGAGTGGGCTCATCAGGAGGCGGGCCTTAAAGAGCTAAAACAGCCTGTTTCAGACAGAGGCTGAACTGAAGGGCTGCATAAAGGACCAGTAGAAGATAAATAAAGATTTTTTTGAACTGTAAATCATGCAAAGCTATTCCAGTGGAGCCCTAGTATAAAAATATAGACCTGGAAATGTGCAGAATATGTTCTCTTCAACGCATAAATGTTATGTTTACAGTTTGTTTCGCTGCCCCCCAGTGGCCGGAAGAAAAAGTTAATGCTGCAAAATAAACAGTGAAATCTGTGACAATCAAATCTAAAGGAAACTATTGGGTTTAATGGAGTTTTGTATCAATTTTGGAATTAAATATTTTAATATATTTTGTATTTTACCTCTTAATGTTAACAATATTGATTAACTTCATATTATAGTAATTGATGCACATTAATTATTAATGAGAGAGCGCAAATTACTCATTTATGTACATGTTTTCACCCAGTGAAACCTGCTGGGCTCCATAGAAATGAGACACTTTAAGCATGTATGTTCAACATGAAGAGAATGACTCAAGGCATGTAGTGATTAAAGTTTAAATGAGGTAATTCATTGGGATGATGTGTCAGTTTGGGCTGAGACCAGAGTAAAATCATGTGACAGAGAGAGAACTCAGATTGGGTTTAATTTTACTATTTGACAGAAATTGATTTAAACCTTTAATCTAAATGTTCGACCAATATCAAGATCTACAATTTCCTGCTGAAATGTAGTTTAGCACTTTCTTTTTTTTTTTTCTCGTAAAGACACTTTGCCTTTCTTTTGATTGACTTTTTAGTTTCAGACACCTTCCTTAATCGATGAGTCAGTCGTACAGCTTGTGAGCCCAGATTGCATGAAGGAACTGCAGACAGACAGCTGTTAAAACACCTTTGATGACATAAAACTCTCTACTCGTCACAGAGGGAGAGACTGCCGCTCAGCTCTCCTGTAAATTAAACTAACGAGTCGCGAGTCGAACAGGGAGGCTGAAATATGAAACTCGGGATCCGCTTCGCCTCTTGTTCTCTCCTGCTCGGGGATTTGAGGAGAGAATGGAGGGCATAAGACGTAGACCTCTCCCTGCCAGCGGTTAAGTTGCTCGGGGGAGCTCTCCTCCTTCCTGGAGGTCTGGGTGTCGATTGCAGTTGACATTTTTCATTGGATGGAGAGGAGGATGAGGGGGTAGACGACCTGACATGTTGGAACCTCTGTGGTAGAAGAAGATGTTTTATTCCTAATTGATGAGGATATGTGAAAAACAAGCCTGCTTTTACATTTTACAAATAATGAAACTGTCAAATTGTTGATTTGCACTTCAACGCCTCACACAGAGTTTAGTCCTCTCTTCCACTGTGCTTGTACTATGTTTGTCTTCCACACACCCCCACCTGCCAAATCTTAACAGCTCAGGGATAAAGACATCAGATTCACTCAATAAATACTCGCGCTCGGCCAGTTTTAGGAAAGTACATATGTACTTCACTGCAGTCTAAGAAATGCCAAACATCTTGTGGTATTCTGTGTTTATTTCAACTGTTTCTTTGATGATTTATTTTCACAGCTTTATTGTCGTGCCAATATGCTTCAGTCTGGAACTGAAATATTTCAGAGATTTCATTCCTGGTGTTGTGTAGCAACCACATAAACATTTACACACAACAAGAAGGAGGAAAAAAACTGATGGAAGAATGCAAATTGATCTTACAGTAAATTTGAAAGAGTTAAGACATAAAAACTCCAGAGGTAATATTACACAGACACACTAACAGATAAATCTGTGCGCTCCAACACAAGAGTCCCGCAATAAACCATCCCTTTGTGATGCTTTTACTGTTTTTCACTGCTTTGTTAAATTTTATGGTAATTTTTTGAGGAAGCACAATAACGCTGCGTTGTACCTCCCGAGAAGATAAAGAATATGTGTGACATTCATGTAGAGTGTCAATTAAATGAGCACATATTTGGAATTACACTGCTACTGCTGAAGTGATGTGATGATAAAAAACTGAAATAATGATGAAAAATGACACAGTCTGGATTAGAAGCTGGGATCTCTGGCAAGTAAAAGTTAGTTTCTGCCAATTTGGAGTGAAGTCAAAACTCTGCAGCAATCAGGCCCAAAGAGCCTCTACAGCTGTGCCACATGTGCAACAAAACCTCTGAAATTCTAGACACTGAGAGACCAACAGAGATACTCACCCTAAATGTGCTGCTGGTTGGGGTTACATTATGTTTTCCTAACTTTCAAACAGTACAACAGTGGAAGTTTCAGTGGAAACTGGTGTGAGGAATGTAACTGAAACAAGACTGAAGACAAAACAAAAAAGAGAATTTTACACGCAACGCTATTGCATACAAAGTCAATAGAAGGACAAAGATTTACCCACGACAGTGTGAACTGAAGTGAAAACACTTCTGTGCAAGTTGAGAATGTTTCAAGTTGAGTGAAAAATTCAGGTGTACCCTGCAGCTGCTTCATAAATGTACAGAGACGAGAAGAAAAAGGAGATGGAGAGGAGGAAAGTAACAGAATGAACCAGAGTCTCTGGTGAGTTCTGAGTTCATTTAGAGGCTGAGCTGAACACAATCACACACACACACAGACACACTCACAAGCAGTCGGTGCATTTGTTCTTAGCTAGCTTATATGGTGCGCAGACCGCCTCCACCGAGGACACATCTGGTCGCACTAGACCACTAAACGCTCCGGCTGGTGGTGACGTGCTTGGTTTTGGCAGCCTGGTCCAAAACGTTCTCATATTACAGCCCAACTTCGCACTAAAATATGTTTCTGAAAACATTTGAGGTGAGAAATAAGCAATGAAGTAACAGAATCTTGATTCATATTTGATCAGTGCTGAGTTTCGTGAGCTGGGTGCGTTGCGCTGGACATTTGCATAAAGTTGAAGTCAAGTCATATTTATGCAAATACAGATACGGCGACCTGTCCGTTAAGTCGCGGTGCCGTATCCATCATGCACTGCGTGGCCACATCTCCTGCTCGCCCATAGAAAATGAATAGAATCCGTCGACTTGACATACGTCATTGCATCCAGTCTGCGCGCTGCATCACAGCTAACGGACAGCTGATACACTGCAGTCAAACTTGCACTTTTAGACTCGAGTTGGATGTTTGCAGCTAAATGCTAACATTAGCATGATAATATGCTCACAACAACAATGCTAACATGCTGATATTTAGCAGGCATTTTGCTTAGGAGATCACCAAATTACAATTCATTATGTTGTGATCATGAGGTCATCAATCTGTACAGTGTTATATAGTTGAAGATGATTGTCAAGATATTTCATTTAAAGCCACACATGTGAACCTCGTGGTGGCGCTAGAGGAAAGTACAGAGGATCATCAAAGTCAGTTATAAAACATAAAATAAAATAGTTTAATTATTTATTGTGTCATGCACAAACATGGACAAAATCAGCCACACACAAGATTCCCATCCCGAAACAACAGCTCAAATTTTTTATAATCATTCATCCAGAAAAAATCATCAGATATTAATATTGTGGCCCTTAAATCATCATATAATAATCAATTTAATATAAAACGGACTTTGTCTTCAGTGTCACTTTAATCACATAGAAAACAAAGTCATTTTTCTGCAGGGAGACCAGTAAATATAAAATCATGGTGATCCAGCTAATAGTTGTTGACTCTCTTCCTTTTTTCATTGATTAGCTAATGTATTGATCAGAGTTATCAATCAACAGTGAAGAAATCAAAACCACCTGTAAAGGAAACCAAATATATCCTTACCTGCAAAGGAATCTCAGAAGTTGACAAACTGATTTGCTCATTTCAAAAGAACCGATGATGCAGTCAAAGGTCCCGTCAGTAAAGTCACAACATTTCACCTGTGCGGCCATTTTGTTCTTTGCCTCGTCATCACTGGCGTTACTGGTGACAGCCTGAATCCCGCTCACTGTCTGAATCTCCTGCCGTGAGGAGAACCAGGTCCAGTCCCTGTGACTCACTGAATAAATGCAGTTCATGAGGAAACCAGTATTTCCCCATTACAGATGAGTTCACCTCAGACTGTCTGCTTGTTTAACAGAGACGGTGTAACACAGACCTGAGGAGAGTTACACCGAAACACACTCAGACACGGTGTTCACATCACAACATCCTTCTATCAACATCCAACCACTCCTCAACTGTTAAAAGTTTATTTACTTGTTGTTAACACCTGTCTGACTGACACCTTGTTACATTTTTTATTTCAGTTTTTAGAGGTTGTTTGGTACGACAGCGTTTTACTGCCACCGTGACAATTTCTCATTGCATATTTTTCACATTATGACATATTTTCTATTTATTACAACACACAAAATTATTCAGTTTTTACAAAAAACATTTCCCTTGTTCCTGACAACAGTATCTCACTTTATCTTGTTGTATCACAAAACTTTTCTCGTCATGATAATCGGCTCAGCAATGAAAACTTTACTGAGTTATAACGTGAAAAAGATTTTGTTATAACAAGAAACTAACAAAAACATTTTTTGTCATGATGGCAGCAATATGCTGCCGTAGTTTGAGTCTCGTCAGACTGGAAATAACTTATAAAGCTAATTTTAGTTAAATTGAAAATAAGATATTATCACAATAAAAAACAATTTTTTAAAAATGCTCCACTTTCTACAAATGTGTTAAAACTGACATTTAAGCTGCATCAAAGTAAAGTGAGATATGTTGCTGTTGTTCCTCTTGATGCTGCAGCAGCAGGTGAAACTAAAAAGTCCAACCAGTGAAATTATCACAAACTTTTTAACAATCCATCTTTCTTCAATCTTTCTCTCATTACTGTGACTAAAAGCTCATTAATTTGCACTTAAGTTCGACCCTTCAGTGACCTGTTTCAACAGGAAATACATCACATTAAGAAGGTGATGATTCCACTTAATGGAACCTTTAAAACGCTTTATGACCCTTACATCATGGACACCATGTGAGAACCCCTGACCTTTGACCTTCAATAAAAACAAGGAAAAAGCTCCCATGAACACTTGTCAGATGTCTTCCTCTGACTCTCGTTGTGTCTCTGTTTGTGTTTCAGGAACCTATCAAGGTCAGTGGCTTGGTGGGATGCGTCATGGATATGGCGTGCGGCAGAGTGTGCCGTACGGCATGGCAGCCGTCATCCTCTTCCCTCTGCGAACATCCATAAACTCCCTGCGCTCCGAGCACAGCCACGGCCCTCCGGCTGTGCTGGAGGACGGCACTGCCACCACACCCACGGACGGGGTGGTGGCCGGGCTGGCCGGCAGCCCTGTGGGCCGAGGAGGGTTCGCTCTGACCGCTCCAAGCGAAGCCGAACGCCAGAGGAAGAGGAAAGGTCGCTTCCGCCAATCCATCCTGAGTGGCCTGAAGCTGCGGCGCTCCGAGTCCAAAAGCTCCCTGGCCAGTCAGCTCAGCAAACAGAGCTCCTTCTGCAGCGAGGCTGGCATGAGCACGGTCAGCTCTGCTGCGTCTGACATCCACTCCAACGCCAGTGAGAGTGAACAGGGCGCCCCCGTGGACGCCACTGTCACAGAAATGTACGCTGGTGAGTGGCGGAGCGACCAGCGGGCTGGCTGGGGCATCAGTCGGCGCTCGGACGGCCTGCATTATGCAGGCGAGTGGGCGGCGAACAAGAGGCACGGATACGGATGCACCACCTTCCCCGATGGCACCAAAGAGGAGGGAAAGTACAAGCAGAACGTGCTGGTGAGCGGCAAACGCAAGAACCTGATTCCACTGAGGGCCAGTAAAATCAGAGAGAAGGTGGACCGAGCTGTTGAAGCTGCTGAGAAGGCCGCGGACATCGCCAAGCAGAAAGCAGAGATCGCCATGTCGAGGTAAGATTTTACAGTCAGGGAGGTACGGAGTCATTTCTGTGCCAAAACATTGAATGTTGGATTGTGAAACAAAAAGTGCTCCATACATCTGTGTCCTGTCGCAAAATTTGATAATACTGACATGTGGCTGTTTCTATGAGCTAATATATGTGTTTTCTACACATGTCTTCATGTAGAGGCTAAAATGACAAAGTCACAGTCTCCCATTAAAATGCCACCTCTCAATTAATCTTCTTTATTCCATGTTAGTCCATTTTCTTCTTTCAAAACTGACCCACTGAAACATCCGAAACAAAGAATACAAACTAAATGATGTTGCATATTACAGTTTACTGACTATCTAAGCTTAGGAGGTATTATGCTTTTCCTTATTTTCAGACATATATATAATGTCACAATGTTGGTTGTTCGTGTTAAAAGTGGCTGACATGTCAAATAACGAGGTAAACGTATGTAGCATTAATCCCTGTGAGCAAAAAGCAGCAGCTTCATTCTGCTCTGAACGCTCGGTTTCCAACGGTTTTTTCTACTTTCAGCCCGAGCTGACGTCAGTTCGTGACGGATTTCTTTATATGGACATCTGCTACGTGCACAGTGCGCGGGTTTGCTACTCCGCTCCGAGAGTAGTTACGCCAAGCCACGACGCCATTACACAGCACAGCAAAGTAAAATAAGTAGTTTACCTGTTAGAGGTTGTGCTGGTCGTCTGCAGCTCTTCATCAAACATCATCATCACTGTGGCTGTTTCTGCTTGTACTCTTCCTCCCTGCGTTATTTCTAACTGATCCACTGAACAAATAGCTCCATATGTTGTTGTTTCGACTGGTTTTTAGCACCGCTAACGAAGCTCCACTAAGTCAGTGAGGAGCACGTTTTTACTTCCTGTAAATTCTTCGCAATAAAAGTCTCCCATTAGTTTTTAATCAAAGCTTTTAATGGTTTGCAATGACAGTAAAGTGACACAACTCTGATACGTAAAGCTGACCAATCAGAACAGAGCGGGCTCATCGGGAGGCGGGCCTTAAAGAGACAGGAGTTAAAACGGAGTGTAAGAGAAACTGTGTATAAAGGGCCGGTATAAGATAAATATGGAGTTTTTTGAACTTTGAATCATGCAGAGCTACTCTAGTGGAGTCCATAAATAAAAATTTAGAGCTGCAATGAGCATAATAGGTCTTCTTTAAATAAGTTAAACATATTACCTGGATGTGATTTTATTATAAAGCAATATGTGAACAAAGCAGAGCAACATACTGTAGATCCAGAGTAGATAATAACCTTTACAGGCTGTTTCACTGCAGTGTTTCCACCTGTCCTGTTCAGGATGAGCCACGCTCGTGGGAAGGCGGAGGCAGCTGAAGGAGTGGCGCAGAAGGCCACGGAAGAGTGTCGACTGGCCCGGATAGCTGCCAAAGAGCTCTCTCCTTCCTTTCACATCTATGGGAACGGTGAGTGGACAACAGAAGCAGAAGTGTGTCGAATTTTAATTAAATCTCAGCTTTCAACACACGCTGCTCTGTTAAAGTGATACTGGACAGTGTTCCTTTTATTTCAGTGAGACTTATGCGGTGACACATGTGCAAGTAAACATCCTCATCTGTAAACATCAGCCAATAAAAATACCAGATAAATGAATGAAGAGACAAAAATACAACAAAATCTTTTTCTTTTTATGCCTCAGCAGACAGATTCATGTGTGTTATGTGGAGAATATTTCCCATCTGCTCGTAGGTGTGATATGACGCAACAACATGTCAAGTTTGAGAATAATTTAAAATCTGCAACCAAAACTAATGCTAATAAAAGTGATGATTGCCACTATCATAATAATCTGAAATACTAATCTTGTTTTTAATCTGTGACTATATTCATAGAAAATAATTAAATATATTTGTTTCCTCTGGAGTTCATATTATTGACAGCTCTGAAAAGCGTCTGAACTGAGTATGTTCGTACATTTTATCAAAAGTGAAACCAGCAGCTGTGTCGTACTGCATCACACAGTACGGTGGCCTGTAGGTTACATAAAACCCTTGAATGGAAATCCATTTAAAATGCACAGCGATTTAAACATAACTGAACATTAAATTAATAATTATCAAATGTTCATTTTGCTGGTTTTACACACAGTAAATGAGCGGTTCATGAGTCCACACCCTCCTGTTTATTATCAACAGAATATGTGAAATATGAGTTTTATAATTAATGATGATACTAAAAGGTGTGGTTCTTATCCTGCAAAGTTTCAATTTAAAGCTGCATTCATTGATTTTTATTTCTTTTTGGCCACTTGGCGGCAGCTTAACAAGCAATTAACATTCACACATCATCAGCGTATAAAGTTGTTGCAGCTTACATTGTAGTTGTCTTTCCGTCCCTCATTATTTTTTTTTTAATGTAATTTTGTTTATGTTCCACTTTAAATTCATTTTGAGCTGAGTATATGTGGGTAAACGTGATTTTATATATGTGAATATCTTTGTGTACATATCAAAGTTCATTATCTGTTTATCTGGTGAATATAAGTCCAATATTCACTCTCTTTTAGCTCTGTTTTTGTTCTCCACCAACTCCTATCTGGCTCTTTAGCTGCTAAATGCTCCACCAGCTAGTCTACAGCTAACTGTCTGCTGTTGTGCTGCTGAGCAGGTAGTGTACAGAGCGTTTTTGGGAGCTTTTTAGCTGAAAACAGCTGCCTGTGGTTGTTGAGAATTTAGGCAATGAGAAAGCAAACAGAAAAAATGTTAAAATGCTCCGTAGAGTTGAGGGAAACTGCAAAGTTGGATAATACTTCTCTGTGGGTTCATCACTAAGAGTGTCAATTTTTACATTACACTTGGTCATTTGATCAATTATTAATATAAAAATATAAATTAGTGAAGCTTTAAAGTTATCCAGCATCATAGTCATTATTCTGCAAGTATATATATACTATAGCTCAAAACACCGAACACCACTTATACTAAAGTGATGCTTTATACTGCTGTAAGTCATCAGCTATAGTGCTGTTTGTGTAATAATGTTATGCTTCTGGTAAGGAACTTGCTTATATTCAAAAATATATTTATACAGTATTACATTTCCTTTTGTACACCACCCTTGTTTCCTCATTCTCAAATATTTGGTTTATTTAGTTTAAGTTTGTTTAAGATCTCGTACAGCACTAATTTACTTTATTTGCAAATTTCCATCCAGTTTGTGTTACTTCGTTTTCCTCATAGAGACCTGGGTTGTATCAATTATCATGTAACATTATCTTAATTTTTAATCTGCATAAAAGCATTTATAAGTATCTGAGCTTTTACAGATTTAATAAAATATAAAGTATGTGTATTTACAGTGTGCGCTAAGCTCAGTGTTTCCATTCATATTTTGATCTCATAATAAACACCAAACTACAGAGGATTAGTGTCTGAGAATTTAAAGTAAATCGAGTGTATTCACTTCCATAATCCTCTCTAAGCCAACTGTGATTGCCCGCACAAGATTCAGTGTGTTTGCAGCTTTTCCCTCCTTTTGTTACTCTGCATGCTAATAGCACTGCAACACACACACACACTCATACACACACTCTGTAGGTCTGATGGGCTCGATGTGGATTGCTGCCAGATCACTTCATTGGTGCTATTCTCCAACTGTTTTCATAGGGCTCGAGTGTCAGAGGCCCAAGCACCAGGACGCCAAGGACAAAGACCACGAGGTCATCTCCACGGGAACAGACAGTCCGGAGCTGTGCACTCCGGACACCACGCCGCCTGTAATAACACCTGATCTCAGCCCCGTGCTGAGCGTACCCACCTCGCCCCCCCACAGCCCGCCCAAGCACGCCCATCGCCCCAGAAATGCTTGCTTCATGCGCCAGAGCGCCGTGGACGATCAGGGCGGGGCCGAGATCCAGGTGCTGGTGGAGGGGCGGGGGATGGATCTGCCGAGGGGAGGGGCTAACAATTGGACTGATGACATGTATCCGGACCGAGGAGGCAGCAGCCGCTCCACCACGCCGTCCCTCCTGGAGGAGCAAGAGGGCCAAATTAACGGCCACGAGCAAGCCCCTCTGTCCAACCACAAACCACGGGAGAAATCCTCGTCCAATCACAAGTCCCGGGAGCACGCTTCCTCCTACCGAGCGTGGGAGCACTCCTTGTCCAACCAAAAGCCCTCCAAGCATGCCTCTTCCAATCACAAGTCAAGGGAGTACTCGTCGTCCAATCACAAAACATGGGATCATTCTTCCACCAATCACAAGGCCTGCGAGCATGCCTCTTCCAACTACAAGCCGCAGGTGCACATTTTATCCAATCACAAGGCCTTGGAACATAACATGTCCAATCACAAGACTTCTGAGCATGCTTCTTCCAATCACAAGTCCCAAGATTATATCTCCTCCAATCACAATGCAAAGGACCACGTCTCTTCTAGTTACAACCCTCGAGAGCATGTCTACTCCAACCACCATCCAAAGCAGCACAACCCCTCCAACCACAAGCTTAACGAGCATGCTGTAATTGACCAAAGGCTAGATGGCCTCACCGGGGGCTGGACTGCTGAAAGCACCCTTAGGTGGAGCCCTGCCCACTCGCGCCTCACGGAGCAGGACGAGGAGAGGATGAATGACTATACGGTCGATATGAGGCTTCAGTGTCCAGAGTCGCAGTCGTCTCGGGGGCTGGGCCAGGACTCTCCGGCCCCCAAAAACAACAGGCTGCGATCTCGAGGCCTCCGGCCGGTCAGAGAGGGATCCATGGACTCTGTACAGATGCTGGACAACCTGAATGTGGGGGCAGAGCTGGAGGAGTGGCCGCTGCACAGGGACCTCACCCTCTCCCCTCCCCTTAAGTCTCAGCCCATCACTCTGGAGCAGGACGGAGAGCATCTCACCCTCAAATCAAACTCAGTGAGTACAAACAGTTACGTTTGACTGATGAGTGAGAAAAAGTTTTTTCTATTTTGATAGTAAAGATGCACATTTTCCATAATTCCTTACCTAATTCCTTACATAATTCCTTTGTTAAGTGATGATAATAATAACAAAAGAATAAAGGATAATTTCCATTGGAGCACACTGATAAAATGTGAGTGAAGCAAGAGGCAATGCTAATTTCTAATTAAACATCTGCCACAAAGTGAGAGTCAAATGGAAAAGGAAACACGGTCAGCAGGGTGTAGAAGATAAGGCTGATGAATTTTAATATTTTCTTTATTGTCAACAAATCTCATGTGCAGAGACAAACCAACAATGAACTGATCTACCAACAAGTCTTGTGTGTGTATCCAAAGCCTGATATATCTTATTCCTCTGTGCTGTAGTTTGGTCATGTTAGTTTGTTTAGAAACGGCTCCAAAGACTAATAACAGCGATCACATTTTCAGTCTCCAGAGAGTAGTTCTGTGTAAGGCTGACAACACTGAGCATGTTCAGGAACACATTTCTGTTTACAGCTTCTCTAGCTTGTTGTGCTACATTTAACAACTTCTTGACTTCATTTTAAATTTCTCAAAGAACTGTAGTTTGCTAAAATCTGCTGAAAAACTACAGCTCCCATCAAAACATAATAGCGCAGCCCCATAATAACTTACATCATCGTAACTTGGTTAAAACTCACCAGCACAATCTTCCGATGTCATTATTTCTCCTTTTTAGTCGTAATCTCTGCTGTCTAAAAACTTCTACAGCGTTGCCATGGTGGTCTAAGGATTATGGGAAATGGTGTAAACATTGAATTAACAATATAAGATTGACTCTCCTTGTCTAAACTGAGTGAACAACACGACATACTGTTGAGAACAGCTCTAATCCGAGGCTGGATTTTTAGTTATTTACGTTACTCCAAACATTAGTGGGATTAAAAATGAGGTTTTCTTGCCTGGAAGAACTTCAGGTCTCTATATGTTACTTGTACTTACAAAAAAGATCAAATGTAGCTACAGCAAATATTAAGGAAATATGTTTATCACATATATTTAACCACTTTTTATTAGCCATCTGTTGTTTTTTGGGGTAATCAGTTGCCTCTGAGTGATCTTTGACTTCGGTTGAGTCTGACTGAATGCTTGTTTTATTTCCTTTAAGAGAATTTGTGCTGAACTGGACTAATATCTTCTTTTCTCCTCTCTTGTCTCCTAGGGCTCCAGCTCTATTCTGGTGGTTATGGTCATTTTACTCAATATTGGAGTAGCCATTCTTTTCATTCACTTCTTTATTTAAGCTTATACAGGTATGATCTACTAAGACTTATTGATAACTACGGTATATTATATTATTACTTACTGAGACGGACATTCTGCCTATTCGACTGGAGCCCACAGCCCGAGTGACGGACACAGCAGAGCCTTTCTATTGTTGCTACTGGTCTTTTCACCTCTGTTGAAGCCCATTTGAGTTTCTATGCGAGCGCTGTTCCTTTTTAAAAATGCTTACTTTGAGCTTGCAACCATAGGAGAAAAAAAAGGTGATTGAATAAGAGTCACAAGAAAGTAAGGAGCGCAGCTTTAAACTAGCGTGGTGTATCGGTACACACGTGCATGGATACTGATACGTGGACTGGAGATGGCACAGGCAGTTTTGCCCATTTTTCCACCACTCTAGTCAAAAATATAGCAACCCTTATTTCCTGGTTATCATGAGAAACATTGAACATGCTAACCAAGAGCATGGCACACACTTTCCATCCTCAACCACACAGACAATAACTCCCTTTTTTTGCCTTTAACCTTTTCCCCTTTCGGTCCCATCCACCAGTCTCCAGCCCCTATTCGCACTATGCGCTACATACAGAACTATGCTGCAAGAGTAGATCCATTTTAAAGGGCTCCGTCATTATTCTTTTCTTTTTTTTTTTTTTTTTTTTTTTTTTTTGGTCACTATGAACTTCACAAACACACACAACCAATGCATGAGGCTGTGTGGGGTTTTAAAAAGTGCATTTTTCTATCCCTTTAACATCACTGTTCTGTCTTCATTTGTATGCACTCCTACCTGATTATCACCTCTTGTCACCTTGGCAACCGTTGGCAAGAAAATTTGGAAATCAGCGCCACGCCAAGCCACTTCACCGTCCAACCGAATCACAGAATCTGAAATCAGATTCAGGTTTGATTGACGAAATCAAACGTCAGCCACCGACACGCTCCGAGACCCCACGAGTCTTAAGTCTCGAGGAACTTCCTGAATTTATCGTGAAAGTGAAGTGGAATTTCATGTCGACCCTCCCACCTGCACATCAACACACATTCGCACGCAAAAAAAAAAAAAGAAAAGAAACCCCCCCCCCCCCCACCCACCCCCATACTACACATTTAACTGCTGACATACTGAGGAGGATTCAGCCTTGCCCCTTTGTACAGCCTTGAGACTGTTATGTTATAACCACTAATTCTACTATATATGTGTATGTGTCATTATTATTCCAAGTTTGTTACTTTTTTGCAGTTTGCAAGACAGAGAGAATGCTGAGTGCCTCGTATTTATTCATTTTCCGTCTCAAAATTTATTTAACCCCAAACCCGACTCTAGATAAAACACCCCACGTGGGCAGGCTAAGAGGAGACGAATAACCTTCAACATTAAGAAAGGTGACCCCCCACTCCCCTCCCCTCCCCCCCCTTCAACCTCCCTCCGACCTCCCCCCACACACTCCCCCCCCTCTCTCTTCACCCTGAAATGGCATGCACTGTTTTGTCTCTCTCTCTCTCTCCCAGTCCCCCTTTTGGACCAGTCAAAAAGGGAAAATGGGGTTTCTACGGTGTCATTTCCAGACACTTTTTTTGGGCCGGATGAGATTTTTTTCAGCATGTTTGTTTAGCCTGCTCAATCTGGTGTCAGTTTGTGAGTTTCTCCCTCTTGTCTCTTTTATCCAGCAACACAAGGCTAAGTGAGACATGGAGAGCAGTGTAAAATAAACGCTAGCTTTTAACTCTCAGTGGATACCGAAAAATGTCCTTGAGTTTATGAATGATATAAAAAGAAACTCTCTCTGCTACTGTATGTTTTATACTTCGCACCCAGTGGCATCATCATGTTGTGACATCATTGCATGCCCGAGCATGCTCTTTCTTACTCTTTGGTTTATGAGGTTGTTTCGAAGTTAATGTGGAGAAAATAATGAAATGTTTGAAATTAACGAGTTTGGTGTGGTTTATTACTGCTGTCTCACCTTTTTTTAAGCAAATGACTCAGTTTCGTAAAAGGAGGTGAAGAAAACTACACATATTACAGCATGAGGAATGGTCGGGCGATACCATGAAATAAACTGTGAGCAGGGTTGTAGACAGGAGTTTAGGCCCTATTTACACCTGGTATTCAAATCTCACAATTAAAAAAACTAAAATTCTCATTTTCTCAGCTGTGCCCGCATTGTGATGGTGCCATGCCATTGGTCCAACGCCCCATTATTCCAAAACCCCACCGGTTTGAAAAACTTCCCACTAGACCAAAAGCCGACGGCCCGTTATCCTGAAATCAAAAGCCCGAAAATACAAACTCTCCCTGGAAGGTTTTTCCCCGTAATATCTTAACATATTTTAACATGCAAACATAAAGATACCATTTACATAATGATGACAAAAGTATGCACATTGGCTAAAAATGTCAAGGATTTAAAAATAGATCAATTATATTAAAATAATTACATTAAAATTAACAAATTACAATATACAACGTGACACTGAGCCTACACAGTGTGGCCAATATCTCCCGGTAATCTGCATCGTAAAGCTTCGGTAGCATGACAAGGCTATTATATAGTAGCCTAATAATTTTGTGTGAATCGAAGGTGTAATGTTAAAAGCACTTGTGTCATCTCTACTTCACCAGAAATGTAAAGTTTCTTGTATTTATCTCTTAACTTGATCCAACAGCTGTCCGATGATTACACCAGACATTACTTCCTGTTTACAGTGCGAGTGCGGAAGAGACAAATTGCACTTTTCAAACCCAAACCGTTCCTTTGTATTCTAGGCATCACTGGAGTAGTGAGCAGACTAATACCGATCAGAATAACTGATTTTAACATGAGCACACTGCCACAAACAGAAACAAGTGGCTTAAAAAGGGATGTTATCGCTACACATGAATAGAAATATCAATAATAATTACTTATAGTCAATTACACACTGTCAACTATAACGATGTTGAAGAAGAGAAACCGTTAATTACTATGCATCTTCATCAGTTGAGGTGAATTTGTTTTACAGTAGCGCGTAGCACAGTAGCCAATCAGGAGCGCACACCTGATGCTCACGCCACACACGAGCATACTGTACATGTTGCTCCGAGCTACCAGGGATTTTCTACAATCATGTAAAATTTTAGACGGGACAGGTCTGGATTGTGCTTTCTTGCAAAAACATGAATATTTCTCGACTTCCTGGTTGTATAGAAGTCGTTAGACCTTCTACTGACATGATCAGCAGGCAGCAGCTTGGATCAAGTTAAGAGATAAATACAAGAAAGTTGATCTTTCTGGTGAAGTAGAGACGACATTCTCACAGGTGCAGCCCGTCCTAACAAGACAAAAGACAGTATAGGTCTAAAATTCAGGCCGGCAAAAACGACTTTAGTTATGTTTACGCCATCTAGTGGACTTTGTGACAAAGTGGACTTTGCTGCAGGAGATCACTGTTTGCTTCTCGTTTCCAACCGCAAGAAAGGACGTTTTTTAAAAACTGCTTTAACTTCAATTGTCGAGATGTTTACTTTTGCCATGACAACAAATATTGGCAGTATAAACCACATTTCAAGTGATTATTTTAACCCAAACCATGATCCTTCTCCAACCCTAACCAAGTGATTTTTGTGCCTAAACCTAACCAGACCTTAACTACAGCGCTGTCACACCATAAAACATAATCATAGATTAATGGTGATTTGTAACGGTTTTGGAAAGCAGCACATTACGATCCTATGTGTCATTCTGGGTCGTCCATTATTATGGCCACTAGATGGCAGCCGTAGTAATAGGTGATAGGTCGGGGGGGTTTTTTGCCATTTGAGGGATTTTAATGAGGTAATTTAATCAGCATTATTATTCCATGTCTTAAAATAATTCTCGAGGGTATCTTTAAGCTTTGGTTAAATGATTCAGTTGGGGAAAGATCATAGTTTGGATTAAAATAACTACTTGTGGTTAAACTTTGGTCAATCCAACATCGACTGCCCCGTCTCATAGACATTGACTGTTTGTTTGTTTCTTCCTCTTCTTTAAGACTCAACACTAAAAAAAACAGAGTTTGGGAAGTTCAATCTCTGCGTGAGGTGGGTGTAACGGTGGGATTGTTGGTTTCAGGAGGTTTCGGACATTATCTAATGTCACAAAGGTGTTGGGGAGCAGATTTCAGACGCTGTTTGACCATCCAACAAGCGCCTCCATTGAAATATGCCGGCGCTTTCATAATTCCTACAGCTGCTAGAGGCCTTTGTCACTTGAACGTCAACACACATCGTACATTTGCTGAAACGACTGATGCTGTTGTTTTTATTGGGAGGACAGTCTCTCAATTACATTTCCTGTAAGTTTTATTTAAATGGAGCATTTGTTTCAACAAAAACAAAATCAGCTTATAAAAATAACTCAAAACTTTATCTCAGTGTTGCCCATAATTATTACCAGATGACATATTTTTTCTCCCAAGAAACATCCTGGGAAATGACTGGGAATCAACAACATTGTGAAATAAAGCTTTACCTTTTTCTTTTTTTTTTTTAACTTCCCAACATGAATGTCTGAATGCTGTTTCAAAGCCTTCTCAGCACTGCCAGAAATAAAACTCTGGTGGGAAAATGCAGGTTTTAAAACACTGGAATCAGTATAAAACAAAAAAATGTGCAGGTTTTCAACTGTAGAAGATACTCAAACCCCCAAAAGTCCCAGGAAAAAATATACAGAGGATTTGCCCTCCACAGTGGTAGCTATAAGTCAAAAATATATGAGAATGTAAGATAAGTCCATCATTCTTTTGTTTAGTGTTAATTAATGTTTCTTGGCATGTTTTCATCTCTCCAGCACTTCTGCTTCATCAAAATTTAACACTTTAATTTCAGCAATTTGGAAACATTGGGTAAGTATAATAAATAATACCAAGTATCTGGACACCTAATCTTCTGGAGAACAGTATATTAATATTATTGGTAGTGATTAAATCTTAATGGTTAAATTAACCTTAATCATTTAAGGTTATTATAACTCATTTTCACTCAGAATAAGAGGGTAACAGTATTTAAGTATTATGGGTTAATATAACTTTATCTCCAGTCTTAAAGACTTTTGTAACTAACGTATTATTTTGACATTAGCAGTAGAAGAAGAGTAAGATCCAACTCAGTGTTGACTAATGTGCTGCTAAAGATGAGCCTGTTGTTTATGGTGATTTTGTGTTTGACTATGAAGTAACTGTTCTGTTACCTTTTTATCCTGAGTGGGAAGGAGTTGGAAAATTATTGGACCCTCTTGGTGCAAACTGCTGGAAATGGTCTATCATCCATTTATTGTTCACAGGAAATAAACGTCTTTGTTTCAACAGCTGTATTTGTACAGTGTCTACACAAAAATAAAACAAAAACAGGACACTGAACAATAAAGGTAAGTGAAGGCAGCACAGTCACATCAACCAAACCACTGACCTTTGATTACAGAGACATTGTAAACAGTGCTGGGTAAGACATGATCCAACAGCCAGATATAACCTGACTTTCTAACACTTTTGTGAAGTTGAATCCATCCTACAGAGATGTATTCCACATCAAAAGGCAGACTAACTTTTAACCTTTAGATATAACCAGAAAATCTTATTAAACAATTAAACTCTTTAACTCTCCCATCACACATTCAAACAGCTTCATCGATGGGCATGGTACTAGCAAAAAAAAACATAAGCCTCAAATAAACCTTTAAATGCATTTTTGCACAAAATGACTGTGTGGATACACTGTGGATTTTGGCCTCCATCACTTACATTGAAAGCATATTTGAAGGATCTTTTAACAGCCAGTATGAACAAGAAGAATGATTACAGCCTCTTTCAGTGTTTATATGGACATTGAGGGTGTTGGGCCTCTCCAGAGGGTCATCAGATAAATCTGAGGGGTTGTGAGATGATTAATGGGAGAGGAAAGAAGAAAAAACAAAGTTCTGATACACAAATCTGTTTTCAGTTTCTGGACTTTTTTCTCTAATCTTTGATTTTTGGTGAAATATTGGATCATTTGAACATTTATTGAAATGAAAGCATGTGAGAAGTTTAGAGGAAAAAAATCACTATTTAGTGGAGCTGTTAACAACTCATAAATGTGACCCCGACTACACACTGCTTTTTGTAAGACGTCAAAACCTTAGACTTTAACAATGTGTTGTATTTTAAAAGCTTGTTATATTATCCATTGTGTCAAATTATTTTCATCTGAAAAGGAACTAAAGCTGTCAAATAAATGTAGTGGAATAGAAAGTACAATATTTCCCTCTGAAATGTAGTGGAGTGGAAGTATAAAGTAGCATCACATGGAAATACTCAAAGTACAAATACCTAAAAATTATACTTGAGTAAATGTACTTAGTTACTTTCCACCACTGGATAACTTACATTTTTTGTCATTTTATGATTGTTAGTTATAATATAATGTGGCTTATAATTAATGAATGAATTATTAATTAATTATAATTAATGCGACTGCAGGTAAGAGTGTTTACATCCATTGAACGGGTGAAACGCTGCCCCCTACTGTTATACTGAAGGAATATCATTTGCTAATATTTTACTAGCTCGTTTTCGTCTTTGTGTTTGTTTGAATGTTCTTCCAACAAACTCCGGGAGCCGTTTTTCTCCACCTCGGCTTGTTTTCGGGCTCTTCGGTTGCTCCTCGGTCGGAGCGGCTGTAGCGGAGACAGCACGGCGGCGGCGGCGGCGGCGGCGGCTCGCTGCGTGGCGGCTTCCGGTGTCCGTCCGTCTGCAGGAGGATGGCGTCCGGCTTCAACCGCATCCCCTCCACCGCCGGTCCTCCGAGTCTCAAATACACCGAAGATTGTCGACTCCAGGCTGAAGACGGCAGTGGAAAGTATCGATAAGCAGCCCGGGTGAGTTATCGTCAGTTGGGTTTTTTGGTGAATGGAGTGTTTTTGCAGATGTGAGAGTCTCAGCTGCAGGAGGCTGATTTTTTCGCCCGCAGCTCCGCGGAGGCCTAGTCTGATCTGGGGTCCGTTTTCGGTAAACGTTAGACTGGTAAACGTTAATGTGGCCTTTCATAAAGCGGCAACCGAAGCATCGTCGTTTCGGTTTCTTTGACCTTGTTGTGATTTAGTTAGTTGATTTGTGCAGGTTATCGTGAGGGGAAGCCGGCAGTTTATTAATATATATATTTATGTTTCTGATGTGAGAAAGCTGCTGATAATTGTGAAGGAAGTCCGGTTGTTTAGTAACGGTTAGCCGTTAGCTGCCGCAGCTGACGAGCTAACGTCGGGTAGCTAACTACATCCTGGAACAGAAAATATTCATTTAATACCTCGTATAAATTATCATTATTATTATTTCTGGAGACGGCAAGCAAACTGTGTCAGCGTCACGTTAATGTTTTAAAGACAAACTGATAAATTGAGCCAGCTAACGTGAGGTGCTCCGATTTGCATTTCAGGAAATAGACCGAGCCCGATTCTCTGGTTTTTAATGAAGCTCTAGCTAACAGTTATTTATGCGGGTTGCCCCTTTAAGGAAAATGCTTCGGGTGTGTACTTGTCACCATATTATGTGCTTTTCAGATAACAATATTTACACAGTACTTTAAGATTTGACAAGAACAATCGAGAAATACGTTTTAGGCCGGCTAAGCTTAGCTGGTGGTTTGTTTCGGTTTTATCCTCCCAGCAAACAAGACTTTTAATCTAACAGTCATTACATGAAAACACACACATTATTCTGACAGTAGATACAGTAAGTTATCTTCCCCGGCTGAGATGAAGCCAGTAAACACAAGTCTTGTAATCTTGTGTTGCTTTTACTTATGCTGACATTTATACTGGATCATGTTGGAAACAGCAGCTCTGCACTTTCACATCCTGAAATATAGGTACAATGTAATAATGCAACGACTTATTTATTTGGTGTTCACTAAACCATGTGTTGTTTTTGTTTTGTGTTTTCCTCCAGGTGTTTGCAGCTATCACTGAGGACGTGTGTAAACACAGAAAAAAAGCACTCAGCTGCTCTCAGTGTTCTGGTTAGCATTTCTTTAAACCACATCCACCTTCTCAGTCTGGCACTGAAACACCCCACATCTCCTGGCACTGAATCCCTACATGCGAAGTGGAAGGATGACGGAGGCGTGGCAGCAGCAGCAGCAGCATGCAGTGGCTCCACCTTCTGTAGTGCACACACTCCCCCAGGGAGCCGACAACCCTCTGGGCTGTACTGTGTATGGAGTCGTCCTGCAACCGGATACCCTGCAGCAAGCACAGCATGGCCAGCAGCACGCCGTGCAAGCCCAGCAGCCCTCCTTGCAGGTAGGGGGCGAGAGAGGGCACAAGTGCGGAGCCTGTGGCCATGACATATCTCACCTGGCCAACCCTCATGAGCACCAGTGCATGGTGAACCAAGACCGATCCTTCCAGTGCACGCAGTGTATGAAGATCTTCAGCCAGGCGACGGACCTTCTGGAGCATCAGTGCGTGCAGGTGGAGCAGAAGCCGTTTGTGTGTGGCGTGTGTAAGATGGGCTTCTCCTTGCTCACGTCTTTGGCCCAGCATCACAACTCGCACGGCAACGGCAACAACCCGATGAAGTGCTCCATCTGTGAGAAAACCTACCGACCAGGTTCCGGAAACGTCACCCCGACCTCGTCGGCCGCCAACCCCCAGCAGCCCTCCACCGGTGAGACGTCCGGTGGCGGCGCGGCGATCAGTGCCTCGTCTCCTCCTGCTTTTGAGGCCTCCGCACCAGACAGGCCGTACAAGTGCTCAGTGTGCCATAAATCCTTCCGGCATTTGTCAGAGCTGACCCGCCACGAAAGAGTACACACTGGTGAAAAGCCATACAAATGTGACACATGTGATAAAAGCTTCAGCCAGTCTTCACATCTGGCGCACCACCAGCGTACGCACAGTTCCGAGCGGCCGTACAAGTGTGCCGTGTGCGAGAAGAGCTTTAAGCACCGCTCTCACCTTGTGCGGCACATGTACGCTCATTCGGGCGAGCACCTTTTCAAGTGCAATTTGTGTGAGATGCACTTTAAGGAGTCATCCGAGCTCCTGCACCATCAATGCCAGCCAGAAGGGGAACGGCCCTTCCGCTGCGGCTCTTGTGGAAAGAGCTTCAAGCGCCCGTCTGACCTGCGGCAGCACGAGCGCACCCACTCGGAGGAGCGACCTTTCCAGTGCGAGGAGTGCCAGATGAGCTTCAAACAGCAGTACGCCCTCGTACGTCACCGGCGCACTCATAAAAACCCAGCTGATCGCCCTTTTAAGTGTAACCTGTGTGATAAAGGATTTCTTCAGCCATCCCACCTGCTTTACCATCAGCAGGTCCACGGTATGGAAAGTCTGTTTAAATGTGCGTCCTGCCAGAAGTCTTTCAGCCAATCGGGAGAACTGCTGCGGCACAAATGTGGCGGCGAAGTAGAAAAGCCCTACAAGTGCGACGTGTGCGGCAAAGGTTACAAAAAGAATTCAACGCTTCAACGCCACCAAAACTCGCACTGCACGGAGAAGCCGCTGAAATGCTCGCTGTGTGACAAGCGCTTCGTGTCGTCCTCCGAGTTCGTCCAGCACCGCTGCGACCCGACGCGCGAGAAGCCCCTGAAATGTCCCGATTGCGAAAAGCGCTTCAGGTACTCGTCCGAGCTGCAGCGCCACCGCCGCGTTCACACCGGGGAGAAACCTTTCAAGTGCGCCAGCTGCGACAAGAGCTTCAAGCAGCGCGAGCACTTGGCCAAGCATCAGAGCGTCCACTCGCGGGAGACACAGTTTAAGTGCGTGTGGTGCGGAGAGCGTTTCGTTGACCTCACAGCTCTGCAGGAGCACACGGTCCAGCACACCGCTGAAGGGGAGAGTTTCCCTGAAGCTCCCTGCATCCCGTGAACAGCGCTGCTCTGCCGTCCTTGGCAGCAGATATGACATTCGCCCTGAAAGCAACGTGTGCCAGCCTCCGCTCTCCCATTTCTAGGTTTCTAACATGCACCTGCTAATTCTGTTTAATAATTTTAGTAAGTTAAGACTTAAATCATCCTCATCCTTCTTTGAGTAAAAGTCAAAACACCCCTAAATCGATTAGGAGGGATTAGGATCCCTTTACTTAGTTTGGAACTATAAAAACTTGAACAGAACTGAATGGAAAAAAAGGCTTGTGATGTAAAATGTGGCAAGATCTTGATTTTTTGTGTGAGCGTGGGACCTTCCTCTGTGGTTGCATGTGATCGTCCGTTTTTTTTTGTAACCGTCGATTCCGTCGTCGAGAAAGTCGGCGAGAACCTCCAGACAGTCGTCAGATACGTGTGCTCATGTGTAAGCTCCTCTGAAATCCATGTGCCTTTTTTTACCGATCACTCATTTTTTTGTGTTTTTTTTTTTTTTTTGTTAATTTCATGTCCAGTATAGCCGGTAAAACCCCCCCCCCCCCCACCTCCCATCCGTTCACACACAGCGGCTGGCTCGTGCAGCAGTATCTTTTCACATACTAGATCTTAGGTAGTATCATCTGTTTGTGCATGAATATTTATCACACTTTAATATCACTATTGTATTATAGGTTTGGTTTATTTAGGAAAAAAAAAACATCCTAAAGAAAAAGAAAAACAAGTGGATTTGTGAAAAAATGTATAGCCTGTGTCCTATGAAATCTGTGTTGTTGCATCTTTGTATTAAAACAAATGACATCTAGGTAACTAACCCGTACCTATCATGTCATACAAACACTTGACATGTGCAATAGAACATGCACAATGTAATATTTATGACTACTGATTAATGGCATAGTCTACTCTGTTATTATAGATTGTGTGTATACGCTTATGTAAACATTGAAAAACTGTATAGTGCTTATGTTACCTGCTTTTGTATTCACTATGAATGAGCTTGCTGTATTTTGCAAGCACTTTTAGTTTCATTTCAAGTCGAATTTATCACAAAGTTTAACCCGGCAAAAATTTCAAAACATTATATCGCTCACTCGCCACAAACTAGCAGCATTAGTTACTGTGTGATAGATCTAAAATAAGTCATTTTATTTTGTATTTTTTTTTTGAAGAATTGGCCTTGTAATATCCTCACAGGATTCTAGCCTCCTCCTGGTCCAGACTTAAGACGTTTCAGCAGATTTCTTCCAATAGCCTCAAAGTTGCAATTTATGTTGGTTCATGCCAGGGAAAAATGTGTGTACTTTAGTTTACTGTGTGGATTTCTATATTCTGTACAATCTTTGCAGTATATTTAAAAAAAAAAAGAGAGAGAAGGTTTTTTGGAAATGTAAAAATTCACGGACAAAGGGAATTACAATTACAGCGGGCAACTGACCGGGGTGGGACGGACGGAGACCGTGTGGTTGTGCCACGGTTGAAGTCCTGGCGAGTCTGCTTCGAAGCCTCCGACGGGAGGACGAGGAGAACAAGTGTAATCGAGCATTGGATTTACACACACACACACACACACACACACGGATGTCAATATAGACTCCTGTTCATACTGTATACAGACAAGTAAAATAAACCACCCTTATGGAAACGAAGGTGTACATTTTCATCAGTCGTTATTTTCTTGATTAATTGTCCGAGCTATAAAATGCTTCTCATGGTTTCCTGAAGCACATGGTGACGTCTTCAAACTGACGCTCAGTTTAGAGCTGCAACAATTATTCAATCAGTTTATTTATAGAAAATTAATCCAGTTATTTTGTTGGTCGATTAAGGAAAAATGCCAAATGTTTGATGGTTCCAGGTTCATAAATGTGAGAATTTACTGTTTTTCTTGATCATTACATGATAATAAACTGAATATTTTTAGCGTGTTGGACTATTTATTGGACAAAACAAGATATTAGTGACGCCACCTTGTGCTCTAGGACATTCTGAAGCACAGTTTTCACTGTTTTCTGATGTTTTAAGACAAAACGAATAATCAAGAAACTAATTGTCAGATTAATTGATGATTAAAAAATAATCATTACTTGCAGCTCTAGTTCAGTTTAATCTCATACGACAAAGAAAGGAAGCACATTTTAACAAGAAACATGGAAAACACATAATTATCAAAATAGTTGATTTTCTGTTATTGATTGATGAGTTGCTTCAGCTCTACAGCCAACACCACTCTGTTATCTGTGTTGATGAAACTGATGCTGCTTTGATTGATGAAGAACTTTTATAGTGAATTCATGTAAATGCCATAAACATTTGAAAGATAAAAGTCTGTGAATATTGGAAATGGTCTAGTTATTCATTCTGAGTGCTTGTAGCGGACAGTAAACTGTATTTACTTGTCCGGTTGATTCGTACATTGTGGTTTTCATGGTGGGTCTGACTGTAAGCCACAGTTTTACTCACAGTCATTACTGCCACAAGAACCAGGTTCTTTGTTAAAGATGTGTTCATCCCTCAGAGTTAAGATAGTTTCCCTTTTCTTTATTCTCAGCTGACGGCTCAGTGTCTCCCTGTGAAGACCGAGGACCTGTTCATCATTGTCAAACCTGATTGGACTCTAATTAGAGCTTAAGTTCTACTTAACTAATACAGATCTATAGAAGATCATTTCCAATAAATGGAAGAAAACAGTAAACATTTCTCTGTTCACGTCAACCTGTTGTGCACTTATTCTCTCACGATTAAATTATAATTACGTGCCTTGATATTTTAACACAAAACATTTGCTAAAAATCTTATGTTCCTAAACCTACAAGAAGGAAGTTCAACTATATTTTTCACAATATAAGATTAATCCCAATCATTTGATGAGTAAACAATTAGGGCTGCAATTAACGATTATTTTCCCGGTCGATCAATCTGATGATTATTTAGTCCATATGACAGAAGGGTTAAAAGAGTCCAATACGGCGTTTTCAACAGTCCAGAACCAAAAGATGTCCAGTTTATAATAAGATGATTTGGAGAAAAGCAGAATGTCTGACTGGAGAAGCTGGAATGAGAGAATATTTGGCAGCTTTTGAATGAAAACTGACACGTATAATTAATTTATTATCCAAATAATTAAATGTTATCTCAGGGCACTATTCACATAGAGCAGGTCCAGACCGAACTCTTTAATTTACAGACACCCAGCATTCCCCTATGAGTAAGCAGTTGGCAACAGTGAAAAGGAAAAACTCCCCTTTAACGGGAAGAAACCTCGAGCAGAACCGGGCTCCGGGTGGGCGGCCATCTGCCTCGACCGGTTGGGTTGAGAGAGAAAGAGGAAGGGAGGGGGGGGGGAGAGGAGAGAGATCGTGATGATCATGATCACCTCTTCAAGTAAACTGAAGTTCCACAGAAAGATGAAACACTCAACAGGAGGAGCAACACAGGAACCTCCAGCACCCCCAACAACAGGGAGGCACCTCCCAGGACCTGAGGAGAGCCTACCAGCCCAGACCCAACCACCACCACCACCACAGCATAGACCTCAGGAGAGCATCAGCCAAACCCAGTCTGCACAAACCAACCCCAGACCTAGAACCACACGACCTCCCAGACCTTTCACACCACCACCACCATTACCACCATCACCTCCACAGCAGCAGCAGGAACAGATCCAGCCAGGCAGACCGTCTTATTCTGAGGTGGTCAGAGGAGAAGCAAACCCTGCCCACAGTGAACTGAGAGGCATCCAGGACATGCTGAGTACATTATGCTCTCATCTTACGGGCCACAGTCACGGTCAGTGGTAATGAGCGGGTAGTGCTTCTTTAACAAAAGGTTCACAAACTAAACTAAAGCACTGCATGCACGCACAAGTAAAAAACTTGAAATTTCTAGTCTACATAATCATCACATTGTATTTCTTTCTTTTTAAAATTACTTACAGTTACAATGAGATCATTTAGCATATCTGTTTGGAACATTCAGGGTTTAAACCCTTATTTATTTGGTTTAAAAAGTCAAAACCTTTACTTCCTAAGTAAGGTTAATGATGCTGATGTTATTTTGCAGGAGACTTGGTGCAAAGGAGACGCCCCTACTGGTTGTCCCCCTAATTATAGAGAGTTTATGGTCGTATTAACAAAACCAAATGGAGCCACCGAGGTAGAGACTCACAGGGAATGTTGATGTCTAAGTCAGAACAAGCAGACTCAATAGAAATAATGAAAAAAGGGAAATATCTGGTTAAAAATATTTAAAAAAAAAAAACAACTTTTCTCCACCATAGAAGAAGAGATCAGTCATTTCCAGGCTCAGGAATCTGTGCTGATCACTGGAGCGAACTTTAATGTCCACATCCTTCCCAACAGGAATAATCATGACAAAAACACAAACAAGGGTGGAAAACAAGTCTTGCAGCTTTGCAGAGCGCCGTGTCTGTACATCGTCAATGAAAGGCTGCGAGGAGACTCCTCTGGACGTCATAAGTATTGTTCAAACCTTGGCAGCAGCACCGTTGATTATACTCTAACAGATTTAGACCAAACATCTTTGAGAGCCATCACGGCGAAAGAACAAACACCTCTATCAGATCACTTTGTATCTGAAAAGAGCAGACGCAGATAACATATGTTCTCAGCCCTGTAAGCTGGACAAAACAAAGAAGTGATACAGATGAGCACAAAACAGCCTGGAGCAGAACCAGGACGTAATGGTCAATGAAGAAATCCGGTCTCTTCTAGACTCCTCTCTGGTCCAGATCCACCCTTAGAACTCAGAGGGTGTGGAGCTGTGTCTGGTAAACATTAACTACATATTTGATCATTTTGGCCTCATTATTAAACTTAAAAATGCAAAACAAAACAACCCAAAGAGGTTTGATTCAGACTGCGAAACCATTAGGAAGACATTAAGTCTCCAACCAAAAACACAGGAATCCAGGAGCTCCGCCTTAGTTACTGTGAGACTCTAAAACAATATAAAAACACAACAGAGCAGACAAAGAACAATATCTACAAAACTAATTATGATTCATTGAAGAGGCTCTGGGGTCAAATAAAGTCTGGGAAAACTGGAACTTATTTACCAAGAAACGTTAGAACGAACAGTCCGTTCAAAATGGAGAAATCGTTTTTAAATCTCTATAGAAAACCTCCAAAGAATCAGGCTCAAAAACTGGGACTGAACAGGTGAACCCAAGTTCAGACACTCAGCAGCGAGGAGACAATGATATGATAGGAACAAAGGATTTATGTTGAAGGCTGGGGAAAGGGAACGCAGTCCTGGGGAAGCTGGGAACTTGAGGTTGAAGCTTAAGCTGGATCATGACAAACAGAAAGATCTTGAAAGAGCTATTAAGAATGATTAGACCCCACTGGATTATTCTATCACAGCATTAGAGCTGGTGTTGTATCAAATTGTTGCAGAAAAAGGTACCAGAGCAAAAAAACTCTCTCTTGAAAATAAAAAGGGAGTCAGAGGTCCAAGCAGCAAAGTGTTCTTTAATGCCGGCAAAAAAGGGGAGCAATCAGCACTTTTACAACGAACCAAATCGCTCCGAAGGTTTTTTCTTTGGGGTTCATTGTTTTTATGCCCTTGGGTCGGCTTAGGTCACACCTTATCATCCACCCTCCCTAATTTTTGACCAATTATTATGTTACTTTTATCTCTGTCACTCGTTGTTGGTCAAAACAGGTTTTGAGGTGTTTGAGGATATGTACTGGCATATTCAATTCTACCTGATTATATCCAATTTTTATATAAGTATTGGGAATCATTTTACACCATTATTGCCAAGTTGTCTTCTGGCCTTTTATTTTTTTTTATAAGTTATTCTAGTCATTTTACACCCTTATTTCTTGATCTCCTCCAGAGAGTATTTTTGAAAGGTGAAGACTTCAGCAGACCCAGGCAAAGTGACATGTAATACAAACACACTCAAATTTCTCCAGTGTATGATTATGATTCTTCTACCGTGCCTCTATACGTACAGTGTGATTAAATATGGTTCATGAGATTATAACTACACCAATACAAATTGTATCACACTAGCCCTTATTGCTTATAAACTTATAAAATCAATCTGCATAGCTTAATATTGTCTTTAAGCACACCAATGACTTTTAATGAAAATACACCACACTGGAAGACAAACTGAGGGTCCTGCAGCCCATATAAACATGTGGGCCTGATGGCATCTTAAATGAGATGTTAAAATATACCAACAGGAAATGCATCCTAAAGGCCATCACACCCAGCATCCCAACATCCCAGCAGCTTCAGAGGTATCTGTGTAAGTAGTGACCTCGGGAAGTTATTTGGCTCTGTTCTAAATCCAAGAATTATAGACTTCATCATCTGTCTTAGTTAAAATCATCAACATCATCCTTTAACTCTTTAGTCCAAGTTTACCAGATGACAAGAGATGCTCAAAAGCTGTTAGAGATTCTGTAGATGTAAAAATTTGCATTTAAAGAGATGGAAAGAAGAGCGATGAGAGAGTATACGTAGTGTGTATAATAAATAATATAGCCTATACTTTAGTCTGTAATGTAGCAGAGATGCTACAGTTTTCATGTTATGATTTTAGGCGGGTCAGGACCACTGTGGAAGTCAGTTATATTAATTTTACTGTCAATATTCTGCATAACACATTTAGTGTGTTATATGCTATTTATAATTATTTTTATTTTATTTCATTAATATTTTTTGTCTTTGCATGTCCAAGTCCCACTTTTGGATTGAATCTGTATTTTGGTTTTCTTCTCTTTCTCTCTTATGTTTCATTTTGTGAATATTTGGATAAGTAGATTGTGCACGGATTGTTTATGACACAAATAAACATTGAAACTACAAACTGATAAATGTTTGCTTAGTTTTTGTTTGTACAAATATTTTAGTCTATTTATTTTTAGTGGTGGAAGAAGTACTCAGATCCTTTAATAGTCCTGCATGAAAATCCTACTACAGTAAAAGTACATAAGTATTATGAGCTTGATGTAGTTAAAGTATTGCAGTAAAAGTACATAAGTATTATGAGCTTGATGTAGTTAAAGTATTGCAGTAAAAGTAGTGGTTTGGTCCCTCTGACTGATATATTATTATATATGACATCATTAGATTATTAATAGTGAAGCATCAGTGTTAGAGCAGCATGTTACTGTTGTAGCTGCTGGAGGTGGAGCTAGTTTACACTACTTTATATACAGTTAGCTAGTTTAGTCCAGTGGTTCCCAACCTAGGGGTCGGGCCCCTCCAAAGGGTCATTAGATAAATCTGAGGGGTCGTGAGATGATTAATGGGAGAGGAAAGAAGAAAAGATCTTGTTAAAAAATTTTCTTCTTAATGACCATTAAACAATAAGGACCGGAGTTGAAGTATCAAAATTTAACAGAATTACAGCAACACACAGAATGAGGTTACAAAGAAAAAGGCTCCCAGAAGAGCCTACAACAGGGTTTTATACACCTTAAGTGGCCGTTACAGTTCTTTTCTTAATCTATCAAATACAGTCTTATAGATAAAGTCATGGCTGTTTTCAGTTCTGCTTTCCAGGAGCCGTCCTGCCCAACTGACCCTCAGATGACATGTCTCACCCTTTCTCCAACAAATTTTAATTTCTACATCTTCCTCTTTATAAATATAATGCTGAACTTCCTTTAACCTTAGCTTATAAGTCTGCTGATGTTACAGAGTTGCAGTACAAGACAGGAACATTTCATCGTGATCTAGATAAAATAGTAACACTCACACACGGTGTAATCATAATTTTTATAACAGTTCTGATACACAAATCTGTTTTCAGTTTTTGGACTTTTTCTCTAATCTTTGATTTTTGCTGAAATATTGGATCATTTGAACATTTATTGAAATGAAAGCATGTGAGAAGTTTAGAGGGAAAAATCACTATTTGGTGGAGCTGTTAACAACTCATAGACATGAGTGACCCCGACTACACACTGCTTTTTATAAGATGTAAAAAGCCAAAAAAGGTTGGAAACCACTGGTTTCATCTTTAACAATGTGTTGTATTTTAAAAGCTTGTTATATTATCCATTGTGTCAAATTATTTTCATCTGAAAAGTAACTAAAGCTGTCAAATAAATGTAGTGGAGTAGAAAGTACAATATTTCCCTCTGAAATGTAGTGGAGTGGAAGTATAAAGTAGCATCACATAGAAATAATCAAGTAAAGTACAAGAACTGTAAAATTATACTTAAGTAAATGTACTCAGTTACTTTCCATCACTGTTTATTTTACGTTATAGTCGGTTATTAGTCAGTTATGGATTTTCAGGTCACCGAGCTTCTTGGTTCACTTCCGGGTGATGTTTACCGCAAAAAGGAAGACCCTCCTAGTCCTGCTAACGAATCGCTGCTAGATGTTCCACCACCTTAAATGACAGAATAATTAAATCGCTGATGCTGTGAATATTACTCACATTATCGATAACTTGAGAGGGGGAGGGAACACGTCGCCGTGCGGAGAGAAGCTGCTGCTAACGGGCGGAGTTCGGACGCCTCTACGTTTCTTCGACGAGGTTAGCCGGCTAAGTTTAACCCCGTTATTGACTTCACATTTCACTAATGTCGAGTGTAATAGACGGTGTTTTATCGACACATGTTTAATGTACAAAATCATGCTAATTTACAATATATATGTTTATCTGTCTTGCTGCATTCCGGGTGCAAATATTACGATTTTATGTTTTGCTAAGTAAGCTAGGTCACCGTAACAAGCTAGCTGGTTATGAGAAATGATCGTAAATGATGCAGAAATTGATTTGAATTTGAAGATAGCGTCGCGAAAACTGGCAAAAAAAATAATTTTAACACGCTTTGTCTTCATTTTAGATTAAAAACATTAGATTTTGTGGGTGAAAAGGGCCCCGGGGAGCCCGTGTCGTGACGATATTCATTCGATTCGATTAAAAATATCAAGGAACTAATTCTGACAGGGAAACGAAATTTGACGCGACACCTGTCAAACTGCTGTTTTGTTGTGTGTGTAAAGAGATATTAGAGTTCACAGCGTGTTTACAGTCTCTGTGTCCAGATGTGACACTGGTTTTACATCCAGATGTGGTTTGGATGGAAGAAAAGCAGTGAAATCGACTTTTTCTGTCACAAATATGACACCGTGACACATTTGAGAAGCTACAACCAGTAAATGTTTGGTATTTTTACTAAAAAAATAAATAAATAAATAAATAACAAAATTACAAAACGGTCATTCGATGATCAAAATAGTTATCAATTAATTCTTTATCGATTAATTGTTGCAGCTCTAATTTTAAATTGTCTTCTGGGTCTCCTTGGTAATCTAATCCAGATTTAACAAATTTAAGTGTAGGCTATTGTGGGTTTTGCATAGAGCTGCAACGATTAGTCAATTATCTGCAACTATTTTGATAATTTAATAATTATTTTAATCATTTTTCTAGAAAAAATGCCCCAAAATTGCTGGTGGCACCTTCTCAAATGTGAGGATTTGAAGCTTTTCTTTGTTGTTAATGTTAGTAAACTAATATTTTGATGTTTTTAATCTCACTTTTAGACATTTTATTGACAAATTGATTAATGAAAAAAATTAAGCAGAAAATTGAATGAAAATAATCATTTGTTTAGAGTCCAGTTTCTATAATAATCTAGTCCTGCTGTGACAGTTCCAGCGCTTGTAGTCTGGATTGGAGCTGCAACAATAAATTGATTAACGGAGTAGTCGATTGACAGGAAATGAATCTCCAGCTATTTGATAATGGATCAATCGTTTTGAGTATTTCTTTAGGGAAAAAAAATTGTATTCTCAGATTCCAGCTTCTCAAATGTGAATATTTTCTGTTTTTTTTAGTTTCCTTTAATACTAAATGTCTTTGGGTTGTTGATTGTTGTCTGTCTGGACAAAACAAAACATTTGAGATCATCATTTTGGGCTTCAGGAAATATTGACAGATTAATTGATAATGAAAATAATTGTTAGTTCCAGCCTTTACATGTGTAATAATCTAGTGTAAGTCTAGTGTTTTCTGAGTGAGAGCTGGTCTAATGTGGTCTAGATGGAGAAAAAGCAAACTCTGTTCTCACAAATAGAATAAAAGTCTCACAGACATGAAACTGAGCCTCCTTGATGATGTAGTCCAGGTTTGACAGCTGGACCTTGTCTGTTGTAGTCTGGAAGCCATCTTCCGTATTGTTGCATCCTTTATTTGCATTTCTCTCCTGAGCCTCGGCCTCTTCCTCTCTCTCTCTCTCCCTCCTCTCCTCCGTCTTCCTGCAGCTGGCGGGTCTTCATCCCTTCCTGCCTAACATCCTCCTCAGGGGCTTCACACACTCCGTCATCGTCGCTCTCTCTGTCTGCACAACAGCTGCGTCAGACCGGCCCGACTCCTTTCATCAGAAAGCACAAGCAGCCAAAGCCAATGGTAAACAGCACGGCGCGGAGGTCTTAGAGCCGCATATCCTGGAGAGTCGCTGCGCCGCCTTCCAGTATCGGGCCAAGAAGTATTCAGCGCAAGGCGAAGGTCCTCGACACGGAGCCTCAAAGCTAGCGATGCCCGGATCCACGCCGGCCAGCAGCAAGGCTCGGGTGTACACCGATGTCAACACACAGAAGAACAGAGAATACTGGGACTATGATGCACATGTGCCAAACTGGAGGTACAGCTGGATGTTACGTTACATTACTGCCAACATGAGAAGAGTGCATGTTATGTAGGTTTATGAGCCATTTATTAACGCTAAAACAACTTATCTATTAGTCAATCGACAGAAGATTAAGTGATTCCATCTTCAAAAAGTGAGGAATTGATTTTCTTCTCTGTTTTATATCAGTTTAAATATAATATTTCAGCAATTTGTAGCATCAGCTTGGGCTCTGGGAGCTTGTGATGTCTATTTTTTACTACCTTCTGACAATTTAGTGACTGAATAATTAATAGATTATTGGCTATAATCATTCCTCTTGTTCATACTGACAATGGAAGTGATGGAGGACAAAATCCACAGTCCTCCCTCTGTGCAAAAAATGTATTTCAAAGTTTATCTGAAGCTAATATGAAGCTTCAGCGTCCAAATGAGTCAAATCAAGAAGATATCTTTCAACGTTCCAGTCTTTTTAGTGTCAAACTCCCTCTTTCTGTCACTATACTTCTAACTTTTAAAAGCATTTTTACACTAAATGACTGTTTGGACACAATCACATACATTATAAAGTGAATCTGAAGCGTTCATATGAACACCTGACTGTTGTTATAAGACACACTTGGAAAATTGCAGTCCTGTTAAACACAAAGCCAACATTCCCACACATGAACCTCCTCCTACGGGCCAAACTATTAACACATGTGTGGTTGCGGTCGATGTGTTTTTAAGGTTGATTTCCTCTTGATCTGCAGTCGCTAAATGTTTCCACTCTCCTTTTTTTTTCTCTCCAGCAATCAAGACAACTATCAGTTGGTGCGTAAACTGGGTAGAGGGAAGTACAGCGAAGTATTTGAGGCCATAAATGTGACCAACAACGAGAAAGTGGTGGTGAAAATCCTCAAGGTGAGTCGCACACTTACCTTCTTTCGCTTCCGTCTTATCTTACAGATTTATTTGCAGGACGTACTCGTTCTCCAGATGTAACTGTTGCTGGTGATTGTAGTTTATGTCCATCTGAAGTTGGTTCATCTGAACATTATTTGAAAGGTTTTTGCAGCGTGATTATCTTCAGTGATGGGAAGATTCCTCTTGTGAAAATATACCAATCTACTGTAAGAATTAACGTCAGTCTGTGCATTTAATAGACTCTCTACAGAAACACATGTAGGTTACTGAACACAGATCACCTGGTCAAAGTTACAGCTATAAATAATGATTCTGATGAGTCAGTTGTTCATATTTTAGGACCTTTTTGGCCAGAAAAAGAAAGAGAGGAAAGAACGCTGAGAAATGAGCAAAAACAGCAGAGCGTCTGTAAGCAGGAAGTAGCTTTTCACACCACATAAACGCTCAGTCATATAGATTCCTTAAGACGATGCAACAGGAAGCTGTACATTTAAAAATAGCTAAACGTCTCAGGTGATAACCAGAGAGACGAGGCTTTTTTTTCCGGTATATTTAATTTAATGATGTTTCTGCACATCACACGTCGGCAACACCTGCTGGTTACATGTTAGTAAAAAAAAAACATCTCTAATGGTTTAACTCAAGTCTTTGTGTATGAAACAGAATTTCTTGCTTTCAGTTTTTCTCCAAATCAACAGAATTTGTGTGAATATTGTTAAAAACAACATCGTTCTTCTCAACATGACGGCACACAGAGTTTCACCTTTTATTGCAAATGATGAGAAGTTTACACATCAGAGAGTCACTGACTTCATATCAGAGTCCGTTTAAAGTGTGACGCAGCTGAATTTATACGACACAGATCGGATGATATCGATTAATTAAGAAATTAATTTTTCAAGCAATAATTCACTGATTCCAGCTGTTCGAACATGTGCACTGGCTGCTTTTCTCTCTTATTTGATGCCAAATTTAACATTTTGGGGTTTTTTGGAGTGTTTGATACACAAAACAGGTGATTTGTTTCTGCGATGGTCATTTTCTGATGTTTAGTCCAGAGAATAACGGGAATATTAATGGATAATGAAAATAGTTGTTAGTTGCAGCTCTAATTTGACATTTATGGAAATAATCTGCTGAAATCATGAGATGTGACTTATTGAAACACACTTAAGTGTGTTATTACAAGTGATGTTCAAAGCATTTTTAAATCCGTGTTTTTAAGCAGGTCGTCACTGTATCGAGGATGAAGTGTTATTGTTTGACAGAATAACATTTTACACACATTTACCAGTTTATTAGCTCCTGCTAGCTAAAACCAGTGCAGCCTAATCGAACCGCCCATCAATAAACCAGTAAACCCCCCATTATGACCTTCATGAAGGTCATAATGGGGGGTTTACTGGTTTTTGCAGAGACGTGTTGGTTCAACATTACAGTTATTTTGGAGGCTGTAGTGCTTTTTCTAATTTAACTGACAATAGTTTAATGAAAAAAATAATAAAATCTTAATAAAAGTGATTAATTTGCAGCTCACTATGTGAAAATAAAAACTGCTTGTAAGACTATTTGGGTTAAAAATGAAACATGAGAAAAATGTCAGTGGCTTGAAAATTAAAAAGACGAGTTCACAGTCTGTTTTAAACCAACAGTCAGGAGCCCAAATAAACATTAAACATGTTTTTCTTGCTGTAATCATTCCTCCTGTTCATACTGACCATTAGAAGATCCCTTCATAATGACCTTACTATGGAAGTGATGGAGGATAAAAATGTATCTCAAAGTTTATCTGAAGCTATTATGAAGCTTCAGCATCCAAACGAGTCAAATCAAGTAGATATCTTTCAACGTTACAGTCTTTTTAGTGCCAAAGTCCTCTTTTTGTTACTATACTTCCACCTGCAGCTCAACAGGGAAACACTGTCTGAGGAAACAACTAAAAACAAAAACTTTTTTCGTGCTTAGATATGAAAAGTTTGGTCCTTTTCTACCGTGTATCAGTTTTATTCAACATGGATCTGAACCACCTGTTTTCTTCCGCAGCCCGTCAAGAAGAAGAAGATCAAACGTGAAATTAAGATTCTTGAAAACTTGCGCGGAGGAACCAACATCATCCGTCTGGTGGACACCGTCAAAGACCCGGTGGTGAGTCAGACTCCTGCCGTCACTTTGCTGCACGTCGGCATGCCAGCAGCTGTAATCCAGTCATGCTTGTAACTCTGTGTGTGTGCGTGCGTGCGTGTGTGTGTGTGTGTGTGTACAGGTGTGTGTGTGTGTGTGCGTGCAGTGATAATGATCTCCACCTACCTGCTGTTCTCCTCAGTTTAAGCCTTGTGTTGTCCTCTCTTTGCAGTCCAGAACACCAGCGCTTGTCTTTGAGTGCATCAATAACACAGATTTTAAGGTACTTAAGTTTGGCCGAGATCATACACGCAAAACTAGCAGCAGTTACCATCCATGCAGAGGCACTGATATCCATTATTAATACGATGCATAATCCTCCAGTCACTGTTTTACATGTATGCTGATGACATGTAATGATTTTTAAAAAAACATTTCATCCGTTTTCCGTCTGTTCTGCAGGAGCTTTACCAGAAACTGACAGACTACGATATCCGTTACTATATGTATGAGCTTCTCAAGGTAAAAACATCAAATCACCCTCCTGTGACTTCATGTATTTATTTATTTTAATGTTGTTATTCACCCACTTTTATAATGAAAACATGTGAAAGTTATCGCTGCCATGACTAAGAGACGCCTGATGTTGACGTGATTATAAAATCTGTGTTTGGAGGAGTTATTTCCTGTGATTAACAGGAAGCAGAGTCGTGCTCACATATTCAGAAAAACAGACAGGAAATTTAAGGTTTGAAGCAATTTAAGGACAAAACAATGGACAGAAAATTAATCAACAACAACTTTGGGGTATTTGCAGGTTCAGAAAAGTTAAATTTATGCCAATAAAAGGCCATAAAAAGGTATTAAAAAGTTTAAAAAATGTAGAAAAATCCTCTTTCCTGCAGCAGACAGTGATCCAAGTTATAAAATGTTTTTGTATCTAATATGTCAAAACCTGATATATCTATAAACTATTAGTGGGATTGTTTGGACGGTGGATTGTTTGTCAGTTCTGCAGCTACAGTAGCAGGAAAGTTTTTAGCTACAATGAAGCTAATTAATAATGATAACTGGTTAATACATCAATCCATGTTATGTTGCTTATAAGAGTCCAGACACATTAATTTAATGAGGAATTACTGTTAGACTGCTGGGAAGTACTGAAAACAGGTGATATAATAATAATAAATAATAATAAATAATTTTAGGCCATATTGTTACTGCTTTTCAGTTATACTTCATAAAATGGTTATTAAATTGAATTTTATTTGGTATTAAAACAATCTTAAATTTAACAGCTTCTCAAATATGAGGATTTGTTGCTTTTTCCTGTTTTTATATTATTGTAAATTTAATAATTTGTGTTTTGACTGTTAGTCAGATAAAATAATAAGAAGATGTGACTTCAGGCTGTGGATCAATCAAATCAGAAAACTAGTTGAGCGTTAAATTAATAATGAAAACAAGATGAACCTCCTACTGGCGGGAAACTCATGAATGCTTGGAAACAGTTTTTCCAAATCATTTTTTCCATTTGATGCTCTGACAGTGTTTATAGGTACCGTCATACAGATAAATACCTGATGAGAATAATTGATTACTGGAGGGAAAGAGTAGCTGCAAACAGATGCTCCATCACTACAAGATCGGTTCAAAATTATTTATGAAATTTACATAACGGAAAGAATAATAACACATCTATAAAAATGCAAATGGTAAAATGTAGGGGTTCAAATGGATGAAGTAGATTTTTTTGTCTAGTTATTTCTATATTAATATGTATTTATGTAAATGAGATTTATGGACTCAAATGTTTTATAAACCTGAACTGTGAATGAATGAAAATAAGATGAACCTGAACCAACTGATGAGGCTTCATGTTCATCATGATGGATTATTTATTATGGTTTATTATTTGTTGCCTTCATGTTGATACATCAGACGAGTCCTGATGATGATATGCAGAATATACAGAGCAGCTGATGTTATTGATTGAATACGTGTGTGTTTGTTCTTTCAGGCTCTGGACTACTGTCACAGTATGGGGATCATGCACAGGGACGTGAAGCCCCACAACGTGATGATCGACCATCAGCTGAGAAAGGTACCGCCGACCCTGTTCACTAACAAACTACCAGCAAAATCACTGTTTGTTTCTACCTTTAATTATTTAGAGAACAGCACCCAACAAGTGCTGATAACACACCTGTAAGAGTCCACCAGGATGTAAAACAACAACATTTCTGAGCTGCATCACATCATGTTGTATTTTATGGTCGTTCACTAATCCACAGTAGAAATAAATGAGTACAGACTGTCATCGACATGTCGGGTCCACTGAGTCAGATCCAGAACTTTATATTTTACACAGCAGCAGCAGAAGATAAGCAACGTTTTTAATTAAATATGTTTCTGACACATTAAAATAACAAGTTCTGACTTTGACAAACATTTATCATGAACTGTTTGATCCAAAATCCAAAGGTCCTGGTTCAAAACTATTAAACTGGTCATTTGAAGTTATTGATATAATATGAATGAAAGTTTAAGTGGACGATGCGACTCCTGTGACGTGATCAGCTGGAGAGAAGACGTCTCACTCTGTCGGAGTTGTGGGAACCACAGAAACACTCCAGTTTTTCATGTTGTCCAGTTAATCGACGTTAGTTTGTGAGCTGAATGTTTTCTTTACTCATGTGAAAGACACAGTTTAGAGTTTAATTGAATTGTGCATTTTGCCGACCGGGACGTCACACCGGTGTGTCCAAATAACTTTTTCACAATCTCTCGCTCTAATTTTCACTCCCACATACGAGCGTTGTTGTAAAGAAGAGCAGCGCTGCAACACCAGCAGGCAGGGATCGCCATCTGATTGGCTTTCTTTTTATCAAATCAGCCCCAATATCGATCGTTAGGTTCGACTGAGGGCATCTGTTTGATTTTAAAGCTGCATTATTATATAAAATGGCTCAAATGACTGTATGATGTCTTTCAGCTCATTGTTTTGGTTTTACGGCCCACAAACTTTACCGTTACGGTTCATCAACCTCGCTTCCAGTAGCAGCAAAAAAAAACTTGTCATAGCTGCTTTGTTGAGAAAAAAACCATTAAGGGTAAAACTGGATGATGACTTGGTTTGAAACACCTGAAGCAGACCTGACACTCCTTCTTCAAACTCTCCTAATATAGATGAGACACCATCTTTCCTTCAGAAAAGGTGAATAAAAAGAATAGCAGCATTTCACTCTGTCACCTAAAACCAGTTTGATGAGTATTTTTTTTTTTTTTTTATTCTCTCCACAGCTGCGTCTTATAGATTGGGGTTTGGCAGAATTTTACCATCCCGCTCAGGAATACAACGTCAGGGTGGCCTCTCGCTATTTCAAAGGCCCGGAGCTGCTAGTGGACTATCAGGTATCTGCTTGTTACACTTCACACGTCTCTGACGTCTCTTGTCTTCATCCATCGCTGTGTGATTTTTTTTATCCTCTTTTTTCCCTCCAGATGTATGACTATAGTTTGGACATGTGGAGTCTAGGCTGTATGTTGGCCAGCATGATCTTTCTGAAGGAACCGTTTTTTCATGGCCAGGACAACTACGACCAGGTAACGTTGTGTCCGATAAAGATCTCATGTTCCTGTCATGGAAGATAAAACGTAGCAATCAGGGTGTTGAAAAGTCATAAAAAGCATTTAGAAAGTATTAAAAAGTCTTTAGTTAGAACCAGTTTTTTGGGAGACGTTGAGTCAGTTTCAGTCAGTAGTTTAACTCATTGATTAATCTACCGATCACTTCCTGGATCAGTAGTTCAGTCTTATAATAAATGTCTGATAATAAACGTCTTGTTTTGTCCGAACGATGACCCAAAACCCAAAGATATAATATAAGATACAAGAAATTAATAAATATATAAACTAGAGCCGCAACAATTAGTCGATGAATCAATCGACAGATGATGATTGTCAACTATTCAGATAATCGAATAATCATTTTAATCATTTTAAAAAAATGACAGAAATTTGCTGGTTTCAGCTTCTCGTGTGATCATTTAATTCTTTTTCTTTGTCAGACGTGATAATAAACTGAATATCTTGTTTTGGGATGAACAAGAAAAGATATTTGAAGACATTTTTAACTATTTTATAAACTTAATGATGAATTACTTACTGGAGAAAGCAACTGACAGATGAATCAATCATGAAAAGAATCACTAGTTGCAGTTGATATAAAACAGAGAAGCTAGACTAAAACTATTTATCGATCAACAGAACAGCTGCAGATTCATTTATTGATCGACTGAATGCTTCAGTCCTAAAAGCATCAAACCTGCAGGAGGCGCTGAAGGACATTAATTAATCATTTTATGATCGGTTAATCCAACCATCAATATTCTGTGACTCATCTGAGTCCAAACGCTGTTAAATTATTTATTATTTATTATTATTTATTAGCAGGAAAGCTCTGATATCTAACTGCAGGCTACGCGGTAATAAAAAGGTCTTAGATTATATTTAGAGAACACGGCAGAAACCACAGACATGTTAGTCTTTGTTTTAGTGATAAAATGAATCTACGGTTTGTGTTAAATGTTCTTTCGTCTTGTTTCCCAGCTGGTCCGCATCGCTAAGGTCCTGGGCACCGACGAGCTCTTCGGCTACCTGCACAAATATCACATAGAACTGGACACTCGTTTCAAAGACCTGCTGGGGCAGTGAGTATCAGCACAGCAACGCAAACACGATTAACGTTATCAGTCTACTGATAACAGCTGATACTCAGGAGCACTTCAAGTCTCTGACTGATAAGCCGCCGTTGATTCAGGCAGGACAGTAGCGTCTGCTGTCTCGCGTCCAGCCATAAAGAAGCAGCAGCAGCAGCAGCGTGTCGCAACCTCGACTAATGATCTCGACTGACTTCACATTTCAAGTGAAAGTGACAAAAAGTCAGTCGACTAAAAAGACAGAAAGATGCTGCGTGTTTGTTCAGTTTGAGATTGGAACATCACTACTATGTGTCTGAAGCATCTCGTACCAAAAACATTTAACACTTGGTCAGATTCTCAGTCTTTGATCAGTAGATCAGCAGGGGGAAGAACCTTAAAACTGTTTAACCTTCTCATTGATTATCTTTTATATACAAGAATCAAAGTACAGCAGCTGTTCCTGCTAATAACTTATCATAAGTCTCTGAGATTAGCAGCATTGTGTTAAGAAGGTAAATAAACTAACTTATCTTAATTAACATCTTATCTTAGTTCATTGAATGGATCAGTTCTGTTTCTTCATGATGACTAAACATTGGTGTTTGTGTTTGTGAAAGCAGGTCAGGAGGGCTGAAATAAGATTTTATCCATTTTAAATATAGAAAATAAAAATAAAATCAATATTTGATGGTCAGTGTTGATATTGCCGCCACAAATAAATCAATGTATAGGAAACACAACACTGACATATTATCACATTATAAAGCTGATGGTGAACGTGTTCGCAGACTGTCTCGGGTTTTTCTTTTGTTTCAACTCTTCCTGGAGCTTTATTTTAGCAGCTCTCAGGAGGCGGAGCTAAATCGACTTCCAGGTACTCACGAGGCGGGAAGGTTTGGGTTCACAGCACCGTCACCTCTGATTGGTCAAGCATGTGTTGTCACAGCAACAACAACAGCAACAGCAGCAGCAAAGCAACAAGTCGGATAATACCGACTACAAGTGACACTTTTCATGTTTCACAGTAATTTGATCTTTGATCACATTTCACAGTAATTTGATCTTTGATTAGTGCAGCTTTAAACCATCATTTTAGTTATTTTAGACAGTTTTATTCAAATTAATTTCATATAGCTGCTCTTTGCTGTGACAGAATTCAACACTGATGAATGAAAAACACTTTATATTCTTCAAGATGAGGCGTCGAAAAAATGTAGTTTGACATCAAAACTAACAGGTTTAACTGAGGATTCTTTGTACCAAACTAAATGATTGTTTTAATAAATTCTTTCTTTAACTTACATGTTTAAGCAGAAAGTATTTTCTATGTTAACTGTATGAATCAGGAGCTAAACGACGGTTATTCAACATAAACGCAGATCATCAGTCTGGCTGCGTTCTCGTCGTTTACATCAGACCAACGTGAGCGCTGAGTTCACGTTAAAATGCTGGTTTGTGTGTTCAGACAAACACGGAAGCGTTGGGAGCAGTTCATCCAGACGGAGAACCAGCACCTGGTGAGTCCCGAGGCTCTGGACCTGCTGGACAAGCTGCTGCGTTACGACCACCAGCAGAGGCTGACGGCGGCGGAGGCCATGCAGCACCCGTACTTCTGTAAGTCACGACAGCACCGACGGCCATGAAGAGGAACTGCTTAAATATGCTTTTAACAACAAGACACACTTAGAAATGAGATGATTGATGATTGTTTGATGATTATTTTGAAATCATATCTGTATTTTTGTATTTTTTTAAGTATTTTTTTATAGATAAAGCTGCATAAATATAAAACTGGAAGAAAAAAAACATACTAAGGCTTCACCACATGTCCTGTATTATAACTTTAAATGTGTGTTTTATCATTTGTATGTAAAACAAACAGAAGGAAGTTTTATTCCAGAAGACGTCAGACTTCTGAACAGTACAAGAAACTTGTCAGTTAACTCATGTTTAGACAATAAAAATACATTTATCTATAATCTAAGAGTCATTTGGGCTGTAAAATGTCAGAAAATGGTGAAAAATGTCGACTCACAAAACCAAAGTTGTAACCTTAAATGTCTTGATCTCCCAACAACCCAAATATATTTAATTTAATCAGAAGAAACCAGAAAATATTCACATTTATGAAGCTGGAACCGGAGAATTTTAGCATTTAAAATAGTTTAAAATAGTTGCCTGTTATATATGTGTCTTTAACTCTTTGTAACATTGTATTTTATTTCATTTATATTAGTATTTTTTGATTGTTTTAATGTGTGTTAGTGAATTATTTATGTCCCCTTAATATTAAAATTATCCTTTAAAATAGTTTCATCACCAGTTAGCTTGCGTCAGCAGGATAAGACGCGCTGTACCTGGTCGTGTGCCGTTGTTGCAGATAAAGTGACTTGTGTGTGTCGATGTGGATGAAGTGACGGTGAGTCTTTTGTCTCTCAGATCCTGTGGTGAAGGAACACGCGAACGCCAATACAGACGGCACAAAGGCAATAAGCAGCTCGAATGCGACATGATAACCAGAGAGCAGGTAAACCCGTTACAACATCTCAGTTCACACTAACAAACATAAGGACTTTTCATTTCCTTTTAGCCGTTAAGTGCGTCAATGCCGCCGCACCGACGTTCAGATAAAAGTCGGTTCTGCACATTTTAACAGCTCTTTGTATTTGTTCTCATGTACATTTTTTAATTATATCCATTAGTTTTCCTAAGTTTGGTTCACTCTGTGCTAATAAACATCTTCAGGAATGTGAATCTCTCCTAAGTCTGTCCTAAAACAACAGTCAGGAGCTTAAATCAACAGTGAAACATGTTTGTCATGCTGTAATCATTCGTCCTGTTCATACTGACCTTTAGAAGATCCCTTCATAATGACCTTACTATGGAAGGGATGGAGGACAAAAATATATCTCAAAGTTTATCTGAAGCTAATATGAAGCTTCAGCGTCCAAATGAGTAAAATCAAGTAGATATCTTTCAACGTTACAGTCTTTTTAGTGCCAAAGTCCCTCTTTTTGTTACTATACTTCCACCACAGCTCAACAGGGAAACACTGTCCGAGGAAACACAAAGAGGGAATTTGATGCTAAAAAGACATTTGAAGGGGATCTTTTAATATCCAGTATGAACAGCAGGAATGATTACAGGGAGGACACACTTGGAAAAATTGTGAATCTGTTCGGACGGGTTTAACATCACAGGGGGAGGTGGGCGATGAAATATTCTACTGTGCTCCTCGGTAATTTAACTCACAGCTCCAGACAGGATCTGGTCTGTAATAAACATGAACATTCAGCAGCACAAAGCCAAAAGCCTCCTCAGAGGGCTGCAGGAGAGTTGAAGGTGAGGCAAAGATACTGTGTCAAAAATCCTTCTCGGACTCATAACACAGCCAGTTATCCAGTGTGACTCACACTTCCTGAGTATATCAATATCTCTGATGTCCGTCACCACAATCCACTTAGAAATCAGAGAAAAAAAAGCTTCAGAGCATCTCTGAGAATCATCATGTTTAAGTTTTCTTCCGTATCAGAGTAATCCAGTGATAGTTGTCTGTACATCCATGTTACACTGCTAACAGGAGCTGCTAACAGCATTTATGTGCCAAAACTAAAAAGGAGCTCACGTTACAACAGCTCCTTGCTCTCCTGACGGGTTTTGTTTTTTTCTGTCGTCATATCGGTTCCCAAACAGGTCGATATGTTGGTGTCATCTATCAGATTAGCAAAAACATTTTTCACACAAGTCAAATTTCATACAGCACTGAGAGCTTTTTTTTTTTTTTTTTTTTTTTTTTCCTCAAAGTGGAAGGAAAAAGTTCAGAGATCCACTTTAAAAATACAAGAAGATGGGATTTAAATTAAAGAGGAGCAGTTAACTGCAGCTGTAATTATAAGTAGGGCAGGGTTGAAAAATGACCCACATACGCGCTCCAGACTGGATTAAAATGACCGACCACCTCCCCTCGAGAAATAAATCCAGTCCGAACGGAGCTTCAGTCTCATTCATTAGAAATCTAGAAACATTAAAAACGAGGGTTTTCATGTTCCGGCTGCAGAAAACTCCTGATACTGACAGTTTTACAATCTTAAAGTTTGTGTTTGACTCTAACTGTTCTGTGTTTTTTTTCTCTCTTCTCTCGTTCAGGAAGAATCTTTGTTACCTCAACTTGTGACCTTTTCGTGGCAGAAACCTCTGCCTCCACATCAACAGCCATACTGGAGCAAGATGTCAATTTTGCAGCATACACAAACACGCACGGATTAAACTTCTCCCAACAAAGCCCAGGGAATCTACGCTGCTCGATCCGAGTCACAGATGAATCGGATCTGAAATCAGATCTGAGCCCTTCCTCCTCCTCCTCCTCCTCCTCCTCCTCCTCCTCTTCTTCCTCCTGCCCCTCCTCCCCAACATTTCCCTCAACCTGTTTTTAAAATGAGCAAAGTGACTGTTGTTGGATCAGTATCAAGCCGGTGTTGTGCTGTACAGACGTTTGTCCGTCATTACGACGCTGTGGTGACCTGAGATCCAGTTCCAGGTATTAGCACTGAGTGACATGGAGGCTCTTTTCTGCTATGGATAGAACAAAAGCTATATTGAAAGAGAATAAACCATTTTTATTTAAAAAAAAAAGTGTGTGTTGAAGTGTTATTTCCTCACAACAGAAGAAGTGAAACTCTTAAATTTTGTTATCAGTCTCTTACAGTCCAGACTGCTGCGGTTCTGTTCTTAATTTGGCCTTAAAGGGGACATATTCGGATTTTTCTGGTTTTCCGTTATTTATATACTGTTATGTCAGATATCTGTGTTAGCTACACATGGTCAAAGTTTCAAAATTCGAGGTGAACATGCGTAGAAATGCTCCCTGCAAGTCAAAAGCCAGAGCTCAGCCTGCTCTCAACGCGCTGTTTGCAACAGTTTTTTCTACTTTACGGAAGAGCTGACGTCGGCTCATCTCGAATGCCCAGTAATGGCCGCCTGCTCCGTAGCCTTTGTTGCTAAGGTTGTTCACGTTGTCCGCTTGCATATTTGGGATTGGACTCCGGCTTGAACGTGTACTTCAGAAGTTTACATTTAGAGTAAAGAACAAGAAAAAAATAGTGAAATCCAAGGGACTTCATAAAGACCCAGTACAAGATAGATGAGTTTTAACTGTAAATCATGCAAAGATCTTCCAATAAAACCTGGAAATGAGCACTGATACGGCCCCTTTGAATGATTTCTATAAATATTTCTAATCAGTTAGCAAAAATACTTTACATCTAGTGTTTCATAGAGGAGCTCAATCTATCAAAAACTAGACAAAACCAAGAGTCTACTGAACTAAATGCTAACGTTAGCATGCTAACATTCTGACGTTTAGCTATTATCTTCGCTGTGTCCAATTTCTAACTACATAGTAATTGTATACAGTGTATACTACATGTATTAATCCTCACAGTATACTGTTTTTTAGTTAGTATACAAGAAATCAACATACATTGTTTTATACTAGCAGGAAATGATGCAACACCTGCAAATAGGCAATCAAACTGCGACTTTAGAAAACCGCCAGTGTCTGACAACACACTCAAAAAATCAAGAGCTCTTTAACCTGCATACCAGCTGTTTGGAGTTAACTTTAATTTTGTCACTTTCCCAGTATGAAAACACTAGTCACTCAAAACCTGTTTATAATAAACGTGTAGTATGAATTATGATGTTAACCACCCTAGTTTAGCGTGTTAGCATGCTAAGATTTGCTAATTGCTAATAAACACAAAGTACAATGCACAATTGCAGGTGTTTGGTGACCTGATGATGGCATTAGAGTGAAAGTCAGAATAAAAGTGATTACAGTTCATCCTGAGGGCAATTTGTGAACGTCTGTATAAAATTTCATGTCAGTTTATCCGACAGATATTTCAAGATTCACTCAAATACTCTGAAGGTTTGCAGTGACTGAAATGGGAGTTTAATACTGTAAATTTCTTAAATTTGAGAGCAGTGTGCAAGAACCTAATTTTCCTACAAGATACATGTAGTCAAGACTATTTAACTATAAATAGTTCTTTTAAGACAGTTAAAAAGGCTGAGCGTGAAAAATAATATTTTACATAAAAACTGATGTACAAAAATAATTTATATTGTGTCTCAACTTTGGTCAGTTGTCATCATGACAGTTTTCTGCTAAACTAACGTTGGTTTTAACATCAGTCTCCACCCCACACCACAACCGAGAGCGAGAGGATCCAGATTTACTGTAACTGACATTTAAAAGAAGGTACAATAAAGTAAAAATGTTCCACATCAGCTTGTTTTGGTGCGTCATGAAAACAGATCACAGACGTCATCAAGTGTGTGTACTTTTTAATAAATAAACTGGAAATTCAAGATGTTTTCCAGAACATAAAACACTTGTGCAACATTCGTGCGTTACAAATAGGTGCATTCGTTTAGGCGAATCCGGGCGGACGTTTGTCACCGGTCAGGTTGAAAGCCAATGAGGTCAGCAGACGACAAACCTGCTCAAATTTAAAACATCTGCTTACCAAATGGCTAAAATTGTAAACATTTTTCAATTACATGTTAATCGTTTCAAATGTGAGTATTTAAAATGCATCACAGAAATAGAGTTCACATTTTGGTCAAGTGTTTCTTTAAGTTAAAAACTGGGCCGGCTGTGATGCTTCGCCCACATCCTCTTTGCTGTGACCTGGTTTTCCTGTCTGTCAGCGCCAACTCTGTTCACAGACGGCTTGGCCCAAAATGAATGCCCTGACTGACATCTGAAGTGTCAAACAGTAAAAAGCAGCCTACAAACACACGGCTAGCTACAGCAGATGAGCTCTAACACCCATCGAAGGCACGCCCACAACACCCCCACTTCCTCCCCAGCCAGTGACCGACACGCCTGGACGAGGAGCTACAGTGACTGGCCGAGTTTGGCTGCTAATCAAATAGCCCAACAGTGGATTAATGACGCCACTTTGGCACTTTATCTACATGTTAAAGGAATAGTTTGACATTTTGGAAAACAATCGTATTCACTTTCTTGCAGAGAGTTTGATGAGAAGATTGATACCTCACATATCTGTGTGTTAAATATATACAGCAGGGTTGGAAATTACAGCAAAATGCCCCTAAAAAATGTAAAATTGCTCTTGGAATTGAGATGACAGGGGCTTTAAAATGCCCCTCGTAATATAAACAGTTTAAGAATATGTTTAGCAAAGCATGTCTGGATTTTGCCTTGTGTTCAAAGTGCGACTCGGAAATATTTATGCTATAAATGGGTAAATATACTCACAGTTATAATCTGTAACTGGGATTATAACTCAGTGTGAGTATTTTTACCCATTAAATGTTCTTGCATTATAAATTGAATATTGGTCATATGACATAGAACTAAGATATTTACCATCATTTGAAAAAATTGCCCTGAAAATGATCCAAAACACCCCTGAAACATATTTCATGAGGGCAAAAAAAGCCCTTGTAAACTATTCTGATATACAGCAGCCAGTTAGCTTAGCTTAGCATAAAGACTAGAAATAAGGGGAAACAGCTAGCTTGGCTGTTCTGAGATGGAAAAATGGCAACTTCTTATTAAACATTAATATTCTCCTCTCTTTTTTATTATTGCTCTGTATGCTTATAAATGATCTCAATGACTTTGTCATTTTAAATCGTCTTTTTTTGGGGGGGGGGGGGGGGGGGGGGACTTTGTAACATCTGTCCACGGACTACAGATGAAAAATAACTTCTTGGCAGCAATGTTTATGAATGTGTGCTGTCCCTGTTAAATAAATATGTTAAATATATAAATAAAATAAACTGTTGCTATGTGTGTCAAGCTTCAGCACACATGTAGCTGATAATGATAACAGTAGCAGGTTTACCGCTGAAATTCTTAGTACATTTTTTAATGATGGGTCTTTGATTACCAACAATTTCTAGCTAAATTTGCTGAAATTATCTGTTGCTGACAGATTTTAACAGTCATAGGTAGCTAGCTAATCCAGCCAACATTAGCTTCATGAGTTAGTCTTCAGTTGACTTTTAAATGTTTCCAGATTTAAAACCAAAATCCTGTAAAAAGGATCTTAAATATGCACTTGATGGATATTAATATGATATTGTGCTAAAAGACTGAAGCTAACATGTCCCAGACAAGTCAGCAGCCGCCACAGTTGATAATCCAAGTACACAACACATAATTAAAGAAACAGCATTGTTCTTGTCCTGCAGTGTGAAGCTAGCTAGTTCTTGTATGCTATATACGATATGGAAAAATGTTATTTCATTCTAACATGACACTGTTTGGCTACTTAGCTTACATACTTGAAAAGGTATGTTTTTACTTAACGCTACAAGAGTCTTTCAGCGATGACTGACTGACTATTTGTTTTAGAATCAGTAGTATTCATGCCGTTTACATTTAAATATCCAACTATGCAAAGCTAACAGATGTTTGGTAATTTAGTCTAACCTTAGTTGCATAAAGGTTTGTAGTTTGAGGTTTAGTGTGTTTTTTCTGTGAAATGTCAAGTGTCAGGTCAGATAAGTTGACCAATTCCATTTTACCCGTTTTATTCTTCAATCTATACGGCTCAGATATTAGCGAGCTAACGTTAGCTTTGTCAGTTGGTTCAATCACCTAGTTAGAAACTCATAAATTGGATACTGGACCAGGATCTGCTTCCAAAATAGTTTTCATGCTTGTAGGCCCACCTTTAACTTATGAAAGTCAGAGTATCTCTATTATGAAAGCCTCATTATCTGGAGAAATCTAAAGCTTGAGAGGCCTGTTGTGCTTCGTTATGGTTGCTAAGCTATGATTGATCAATTGTTGTTCGTGAGAGGGGTTTAAGTCACTTGTTTTGTTGTTGATTTCCTTCTTTCTAGTCTCTCTGCTGGCTCCAGCTACATATTGAACAAACAGATATGACAGTGGTTATCAATCCTCTCATCTAAATCTGCAAGAAAGCTAATAAACGTGCTTCCTAAAATGTCAAACTACTCCTTTAACGTCGCAAAAGAAAGTTTGGTTGCTGTGCAGAGAGGGGAGGGGGGGAGCTCGGGGACGGGTCACATCACATCACAGTAGCTTACTGATATCCAAAGACCACCAAGGACACCGTTAAGACAGCTGATTATCTTCTTAATAACACTGATATTTAAATCTCCTCCCTGAGGATCTTTTAATACTTGACTGAGTTCACCGGCACTTGATATTTTAAAAGATTCATGGCCTCAGTTATCACTTCCCCAGGGAGTTTGAGATGACGTGTCCTTGGTGTCCTTTTAAAATGCAAACAATCTAAGGCATAAAACAATGGCGTCTACAAAAAGGAGTAAAGGTATAAAGCTAATACCAGAGACATTCAGTTTGTTTTCTCAAAGTAAAAAACTTAAATAATTGCATAAATAAAGCGTGTGATTATGAATGTTTAAATCTGTACGCGACATGTTAGCAGTGTCCTGTACAGGCGTTGGATGCAGTGATTATGTATGAGTTTACATATATAATGTTGGTTACATCGTAGAGTATTGAGGTAACTTCATAGTGGGAGTAAAGGCAGGTTGGGGAGGGGGGGTGGGGGGGGGCTGGGGAGCACTTGAACTGTACTTGGCTCTGTGAAAAAGCCACATAGACATGCATTGGACAAAAGTGAAAATGTAGATAGAGGTGTTAGTGTGTACGTCCCTTTTTGTTCGTTATCATTCAAGTTTTACAAAAAAAATCGCTCAAATAAAGCATCGATAATACTGATATTTTAAGTGATATTCAGGGCACCACAAGATACAGTCTGTGTACCAACGTCCTCAACGGCCTCCGGTTCTTCCTCCGGCTTCAGGTGGTGCAGGGAGATCAGGGCAGCAGTTCTTGCAGCGATGAATCGTCCAGTTCGTTTACGGCGACGATGTGATCCAGGTGTTGCAGGTACCGCTCCTGGTCTCGCATGAAGTGTGGGATTCTGGTCCTGTTGAGCACAGCCAGGTGCCGAAGCCTCTCTACATCTTCGAAAGACACCTGCAGGGGTAGAGATAAATGTTTATCAGTGGAGACGAAGAGGAAAACACCTCCCATCAGATTATGATGAATATTTTCTGGTTTCTTTAGTCTTTGAGTTGTGGACTGTTGGTCGGGACAAAACGAGACATTTGAGGACATCACCTGGGGCTTTAGGTGATCAACATTTTATGGACCAAACAACTGATTGATTAATCAAGAAAATAATCTATAGATTGCAGCCCTAAAAGTAATTCAGTGATATCTGTCTGTACATCCATGAGTATACTGCAATGAGGAAATGCTAATAGCTAATTCGGCTTTTTTTTTTTTTTTAATAGAGCTAGTTTGCCAAAATGTTAACAAATATAAAGCTAAAGAAATGGAGCTCAAGTTGTAGCCCACAGCTCCCTCACAGAATCCATGGCAACGTTATACTTCCTGTTTACATCCCTCAACGCATTATGGGAACCGTAGTTACAAAACTGAGAGCCTGATTATCCCCCAGTTGAAGTAAGACAAGGAACAATGAATAACAACAACAACAGGGACAAAACTAGAGCTGCAACGATTAATCAATTCGTGGATCGACAGGAAATTAATCGGCAATTTTAAGCAAAAATACTTGAAATTTGCTGGTTTCAGCTTCTCAGATGTGAAGATCTTTTTCTTTGTCATTCATCATAGTAAACTAAATATCTTTGGCTTTTGGAAATTTGAAAACTGGAAAATTATAATGGGTTAATCAATTTGGTTAATCAATTAAATAAAAAATTGAATCGGCAGATTAATCAAAAATGAAAATAATTAATACACAAAACCATTAATAACTTTTTTCATGTTGTCAATATTTGTCTGACATCACTAATGTTCAGAACAGTGACGCTCTCCCTCATGGAGAGGTGACGGTAGCGTTTGATTCTACTGTTTATCGATTCTGCTTTTGATTCTCACCGCTTCGTGCTTTATTGTTTCATAAAAACCTTTTACATTCAGAATAAACAGATCAGGAGGTTCTGTCCTTCCACCAGTAAGCTGCAGAGCTGTTATAATGGCATAATGGTTTTTATGACTTAAAAAGCCCAACAGGGGGCAGAAACTGCATGTTATCTCACTGGGTTCAGGCTAGAAACCTTCTGCATCTGCTTCCCTTTTTAATCTGGATGTTGACTATAACATTTCTAAACCAGCAGGTCTGACATTCACATGATTTTACTTTTTTTTTTTTTTTTTTAACTTTTTATGACTTATTACTTTTCTGTTGTCCTTTTTATTTAGTTTTATGTCTGTTTGACTATAAATTCTTGTTGCATTTAATAACTAACTAACTGTATATTATGTGCAGCTGTGAAGCACCTTGTAATTCTGGTTTTTTTAAGTGCGTTATAGAATAAGATGTTTGCTTACTCAGCGGCTTATTTGTCATGTATACAAATAGGATTTCTATTGGTAATAGCGGCTCTTATTTGAAGATATTGACACTGACCTTGCCTAAGGAGGTCAACATCTTGAAGTCAATGTTCCTTCGATGCCGAAGAATCCGAAGGATCCCGTCCAGGTAGACCTGGTCTTTACTGAAGCAGCCTGGAACACAAACACAGCATACAGGAGGCATTAAGATAAAACCCTTGTCAGACATGGTATATGTAACAATGCCGTCTTCATCAAGCTGGTACAGTGATGGCTTTTTGTTATTCAGATATACTGAAGGCCATTTTTACGTTTATGGCTTTATTCAGACATGACGTTGAATGACAGGACGTTAAGTTGCTTCTCTCTTTGAATTCCTATTTGCTCACATTGTGTCATCTATATAAAGCCTATTCATTTATTACCTGGTCCAACTATTACTGTGGTTCTAAAAAGGGTCTTTAACGTGAAGGGAAAGTTTGTTTTATAGACCGATCTGATAAATGAGAAAATCAATCTCCTCAGTGGGTTACAATGGTTTCTTTCACAGAGTTTCCTGGTTTATAAAACTGATTTTGTACAGAGGAGATGATAACTGAGATATTTCATTTATTACACAGTGATGCACATTCCTCTCTCTCTGCATGTTAAACCTTGCATGCTGCGATGGTCTCTACATTGATTACTGCGATTCACAGTTAACAACCCTGAGTCGCTCTTACACAATACCTACACTGGGCCTCCACCCCTCTGGAACCGCCTTCCCCTACTAATAAAAAGCACAGTTTGTCAAGTGTTTCGTAAGCACTTTATCTCATAACGTGTGATTGTTCTCAGTGTTGCTTTCACTGTTTTTATTGTTGTATCTGACTTCTTTGTAGTTTTATGCTTGTATTGTTTATTAGATTGACATTAAGTCTTGTTAAAGTTTTTGTTTTTCTTATCTTACTTATCTTATTCTGTTTTTCTTACTTATCTTCTGCTTTGTGCAGCACCTTGTAAGATAGGGTTAGAGTTAGGCAAGTAGTGCTTATGAGTTCCTCATGTTGTGGGGACAAAAAGCAAGACCCCTTAACGTAAATCATTAATTTTAGGGTAATTTTAAGGTTATATTAAGGTAGTCTCCAGGAAATGAATGTAGGTCAATGTAATGTCCTCTGAAGTGATAGAAACATAGCTGTGTGTGTGTGTGTGTGTGCGTGTGTGTGATTTCACCAGGCTGCGAGGTGTCCGTCTGTCCCCTCTTGGCTCGCAGACAGTACTCCCAGCGGACGTCCGGGTCCTGGACGAAGCGTGCGATGTGACTGAAGAGCTGGCTGAAGCTCATGCTGGTGGCGTGGTACACCGTGTAGTACAGCAGAGCCGCGCGCCACAGGTAGGGCTGTTTCCGTAGCAACACGCTGTGCAGGCTGGCCAGGCCCTCCTCCGTGGGATTGGCCGGTTTGAGGCCGAACTGCTTCCTGCCTTCTGTAGTGGCCCACGGCTGCTGATTGTTGTTCACTCCTCGCAGATAATGCGTACCTGAAAGAGAGGAACAAACATCGCTTATTCACTCAAATAAATCCAGTTTTATTCGCAAGTGGAAATCTGCTGTAAAACGTCTTGTGTTCTGCATGTTTGGGTCTATTTATAGACGTTATCGTAGATGACTGGACCGACCCAGATGATCTGAACAGAGAATGGTGGCTGTGTTCGGTGGGTCCAGAGTGAAATATCTCATCAACTGTTGGATAGTTCAATCCTTGAGTGTGACAGTCCTCTGGCTCCAGCTCTACATCTTCTATTTCTATAATATAGCAGGTAGCTAGAGACGGTGCAGCGCTCCCCCCGCCGCCATAAATCCCAACCTTCCTCAGTTCGACTGGAGCTTTTCTCACTTGTGCATCTTTGTTTTATTAATGCTGTTCAACATCACCTCCTAATAAACACACACACACACCTTCACTACCACATCTCACTATATTTATCTTTTATTTAATGATTATGCTCTTTGTTAAAATTAATATGAATTATTATTTGCTTTCAACCTGCGTCTCCCCTCACTCTCACGCCAAATACACTATGTGGGCATTAGAGATGTGCAGAGAGCCCAGTATTTGTATTTGTATCTGTATTTGTTGAGGCAGCAAAATTATTTGCATTTGTATTACAATAAAAGTGGAAAGAGGCTTAAAAATCCTGTTTTTGTTTTTATTACGCTTATAATTTTAGAAAATTAAAAGATTAAAATTAAAGTGATGTCCAAATTAAGAAATATGCGTCATGTAGCAGGTGGATGTGACTCCCCTCATTGAGACCTGAGGAGAGACACTGACATAGCGACTATAACTGACCTGCTCGCTGGTATTTGACATGTTTTGTTTTTTTCTTTCCAAAAACAAATAATTTTAAAAATATTTGTATGGAAACAAATGTTAAAAAAAAAACAAAAAAAAAAAAACAAGCACTATTTGTGCTTTGCCGAATAACGTATTTGTATTCGGGCACCCAAACATTACACCCATATGTGACTGTTGGGCGTTAATCTGCTGCTCTTACACCCTCCACTGCTCTGGTTTCAGACTTTCCTCCAGATGTTGGAACCTGGCTGCAGGGATTTGCTCCCATTCAGCCACAAGAACATCAGCGAGGTCCAACACTGACTCTGGTGGATGAGGTCTGGCTCACAGTCGAGTCCAGTTCAGTCCAGTAAATCTAAAGAGATTCAGTTTACTATCATGTAAAAAAAAGTTACTGATTCATTTTCTGGCAATCTACTAATCGACTGATTATCTAATCCTGTGGAAACATTCGCACTCTGCTATCTCTGTCTCCGCTGACTGAAGAGTAATCCAACGTCTTTACGTAGGAATCATTAACTCGAGTAGAACACGTCAAAGCGAGTTCAGGAAAAAGCAGCTAGAAAGATCCTAAAGTTCAACCACTTCATCACGTCGACTCGTTGAAAGACAGAAAAAGTGTCTGTTTTGATCAGCAATTAATCGCTGAGGTTGTTTTTTCTCGCAAAAAACAAAAACAAAAATTCATTGGTTCTGATGGTTCAAATGTTAGAAAACACAAGCAAAAAATCCTATAACTGTAGAGTGAAACAAAAAGACATCACTTAGTGAAATGCATCTTTCACTGTTTTCTTTTCATTCATTTTTAATTGATTAAGCAAGAAAATAATCATTAGTTGCAGCCCTGAATACCTTGACGAGTATCAGACGGTGTTTTTATTTTAAATAAACATTGATTCAAGTGTATTAAATCAGGGTTGATTTCTAGCAGCCAGCTCAGTTTGAAGACAGTTTCAGGTTGATTAAATACCTCGATCTCTTATTGAAGATTTTTGTCTCTTCTCAGTTTTTAAAATTTTTTTAATTAGCAAATAATGATCAACTAGCAGCTTCTCAGCAGCAGTTTACATCAGCTGTAACTAATTTACATTAAAGTAAAGGTTCACAATTTGTAAGTTTTTCTTAAAACAACAGTCAGGAGCCCAAATGAACATTGAACAAGATTCTTCTTGCTGTAATTGTTCCTCATGTTCATACTGATCATTAGAGGATACCTTCATCTTCATCCTTCATCTTCTAATGGTCAGTATGAACAGGAGGAATGATGACAGTGAGGAAAACCTTGACCTTCAATGTTCATTTAGGCTCCCGACTGTTGTTTTAAGACAGACATTGTGAACCCGTCCGTTATTACCGTAATTATTTGAATATCTGATCCTCCTCTTTTCCCAGCACAACGTACCTATTTCATGTCTCAGCATCCCCTCCAGCCAGTGCTGTCGAGCTCCGGCCAGGTTGATGGTCAGAGTGGGACGACAGCTCTCCACCACCATCACCGCCTGAGACAGCAGCTCGTCAGACAGACGCACCACAACCTGAAGACACACACACACACACACACACACACACACACACACGGCAACATTAATCATCATCATCAAGTTCCACACGGCTGGTAGTCTGGTGGAATTCATCTCTGTACAGATGGATTAGCTGTAACAATGCATCAGATAAAAAAAACACCAGTGCAAACATAAAAAGACATAATCATCGTCATCATCCTCGCTACTAGTAGTTTAAACAGTGTCAAACTCATTGGATTCTTTCCATTAGAAGTCGTAAACACATTGCAAACAAACAGATCAAACAACTCCTTCCTCAGGAAAGCACCAATGTCTCCATGCTGCAGACGTTTTATTGGGGCTTTATTGCTGGTATTAGGCTCGATCTGTATGTGAATATGTCTGATACCAGATTGCACACGGCTCTGCGGTGCGTTTTGAATTTGTAACTGAACTAATAACAGGATGCAAGCTGACATTTTTAAACAGCAACATGCAGGTAAAACATGAGACAAATGTAGCTGTTGTTTTGGTTTCCTGAGGGGAAGTGCTGCTCTGCGGGTGTGCTTGATTTGACTGTAACTTCGAGATAAACCACCTGAATTTGCACCTCAAATTCAGTCAAAACTTTTATCTCCAATTTCAACTGAAACCTCCATGATCATCAACCAGGAAAGAGGCAGAAAAAAAGGCTCAGACACCTCGGCTAGTTTGATTAGTACTGGTTTCAGCTCTGGTTATGTGCTGATTTGTGTAATGTGAGCTCAAACTGCACTGCAGGAACGCTAGTGGGGCCTATCACACACACACACATACACACACCTGCAGGGCGGGGTGAGTCCAGGGTTAACACACATACTACCTACCTCTCAAATTCTACAATAAACAATAGACCACTCCCGTTTCTTTGTTAGGGGGGGAGGGGAGCCTTGTTTGTTCTCTGCTGGTCCATCGTATCAGGTGAACACGGAGCAAACATCAACATACCAACCACTCCTGCTCGTACATTAACTAAAACTAACAAACCTGTGCTCACATGTCGCAGAAATACTGCAAATATTTTACTGTTCTGGTGAAATATCTGTGTAGGCTTCGCTTTCAGGAGAACTATGAAAGTTTTGACTGAAGTTTTGTTAGAATTATTTGACAGTTAAGTGCTATTTTAACTTCCTAAATATGTGTTTTCCATTAAGAACTAAAATACAGTCCAGACAGTAAGTATTAGGACAGTTACACATGTTTTGTGCTTCAGTCTCAGCTTGAATTTGAACATTATGTTTATGTCGGTATAGAAAGAACTGTGAGACCTTTTAACACATAACGCCCAAAGTTTAGAGGTTCAAAAGTAACTTGGACAGACACACATGAAGTCAAGTCATCATGTTTAACATTTAGTGGAAAATCCTTTGCAGTCGATGAAGTTTTCGACCCACAAACATCTGCGGACGCTTTGTATCTTTTCAACCCTTGAAATTCGGGCACCGTGTGTTAAAAGAGCGATATATCTCGTTGTCTTTCTCCATTTTTTCAGGCAACGATTAAATGAAATGATTTCTTTTATACAACTGGAGTGAAAACGTTACGTAACTCTGAAAAATTTACCACAATCTGAGGCTCTTTTCTGGACAAGAAGAACAGACTTTCAGTTAAATAACAGTGACGTTTACATAGTTTTGTACAAAATCATCAAATGTATGAATCATTTCCTGTAAAAGTTTTTACTGTTTTTTTTCACTTGGTTGGAGGGGAGGGGGGGTTGGGTTTTTCTTCCTGGTGTCTTTTGTGTATGATGAAAAAGGATAAAAGGCTAAATCTCCCACACAGTTCTTTCTATATTGATGTAAACCTACTCAAATTAAAGACTTGGCCCTTTAATGTATAATCCATTACTTTATTTCAAAGCATGTTTGACTGTCTGGACTGTATATTATCAGTCAGCACTCACCTCTCCCACGCAGCCTTCTTTCTGCAGATATTTGCGCACAGCAGCCCAGACCTGACTTTTAGGGAGCACGTTGCCACCCGTCACTTCCTCGAAGTTCTCATAGGAGACAAACTTCTTCAGGACGCACTCCATGATCCCGACTGCCTGCAGTCAGATAAAAACATCATCATCATCATCATCATCATCATCATGTGAACTCACAGGTTGATTCTTGGGTGTTTGATCCTGACGTACCTGTTCCAGGAAGAGGCCTGAGCCCTCTCTGTACTTCTCCAGCACGCTCCTCGGCTCAGGCTGAGCGTATTCAAACTGCGGCTCGTACTTGTAGTCGGACTGGAAGAAAGTCTGCTTCTCCTGCTCCAGGTTAAGAGGCCTGAGGGCCACCAGCAGACAGGGCCTGGAGGAAGTAGGCAGCGTCGTGCTCCCCGTCCCCTTGGCGATGTGTGGCAGGGAGGTGGCCGGGCGCATCTGGCCCCTTCCGGCCCGCAAGTAGTTGACAGAGCAGGTGCTCTCACTGCGGCGCATCCAGCCGCCCGCTCCCAGGCTGGGGCTGGTCAGACTGCGAGCCGGGGGCGAGGGGGCGGCCGAACCGCTGCGCCAAGGAGGCTGCACAATCCGCCTGTCCGCCATCTGCTCCTGAGACCCCCGCAGGCGCTGGGGCGTCATCTCCAGGCTGAGAGGGCGGCGGAGCGGCGGCCTGGGCGTGGCACCGCCTTTTAATGACGATGACGACCTCCTCTCTACTACCTTTTCGCTGTTTGTCTGGGCCGGTAGTCCGTTGTGGGACACCTTCTCCTTCTTGGCGACATTGCTCCTTTTGGCCGGCGATCTGGGCTTCGCGGCGGTGGTTTTGGGGGCTCGGTTGCCTGGCTCCAACAGGTCCCTGCTGCTCCCGACGCTCTTACCCTCAACCTGATCCATGAAGACTTCCCCTGAGTCCAACACCATCACCACGCCTCAGACTGCACCTCGTTCCAGCCCCGACGCTGTCGACAGAACACAAAGATGAACCTCATTAACTCCACCAGGACATTTCTCCCTTTCTTGTGGTTTTTGTTGTCATGAGGAAAACCTCTCATTTACAAAAATATAGAGCCTCTAAATGTCCTTTTTGTAAATCTGCCTGAACCTTTTTATGTGTATAACACTGTAGACTTGTCACACTGTGTGCTATCTTCTTCAAAAACAGACCGCAGACAGTTGTTTAGACTGAAAACACTTTTTTTTTTTTTTTTTTTTTTTTTTTTAGGCGGACAAAATCTCAAAATTTTCACTGACTTCAAAGACCAGCTGCTCTGTTTTTGTATCACCTGGAGTGTTTCTAACACTTTCACAAGAAACTTTGGGAGGTTTCCTTTCCGGCAAGACCTAATTTATACATATATAGTCACTGTGGTTCAGACATTTTAATTGCGAAGAGGGAGTGGAAGAGGTTAAAGTAAACTGCTGGTGCTGTGTGTGAGTGTGAAAGAGGAGGAAAATGGAGTTGATATCACTCACTGCTGCTGTTGCCGCTGCTTTCATCAGATTAGAGCTGAGAAAATGATGGGCAGCAGCTCAGCAACGTGCCAGAGTTAGTGTCAGACTGTGATTGTGGTGGAAACACAGACAACAGGAAGGCTGTACTGTCCATGATGAGTTTAAACAGGCTCCACATGAACAAAGCTCCTCAAACAAGTGATCTCCCACCAACTGTCAAGCTAACATTTACTCATAACGTAAAGTTTTAAAATAACCAAACACTAGTTCTATTTTAAATTCACCATGGAGACACTAGAACAAAACAACTGACACAGTTCACAGTGATTTCCTCTCTAAAAGAAGACATCTGTTCACCATCAGCCCCTTTAACTCCCCCAAACCGACAACAACTGACAGTCCGACTCACCGGCAGCGTGTCCCGGGAGGATGTTTTAGGTTTCAGCCTTTTCATTGACTCATGACGGCGGCAGCTCCACACAGACTGAGCGGCGGAGCTGCTTTTCCTCACCGGTGGATGATGATAATATGCGGATAACGGTTCAGTGTGGAGCGCGGCCTGAGGCTCCTGCCTGGGCCGGCCAGGAAGCGGCGGTTGTGTTGGAAGTTATGACGCGGTACGCCGGGTACGCCGTGCGTGACGCTACGCTGCGTAATTACGTACAACCAGAAGAGCGGTGGTGGAAAGTAACTAAGTACATTTACTCAAGTACAATTTTGATGTACTTTTATTTTAATTGAGTATTTCCATTTGATGCTACTTTCTACTTCCACTCCACTACATTTCAGAGGGAAACATTGTACTTTCTACTCCACTACATTCATTTGACAGCTTTAGTTACTTTTCAGATGAAGATTTGACACAATGGATAATATAACAAGCTTTTAAAATACAACACATTGTTAAAGATGAAACCAGTGGTTTCCAACCTTTTTGGTTTTTGACGTCTTACAAAAAGCAGTGTGTAGTCGGGGTCACATTTCACATGTCTATGAGTTGTTAACAGCTCCACCAAATAGTGATTTTTCCCTCTAAACTTCTCACATGCTTTCATTTCAATAAATGTTCAAATGATCCAATATTTCAGCAAAAATCAAAGATTAGAGAAAAAGTCCAAAAACTGAAAACAGATTTGTGTATCAGAACTGTTATAAAAATTATGATTACACCGTGTATGAGTGTTACTATTTTATCTAGATCACGATGAAATGTTCCTGTCTCGTACTGCAACTCTGTAACATCAGCAGACATATAAGCTAAGGTTAAAGGAAGTTCAGCATTATATTTATAAAGAGGAAGATGTAGACATTAAAATTTGTTGGAGAGAGGGTGAGACATGTCATCTGGGGGTCAGTTGGGCAGGACGGCTCCTGGAAAGGAGAACTGAAAACAGACATGATGTTATCTATAAGTCTGTATTTGATAGATTAAGAAAAGAACTGGAACGGCCACTTAGGGTGTATAAAACCCTGTTGTAGGCCCCTCTGAGAGCCTTTTTCTTTGTAACCTCATTCTGTGTGTTGCATTGTGAAACGCTCCTTCTTGTACAAGAAAATAAATTCTGTTAAATTTTGATACTTCAGCTCCGGTCTCTATTGTTTAATGGTCATTAAGAAGAAATTTTTTTAACAAGATCTTTTCTTCTTTCCTCTCCCATTAATCATCTCACGACCCCTCAGATTTATCTCATGATCCTTCGGAGGGGCCCGACCCCTAGGTTGGGAACCACTGGACTAAACTAGCTAACTGTATATAAAGTAGTGTAAACTAGCTCCACCTCCAGCAGCTACAACAGTAACATGCTGCTCTAACACTGATGCTTCACTATCAATAATATAATGATGTCATATATAATAATATATCAGTCAGAGGGACCAAACCACTACTTTTACTGCAATACTTTAACTACATCAAGCTCATAATACTTGTGTCTGTGTGTACTTGTGCCTTTAACAATGTACAAAGAATTTGTACAGAATTTGAGAAGTTAACTGCGTCACTACCTTCTCCTTTCAGTGGCTCCAATAGTGAAAAGCAAAAGAAAAACCAGTTAGAAGATAACAACTGGTACGACTGTTTATCACTGCATTTTTAAAAGTATGTTTATTAATACTACATGAACTATTGCTCCTTTCTGTGAAAAATCAGTATCTTTGTATTTTGCTCTTCATTTTTAAGCTTTTTAAGTGTTGGAGCTCGATGTATTTATGTGCATTGAGACACGAGGTAAAGGCTGCTTAACGTCTCTTCGATAATTTAATGTACATTATACTATTTAAAAGGTTTTTTCTGTAATAATGTAAATGTTGATCAGTCAATCAATCAGACTTTTTTGTACAGCACTCTTCATACATGCACAAACAATAACTGACAAACAGTAACTGACTATGACTATAAATAAAGGACTCAAAAACAGGAACTGAGGAAATGCTGTATAACACTCATTAATTTGCAAACACCAGAGGTAGGATAAAACATTTTAATATTCAGAATAGCCAAATAAAATAATAATATAAAATTGAAATATGAAAAAAGAGAATAAAATACTAAAAGAAAGAAAAAAGGAAGAGATGTGTTGAAGTGAGTGAAGTCAGAAATGTAAGGTAGGGTATTAAAAGGAAAACAAAGATAAAGATAGAAAAATAATAATAATAATAATAAAATAAAATATTAAAATACTAATAGAGAGATGTGTTGAAGTAAGTAAAACCGAACATAAAAAGTCGTTTATACAAAGGAGAAGAATCATAGAGAGAAAAAAACAAAAGTGAACTTGTGAACCGTGACGTAAACTAAATAAAACCGCAGTCATTGCACTTCCTCATTTACCTTTGCTGCTATTTTAAAACTTTTATATTTTTGTGTTCTTGTGTGTATTTATATCATCCCTTTACTTATGTGTCTGAAACTTTCTTAATGTATTTTTAGGTATTTTATATTTTTACTAGTTAAGTTTGTTTAAATCTGTGGGGAATCTGTCTGGGAGAAACAGAACTTCCTTTCGATGTGTGCGAGTAAAGAGACGATGAAGTAATCTTGAATCTTTGAGTGATCATCGTGATCCGGTACATCAAACTCTCTGTTAGTTCTTGCGGCTTCAACTTTATAAAAGGTGTTCTTTATTACTGGCTGCAAACAGTGTTTTGCACCTGTTACAGTCAGACCTGCAAACACACACACACGCTTGACCACATAAAACAAATATGACTAACTTATTTGTTTGAGCGCTATCTACCTCATCTCATGCAAACAGGTGCGCCGGAGCTTGTTGTCTTATTAATAACAATATCAAATCAAAGCAACATAAACTAGTATGTCAGCTTTCAGATGTGACCACGCTTCCTTTTAGCTTTTAACTTTTATCTTCTTCCTCTTGGCTGCGCATGGTTGGATCTTTAATAACCATAAGAGAGACTAAGGGAGAAACTGAACTGAATGAAGACAACAAACTAAATGTTAAGACAAACAAAGTAAAAGTACAGCAATGAGAGAAAATAATCAATAAGATTGAAAATAAAGGATAAAAACGTTTTTTTTTTTAAGATTAATTGCCTGGTGAGTGTAAAAAAAAACAGAACTTGAGAGCTGTTGTTGCAGAATGTCACTCGTTTTCTCAGTGTAACCCGGTTAGTCAATGATTTAAGACCCAACCCTAGTGTAATCCAACAAGCAGCATGACTGCACTGTTTTAGAGGTCTGTCCACGTCACCTGGTGCGAACATGATACTGTGTGCACCTGTGGATGAAGCCAGCGCTGATGAGGGTAAAAATCAACATGTTTTTACCTGCACGACCCACCTGTCGGCACAAAGAATTTGACTTTGTAGCCAAGGTGTTGTGGGTGGGGGGAGGTGTTGGAATCATTTTGGCTGCCAGGTGTATTTATTGTTTCACGTTTGGAGCGACTATTTTTTGATCCAGTGCTTGGCAGCCTGAGGGATTCCCACACTGCTGTTCTGCACGGTGTGGCAAACTTCACCTTTCCACTCAGTCTCCTTTTCACCTTATTGTCTTATTGCATCACATGTTGGGAGGGCAGGCTGTAAAACCTTGAGTCCTTATACAAACAAACTCAAAAGCCAATGCATTCCCATCACTGTAAGGTACTGGAGAAATACAGTTTACTGAGCTTTGAGAATTTTAGATTATTCTCAAATTTGTGCCCCTCCTCCACTACATGACTTTGTGTACACTCGCTCAGTAAATTCTATTAGATCCTCCAGAATATCCTCTATATGAGATTGTACCAGACCATTTCATCACACTGCATTTGGACAGTCAGCTGTCTTTGTGAAAGGAAGTCAGTGGAACGTCCTACCTGATGATATGAAGAGCTGCAGTTCCATCAATATGTTCAAATTAAAAAAAACCTGCTAAAAACTACTCAGCTCTGTAACCACTCAATCTAAATTTCATATGATGGTCTTCTCATATAATCTCTAATAATCTTGCTTTTAATTTGACAAGTTTATTAATTTCTGGTTGACATTGTGGGTGTATGTGATGTCTTATTGTGTGTATTTTGTATGATGTGTCCTGTGTGTTTTTTGCGTTGTACTGTACTGAAGATGAAAATTAGCTTTAAAGCTAACTCTGTTGCGGCGCATCAAATGTTAACATTTATGTTTAAAACTGTACATCGTCCCAACAAATACAACACACACACACCTTATTGAACAGGCCTGTAGTGGTTAAAAGAAACTCCCAGTTGGTGCCCCTTCCAAGGATGAACAGGTGTGACTGGGTGTTTGTAACGTTATCTTACTCCTAGAAGACTTTGAAAAGACTAAAGTCTAACACCCTCTCGCATCTCATGAAAATGTGTCATGAGTCATGAGTTTTTAGTCACAGATGCAAAAGATTAGGGATCTTGCAGGGTCACTATTTGCAAGACCACAATTATTTTCCTCTTGAGATTATTTCCCATCATGCTCCTGGTGGAAATTTACAAGAAAAAAAAACAACTGTTGAACAATGGAGCAGAAGCAGAGGCAGCTTTTGTGTGTGCGGTGTTTTGTCCTGAAAAACTACAGCTGCAGGCAGTTTCTATCCACGTCACAGAGGCGCTCTGGCTCACTACACAGCTCCACCAGTTTCTCCTCCTTTTCCATGAGAACCGAGACTTGTTCACGTTACTGCGCCTCCCCGGAGTCCCCGCCATGTTTACTGTCTACCCAGTTTGCTGTTTCCTGTTTAGTGCTGGAGAGAGAGCACCTATTGGTTGTTGACCAATGTTCTCCTTCTTGAACATAAGCCAAGATTAAAAACATCAGATAATATTAAACATGTTTGATTTTATCGGTGCGTCAAGACAAGAAAAAGACTGACTTAAGACTGAGCTTTACGACCACCTTACACCAAACGATCAAGATGACGAGAGCGCGCCACGACTCTAGCAGAACTCATGATTTTATTCCAACATTGGAAATTCGTCTGCGACAGTGAAAGTTTGGTGTAAGGCTGGCATTAAAGACCACACTTATTATGGGTTTGCTGATGTTGATTTGATGAGTTTTTACACTTTATTAGGAAATTATTATGGTTACAATTACGTTTGTTGTGTTTTTTTCTACTTTGGCATTGAACTGTGTCCTCTGTAATATCCAATCTTTCTCTGATCAGAGTTGGTGTCTTTTGCTGGGCGACAGATCCACACATTAAAGGATTTAAGTGAAACTTCTGTTAATAGAACAATGATACATAAATCAGAAATCATACTGAAGGTTCATTTACAAACTTTACTGCGTTTTTGCTGCAGAGAGTTTTACTCATTTTCTAGAGACAGTTGTGTTATAATATGTCACAGCACAACTAGACAAGCTAGCAAGGCTTCTGAAAACTAGTCTACTGAGCTGTAGTTGTCCGTCAAGAGTCTCCCAAAAAAGTTGAACCTGGCTCAAGCATCATCTGATAAGGTGCTGAAATGGCCAAAAACACACAAGCACACATTCATACTTTATCATATAAAGATTAGAATTCCACTGTTTTATTTCAGATAAAACGATTGATATTTCGTTGTTGTAAAATACATTCTCATAACTCTATAACCTGTTCTGCAGCGTCCTGGCGATAATATCTCACATTCCTGGATCTGTTTGTCAAATTAAACATCCTGGATCATATTTCACGCCTGACTGGTACCTTAAACAACACACCCTTGTCACATGTGGTTCCTTGTAATTTTTTAATGCTGAACTGTTTTCAGTTGAAATGCCCCGATCAAAAAATAGCCGTGCGTTGGTGGCGGGGTGTTGCTTCAGGTACAGGTGAGGGATGAAACAGGTTCCAGGAAGGCTGGTTTGAATAACAAATCCATGAGTTTGAAGGTTTATCAGATGCCAAAACACTGCACAGCCATTTAGAAAAAATATCTTCTATCACAGCAATTATGTTATAATCTAACAGGAATATGCACTTGCATCAATATGACCGGCCACCACAGCAACTTGCATGATTACGTCACATTACGTTGCAGGAATAGTTGAGCCAGATTCCTCTTTTTTGTGGCGGAAATAAATATATAAATAAATAAAGCCAGTCTGATTCCAATTAAGTTCTACGTCTTTTATTTAAGGTACAGTAAGTCAGCTTAGCATGCAGAAATGTAAAACTTGCATACAGGTAACTACACAGTTCATCAAAAATGAATGTTTCCAATAATGAATAAATTATGAGTGAATATTTATTGTATTTAAATTGAGCAGTTGTTTGAAAGAAAGAACTTACGTAACCCTCTAAACATCCACCCTTTTTTCCACTGACATACCCAAATGGAAAAGCTTACAACACAAGAACTGTGAGGCCAAAATGCATGTATGAGGCTTCATTTGAAAGGTAACATCTTCTAGTTTCTGGAAATGTTCTTGTTTAGCATGTAAACTAAAACTACATCAGTTCAAATATGGCTCAAAAAAGTGTTTTTTGTCCTCGTCTATAATGGGTCATATTTTGAATAACAATAACTAGGACATGCTTTATGCCAGAACTATGCAAATTACCACTTACCTTCTACATCTTGTCAACCACACCTGTACAAAATTCTAGACCTCTAGTCCTAAACTTAGGGAAGCTTTTTAGTTTGTGGTGTCACTGGTGTCCCCGAACGTCTCCAAGACGTCTCCAAGTGGCCAAATTGTGCCAATTACTTTTACTGTGTGACGCTAAGCCGCTCACAACTGGCTTAAGTGGGTTGCCGGCAACCCAGTGGATTTTAAGAGGTTGAATAATTGTCATAGAACTTGGTCTCTATTTTCTCTAACTTGTACCAAACTACATTGTTCTTTCCTGGAAACATTCCAGGAAATTACAGACCCGTAAAAGAAAGCGTTACCATATTTTTGGAAGATTTTTCCACAAACAATACATTTTTCACATATTAAACAAAATTTGTGTCATAAATGTTGGTTCCATTTTGTGATTTTTCAAGATATCTGTAATGTCTGCAATTTTTTAAGTGCAGTGAATACTGTATCAGGCAGAATGAGTCATGTAAGGAGGGAATGAATCTTATGATATCTGAGGGCTCATTTTGATCTCATCTCCTCATCTCATGTCCAGTTCATGTTGGAATATTGTGATTGTAACAACCTGAGCAGAAGTTCAACATGGTGAGTTTTAATGCTGATCCACATATCTTTAGTCAATATTCTCAAATCTGAATTTTTTTAGGCCAAAGACAGAAATTAAAATGAGTGGATTTTGTATCTCACCATCAGAATTATAGTTCTTGGCATCGTGAAGGCTTTGAAAAATCATTTAGACAATCATATGGGGTGAAGTTAAATTAACATAGATATTGTGGGTAAAGAAAATGTAAAGACATTTTGGTGGCTATAAAATCTGTGACCTCAATATTTGTAAAATCCCGACTACAGTTCTTTTTCCCTAAAATCGTACAAGTTCCTGAGAGAGAACCATGAGAAATGTTGTATTCCAAGTCCCCTCAAATGCATCTAAAGTGCGTTAAGTGTATTTACATTAAGGAATCATATAGTAATCCTTCTGAAGTTGTGCTCCACCTTTAATAAACTCTTGCAGAAAGACTGATCTTGACTCTGAAAGGCGGGACGCCCTCCTGGATTACAAAAGTAATCCCTCTCAATGATCACTTATGACCCACTAGATGTATGTAGCAGTGTACTTATCTGCATTTTCTTATCATTTTGCTGTGGTTGGGACATTTCTAGGTGTCCACCTTTGGACAGTGGGTGTGCAGCCCCAGTCATTAACAGCACCCAGGGTGTGAGGTTGTGATTTATAGCTAGTGACCAGTTTATGTCCCCTGTTTCCTTGCGGTTGATGTGTCCATTTGATTAACATGAAAAAGACATTAATTTGATTTACAGCTTTACTCTCAACAGCACTGCTCGCTCTCTCTTCATTCACTCCCTATCTCGCTTGACCACTGCTCTCTCTCTCTCTGGGAGGATGGGCCAACCTTAAATCCTGTGTGTTTACAACCACCAACTGACAATTCTTGCATAGTATACCTTTAACAACAGTTTAGTTGAAGCACAAAACCGGTGCGGCTATTTTAATCAAACAAATCATCCATGTGTCCCACCATGAATGAGATTTCATTCTCTTGTTTATTATGAACTGAATATAATTCTCTATGATTTGTTTTATGTCAAGAATCTGTTACATGAATGAGGTGATTTTATTTCCTTGTTTCTTATGCACTAAACAGTATTAGTTTTTGATTTTTGTTTATTATTATATTTCTACAATGTGTCATGTATCTACGTTATACGTTTGTAGCTCCCTCTCCTGGGATGGACCTTTTGTGCCAGCTGCGGATATTTATAATTAATCCCACCTGTATTGATTGTGTAATTTGCGAGAACACACGCTGAAGAAGGGCGTCTTGCCCAAAACGTCCGTGTGGCAATTAAAAAAAGTAAACTAGGTGTGCTGTCCTAGCCTTTCTATTTCATTTTCATTACTTTAAGGATTCAGCGCCCTGCTTTATTATTATGAGTCAAGCGCGTTGTATCATATTTTTCAGTAGTTTCTTATTATTTTCTAAGAGAACTGATCTGTAACTGTAACTTCACTGGCAGGCTCTTGAAAAATGAATGTCATTGTTCTTAAAATGAATTGATTCCAATTAAGTGTGACAGTCTTTAACTTACTACGCTGTGCCTTCTCTACTGAATTTTAACAACAGTTTGAAGCATAAAACTGTTGCAGCTATTTTAGTGAAATAAATATCCAGGTGACTATAAAAAGTGGACAATAATTGACTGTTAGCTACGTTAGCTAAACCCCGCCCCCTTTAGTTGCTGTTGCTACGCCTGTCAAGCTAGTGTTTCTCACACATATGCAGTTTACAACAATAACGGTGACAGATTTACCACTCATATGTTTTGTAATTTTTGAAACAATGGGTCTTTATAGAAACAGCTAGACAAAAATGTTTTCAGTCCTCAGTTTCTCATTTTTGGCTGTTGACAGTTGATTTGCTCAGCTCTGTCAATTCTTGCTAGCAGATTTTATCAGCTGTAGCTGGCTAGCTAGTTTAGCTAACGGTCATGCTCATGAGTTGGTTGAAATACCGTTTCCAGCTGACTTATTTTATAAGGAGAATTTTCTAAAACTGGTCTTAAATATGGACTTGATGGCTACATACAGTATGCGGTATTGTGCTAAAAGATTGAGACTACAGCAACATGTCCAAAGTGAAAAGTCAGCATCCTTAGCGGTCGAAGATCCATGTAGAAGACATGGAGATAAAGAAACAGCATTGCTCTTGTAATGTGTACCTTCTTCCCAATCGCAGCAGGGACAGAACCGGGTGGTTGGGGTCCTTAATGATTCTCCTAGGGTAGAGTAACACCTATTGTATGTTCAGCCAAACAAACCACTCTTTGCAGGGCCTCGCTGTCCTGTTCTGTGCTGTTTCTGTACCAGACTAACATGTTAGAGTCAACATGTAGATCAAAGTAGAGCTGGTATGAAGTATACCTGGCATTGAGTACAGCTGTTGCCAGACCAGACCTGGTGAGCTGAAACATATTTGCACACTATGAGTAAAAAGCAGATGGGGGTGGAAAATCTCCATAAAGTACAAATCTCATTCAAATATCCAAACTCATCCAAAATACATCTATTTTCACTGTTATGTAGATGATACTCAAATCTACTTCCCCCTCAGTTCCCCAAATCAGGCTGACGTAACTAAAGTAGCCTGATATGGGGAATTGAGGGGGAGGTAGAAAAAAAATCAATATACAATAAGTTTGAATATAAAGGAACAATATGAAAGGACAAATAAGACATAAAGAGCCATTTACAACAATAGAAAGAAGTATTGTATGTAAGATGTATCCGACAGTCTTGTATGAAATCAAACAGTCTCTTCCTCTACTCTAATCTCTGTCATTGTACTCGCTCCCTGCCCTTCCTACTTTGCTGTTTGTTGTCTTTTACTACATTTTACATAAACAGATACAATCAGTACTTCCTGAATAAGAACAGTCAGTCCCAGTTGTTCTTTCAAATTGGTGAGTTTTGAAGTTTTAGCTGAGTCTGAGATGTCCTACAATGGTCTTCCTTCTGGCAGCATACACCTTTGTTGCCCACATTCTTGGAAATATGACAAAAAAGCTCAACTAAAGGTCCATTAAGCCTTCTGGCTATTTTCAGTTGGGACAGTTCAGAGTTGTGTATGATTGCAAGTGCAAGAGATATGAGGAACACTACATCAATGAAAGACGTCATCAAGACCTTGGACAAATGGACTGAATGGAGAAAGATCAAGGAGAACATTCACATCCAACGCCAGAAACCATCTTTGAACAGAGACCGAGGTTATCATCTCCACACATACAAGCAACTGGTATCACATGATGACAGTTGAGTCATCACCATCTACTGAAGAGGTATGTGAAACGCAGTTGAGGATGCAATGAGTAAGCTAAAAGGTCGGCCATGAGTTAAGATATTTTTGTTATGAGTTATGACAACCTTGTCTGCTAGAAATGTGTTATTATGTTCATATACAACTAAACTGTTGTGTTGTGTTGACAAATGTAATTGCTGCCTGGATGATGTTCACAGGTAACATTTGTTTGAATGAATGAGGTGTTTTATTTATACTGTATATCACTCTAAAGAAAACAAAAGCACTTTGGTTCAGGGTAGTGAAAGACGATGATGTGGCTTAAATGTTAATGAACATGTTATGCTTCAAGTCTTTGCAGAATTTGTTCTGTATTAAACCACGACCATGATCTTTCTCTAACCTTAACCAACCATAAAAAGTTTAATATTGCTGTAGTTTTTTGAAGTGGATATTGTACTGCAAGATCAAATATGTTGGTGGGAAAAAAGGCCTAGGTATGTTGTCTGTGAACATTTCAGTCATGTGTTTACCAGCAACATTTTTGCAACTTGCCAAATAAGTTAATTAACAACATTTTCTCATTTTGTTGAGAGAAAACATGACTCAGCCAGGATTATGTTTCTAGCAAAATGTTTTTGTTGTTGCAGTTTAGTTGTATATGAATGCAATTTCTGGGAGACAAGGTTGGTATTGAACTACAGGGCATCTAGAGGACACTGGTCACGTGCCACTAGTCAATTACGGGGCAGTGGTGGCCTACAGGTTAGAAAAGCGTTCTTAGAAGGATGGCGGTTCAATGCACTGCCTGGCAGGATAAATATGGGTGGGAGAAGTGAAAGAGCAGTGTGTGCCACTTCCTTATCAACATCAAATCAGATTGCGGTTGTACTGGTTTCCAGTTTACAATAAATATAGGTTAAAAAAATATATTGGCATTGAAGTACTGAGCGCCCTATAACAACTTTTAAGTATTCGTGCTTTAAGTATTTCTATTTTATGCTACTTTTAGCCATGCTAGCCACGTGGTTCTGTGGGTGGGAATCTCAGCTGGTCCACCACTTTAAATATCTCAACAACTTTGGGATTAATTGCCATTAAATTGTGTGCAGACATTCATGTTCCCCAGAAGATGAATCCCACTGACTTTGGTGACTTTTCCTCTAGTGCCACCATATGGTTGACATTTGTGAGTTTTAGTGAAATATCTCAACAACTATTTGATGGATTTAGCACTTATATTCATGCTCCCCTGAGGATGAATGGTCATGTTCATCTAGCGCCATCATCAGGTCAAAATTGTAATATGTCCATTACTTACACACCTATGAATAAATTTGTGTTAGTTAGTTACTTAGTTAGCAAATGTTAGCATGCTAACACACTAAACGATGATGGTGAACATGGTAAACATTAGATCTGCTCATCATCAGCATGTTGGTATTGTTACTGTGAACATGTTAGTATCTATTATGTAATTCACTGCATATATTTTACAGCTAGTTACTCATAACATTGCAGATTAAAATGTGACGTGAAATTTATAATGAGCTCATAAAACGTGATGCATAGTAAACACCTTTTAATTTTGATACTGTATTTTGCTCATAATTCTTTAATACTTTTACTTTTTTACCTTTTACAATTATGCGTATAACTTTAAAAGGTATTAAATGCACATCATCAATCCTGAAATTGAAAGCAGCTGTAACTGTGAACACCTAATCACTAACCTGCTGCCAAATTCCATAGAGTTTGTAAGCCATCTCTTATCAGCCCCCCCACTCATACTTCTCTTTAAAGCACACACAAACTCATGTGATAAAGAAGCAACAGCTCAGCTGAGGAGAGCCTCCAGAGAATTTCCAGGTTTTCATTGGCTTTGAGGAGGAAAGAAAACACCGGCAAGCCAGGGGAGGAGCAAACTAAGGTGTGGTCCCTCTGCAGGTAAAAAAATACTTCACTGCCATGGTTAGTTGATCTAAGCAGTAACGGTGGTGACACAGCATGATACAGAGACAGAAGAGTCCAGGAGTTACGTTCAAAATCATTATTTTAATATTCTTTGTTGCTCCAATTTTTTGTCGGAACTGACAGATAAAAATCAGTTAACCGTAACTGAAGTCCTGTTATAAATTTTTTAAGTGAAGCAACATCCTGTAATTTTTTTTTTCCACTACATATGGGGAAGGACAGCAACACTCATCCATAGACAGGAGAGTGTTAACATGCTAGAAAGTGGCTTTGCTAAGGGAGGACAAGGAGGACAAAGGTGTGTATGCATTTTTTCATTTCATTTTCTGTATTCATGGATCATGCCTATTTAACAAGGAAGCAGAGAAGGAGAACAAGGATGTGTTAATGCTTCAACTTGTCTTAACATTTGGACAAAAAAGATGAATTTGAAAGGTAAAAAGCTAAAACATGACAGCATTTCATGTGCTATGAAATAATCCATCCACCTGTGTTCACAGTTCACAGCCTGCGCTCGTGAAAAGCAGTTTCATGACTTGTTTTTTCTTTGACAGCAAAAACACTGTTAATGGATGTTTTCACTTCTCTCTCCTCTCAGTAAGGAAATGAAACTGGCAGAAAGCAAGAGATGGTGTCGTTGGTCAAGATGTCATGGCTGTTTCTTCATTCTGGTGGTGACTGTAGTTGTGTTTTATTACAACACAAACATTAAGGAAATGGCACACGACTGGAGCCCTAAATGGTGGATGAAATATAATGCAACAAAATGGTTTATTCCATTTAACAGTCACAATAACGTCTTTCCCAATGTGAGTGATCCCAGCACTCCTGGATCTACACCTGAACTGACCACCGCTGCTGGATTGACAACTGTAGAAAACTTGTCTACATTTCCTCAAACTGAGAATATCACTGAAATAACATCAAGAACCGTGGCAGACACGAATACACCACACCAAACTGAAAACTCCTCACCGGTGACTCAGATAACGCAGAAGAAGAATGTGAAGCCAACACCTATCCCTTATGTATCTCCGGGGCCGTACGTAGTGGAATACCCCTATGACTACCACTTCATTATAAATGAGTCAAAGAAATGTGAGGAGCAGAAGCCTTTTCTGGTTCTGATAGTTCCTGTGGCGCCCAAGAACAAGGCGCATCGTGACATCATCCGAAGCACATGGGGAAGTCAAAGTGAAGTACAGGGTAAAGTAGTGAAGCTGTTCTTCCTGCTGGGGATGCACAGTGGAGATGGAGTCGAGCAGGTCCAGGAGCAGGTGCAGCAGGAGAGCAAAGAGCATCAAGACCTGATCCAGAGCAACTTTGTGGACTGCTACAAGAACCTGACCATCAAGACCATGATGATGCTGGAGTGGCTGGACTCCTACTGCTCCGACGCCTCCTATGCCATGAAAATTGATTCGGACACGTTCCTGAATTTGCCTCTTCTCATCAACATGTTGTCAAACGCTCCAAAGACAAACTACATGACTGGACTTGTGGCGGGAAATGCTGCAGTCCTGAGAGATCCCAGCAGTAAGTGGTTTCTGCCTTTTGATCTTTACCCTAACCCGCAGTACCCACGGTATGCTTTGGGCTTGGGATACATTTTGTCTTTAGACCTCCCTAAAAAGCTAGTGGCAGCATCCAGGCATGTGAAAGCTCTTTACATTGAAGATGTGTATTTGGGGTTATGTATGCAATACTTGGGCTTATCTCCCACCAACCCCCCAAACTGGGGTTATTTTATTGTCTCTCCTTTGCAGTACAATCGCTGTACTTTTTCCGGGTTAGTAGTCTGCTTGATAGCTGATAATACTGATCGATTGTGGATGTGGGAAGACTATAATAGACCGGGGCCATACTGCTGATCTTTAAAAAAAAAAAAAAAAAAAAGGATGTTCCGGCTAAAAATGAAGGATTTACTTAATATATTGATACACCTTTACAAATGTATCCTAAATAAGAAAAAATACTTAATACATCCTCTTTTTGTTTACAACCTGCTGATTGTTATTGCTCAGATTTACAAGTGTTAAACAGAGCTCAGGGCAGAAGGTATTCTGTCACGTTGGGCTCCAAACTAAACACTCTTCCAGACATCAAATGCAATTTATTATTCTGAGTGAGAGTGCAGCTGTGAAACTGAGCATGTTAGATGCTGTAGATGCTGGATGATATCAGCAACATATTTAAATAACACTGATAATATGTACATATTAGCATATTTTTTTAATCGACTTATATCAGAATGTAAATGTTTTTGTATATGAGAGGATATTTTAAGCTTTCCTCAAAGGCAAAGCTCACAGTTTGACACTGAACGCCAACGTTTCTCAACCTTCTGTGAAGTCTAATGTACTTGAATAAATGTGAAGAAGGTAAAAAGGAAATTAAAATGGTTTCATATTAGTGCTGAACAATTTTGAAAAAATATCAAATTGTGAATATATTGACTGATATTGCAATTTTGATATGATTTGCAGTACTAAAGAGAATGATAATTTTTACCTTATTATTCTCATTTTAATTGAAAAACATTAAAATGATTATGGGGTGATTTTTTTTGCAGGGATCTGTGCCAAACAGAGATGTTTTCTTAAGTCTGTAGAATATGATGTGTAAGCCAGTGTAAGCATCTCTGCAGCACGACAGTATTTAATTTAAAATACTATTTTGACACATATTTCATCTTTAACAAATATTCTGCAATCTGCCATTTGAAAATAACAGTTTCGATCAAATTTTGGAGGATAACATGATGCTTTTTTCTTGTCGGGGTTGTGAAAAAATTGTTACATCAGGTCATAAAAAGGTAGAGAAACCCAACTCTATTCTCTGTTCTTGAGTTACAGTACCACCCTCTCTGCCCTCATTCACACGGTTGGTGAATGTACATTTATATATGAAGCATTACAGAGAAGGGTTTGGCAGTATTGGAGTGTTATAACTGTGTATAACAAAAGGTGGTGAAGTAGAAGGGGTGAGTGTTAAGCGTGTAGCTGCTATTCTGAAACAGATGGGTCAAATATGTTTCTTCTTCTGCCACATACTGTAATTTGACTCACAATGAGTACACTGTGCCTCTTATTTATCTCAGTAGCTTTTAAAAACCTTGAGACACGTCGCCATAATTAACCCTTCCCAGAAGGACAGGAAGTTGCTGCCTTGCATAAAGAGTAACGGTCTCTATGGTGCAACTGTGTCAGTGTTGAGTATTTAAACACTTTGACATTTTAAAGTAACTGGAGAGATTATTTTAACTGTAGCCGCTGAATGCTGCCACATTTCTACAAACTATTCACAGATCACTAAGCTGATCATATGCAATAAATAATAAGATATTAATAATAATCATATTATTATAATGATGTTTGTTTATAATTGCTGTAGTTTGATATGAAGATATGAAGTTTCTAATCATTTTAAAGTGTTAAACAGGTTGTAATATCTTGTGTCATCATGTGTGATTTTGCAGACAGGCAGTCACCTTCAGTGGTGCTCACTACAACCACTGATGACAAAATCTATTTATTATGTGTTTCAAATTAATTAATGAGATTTTCTTAGTTTAATTGACCGTAACTGTCAGTAACTGATATTCAGGTGAAATGTGTCAGATATAACAGTAAAAACTTACGGGTGTGCAGCTACATGCTGATTGATGTGTCTCATACAGGGAGATTTTTCAGCCTAAAGCTCAGTTTCTCTTCCAGTTGTTATACAGTGACACCAAGTGGACATTTTATTTACTGCAACTGAATAATGTGACAATAAAACATCTTGATGAGGACCTCACGGTGTCATGCTTAGTTATTCATGTGTGCAATATATTACCGACAAATTTGATTTGTTTGTTCATTAATATGCAATATTGTGTTAACTTTAGGGTATCATAGGAGTGACATAAAATTTGTAATAACATACAAAATATTAAATTGAAATATTTTCATTAAAGCCTCAGTATCTGGATATGGATCATAACTACATCTGTTAAAACACTGGTGACAGCTTTGTGTATTGATTTGTTGGATTTTCCACGTTGATGTTTACATTACATATAAGGACTTAAAGTTCGAGAGTATGTCCTGTCCAGTTATCTGTTTTTAAAATATAAAATCTGTGCACATCACTGCATCAGTTAGCAAAGTCATTATTAATAACATGACAAATGAAAGTCTTGATGATATTTCACAGTATGTGACCTGTTTTTATCAAACATTGTATACATCTATTCACCCATGTCCTAAAAAAAAAAAAAAAGTCCAGTAATTTCTAAAGAATGTCTCCAATAATGTCAAGAAAGGTGATAAGCATTTTAAAGCTTTGCCTGATTACTATTGCTGAAATCAAGGAGAATATCAAAGGTCTTAAAGATAACTGTGGAAATTATGGTCTTATCAGTGAATTTTATAAGGCCGTCAGTGAAGAACTAGCTTTATTCCTTCTCAGTAATTAATTAAGTGATTCAGGTTATCTAGAGACTTATCATTACAGGGAAGATTCTTTTATGAAAGGCTGAAGGCCTTTCAGGTTCTGTTTATGTTTCACTCTCTTTAGATATGTCAACTGAATTGTATAAAATGCTTAATTCACAATTATTGAACTTCATCTGTAAGAATAAACCTCACTACTTAAAAAGAGATATTTTGTACAACAGCAAAGATAACGGGGGCCTGGAAGATTAGGAAACACTTAACAATAGCTTTAAAATAAATTGGCTTATAACATTACATACATATACATACCTCTCCCAAATACTTATATAGTAATGTTGGTGGGATATTTCTTCTTAAATGCAACTATTCTATAGACAGATTACCTATTAAACAAGCTAATCTTCACAAACAGGCACTATTAGCATGGACCTTGGCCTATAAACACAGGTATTACACACGGAACAACAAAGATATTCAGTTTAAACACAAAACTCTGTTTATCCAGAAGTGGTTTGACAACAATATCATTCTAATTCAGCAACTTTTGAATGAAAACGGGTTATTATTGCCTTATAGAGTATTTCTGAAAAAGTTAGAAGTATTTGTTACATTGAAAGAATATTCGATGGTGTTTGATGCTATTCCAAAAGGTGCTTTACATGTTCTGAAAAATTCTCATGATGATAAAACTCATCATCATCATCATCATCATCATCATCATCATCATCATCATCATTGTCTTCCGATTGGAGAAGGAATATCTTCATTGGTGATTTAGATGTCCTAAATAAAAGAATGTAATTATAAGCAAATATGGAATAATATTACCTCAGTGCAAATGGACTTTACGGGCCATAACTCTTCAATGCAAAATTTGATTGCAACCAAATTTGGGAATATTGTACATACAGTGTGTAAGATTTCATACATACAGGGGGCACTACAGTAACATTATAACATGATATTCTACAGTTCTGTTGTCTATAATAAAATTAAACATGGTACACAAGTTCTCCATGAGAATGTGTGCAGCATATTGAAGCATGGCACCAATAGCCCCACCTTGTGCCCGTTAATAAAACACCTATAATAAAAAGTAGCAGCATGCACAGCTCCAAGTCTTGAACAGAGTATTGGTTGCATGGTTGTGGCAAGGAAAAAACAAACACTCACGGATCTATCTTCTTATTATTTATTGTGAACAGAAGTGGGGGCGTTTCAGCATAATAAAAAACAGAAGAAATGGCAATATACATATATATATATATATATATATATATATATATATATATATATATATATATATATATATATATATATATATATATATATATATATATATATATATATACACATATATTTATATATACACACACACACACATATATTTATATATATATATATATATATATATATAAATAGGTGAGGTTCAAACCAATCAGCGAAGAGAAAATATAATTGTATAATAGGATCCATCTGTGAATGAACCGCCTTGATGAAGCCTCTTCAAATGAAAGAGGTGTGACCTCAGTAATCAGCAAAAACAATGACTGGTGTCACAAACCGAAGGGCAACGAATATACAAAACTGAACGCCCAAGACCAGAAACACACAGCAGGAGACCATATATATAGAGGACAAAACAATCCAGATTAATAAATACAGATGCCCATGAATGCAACAAAACATAATAAAGAGATAACCTTCATAATGTGCATACATTCAATATAATGGTAATAAAATGGTAATAAAATTAATCTATGTTTAAAACTGACCAAAAAATAAATAATAAGAGGATAGATCTGTGAGTGTCGGTGTTTTGTTTGTTTCATTAATAAAACACCACCATACTACTACACAGTGGTCGATATTTGGTTGTGGACCGCCTGCCTGCCCACAATCCGGCAGTTTGGATCGGTGCATCCCTTGTGTGTTCACACTCAGCCAGATAAATCAGAAAACGCATCTTTTTCTCTCCATTTCGGCTCACTGTCCACACAGATATACATTATAGATTCAAGATTCAAGAGACTTTATTGTTTGTCACATAGTAACAGAAATTCCTCTTTGACACAGTTCAATCAAAGATTAAGGTAGACAAACATAACAATAACAAAGTAGAAACAGTGAAACAGTGAGAGCATCACAGTAAAATAAGTTATGAATGCTAACATCAATCTTCTGTAATTTTACACCAAAAGTCAGATAAATGTAAGTTCAAACATAGCCTTGTTATGATGTGTTTTACTAAGTGGAGATTTTTCACCTAATCAAAACCAGTTGCACAACACAAACTTGTTCTGGCGTAGAGATGAGTTGTTAGTGAATATTTGCAGCTACTAACTACCAGATGTGAGTGTTGCGCTAGCTAGCTGAATGAACCAACTGACAAAGCTAATGTTAGCTTGGTAATATCTGAAACACATTAAACCTCAAATTACTCAAATGTTAAACTAAATGACCAAATAAAGTCTGTTAGTTTAGCATAATCGGATACTTCCAAATTCTAAAAAAATTTTTTAATGAATTTTAAAGATTATAGATTGAAAGGGTAGATGTAATTTTAAGGATTTTAGCGAGATAATTTAACTTTCTTGGGAAAAACCACAGAAGACAAATTGTTATTCAAAGCAGAGTAATTTTATTCTTAAAACATCTGGAGGAGATATTTAAATATGCATATGACTAAAATGTTAAATTACTTGAATTTCAGGTTGCAACGACAACAAACAAACAAACAAACAAACAAATTGCTTTGTAATTTCGGAGAGGCAATACAGATACAGTATAAAAGACATTAACAGTACAAATGACTCAAAGAAACACTTTAATTTTTTAGTAAGCAGCTAGGAAAAGAACATGGACAGAGTTGAACAAATGTTTCAAACACGACCAGCAGTGTGACAAGTGTGAATGAGTGAATGAGGCTTGTTTGTGATTTCACATTTTACACAAGACAAATCATTACATAATCATTATAAATCTACTCACCATTATAATAGTCTCATATTAGTGTCATTATCCCCCTTGAATTTATTTCTCAAGATAAAGATTTACAAAAATAAAATGATCATAAAATATCCTACAGTGCAAAACAACTGAATAATAAATCTAACGGTCACATTTTAACATTCGGAGGTTTTTTAACACACATCCAGCAGAGACCGACATTCACTATTAGCCAAATGAGTGATCAAATCTACATTACTTTTGATCACAATTTAAAAAACACTATATAAATAAAAATATAAAATTATATTAAAAATATATTTAAAAAAACAACAACAACACTGAATGAATCCTCACATTTAGCTCAATAAAGCTTGCTTTATATGAAAAACATTATCTACTTCAGAAACTTCAAATACTCAATGAGGACTTTGATGCTTTACAGTGTGTTCATCTAATTGTTTTTTAGGTTGATGCACCTTATGTGAGACTTGTATATAGTGTGCATGTGCCTAATACCTAATACTGTCCTATTTTAAAGGAATAGTTAGACATTTTGGAAAATACGCTTGTTTGTTTGCTTGGCGAGAGTTAGGCCCTGTTTATACTTGGCATGAACATGCGTCTCAGGTGATCCGATCACAAGTGGACAGCTCTAAGTACAGATGTGAACGCACCGAAGACGCATTGAGGACGATCCGCTTGCTCAGACCACATTCGGAGGTGGTCTGGGCCACATGTGGCCACATTGAAAGACCACCTACTCAACTGACGTCCTCTATTTTCTGCCAGACTAGGCACGGGAATTGCCTTGCTGCCTCCCGGTTTGTGAATCCTCCATCCAAAGCTGTGTTCAACTTGTTTGATAACAGGATAAAGAAATGTATCATTTTGTTTTTCTGTTTTTCATGTGAATTAAAAAAATGTTTTTTTCCTGTTTTTCCTGTTCTCCTGACTAGTTTTTCTCTTCAAGCCGGCAGTTGGAATAGATATTAAACCAAAACCAGAAAATAACTTGCTTGTCTGTCTAAATTTTAATTCTCTTTCCTCTGGATAGTTTCCTCTGTCCTGTCAAGTTAATAACTCCAGTTTTTAGTTTTGCTCAACATAATGAGCTCAGGATTTAGATATACATTGCTGCTCACTTTGTTTTTGCTAACCGGTAGCTCACTGGATGAGACTCACGCAATGCATTCTGCTTGTTGTAGGATTCCCCCTTAAAAGCAATATGGGAAAACTACAGCCTTTTTCTCAGTTTTCTCTAGTCATGGGGCACCAATATCAAAAAATAATTGCACATTTCTACTTCACAGGTGACCTAGTTTTAAGAAGTCATCATATTCACAGGAGAAAGCAAATAAGCATATTTCCCAAAATGTCAATCTTTTCCTTTAATTTTTCACTTCTAGCTGCTAGCCGTTACGGCATGAAATGAACATGTAATGATACTTAGCTTTTTTGTCATGTCATTTGACATTGATCAGAAAGTGCAAAACTAAACTAAAAACGAAACTAAAAAATGTAGGTAACTAGTGTTGTGTAGTAAAGAGCATTTTGTTGCTGTTGTGTGTATGTATCTCCTCGTCTCTTTTCTTTACAACTTGAGCTTCAGAGTTAAACCAGATGGTCTTTCAACCTTAGTTACTGTGCGATGTATCAACTCCAGGCAAGGTGAGGAAAAAAATTACATAGCTTGAATTTTCTAGGTAGTGCTGAAATGATTAGCTGATTACTTGATTTGAAAACTAATGGATGGAAAGTAAAAAAAAAAACATTTGCTTCCATTGGATATTTTGGTAGTTTTTTCACTGTTGGTCAGACCGTTGCTGTTGGAAACATGACTTTAGGCTGTAAACTGTGATGAGTGTTTACAGAATTTTCTACAGTATTTGTGCAGAAGCATTTGGCTGAATGCCTGACATACTGTACGTCACTGAAATGCTCATGTGTGATAGTTTCAGGGTGAACCAAAGTTCTGCCGCCACTTCCTGTCTGTTCACTGTTCCACTAGCTTCTGTTCAATATAATCTCTCACTGAACCCTTCCCAGTCAGTCAGTCAGTAGGATGTATTCTCTGGGGACCATGAATGTCTCTAGTTACTGAGATATTTCAGTCTGGACCACAGAAGTGAGCTGACCAACAGATATTACCATCCTTAAGGCCTTTGCACACTAGGGGCGTGATGAATAAGCAACATGAAAATGCAAAATAATCGCCTGCGAATAATCTGCATCAAAACTAACTAACACCGGCAGCTCGGTGTGGATTGAACATATACAACGCTCTCCTCTTCTTTTGTTGAGTGAGTAGAAGAAGGACAAGATCATCATCACAGGATGATGTTGACATCATCACCGACCTGCATTCAGCATCTCTGTCCACAGAAGCAGCCGTCTGACTGCCTTCACCAGGCTGACTGTGTGAAAGTACTCATGACAAAAACAGTCTGAAAAAAACATACTGACACGCGAATTAATCGCACACAAAAAAACACCCCCAGAGTGTAAAGGCCTTTAGAATTGCTAGCGTAGCTTTGGACCCACCATCACTGTCTACACAAATGGAGTAAACCACCTAAACAGAATCTAAAAGTTGTGCTTTCACTTTGGTTGAAACTCTGTGGCACCTTTGAAACCACCATAAAACACCTAAACAGCTGACAGAAGTTCCCACTTCAAGACCAAAATTTCCACAAACATGAAACTAATAACTAACTAACTAGCCAGCTAACTGACTAATGATACCATAATAGGTCATATAGAAATAGATTAGTAGGAAAAAAGTAGAAATCGGTGCCAATGTATGATTAGAATAGTTTCTTTGATCAATCAATTTGGGGCACAACACAAGTGCAGGCCACAGGGATCTTGATAACTTCAAATGTGAGCCGATATTTGTCTGAGTCAGGATCAAGCCGAGTCTTCTTCAGGACTGTCAATGGAGCAAAAACAGGCACAGAGTTGTAGTTGTGGTTTTCCTCCTCGTTGATGATGCAGCCCCTGCAAAGGCACTTTGCAACGGAAATCTCATTAGGGAGCCAGCTGTCATCTCGGTGTGTGCTGAAGGAGACAATCCGACAGAACAGACATTAAGAACTCACAAGGCGATCAATACAGCAACTAATCACAATGAGTTTGACATCTTAAGTTTCTGCTGCACCAGCATTTCTTTTCTGTTCTCTCAGTTTGTAAGTATTATAACTAAAGGTCTAACTAATAGGATTTAAGATGGATCAGTTCCATTTATTTTTATTATCTTTTGTTGTATTTTATCATAATATTTTATTAACCGTTTGCTTTTATTGTCTTTTTCTAATTTTATGTAAAGCACTTTGTAACTTGTTTTGAAAAGTGTTATATAAAAAAAGGTATCATTTAAAGGATAGGACCACATTTTTTCTAGTCTGTTGTCGGACTCAACAGTTTTTAAAATCGATGCAGCAGAACCACAGATGTCCTCTTTTTTTATTCCACACATTTTTCTTCCTTGTCAAAACTTGGCGCCTACATTACCCACAATGCACCTCCACCACTGACAGTTGTATTGGAGATTTGGGCGTGTTACGCTAGAAGTGGCTGGTGTAGCCTGGAGCTGCTAGCCTCCACCAGAGATGAAGAGCAGGCTACAGATGTCTAGTAACCTTCACACACAGCTCTCATAACACTGTAATCATTCTTCCTCTCTATACTGGATGTGAAATATAGGTCTTTATTGTAGAGCTGCAACAATTAGTTGATTGATTGACTAGTCGATCAACAAAAACTTAATCGGAAAGTATTACAATGAGTACTTTACTTATTCTTACTTACACTTAATTTTGTTGCTAATTCTTCTGTACTTTTACTTAAGTAAAAATTGACTCCAGGACTTAAATATGTTTATATATTGTTACACGGTTGTTGTAAAAATCCCTTTGTTCGTTGAGGTAAGCACTATATAAATGCAGTCCATTTACCATATTGTAATATGACTACTATGGCTATTAGTAATGGATCTGAATACTTCTACCACTGTACTATACTGTATAAATTCACTGTGAAATGAGCCAATCTGCATCATTTTACTTATATATAGTTTTGTTGTGAATACCTATGTACTTTTACTTAAGTAAAATGTTGAATAATAACTTATAATGAAGTAATTTCAGTAATTTGACTTATAATGAAGAATATTTATACTCATTCTGTATATTGCTACTGTTACCTAAGGGAAGATAGTGGTGGAAAATAACTGAGTACATTTACTCAAGTACTGTCCTTCTAGCACTTTACTTAGGTCTTTACTTACTTTTTCCTCAGTAGTGTATCATTTAAACATGTTTTAGACTTTGTCTAATAATAACAATAATACTACTAATAACAACTTCTGTATCTTGCTTCTGCTCCACCACATTTTAGGATCAAATATTGTACTTTTTACACCACTACATTCATTTGACAGCTATAGTTACAAGTTACTTTGCAGATTAAGATCTTATATAAAAACATGATTTTCTTGTAGAATAGAATATTTATTTTAAAAACTACTTAGCAATATATAAAGCAGTGAATATTAGCTTTTCTATGAGCTGCAACAGTAAAATACTGATACTCATTCACGCAACTGCAATAATAATCCAGTAATATCATACAGTACATTATTTGCTTAAGCTGTGGAATAGTAACTGAGTACAACTATAGTTACTAGATACTAGATCAATATTTTACATCCTAAATATATGAATTTCTCATAAAAGATGATGTGTTCTTTTAAAAAACTACTTAACAATATATAACATTTTTCATGCAGGACTTTTACTAGTAATGGAGCATTTTTACATTTTTGTATTGGTACTTTTACTTAAGTAAAGTATCTGAATACTTCTCCTACCACCTGTTGTGATAATAAGAGATTCCTGCTGAGTCGTGACGTTAATGATTGTTTTTGTCCCTCTGTGGCCTCCATACCTACATGTTGTGCCTCACCTGTACTCCCACGGGGACAAGGAGCGCTTATTCGGATCGCCGTGCATCTGGTTGACCGCCTTCACGCACTCCCCCCTGTCCAGCTGCTGGGTTGAAATGACTCTCAGCTTTCTCTGGTGCCATTCAAGAAACAGTCCGGTAGTATTTTCAAACTTTTCTACTCTGATGCGTCTGGGGCCCTTGTCCGCTCTGCTGGCAGAAATCTGGTCGTTGAGGAACAGCAACGAGCCGAGAGAGATCTATAAACATATAAAAACAAAACATTTTTAAAAAGTCCCACTGTGGAGAATCTGTCCAAAGCTCCATCCAGATCCACGCATGAAGGAAACTGTAAAAGCTGGAAGCTGTAATCTGTGAGGTGAAGTATGTAAAACAAAGTGTGCTCCGCCTGGTGCACAGTCATAATTACCATTTGCAGACTGACCCACGTCATCTTGCACTCGAACAGATTTGACTGATACCAACTGCTCCATTGAACCCTATATATACACACTGTATCTATATGAAGGCTTGCACACCCAGCCACGGGCGTTTGTTTTGGGAAAATCCTTAAAACGAGTATTTCCTTCTACCGAATCACTGCTTCAGAGCGCGAAAAACACCACCACCATCTAATCCCGCCTCCTGGTGGGTGTTTTGTTTCACTTGCGCATTGCTGAGGTCTGACAGGGATGATAACAACTCCAAAATTGATCTCATATCTCATTTATTTAACTAAAAACACCTCATGATAGTAGACTGTATGTTTAAATCTAAACATCTACACAGTAAAACTGCCTTGAATATTAATTGAACTGATGTTAAAGTGATTATTTTGTACTTTATACACTGAGTAGTGCACTATTTATTAACTTTTTAGATTTTGTCAGGACTTTAATAAGTCAGTCTTCATTGTCTATGGCAGTAGTTCTCAAACTTTTTCAGGTCAAGGACCCCTAAACTGACACAAATTAGACAATGGACCCCCATCTGATAAGATTTTTGCTTTAAAATGTTTTATTACAGAAAGTGTATGAAACTGATGATCAGAGTAGTCAAACATTCTGTCATTGTGTTACTTATGGATGGAATTATAGTGAAAATAAACGATTCCTCTTTTTGCTGGAAACTCCTCAAGGACCCCTGGGTCCCCAAACCCCACTTTGAGAACCGCTGGTCTATGGTACCATTTTTTACACCGCTGGTACTATTTTTGATTTCTGTAAGTTAAGAGGAAAACAGAACAACTGCTTCTACTGCAATAATAATATAATAGACCTTGTTATGACAAGTCAAAACATTAAAAGAAATAAATAATTCACTTTGCTACATTAAAATGTGGTTATAAGGACATTTTTAAGTGTTTATTACAGTATTTTTAACAACATAACCTCCTATGAATACATATTTTATATTATTGCAACAGTTTTATATTATATTTTCATTCATTATCTGTTTAAATACCATAATCCTGTTACGGATGTTTCACAGGAACAATTAAAGATGTTAAATGATATCAGTAAACATTTAAAAAGACCTTATATCTACTTACAAAATGTTAACATACGGCTTATGAATCATAAATAAGGGGTGGGTTAAAGTTTGGCATTCATTGTATCGAACAGTTATAGATATCTGTGATTCTGTTTATTTGAAATGATAATTAAATTATTTGTTTGTTATGTCACAAAAATATGCAATACAAGGTGCTTCACAAAACATGAGGAAAAAAACAAAGAAAGACGCAAGAAATAGAAACATTGAAAACACAACTGAAAGGATTATCATAACAGACTAATCAAAGTGAGGAATTAAAAATGAATAAAATTAAAAGTAAATAAACTAACACTGATATGTGAGTATCTTGCACTATAGGGGAGAACGGGGTAAATAGAGCCAGTGGGTAAAATGAGCCACCTTTACCAAGGTAACCACAAACAAAAGTAATCATGTGACCACAAACAGAAAGAAATAGTCAACATTACTCAATCCATGTTGGACTCAACCTGATTGAGATGCGGTGGCATGACCTCAAGAGAGCAATTCACACCAGACATCCCAAGAATATTGCTGAACTGAAACAGTTTTGTAAAGATGAATGGTCCAAAATTCCTCCTGACCGTTGTGCAGGTCTGATCTGCAACTACAAGAAATGTTTAGTTGAGGTTGATTACTCAATCCATCTTGGACTCAGTCACATGGAGAGAGTGGTCAGCAAAACAGAGCAAAAAAAAAGATTTTTGTCATGCTAAGTGAATTCATCATGTTATTAAAGTTATCAGTCTTGAATCTTAATTTAAAAAGATCAGTTTTGGACATTATTACATGTTAATTTAAGTCAGTGTAAGCTACAAAACCAGGTCATAAACTTAGCAAAACTGTGGATCTGAACCACTGTGTGAAACAGTTTTGTCTAAATGGAGGTTTTGGGGTAAAACGTGCCAGTGATGTTGGGGCAAGTTGAGTCAATGGTTCAATTTACCCCCAAAATGATTTTCTGACACTCTAGAGACTAGAGACACTGTTCATGTTTGATCCCTGTTACAAGTGCTACAATGTTGATGAATTAATACCTAATTGTTGACTAACGTTAGATTTAAGCCACACGCAAACCTGCTGTACATACAGACTGCTGATAAATTAAAGGAAAAACCAACATAAAGTGTCTTAGTAAGGTGTTGGACCACCATGGGCCACCAGAACAGCTTCAATGTGCCTTGGCATTGATTCTACACGTCTCTGAACTCTTCTAGAGGGATGAACACCATTCTTCAAAAAGATATTTCCTCATCTGGTGTTTTGATGATAATGGTGGAGAGTGCTGTCTAACATGTCAGTCCAAAATCTTCATAAGTGTTCAGCTAGGTTGAGATCTGGTGACGGTGAAGGTCATAGCGTATGATTCACATCATTTTCATACTCATCAGACCGTTCAGTGACTCCTTGTGCTTTGTGAATGGCTCATTGTTCTAAAACCTTAATAATTAAATAACTTGTTTTAATTTCTATGGTTACACAACAACCTCTGAGGTACTATAATAGTTACTATATATAGTAACTATTATTTGAAACAAATACACTTTCATTTTTCAGTAAAATCATCAAATGTAAAAAGTGGCTCATGTTACCCCATTCTCCCCTACTGTGTAATCCCCCTAGAGAGCTAAGAAATAACAATTAAGTCATTTTTAAAGCGAAAGTATTTTTTTTTTTGTCATCTTTGGCAGTAAACTGAACATCTGTAAGTTTTAGACTGTTGGACTGCTAGAGATATCTTAAATCAATGTTCTAAAGCCAAAAAAAGTCCCATCAGTGACATTTGTAATGTGACTCAAGGTTTGCTGCTACACCCTAAATAACCAAATTATGTCATAAAAAATTGGATGATACAATGATACACAGAGAGGCATCCACAGGCAACCCCTGAACATTTCTCATCCCACTTGACACAGAATATTCAGTAGCACTGTCATATAATGACACATACACATGCTGCTTTGGTAACAGCAGAGAAGAGAAACCATGTCATTATGTGGCCACTGTGTGATGACATACTCCTGGTATGATGCAACATCGGATAGATCTCCTCCCCCTTTTAACCTGGTGGATATAAACATGTGCAGCCTGTTTTTAGTAACAGACATGGGCTTGGCCATTAACAGATTTAGCTTTCTCACTTCCTCCTGTTCGATTAACCTTGTGACCATCAATAAAATCAAAAGGAGAAGTTAACTCAAACATGACACCTTGAATTTTTTAAAACTGTCTGTTGAAAATTTATTTTAACAATCACCTTTTTGCATGTTTGCCTGTTTCCAGCACAATAATGAGTACACAGTTTAAAGGTGCCTTTAATCTCTTCCACTCCACCCCTTATTTCAGAGCACTTAAAAAGTCTGTAGCCTCTGAACCACAGTGACTATATGTATAAATTGGGTCTTGCCAGAAAGAAAATTTCCCAGAGTTTCTTGTGATACAGAAACAGAGCAGCTGGTCTTTGAAGTTAGTAGAAATGGAAAACTTTGTCTAAATGTATCTATTTTGCTTGGCTGAAAATGGTTTCAGCCTAAATAACTGCCTGTGGTAATTTCTGTAAAGGTCAAGGGCAGAATGGGGCTGCAGACTGCCTCACATTTGAAGAAGATAGCACACAGTGTGACAAGTCTACAGTGATTTATACATGAAAAAGTCCAGGTAGATTTCCAAAAGGGACATTTGGAGAGTCTGTATTTTTGTAAAAAATCGAGACCAACATACAACATCTAAATATAGGTCAAACAGTTTCTATAAACTGTCGACAAAGATACAAGTAGAGTGAAGGTGTGTAAGAGTGCAGAGAGTGTTGAATAAATATTGAATGGGTAATGTAATAAGCTACTTTATATACATATAAGTGGTTATGTAGAGTGTATACATGTGTACATTTGTGTACTGTATATACAGTTGCAAGAAAAAGTATGTGAACCCTTTGGGATAACTTGGATTTCTGCATAAAATGTGTTCTGATCTTCATCTAAGTCACAACAATAGACAAATGCATTCTGCTTAAACTAATACTGCACAAAAAATTATATGTTTTCATTTTTTATTGAACACAACATGTAAACATTCACAATGCAGGGTGGAAAAAGTATGTGAATCCCTAGGCTAAAGACTTCTCCAAGAGCTAATTGGAGCCAGGAGTCAGCCGACATGGAGTCCAATCAATGTGATGAGATTGCAGATGATGGTTAAAGCTGCCCTGCCCTATAAAAACACACACCAGTTTTGAGTTGGCTGTTCAGCTCAAGAGGCATTGCCTGATGTGAACCATGCCTCGCACAAAAGAGCTCTCAGAAGACCTACGATCGAGAATTGTTGACTTACATGATGCTGGAAAGGGTTACAAAAGTATCTCTAAAAGCCTTGATGTTCATGTGTCTACAGTAAGACGGATTACCTACAAATGGAGAAAGTTCAGCACTGTTGCTACTCTACCTCGGCGTGGTCGTCCTGTAAAGATGACCGCAAGAGCACAGCGCAGAATGCTCAATGAGGTGAAAAAGAATCCTAGAGTGTCAGCTAAAAACTTACAAAAATCTCTGACACATGCTAACATTTTTGATGACAAATCTAAAATAATAAAATCATTAAACAAGAATGGAGTTCATGGAAGGAAACCGCGGAGGAAGCCACGGCATCAAAGAAAAACATTGCTGCAGGTTTGAGCATCTGGACGTTCTACAGCACTACTGGCAAAATAAAACTTAAGACCATGTCCGTGAAATGAAGCTCAACAGAGGATGGGTGGTGCAACAGGAAAATGACTCCAAGTATAAAAGTAAATCAACAACAGAACGGCGTAAACAGAAGAAAATCGTCATCTGGATTAGCTCAGTCAGAGTCCTGTCCTCAACCTGATTGAGATGCGGTGGCATGACCTCAAGAGAGCAATTCACACCAGACATCCCAAGAATATTGCTGAACTGAAACAGTTTTGTAAAGATGAACGGTCCAAAATTCCTCCTGACCGTTGTGCAGGTCTGATCTGCAACTACAGGAAATGTTTGGTTGAGGTTGATTACTCAATCCATCTTGGACTCAGTCACATGGAGAGAGTGGTCAGCAAAACAGAGCAAAAAAAAAGATTTTGTCATTCCAAGTGAATTCATCATGTTACTAAAGTTATCAGTCTTGAATCTTAATTTAAAAAGATCAGTTTTGGACATTATTACATGTTAATTTAAGTCAGTGTAAGCTACAAAACCAGGTCATAAACTTAGCATAACTGTGGATCTGAACCACTGTGTGAAACAGTTTTGTCAAAATGGAGGTTTTGGGGTAAAACGTGCCAGTGATGTTGGGGCAAGTTGAGTCAATGGTTCAATTTACCCCCAAAAATTATTTTCTGATATTTTAGAGACTAGAGACACTGTTCATGTTAATGTTTGATTCCTGTTACCAGTGCTACAATGTTGATGAATAAATACCTAATTGTTGACTGATGTTAAGTTTACGCCACAACATATGATTCACATCATTTTCTTACTCATCAAATCATTCAGTGAACTCTCGTGTCCTCTGGATGGGGGCATTGTCATCCTGGAGGAGACTACTCCCATCAGGATAGAAATGTTTCATCACAGGATAATGGTGCTGACTCAAACAAATGAGACAGATGAGATAATTAGATAACTTGTTTTTTTCCATGGATACACAACATGAGGTATATATAGTAACTATAATTTGAAACAAATACACTGTCATGTTGAGGTAAAATCATCAAATGTAAAAAGTGGCTCATGTTACCCCGTCCTCCTCTACTGTGTAATCCCCTAGAGAGCTAAGAAATAACAAGTCATTTTTAAAGCAAAAGTATTTTTTTTTTGTCATCTTTGGCAGTAAACTGAACATCTGTAAGTTTTAGACTGTTGGACTGCTGGCCAGAATGTTATCTTAAATAAAGAGATATCTTAAATCAATGTTCTAAAGCCAAAAAAAGTCTCACAACAGATGAAGTGAAGTCAACAAAAACATTGCCTCTGCTCCCCAAATACCAGGCTATCATCACTGAGACTCTCATTATCATGTGAAAAGACTGAAAACTATGTAGCTCTGAATTGTTGAGATATAGCGTCAAACTGTTTTCCACCATTTCTGTGTTCCTGATTTGTTGGGCATGGCTAAAACGGCTATACTGTGACTGAAAAAGTGAAAAAAGTGGATTGACTTCATGAAGAGCTGATGAAGAACATTGATGGGGAGCTGAGGGATACCAACAACACCCACCTCTGCAGTGACCATTTTACACTGGATACTTTTGCAAACTTTCATCGGAGACAACTGGGCTTCACGGATAAACTGCTGTTACTGGTGAATGGGGCCGAGCCTGGGCTTCCTCCTCCTGTCCGGCCAACATCCGGTGCCATGGTCGGCAGTCACATTACATGTCCACCAATGAGTGTAAGTTGCCTTGTGTGCTTATTTTATAATTATAATCCACAGTAACTATTAAATGTTGAAGGTGAGCCTCCTAACGTGATTTTACATTGTGTAAACTAGCATCATTTTCATGTAATAGTGTATGTAATGAAAATACACTGTTCATCTACAAGCTAACGTTATGTAGTAGGGGGACACTAGAAACCAGGTACAATTCATCAGGGTGAGAGCACCTGAACCATTAAGAGGCTCATGAGGCACAGGTGTATCAGCCTCACTGTTGCTCCTGTGATCATCTTGCACACATGCTTCCTTGGTAAACGCTTGGTATTTCAACTAGTATTATTTGATTGTTAGGGTAATGTAGGGGTGCAAACGCATCCTGAGATATTGGATTTTTATGTCAACATTGAATTTTTTTGGATTTGATTATGTATCTATGGTTTTATCTTTTTTAGTGCTGCAGCTGTTGTAGGCCTCCGGTCACAGGAGCGGCTGGTGCAGTGGAAGTTCACCTGTTGGGGGGGGGGGGGGGTTATCTTGTGTGCAGTTTGGTTATTTACTGTTAGCATACTTCCAGTGCATCAGCCAACTTGCTGGTGTGCCACATTCCTACAGCAAGACGCTTCAACTTTTAACTCCACCTATACAAGTGATGTCAGTGACCCTGATTGTAATAAACCAGCCTGTTATGGCACTTTGACCCACACACTGACCTTTGGCTTTGTTAATGAAGTTCACCTGTATTTATTTCTGAGCCTAGACAGGTGTCACATTTGGCATTGTCAGCAGAATTTTGAAGGAGTGTGTGGTAATTTTTTTTTTTTTTTTGTATGGCCATTTCAGCAATTTTTTTAGATCCGGGTAGTAAACAGCAATCAGCACAGAAGATTGGAGAGATATACAGCTCCTGGTCTGTAGTCTACTCAGAGGACCAAAGAGAAGTCCACAGCTTCAGCATTTTTTTTTAACTAAACTAGCTTTACTGAGACTTTAAAGAGTTTGTTTGGCAAACTATTAAAGTGATTGAAATTGAGGAGCAATTAGGTGAGCAACTAAGAGCTCTCCGAGCCGAGAACAAACAGCTAAAATTGTCCATTTCCAACCCCCCTACTACAACCCAACTGAGAGAACGGTGTACATCCCTCGGGAAAGGCGGTGTCCTAGATTTTATGGTCATCAAGACTCACCTGACAATGTTGGCCTTGAGGACTAGAGGCTTGTCTGGAGGACAGACACCTCTCAGACAGGAAAAAACCATTTTCCTCTTTGATCATTTGGGTGGAGAACCCCAAAGTGAGATAAAGCACTGCCTATGCAGGGAAACGGAAAACGCATATCGGCTTATCAGTATCCTGAAGGCCCTGTATAGTGGCAAAAAGTTAATGGTAGTATTGAAAAACATTTTTATAAACGTAAACAGCAGGAAGGAGAGTCACTGAGGCAGTTTTCCCATGCAAGAAAGTTAAACAGTAGTAAGAGAGCATCACAAATCACTGCTACTGGTCAGCATCCGGTTCATTCAGTGGAGAGGAAACAGTGGTGAAGTCTCTTCTCAACCATGTGCATGTCCATGAAAATCCACTCTTCCCCAAGTGCCTCCACCCTCTTCCAGTGACAAAAACAAGAGGCTGAAGCCTGATATGCCACTATTCAATAGCAATTGTCATTTAATTAGAATGCACTCTTCATCTTTTATGTTCTTGTTATTCTCTTTCCCCATCAAGCCACAAAGGCCACCTACAAGCTTGAGAAGATTCTAATGAACAAACGTGTTCTTGGTGATGTCAAGTCTGATTTTGCAGTTCGCGCCGAAAAACATGGCATTCTCATACTTAGGGATGCTCTGCAGGTAAATTGTATAGTAAACATGTTGTCAATATTGTGTAGTAGATAACATACAATGCGTTCAACTCATAATTAGACCATCGAGACTGGGTATTCATTTTTGTGACAATATTAAAAAGTCATATTGTAGTGCAGTCCTGGTCTCTCTTTTTTTACAATATTGTGTAGTAACAGGGCTTCTCATTTCAGGCTTTACCTGGCTGCATTGCATTTCAATGAAAATTCTGGGCGTATCCCAGTGAGGACTGCAGCAGGACAACTGTGGTTCCAAATAAAATTTCTGAGGGCCAAGAGAAGGGGACATGTTGTGTCCATGGTGAAGACCAAATATACTACTGGTTAGTCAATTATCAATTGTATCAATACCATTTTTCATCTCCCTACTAATGTATGCATGATTCCAAACACATTTTACCTGCTTGCAAGATTTAGACACCACCTGAGCGACGAGGTGTATGGCAAAATTATAAACAAGCATTCAAATTTCAAGATGTATAATTGCAGTTATCTTGGTAACAGTTTGTCAGTTGAGACATATGAATTACTCAAACTATATGCTATGTTATGTGCTCTCTTCTGTGTTTTAGACTACGTCACAGAGCTTATGGACCTCCTCTTTAACGAGGTCGTCCATGACCCTGCACCCTTTGTGGCTGAGCTGAAAGCAGTGGCTGTTCCTGGATTCCTGTGCTCACAGTATGAGCGACCTGAGAAGGCAGATGCAATAGATAGGCATGTGTCCAGGTTCAGCTGTCCAGGTGGGGTGGGAACAGCTCCAACACATGGTGACCCAACATCTGACTCTGCTGCAAATGAGGACTGAGGTGTTGGAAGGAGGCTTCACAGTGACAGTTACTGTTGGGGACCCACACCAACCCACCATAATGGGTTGTCAGTAATTTTCAATGATGTGAAATGCTTTTTGTCCATTAATTCTTCTGTGTAGGTGGTGAATACGGTGGAGCAGACAAGTGCTGCTTTAAATCTTGGTCAACTTCAGCTGGTGCAGGTACCAGTCACAACAGTGACTGTAGAGGGGTTCCTGGCCATCTATGTTGATGCTTCAACAGCTAACAAGGATCCGGTTATCTGTCACACTCTTCCCTTGCCTGAGGACTTCCAGGTGAAACATGATTGTGGACTACTGTGAAGCACTTCAGTCCTTTTGAATTGTGTCCTATTGAGATGTGAAATATCAACATTACATAAACATAAACCATAAACATACAGGTAAGATACTCACAGCTTCTCGTGGTTGGAAATATTCTCCAGTTTGAGAAGAGTCCCTCACTTAGCAAACACCCTCCTCCCTGGTGCAGATGAGAAGCCGTATGAGTACTACATATGCCATACTCGTTTCACACAGAGCGGCAACAAGAAGATGCGAGTTCTGCAGAAACACACAGAGAACATGGCAAAGTTGCAGTTTGTCAGTGTCTTCGGGCCCAAACGCACTAAAAGCGATAATGAGATTGATGCTCCTATGACGCACTGCACAGCATCAGATTTGAAATGCCAACACCACAGAGCCAACACAGATTTGTAATTTTGTTCTTTGTATTAACCGCTGCATTAGTTGGATGTAATGAATGAATGAAAAGGAGAAATGCAGACAAGGGAAATGAAGCTGAAACTAAGAGCGTCTGTTTCCACAGTAAATCTGTGACTGTTTGATGGTTATTTCTTTTGTGCTGTAAAACGTGACTGCCGTGAAATAATCAGAATTTCACTAACCAAGACCACTCCTTCTAGAATATGGATTTAATGGTTTATTGGAGGGGTGATGGAAGAGCAGGGTGAAAAGGAGGAAGGATAGTTAGAGGGATGATTGGAGAGGCAAGGATGGATGGGGGAAGGGAGAGGGTCGGGGGTGTGAGGATGCGGGGGTGAGGGTCGAGGGGATGAGAGTCGAGGGATGGGGAGAAAGAAGAGCAGGCGGGAAAGAGGGGAAGGAGGGAGTGGATAGGAGAGTGATAGATGTAAGGCTCATGAGGCACAGGTGTATCAGCCTCACTGTTGCTCCTGTGATCATCTTGCGTACATGCTTCCTTGGTAAACGCTTGGTATTTCAACTAGTAATATTTGATTGTTAGGGTAATGTAGGGGTACAAACGCATCCTGAGGTATTGGATTTTTATGTCAACATTGAATTTTTTTGGATTTGATTACAGATGATTGTATTACAACATGTAATGTAATGTATCTATGGTTTTATCTTTTTTAGTACTGCAACTGTTGTAGGCCTCCGGTCACAGGAGCGGCTGGTGCAGTGGAAGTTCATCTGTTGGGGGTGGGGGAAGGGGGGTTATCTTGTGTGTAGTTTGCTTATCTACTGTTAGCATACTTCCAGTGCACCAGCCAACTCGCTGGTGTGCCACATTCCTGCAGCAAGACGCTTCAACTTTTAACTCCGCCTACACAAGTGATGTCAGTGACCCTGATTGCAATAAACCAGCCTGTTATGGCACTTTGACCCACACACTGACCTTTGGCTTTGTTAATGAAGTTCACCTGTATTTATTTCTGAGCCTAGACAGGATGGGGAGAAAGAAGAGCAGGGGGGAGTGGATAGGAGAGTGATAGATGTAAGGAGGAGAGGCGTCGACATCAGGGAGGTAAGTGGGAACAAGGGGGTTGAGACTCAGGGTAGGGGTGCTGTCTCAATGATCTGGCATCTGTACGAAGCCCCCTGTTCCTGTGTTCAAGCAGAGAAAAGAGGAAAGTTAGCGGAGGAGTCAGGTGGGAGGGACTTGCAAGCTGAGATAAAGAGGAGAGGAGCGGATGTGGTGTGTCTAAATACCCTGAGGTGGGGAAATGGGATGTGTACAAGGCGTGGTCTTTGGTTCCCGAACTTTATAAGTCTATAAACTTCATATAACGTTTTATTTCTCTCATTCAGAGGTTTTGTTCTCACTACTGCCGAGTCTCCTTGCTCGACCAACGCCGAGCTGTCTCTCTCTCTCTTTCTCTCTCTCGCCGGTGCTCAGCTGGCTCGCGCTCTCTCTCTCTTTATCGGCTGCAGAAACAACATCTTTGGTTGCTGTGACCTCTCATTTTGGGAAACACAATCAGAGTTGGGGCGTCAAGACGGCCTTTGAAAAAAGTAGGTAGCAAATCTGCCTGCCTGTTTTTCTTACCTCTTGCTTCAGCCCATCCCTGCATTTCCAGTGGCCCATGGTCTGCCTACTATATGTTCAGGGCATTCTGCAGGGAGTTGGGATTCAGGCAGACAGGCTCGAGGCTTGGATGAAGAATCATGCACCATGGCTCTTCAGGAAGCTCTCTATTCTGAACCTGTTGGAGTATGTGTTAGAAGGTGTTTTAGTGCTAGAGATATAGTACTAAAACATGTTCAAACGTGGGGATGTGTAGGCAGAAGAAAGCTGCTAAACGAAGCATCCATTTTTCAGATTGTAGTGGTGGTACTTGATTGACAGTTGACAGTTGAGCGGGGCGTGGTTTCAGTGCATTCAGTGGACACGATTTTGAAGGTTAATTTTATACACTTGGCGATTTTTTTAATCATTCAAATTTGGCAGGGTTGTTCATAACACACTTCTCTGTGGTGTGTCAAACTCAGACAGACATATTTATTGTTGCTTCACACAGACTTTAAGTTGCCTCTTGCCACTGAAATCTTATTTCAAGGTAAGAAGTAAAGGAAATATGTGATAGTTAAGTTATAAGTGTAAGTGTTGCTGTATCACAGATATACATATATGTATGTATATGGATCACAGTGTTGACATGTATTCATCCACATTAAAGAAACTTTTATGCAATAAACCCAGAAATGTAGTAATAATATGACCTAACTATCCATAATTCATGCAGTTCCAAGGAAGTGTCTGATTTTTTCCAACAACTCTACCCAGCAGCAAAGTGGCTGCAGTGAGTCCAGCTTTCCAGGAGGAAACGTCTGCCCTGCGTGTTTAATCCCAGTGCTGCTGTGTAACTGAGGTGTGATATATCCTGGCGTAAAACAGAGTGGAGATTGTAGAGGGTGTGGAATTAAAAACATTCCCAAAAATATTTGACCTTTGAGCAGTCAGAGTAAGAAAAATACATATGTCATGCTCCAGGCCTCTCTGGGCAATCCCAAACTACATGAATAAATGTCTCAAAGGTGCCATCTGTACAAAAAGAAGAGGGGTTTGCTCTGGTTTTCATTCAGCAGTACCTTCGAGGAGTGTACATTTATTATAGAGTATCATGTAGTGGATTCCTGTTCCCCAAACCAGATGATGATGGACGTGCGGTGTAAAACTGGATCAGCAGCTCTTGCGTCAGCTTGATTTTTCGTGCGGGAAGTATATCCCACGCTGAGCCTTTTTTAGTCATACAAAACAAACAAGAAGACAAAATAAAAGCTTCCATTGTTTTTAAATGTTTCCGCATAAAAAAGGGAAGGGAAGTATCCTTTGGGTCCATATGTACTATATGTAAATGAACATTTCTTCCTTGGCAGACTAAAACAAAATTAACCCTCAGCTCCAGATGGTGAAACATTCAAATTTGTTAAAAAATACAAATACATCCTGTGGTTTCCTCTGACTCTGTCTCATGTCTTGCAGGTTGCCTCCCATCTGTCAAGAAGAGGTCACCAAATCGTATGAAATATATTTTCCTTGTTGATAAGTATATATTGAAGTCACATTTGCCAGATCTTTGAGCCAAGTATGAGTACGGAGAGAAAAGGCTGATATCTCATAGTTATTAGTGATAGTGATAACGGTGTCGATGTTTGTGTTTATTGTTTAACATTCATATTTTTTGTAATTTCTGTTGACTGATCTGGACTGCATTGAATTCCTTGCACTTGCTTCTTGGCAAATAAGTCTGATTCTGATTCTGATGTGGGATGAGGTGACAGCTAGAGGAAAAGTCAGAAGATCACCTTAGTCATTAGCATTAGCCCTCAAAGCATTGTGATAAGTATCTCTTTGCACCAAGACTCAATGATCCAGCTTGCTGTCTAGATTCAGGCCAACATCAGAGAACCAGATAGTGCCACGTTGGGTATTTTACGTAGGGGATTTCGCCACTTACATAATCATCTTGTAATGCAGGATACATTGTTGTAAAAACTCTCTGTTGCTGTACTCGGCAGTGATCCAGCATCTGAGATTTTTCATTGAAAAATTAACAACTGTATATTATGTTTCACAGATTATAATTTTTTTTTTTCTTTTTTGTTGACACGACTTGTGCAGCAGTCCGACACAGTCTCTTATAAAAGTACCACTTGAGATATCTGAAGTCAGAAGTTTTCATATCCTTAACATGAATTATGACTTCTGTCAGGGACAAAAGCGAAAGTAGCATGTAATTGTTTTTAGCAAAAACCTCACAGTGGTGAGGTCAGATTAGATGGATGTACAGTATGTTCAGAGGTCATTAAATAGTTGAGAGTGAAGGCCACATTAAGGAAGTTGAAGAAAAGCTCACTTTTCCTTTTTAAACTCACATTTCAACCTTCTGCTTGCTGCATGGACAGATTATAAGACGATGGGCCCCTGTGCACATGTAAAAGATCCCCGACCGCCTATACAGGAACAAGACACCCAGAGTGAAAGAGATGCAAAACAACTACAAACATTCATGTGAACCAGAACTCTCAGGTGCTGCTGTTGGTTCAAAAACTGCAGCTGAACTTCAATATTTAACTCCCGCTGGAGATGAAAATTACTCTTGTCTGCACAGATATTATACCAAACACATCACCACACTATTAAAAACTAGTGTCACACTATACAAAATATCATAGGAACCCAAAGTAAGCCTAAGATGCAGGTTCTATCCTCTTAAAGAAGAGTTGTTCTGATTAGCAATTGCTTTACTAATTTTATCATATTTAAATAAAGTGTTATGTAGCGTCAGTGTGCTGTACAGCTGTAATATGCAGGAACAAGGTTCTGTTTACAGCTTCGCTAGCCTGTTGTGCTACATATCTCAACCTCTTGACTTTGCACTACACAGTAAATTTCTCAAAGAACTTCAGTACAAAGTCAAGAGGTTGTGATATGCAGCACAACAAGTTAATGAAGCTCTGTAAATGGAAGAACGTTTCTGCACATGCTCAGTGGCGTCTGCCTTACACAGAGCTACTCTTGGAGACTGAAAACATGATCACTGTTATTCATCTTTGGAGCCATTTCTAAACAAACTAGCATGAACTAACTCTTCATAATGAAGGAACATGTCTCCCAGTGCAGCGGTGTGACTCTGATATATTTTAATAGGTTTCGGACAACAACGGGGGTCTATGGCATAGAGGAATAAGATGTATCAGGCTTTGGATACACACAGAACACTTGTAAGAAAATCACCAGCCTTTTAACATAGACAAACAACAAGTCAGTCTAACCAGTTCTAATCCCAAAACAATTTGCAAATCTGACCCAACCCTTTTATCCACACTCTCAAATGATCATTGTTACTATCCTTCAGTTCTCACTGTGCTTACATCTTACAGTGCAGCTAACATGCCATGTTAATACTGTAGAGCATGACTGACAAAAAAAAAGGAGACAACAGTTATTAACATAATTCAAAAAAAGTGGAAAAAAGAGTGGTCTTGGAATGATTTTTATAGTTAAGTCTAATTTATTGATAGAGCACATTTCATACAGAAAGCAACACAATGTGCGTCACAAGGACAAGAGCAATACAATTATAAATACATAAAATACAAGCATACATATCTTGCATAAAAGCAAGCAAACATACGCTTACATACATGGACACATAGGTGATTAAAGTGCATAATAATTCAGTTAAAACAGGAGCAGACAGTTGCTCAACCTAGTTAAACACAAAAGCAAACAGAAATGTTTTAACTTTAACTTTTTAAGGAACTAAGCGTTGGGGCATCTCTAGCATCTCTCACTTGGAAGGGCATTACATCTGTATGGAGCATAATAGCTGAATGCAGCTTCTCCTGCTTTAGAGGGCACGCAGGGGACAACAACGAGACCACTGGCTGATGATCTGAGGCCTCTCGTTGGTTCATATGGCACAAGCAATTCCTCAATATAATTTGGAGCAGGGCCTTGTAGACGGGTAGGAGGATTTTAAAGTCAATCCTCGCATTTACTGGAGGCTAATGCAATGATTTAAGAACAGGTGTGATGTGTGCACTTTTCTTAGTGCTGGTTAAAATACATGCAGCAGCATTCTGTATAAGCTGCAGTCGCCTAACAGTTTTTCGAGGGAGTCCAGAAAAGAGACCACAGCAGTAGTCAAGTCTGCTTGTGACAAATGCATGTACTAGTTTTTCAGCGTCCGAATGTGAGAGAAAGCCTCTGATTTTTGAGATGTGTTTGAGGTGATAGAAGGCTGATTTTGTGACGTTATTGATATGAAAGTGAAAGTTAAGATCAGCATCTATGATAACACCAAGATTACTGGCATGTTCTTTGCTCTCAAGGGAAAAGGAACTGAGGTGAACTGCAATTTCCCGTCTCTTTGCTTTTGCACCTATAATAATAACTTCTGTTTTTTCACTATTTAGTTGCAGGAAATTTCAGTTCATCCATGTGTCAATGTCCTTGATGCATTTAATCAGCGTTTCCACAGGTCTCAAATCATCAGGGAAGAGATATATATAAAGTTGTGTGTCATCTGCATAATTAAGGTATTGTGTATTGCATTTCTTTATGATGTGCCCAAGCACAAGCATATATAAGTTGAACAGGAGTGGGCCAAGGAATGAGCCCTGTGGAACCCCGCAGGTCACAGCGACTTTATCAGATGCAAAGTTTTCAATGGAGACAAAGAAATTCCTGTCTAGTAAAGTAGGAACCAATTTAGAACAGGAATGGACAACCCGACCCAGTTTTGTAGTCTGTCAAGCAGAATCCCATGATATCCAGTGTGGAATGCGACACCAAGATCTAAAAGTGGATGTTTAACAAGGGCAGGTTCTGTGCTGTGTTGGGATCTAAAACCAGACTGGAAATTAAACAGGTCATTTACTGTAAGGCAATTCATGTGATTATACAGTTTTTTCAAGGATCTTACTAAAAAACAGGAGATTTGAGATTGGTCTGTAGTTACTCATGTTTGAAGGATCTGGGTTGCTTTTTTTAGCAATGGCTTTATGATAGCAGTTTTAAAAGCACTTTGGAAAAAAACTGGACAAGAGAAAGCAGTTGGCAATGTGTAATATCTCTGTATTTAAACAGTTGAAGACAGTTTTAAAAAAAAGTTGTAGAAAGTCATAGTGACATTAAGTGACAGTGATTCATTCTTCCTGAGTATTGTATATTTAACGTCCAGCACATCATGTAGTTATTAGTGAGTTCCTTTTTTGTAGTCCATAAATAGTGAGTGAAAGACATTTCTTATAAAGATACTTCTGTTTTTGTGCTCGTATGCGTCAACGAGACAACAGACAAATTAAAAAAAGTCATGTGAATCATTCTGATCCCTCTAATCCATCCGACATAGTGTTTGTGTGGCTTAACATGTAGTCTCCAAATAAAAAAAAACAAACAAAAAAAAGATTTTGACCGTGTGTGTTTGTGTGTGTGTATTAAAACAGGTGACAATGTGTGTAAGAATAGACAATGGACAGTAATGGACAAGACATCATGTTGTGATATTCAAATATATCTTTATTCAACATTTTGGATTTGTGAGCATGTTGCATTTTCACTAGAAAGTTGGATTTTCTGCCTGCAATGGTTCAACTTGCCACTTCCTGCAGGAGCTAGCAGTCAGGGAGGGTTATTAAGGTAATGTGGTGACACCTGTGTAGGCCTCCACCAAGGCTACAACTACCAGTTTGGTGTCATTGTCTCTCTCTCTCTCTCTCTCTCTCTCTCTCTCCTTGGCTCCACATCTCTTCAGATTTTGGGTTTGTTTTGACGGTTTTTCCTTGCGTTCAACAGTAGCATACACATTTCTCACTCATCTATACTTTACATTCACTACTAATGTGTTACTCTCCACGCCTCGTGCCTTTTGTAAATAGTTATGTTTTTTTATTTCCAATAAAACTCTCACTTTAACCTGACTCATCTCCCCTCTTTGTCACATGCACTGAGCTGGTTTGTGACAGTATGTTATAGTTGTGACCTGCTGAAGAGACTGCAGATGAAAATGAGCTGTAAGCACATCACATGGTAACATTTATGTTTAACACCATATATGGTCCCTTACAAATTAAATAAATAAATAAATAAAATAAAAGTGGCCCATGGAGACTTGGAACATGGTTGTGGTAGTAGTTTACAGACAGTACTTGAAAGATTATAAATTTGAAATATGACAGATGTGATGGGTACTGTTGTAAAAGTCCAGATGAGCAGTCTGTCTTGTTATCAGGGGCAAATCATTGATTTGGAATAGAAACGACTGCTGGTTAAAACACAAGTCAAACAGGGTGCAGCAACTTCTGGAAACTTCTTCAAATGTCCTGCCGAGGCGACAAATTTCTTTGGACATTCCGTGTTGCTCTCCGACATCTGTTGAGGCAGCATCTTCCTGCTAAGTATCATCAGTGGAGATGTTTTATTTCTACTGACCTCACCGATAAGAATGAGATTACTATGCAGATTCATGCCTCTCTACCTTTAATGTGAGCCGAGGAAATGTGATGTTTCGAGAAGTGTCAGTTAATTATCTATCAGGGAATTCACATCTGAAAGCAAATCTTTACTGAGCATGAACATTGCATGAGTTAAATGGACCTTGACCAAATTGCTGTTGCTAACACAGCAGAAATTCCTCACAGTACTTCTTGGTGCAAATGTCAATCATGCTGTGGGGTGATGCAATGTCACAGTAATCTCCGCCCTCTTGGTATAAATGTCTGTTGCCTGCATTTAGACGCACAGTATGAGCTCATTGACAGAGCTGGCTTTGACTCAAGTTTCTGTGACGAGTCATTGTTTTCAGTCATATCACCTGATGGGATTCAGGCCCTGTCTTTAACAAACATTCAGCATACATGTTCTTTTTATTCATTTAATTACAAAGACAAGGCATATAAATTAACATTTCTGTAAATGATCCGGTGTTAGCCAGTTGACTAACTTACCAGTGAAGTGCCGGTTAAAGATTACAAACAGCACAGGAGAGAACAAGATGCCATAAAGACAACAGCAACAAGATAAGCGTTATCAAGACAAGCAACAGGAAACAGAAAAACAGTAGTACAACGATACAGCAACATTATGCACTATTCAGTACATATAGCCATGCAAGCAAGATAAGGCAAAAAAAACACAACAATACTTATTATAACCTTTTTTGACACATGCAGAGCAACAATAGGCAATAAGACATAAATTAAATATGATAATCATAAAGTTAATATTGATAAAATGTTATGAGATGCAGTTACAAGCTAGTAAAAAGGTAATCTCACACACCTAACACATAAGCCATTTTTATACTTTGTGATGTTAAACAAAGTGCTCAAAGTTCCAAAAATTGCAGTGAACAGATGTAAAAATGTTGCAAGTAAAAATAGTAATAAGTAAAAATCCAGGGCATCAGCCTGCTCTGAAAGTTATCTCTACTTCCTCTTTGTGATGATGTCAGATTGTTTACACATGCAGTTTGTTCTGTGGCAAAGGTTGTTTCTGACGGGGCGTTCACACATACAGACTCAAAAGCTGGGACAGCGATGGCTGCTTTAAACAAAACGGAGGAAAAGCCGATCGCCGTGGTCTCCGGATCTTAAAAGAACGATGACGTGCGGAAACAAATATCTGACATGGTTGGTTCATTAGTGCGGTGGGTACATACATCAGAAAACAACAGTCCAGTCGGAGCGGAGGATGAAAATTAAATGCTCAACACAACACACACACACACACACACACACACACACACACACACACACACACACACAGAACTACAGATTCATGAGACGCCAGAGACTGCAGACTACTTCCTGGGTGTGAACGCACCGTAAGGTTGTTCATGTTTTCCGCTTGCATATTTCGGATCGGTTTTTGGCTCAAACATGCACGGATGTATTTGAGAAGTTGCCCTTTTGAGTAAATAACAACAAAAAAAAAGAAGTGAAATCCTGTTACTACTGTTTGTTTGCATAGCCTCAAGAGCCAGAGGAAGCCTCCCGAAGCTGGCCAATCAGATCAGAGTGGGCTCATCGGGGGGGGGGGCGGGGGGGGGTCTTAAAGAGACAGCAGCTAAAACGGCCTGTTTCAGACAGAGGCTGAACTGAGGGGCTGCATAAAGAGCCGGTATAAGATAAATAACTGTAAATCTTGCATCTTCTAGAGCCCCCAGAATATAAATACAAAACTGTAAATGAGCGTGATATTTCCCCTTTAACAAAGTAGTAGATGTGTAACACATAGCCAAGCCTGGCAATGGGCAGAAAACATAGAACAAGTTAGCAGCCAGTATTAACAATAATAATGACCGAATTAATGTGTCAGAGTGTTATCATGCCTGACCTTTCAGAAACCGGACCTTGTGGCTTTGTGTGAAGGTATGTTTTTACAAGCTCTCGCAGAAAAGCAAGATTAGCTGAAGGACCTGGACCCAAGAATGTTGATTATCCACATATTTTTCACCCAAAAGATTAATATATCTCCAAAATAAAGCAGAGTAACTTTTAAAAAAGTAAGAAAGTGATAACAATCAGTATATCTCTCTATCTTTGAAGCAGTGATATGGAAGTAGTTGGACTCTGCACTGCGAATGAAATGAAAGGAAGGGATTTTCCATCGCTGGGCAAATCCATGAACACAACAGAAACGTCAGTTCAGTTACTGATATCCTTGTTTCAGGTGTAAGTAAGCTGCATGAGATTAGAAGTGGTTTTTGTTTGTGTTAACAAAAAGATAAATGTTAACGTCATAATTTTTGGCATCCTTCCATCTCATTGTTCTTAAAACAGCTGTGTATATATTACGTCACGTGAATAAGTAGCTATTAATTCTAATGGTCAAATTCAAGCTTGTTCTAATTGTCTTTCCTCCTTTCTCTCTGAAATCTGAAAGCAAAGGAAAGGAAAAAAATATAACAATGGTGTTTTTGGAGGATCTGAGGGATTTCCTTTTACTTCTTTCCGTTTCAGACAACCCTCCCTGTTTCTTTCCACAGTGCGTGTTTCTGACATTACATTCATATTTGTACGGTAAACCTGGCGGTCATGATGTTTTATTAACCTAATCTTCTAATCTGGTCTGAGTCAGTGGATAAGTGGGTCTAACTGATGCGGTTTCCTTTCATAAAACCCCCAAATAACAGCAAACTTTCAGTAAGCAAATAACCTTTCAATGTTTGAAAATGGCATAGGATGAAGTAAAGAACTTTTTTAGTCCAACACCTTTTTTTTTTATACTTTATTGATCAAATCAAAGCCAAAAAAACATTCAAAACAACACGAGAGAATAAATATAACTTGCATAGAAACAATAACAACAAACAAAAACAACACAAGTTAACACACTCTGTACCAAATCAGATTGTTCCACCTCTTTGTTCATTCATTCTATATCTGTTCATTTTAAAGATCTGTTTACTTAACGTTCTATATGTTTTCATTTCTTCACTTAGATTAATTCCCTTTGTTGTGATCCATATTCCTCTGAAATCATATTTACTTTCCCTCATTTGAAACAACCTTTGGATACTGTTTGGTAACTGCTGATTTTTTACTCCGTACATCAATCAATCAATCAATTCAATCAATTTTTATTTATATAGCGCCATATCACAACAAAAGTCATCTCAAGGCACTTTTCACATAGAGCAGGTCAAGACCGTACTCTTTAATTTACAGAGACCCAGGAATTCCCCCATGAGCAAGCACTTGGTGACAGCGGTAAGGAAAAACTCCCCTTTAATGGGTATAAACCTCAAGCAGAACCCGGCTCTTGGTGGGCGGCCATCTGCTTTGACCGGTTGGGTTGAAAGAGAGAAAGAGAGAGGGAAAGGGGGAGGGGGGACAGAAGAACAACAATCATAACAACAACAATAAGTATAAGTATCAATAGCCAGGGAAGGATGCCATCTGGACTGTGAAGGACCGCGAAGGCTCAGCCCAGAACCCAGGGTTTCCTGTGAGATGAGAAAGCACAACAAAGTCCAGGGAAGAAGCAAAGTTATTGACATGCATTGATGTTCATTGATAGATTTTACAGGAAGCCAATGCAGCAAACCTAAAATGGGAGAAATGTGATCTCTTTTTCTAGTTTTAGTCAGAACACGTGCAGCTGCATTCTGGACCAGCTGGAGAGTCTTTAGAGACTTGGTAGGGCAGCCTGATAATAAGAAATTGCAATAATCCAGCCTAGAAGTAACAAATGTGTGGACTAGTTTTTCTGCATCTTTTAGGGACAGGATGTGCCTGATTTTTGTGATATTACGGAAGTGAAAAAAGGCAGTCCTTGAGATTTGATTTATGTGGGAGTTAAAGGACATATCCTGATCAAAGATAACTCCCAGATTCCTTACGGTGGTGCTGGAGGTCAGGGTAATGCCATCCAGAGTAGCTATGTCATTAGATAATGTGTTTCTAAGGTTTTAGGGCCAAGCACAATAACTTCAGTTTTATCTGAATTTAGTAGTAGAAAATTGCACAATCATTACATGATTTTAATAGTCTTGAGGTCAACCAAATTCTTAAATTTTAGTGTATTTAGTTTGATGAAGAGTGGGTTTGTTGGTTCTCTGTAACTGGTTTTTATTTATGATTCTTATGGCTCTTTTTTGGAGGGAGCAAGAACATAAACACTGGAAGAAGGTCCTCTGGCGATCATTAGTACAGCCATAATTAACACTGAGCAGACGGACTGGGATACAGACAATCAAGGGAGAACGTTATTATAGGATACAGACGTCAGTTAATGCCAAACGATGTAAAGGAGAATGTCGTAAATGCAGAAAGGCGGTGATCATTACACAGTTAAGGTTTGGGCATGCAGGTTTTCACTCGATCTTATATTTAATGGGGAAAAGTCCATCACATCTGTGTCAGTGGTGAAACATTCTGGAAGATGTAGAACACATTATTTTACACTGTTGTAAATATAATACAGAGCGGGAGACACTAAGAGCTATAGTACATGAAGCGGGGCAGGGATGGAGTTTTAAATCATTGCTGATTAAGACTTCAGGGAAATACGAAGGGGGTTGATAGGCTATATAATGCAGGCAGGAAATAGAGTGGTTTTATTTGTTGTTCTTTTTTTGTTTTTTCAACAGACCAATCAGTATTCAGATGATTTAATGTCATGAATCTACACACCAGACGGTCCTCTGCCTAAATACAACGTTCTTCATTTCGCCTCGATGACTTCACTGCATGGATGTATTATAATATCATTATATAAATATTATATAAGAGCTGGATACCGGACCGAAAACGGTCCCTATTCAGTCCAATAAGCCTGACATATATGCCAAAAAAGTTTCTAGCTTCCGGGTTGACTTCCATGTTGTGCGTTCCACTGAATATGTTCAGTGGTGTTTCTCCTGCTGGCCCCGCCCACGTGTTCCCGCTTGGCCCATCGAATTTACATTGTGATGACGTCACAGATCTTTAAAGTTTTACAAATATAAAACCTCCAATGGATCGAAAATTCATAATAGAAAGAGTCACAATTGACCTTGTTTGCAGTTGGAGGTGTCCTGTCAACAGTTTTATACATACCTGTTTTACAATGGCAGTCTATGGGGACAATGCTGTTTGGGCTACTGTGAGTGACCACCGGGAATAAGTGATTGCAAGGCTGAGCAGTAGCATTGTATCCAGTTGGGTCGGATCGAGGCTGGATCACGTTCCCACCTCAAATGAACCGCTCCAGAGTTTGTTTGGGACGCGACCACATCCTCAAAAGGTATCAGTATGGTTGTTTTGGTCTGAGTATGATTGCTGCGTTCAGATCTGCCTAATCGAGTCACACCAAGGAGGAGAACCAACCAGAGTCTGATTCAACCGGGAATAAAAAAGCACAGGTCTGAAAGCACCGTTAGAAGTATGGAGTCATAGGAGTGCCATAAAAAAGAATAAATCTGTAAAAGAACAAGAAAATAAATGTGGAAATACAAAGAAAATAAATAAGTAAATAAAAATGTGGAAATATAAAGACAACTAACAAACTATAAAAGAATAATTTCAAGCATTTTCATATATTTTCACATTTGTTCATTTAATTCTGCATATATTTATATATTTTTTTTATTTAGCCTAATGTCATTTGTTTATCTTAATCTCCACCTTTCATTATCCTTTTCCCTATTGCTTTTGGGCAGGTCTTCCTGTCCAGACTGACATCATGCTCAGTGTGGGAAGCTATCAAATAAAACCTGTGCATAAATGGGAAGATGGTCACATGGCTGGGGTGTGACATCAATTTTTTTCCCTTGACCATCCTCAGAACCACAGAAACCACGTTTTCCTTTGAGCCTCCCTGACTGACTGTTAAAAAATGCATGACCTTCCCTCCACTATAAATAACCATATTTTGTTATATTCATATCAAAGGTATGTAGTATTGGAAAAAATGAAAAGCAAGGTGAGTGAGAAAACGTGCAAAACAGCATGCAATCAATATAATCTCTATCTACGGAGCTGTGTGAAAGTTAATCAGGGATCCTTTCTAAGAAATGAAAGAAAACCAGCTGATGTATCATGGCAGACAGCCTGTAAATAAAGCCTGATTCACTCAACACTTCATAAAAACTTAATAAAAACTCTGATTTTAATCCTGCGGTTGTTAAACTGTCACATTCACAGCGATATGAAGAGTCAAACTGGCAGGTTTTATATGAGCAGCCCGCTTTCAGAAAAGATCAGCAATATTAAATCTCAGCATTTTTGAATTGAGTTCTGCACACAACAAGCTGCTTCGCTGTCACATTACTGTAACAATGATGCAGGTTGAGCACGAAAACATATAACATTAGTTACTTTTTTATGGTTGCACAAACCAATGATTTGGTATGTCATCTGACAGCTTTAGTAGCACTAACATTGACATTAATGTTAATTGCAAAGTTAACATTTGCTATCCTAACAGGACTTTAAAAAAAGGATTCAGCAACTGGATTCAAACTTACATCCACAATGTTGAGGGTAAGATCCAGCCAGCACCTGCCTGGCCCACACTGGAAACATTAACACTGTTTATATATATATATATATATATATATATATATATATGCACACACACATTACAAAACCACTAGACCACAGATCTCCACCAGGTGCATACAGTCAAATCACAGAACTACATACTAATATACTGTACATACATACAGTATCTACATACCTCTGCATGTGTCTCACAGTTCACGTTTAGCATATAAGTGAGAGTCCTATTCCCTCTTTGTTTAATACTCAAAGTAATGAATACTAAATAATCTATATGAGGTCAATTAGCTCTCATCAGAATGAAGATAACCAGTCTCACACAAAACAAGTATTAAACCAATTAAGGAATCAAAGATCTGATCTGGTCTCTATCACTTTCTAGAAAGAAATATGATCCTATTTGGCATTATCAGATGTATCAATGGGACTTTTGAAGCACAGTATGTCCCAGAGTCACAGACACCACTGTGACATATGGATAGATTGAAGTTGCCTCCATCTGGTGGCAACAAGTTTTTTGGCAGCGGTTAAACCAGCTAACATAATCCAGATGATTGACAGGTGCTTCTAAACCTGTGTCATCATTTAACAAAAGCAGGGAGGTGGACATGTTTTTATTAATAATACTCGTTAAGGCAGATGCCACTGAGTGTCAAAAGTATCCTCGAATCATATGGGTTAGACAATTTCTTTCTCTAACTGTGACAGGTTCACAGTTTTTCAAGTGTGTCTTAAAACAGCAGTCAGATGTCCATATGAACAGTGAAAGAGGTTTCCCTTGTTGTAATCATTCCTCCTGTTCATACTGGATATTAAAAGATCCTTCAAATGTGCTTTCAATGTAAGTGATGGAGGCCAAAATCCAGTGTGTCCACACAGTCATTTAATGCAATAATTCATTTTTATAAGAGACGTCAGCAGTCTGAGTTAGTCATATCTTATTATCAAATTCCCTCTTTGTGCTTCCTCAAAAGGGGTTTCCCTGTTGAACTGCAGTGGAAGTATAGTAACAATAGAGGGACTTTGGCACTAAAAAGACTAACATTGAAAGATCTCTATTTGATTTGACTCATTTGGACGCTGAAGCTTCATATTAGCTTCAGATAAACTTTTAAATACATTTTTGCACAGAAGGAGGACTGTGGATTTTGTCCCCCATCACTTACATTGTAAGTATATTATGAAGGGATCTTCTAGTGTTCAGTATGAACAGGAGGAATGATTACAGAAGGAAAAACATGTTTCACTGATCATTTGGGCTCCTGACTGTTTGTTTAACACTACTGCTTGAACTTGTTGTAAATTGCTTGTTTTAGCCTGATGAATGTCACTTGTTCATCTTAATATCTTAATCAACATCTCTAAAAATGTCCATATAAGGTGACCTGTTCAGCTCCATTTGTGGGCAAGTTTCATTTACAGAAATGTTTCCAAAGAGTAAAAACAACAGTTTCCCACAGTAGAGCTTCAAGTACTGCTTTTAGAAATCAGCAGACACATTCATCAGTTGGCAAAACTTGCTTGTTTTGCTTGTTACATGTGTTTATTATCTTTTACTGTTTTTGAGATATTAGAATGTGAGTTTTAAAGTCTTTTCTTGCTCCTCCTGTGATTTTATAATGAGTGTGTATTGTGGAATGTTTCACGGCACTGAGGGAGTGACATCACCAGGAGCATTTGGAGAGGAGGATTTTAGAAAACGCTTCTGGTGAAATATCTTCATGAATCCCATGACTCTGGCCAAAGCTTACATTAAAAATTATATTTTTTGGTAGGAAATTTCGTTGTGAATCCATTGATACAGGTTTGAAAGTGGTCAGACTTATAGTTTAGACGTCAGACGCCTCTGTTTGACACAAAGTTCATGCCCAGAGATTGCCTTCCCATTGTTTTAAATTGTAAGGGTGATGTGGCACTGCAACTTTCAGGGCTTATAAAATCCAAACCGTTTGAGTTATTACAAACTTTTTAACAACTTTTTTCAGCATAGTGTCATAAGTCACCTATTAAAGTTTGAAGCCGATACTATTAACACCCTCTGAAGTGATGGCGTTTGTTCGGGGGCCAAAATTGGGGCAAAGTCTTATCTTGAAAGGCTAATTGCGGACTTCCTGTTGGATTTAGGTCAGGGGTGTCAGCGCATGACTTGTAGGTCTTGATGAGACGAATAATTGAGTTTTGGTTTGATCTCTCTACGACATTCCTACCATTTTAGTTATATAGGTGGCGCTAGAGAGCACATTTTGGCACTTTAGGGGTTAATTTTTACATTTTATCAAATTTTTCACCAGACCTGATGTACGTGCCAAATTTGGTGAGTTTTTGAGCATGTTTAGGGGGTCAAATTTAGGTGTGATGTCCCGTAATAATAAAGAAAGATTTGTTTACAAAAATATGTGCAAATGCCAACACAGTTAGTTGGTCATTTATGCCTGTTTGTCTATTTGCCTTTCACCTGCCTAAACACAGCTTACCAGATTACTGAATCATATCATCATATCCTTCCTCACATATTGTAGAACAGTGAGGGGATGTTTCCTTGAAATTTTCCTAGAGTAAGCAAAGTTACAGACTACAGTGCCAACACACACACACACACACACACAGACAGCAGGCCACAGGCCCATTCTGCCTTTTACACAAACATGTGCACACATACCTCATGGTAACTTTCTAGGTAACGTTGTTTCTGTAGCACATTAACTCACTTTTTTTCGTGCCACTGTTCCTCTCATGGTTACGGGTTTGGCTGCAACAATAATTATGGATACACACTATGAAAAGTCAAGTTTTACAATCTGCGACACACGGACAATATATGCTAACGTTACTTTGCCACCTTAAATGCCTGGTGAACAGGCAAGCTAGCTTGCAAATTACGTAACGTTAGGCTAACATTATCAACGTTAAATATTTTCCCAAAGTTGGCAGGTCAGCATTAACTTAACTCAATTAACAATTTCAACTTTCCACATCCACCCCAGTCCGTTTAGGTTTACAAAGGAGTTGAAAGTAGCGTCCTCACTTGATGACATAGCCAGCTGGAGTGAGAAGGGGGGGTCAAGAGGGATAAAATCAGTGTCACGTTGCTGTCGATTTGCAGTCACTTGAAATGACATTACGCATTTGTCAATTACAACCATTCCCGCTGATATTTAGGTGAAGGCTGGAGGAATTAATCCGGTGCTATGATTGGTCTAACTGTTCTTCTTCTATTGCTTTTCAGCAGGCTACACGCTGCTGCCTCTTGCTGTTAAGACTTGAATACTGCACGTGCACAATTGAGCCATGGATGTATGAATTGAGCTCACAGGCGTCACCAGCTTTTGCACAGTTTAGAGTGATAAGTTTTGCTGTGTATGGGGGTGCCAGGTAACCATAAAGAGTGGAGAAGGGTTCGAAGAGTCAGTTTTGTTTTCCCCATGACCCAAAATCAGTTCAGTTCAATCCAGTTTCACAAACATGAAAGAAAGACAACTTAAAAGTCTGCTCTGGGTTTTACCACTGATCCCCACAAAACAAAACAAACCAAAAACACTAGTTAAGCACGTTCTAAATGTCTAGTTGACCAATCAGATTGCTTGGTCAACTACCTGTTGTACAATGTGTTTTTTTTTTTTTTACATTAAAGGATGTTGCATGATGTTTGCATGAAAACTGATGTCGATGTCATATTTTGGAGGGAGGTTGTCTGCTCTAAGGCCTTTTAAGCAAGGAACTCTGGTGTCTTCATCTGATGTTGTTTTACATCAGTGAAAGTACTATAAAATGTCTGTGAATCACACTTGTTTTTCTCCTTCAGTCTCTGGATTAGAGCCCACTATTCTTTCTTAAGAAAGCCTTCATGTGTTTCTAAAAAGAAATGTTGAATTTCTTCTTAGGGATCATTAAATATCCATCTATCTATAAAGGTCACAACTGATAGTGAACTACATCACTAGGAAAACTAAAAACAGGCATCACAGTTGCTAAGGTGTGGGCCCAGTGTAGTCACGTAAAGCACACCAGATGTTGTGCTGCAGGACGAGGGGTGTTATTGTGTTTTTTTCTGTATACGTCATTACAAACGGAGAAACCTCTCACGAGTCACCTTTTGACTCAGCAAACGCCCCCATTTGCTGAGTCAATTGTGATGAGTGAATTCATGAAAATCTGCCAAATAGCGAGCCAAGGGGAGGAAACTCAGAGTTTATCAGTCTTTCGTTATTGCAACTACTGCATGTCATACTTTCCTGCCTCAGTCACGTGTTTTCCCCCTTGAGATTTTTGCCTCTGTCCTCTGCCAAACCCCCCTCTTCCTTGTCCTTCCCATTCTCCACCTTTCCACCAGACGCCCCCAGATTTTATTTCTTGTTTTGCACACCCACCACTTCAACGGACACATCCCAGCCATCCTAATGCTGCCTGCTTGTCAACCCCCTTTAAAATTGTTCACCTGTTTTGGACCGCATCCAGTTGCCAAACTATAAGACTGTCTTTTTGGATTTCTTTATTAAAACTCCTTCTCATTTTACCCTTCTGCCGTGTCTGCATTTGACACCTTCCTGTTTAAAACAATCAAAGACAGTTGGAAATTGGGGTGCCATGAAAACAGAACACTACTGCTAAAAAAGTTTTAGAAAAGTTTCTAATAAGCGTAAACAAAACAACAAATGTCAACATAGAGCAAGATGAACATCAAAGAGGGTGAAGCGATGACTGCAGATTGGATGAAGCCACGCGGTTAATTCTTTGCTTGTGAGTCAGCTCTGTGCAGTGATGAAATTGTTGGACCAAATATTCTTTTTTATATTTTGATCTCCCTCTTGCCTCTAAAAAAATAGAGGAGGGTCAACCTCTGCCTCTATGGACCAGCCTCGACTGTGTGTGGTACACACCCCTCACCCCTCCTTTCTTCCCTCCTCTCTCTCTCCCTCTCAGTTGGAGAGGAGAATGTTAAAGTACACTTCTTGAGAAAACTCCTCATAAATCCCATGACTTTGGCCAAATCTTACATTGAAAATCATATTTTTTGTAGGAAATTTCATTGCCAATCCATTGAGACAGGTTTGAAAGTGGTCAGACTTATAGTCTAGACATCAGACGCCTCATGCCTCCTCATTGCTTTACACTGTAAGGGTGATGTGGCACTGCAACTTTCAGGGCTTATGAAATCCAAACCGTTTGACTCATTACAAAGTTTTTTTTCCAGCACAGTGTCATTAGTCATGTATTAAAGTTTGAAATCGATACCATTAACACCCTTGCAGGAGAAAGCGTTTGTTCCGGGGCAAAAATTGGGGCAAAGTCTTATTTTGAAAAGCTGATTGCAGACTTCCTGTTGGATTTAGGTCAGGGGTGTCAGCGTGTGATTTCTAGATCTTGATGAGACGAATAATTGAGTTTTGGTTTGATCTCTCTACGACATTCCTACGGGCCGTGGCGGCCATTTTAGTTACATAGGTGGCGCTAGAGAGCACATTTTGGCACTTTGTGGATTAATTTTTACATTTTATCAAATTTTTCACCAGACTTGATGTACGTGCCAAATTTGGTGAGTTTTTGAGCATGTTTAGGGGGTCAAATTTAGGTCGGATGAATGACATTATTAGGGGTGTAGATGAGTGTTGTGCTGACTCAGGAAGTAATTAAATATGAACTGTTCACCTGTGAATATGAACAAAAGAAGTTCCCATGCTGTCTAGACATCACTGATGTATTTTAAGATGCAGTTAGTTTTTTTCCATGGTTATGTGTTCTATGTGGAGGTGTATCGATACTGAGGTATTTAGATGTTTCTGCTTTTCCAGTTGAGGAGGGTGATCTTTTTGGCCACAGTGAGAGTGAGAGTTCTTTACACTGGCTTCCTGTCTGTCAGAGAATTGATTTTAAAATACTGCTGTTGGTTTATAAAGCACTGAAAGGTGTAGGGCCAAAATACATTTCTGATCTGCTGCTACATTATGAACCATCTAGACCTCTCAGTTCGTCTGGGACAGGTCCGCTTTCTGTCCCCAGAGTCAAAACTAAACATGGAGAAGCAGCGTTCAGTTTTTATGCTCCACATACAGTTGTGCTCATAAGTTTACATACCCTGGTAGAATTTGTGAAATATCAGCCATATTTTGGAAAAAAATGACTGATCATGCTGAAAACTTTTGTTTTATAATGATAGTGGTCAGGTGAAGCCATTTATTTTCACATAATTGTATTTGCCCTTTTTACATCATAATTATAACTGAACATACCCTTGAATGTTTGACCTGATAATAAACACACAAGTTGACACACACAGGTTTAAATGGCTGTGAAGGGTAAGTTTCCACACCTGTGACTTGTTTGATTGTAATTAGTGTCCGTGTATAGTCAATGTGTTTCTCAGCTCTTGAGAGACCCCTGCACATTTCATCCAGGGCTGCTCTAACTGTACTGGATACTGAGCCATGAGGAAAGCAAAAGAACTGTCGAAGGACCTACGAGAAAAGGGAGTTAAACTTTATAAACCAGTAAAAGGATATAAAAAGATATCAAAAGATTTGAAAATGCCAATCAGTAGTGTTCAAGCTCTGATAAAGAAGTGGAAAATGAAGAGTTCTGTTGATACCAAGCCACAGTCAGGTCATGCGGCGGACAGCCCGATCCATGGCTGGCCGTCATTCAAACTCCCATTGCCTTCCCATGCCTGCCAATGAAATAGCTCATGCGAGGTCCCCACCCGCCCAGTCAAATGTTGTGTCTCCTTTCTTCAGACCCTGGCGCTAACTCCTAGACTTTTCCAGCGCATCTTCGGGTCGACGACGAAAAGGGGGGGATTGTAGCAGTATGATTTTCTATTTGAGTTTCAGCCCTAGGCTGTTAGTATTTTGCGTTAGGACATTTGTTATTATAATTCTTTTTATGATTTTTGTACTTGCATATTGTGTTACTGATTGTGTCCTCCCCTCTCCCTTTAGTTGCTGAGAGCCAATGGTGGTGGCGGTGTCCCGGGTGGTGGTTTCCTTTCGTGTGTTCTGTGATCCTGGATTTTGGTTTTCTTTGCACTTCATCTTTTTTTTTTTTTGCTGTGTGCCATGTACGAGTGGGGTGCTCCTTATTTAATTTGGACTTCCTTCCCCCAGTTTTCCCCTCACTACTGATAAGCCTCAGCACTAGAGCAGTGTGTTAGCACTTTAGTTCTCTTTTCAGTCATTTTTTTAATATATTGTGACCAACTAAATAAATTTGTTAAATATTTGTTAAACATTGAACCACGTCTCCTGCCCTTCCTTGTATTACTTTTACCTGCGTGCCTCTCCATTACCATTTATATTGATTTAAAATTCCCTGGGTGAAATTCCCAGGGTGGCGTTGTCGGTTTTCTTTTCAAATTTCATGAGCTTAAATCTTTACCCATAATCATACCAGCCACTCGTATCACCACAATTTAAATAAAACAAAAGTTTACAGCATGATCAGTCATTTTTTTTCCAAAATATGGCCAATATTTCACAAATTCTACCAGAGTATGTAATCTTATGAGCACAACTGTATCTGGAACAAACTCCCAGAAAACTGCAGGTCTGCTGCAACTCTCTGTTCTTTTGAATCACAGCTGAAGACTTTCCTGTTTGCCTTTTATTGATCCAAATTTGAGGGTTAATTTTTTATACCACACTGTAACTTTTACTCTCCTGTTTCATTTGTCTTATTCCTTTTTAGCTTCTTTTTATTTCCAAATTTAACATTTTTTAATTGTATTTAAATGTCTTTTTATTTGTGTTACTTTCATATTCTGTCTTGATGCCTTTTATGCTCTATGTAAAGCACTTTGAATTGCCTTGTTGTTGAAATGTGCTATACAAATAAATTTACCTTGCCTTGTTTTCAGTTGATCTTGTGTGATCTGAGTTTTGGATTATGTGTTGAAGTTGTGTGATGCCTTTGTCTTTCCAAGTGGTGAAATTCAGTGGGGGTATTTTGGAAAGAAGGAAATACGGATTTTTCCATATTGGTGTGTATTTAAGAGCTTCTGGATCCAGGCTAGATCCTGATTCTTTATGATTGCTTTTTTGGAAGTCCCTTCTGACATATTAATTTGATAAATAACACAACATGCTTGGTTCATTTGGAGTAAAGCTCTTAAATAAACCAGTATTTCTTTTTTCAGTATTTCTATCTCTTTATTTCTTTGTCATAATGTGTAGTGTCGTATGGGGCTGTAATGTAGCGATCAAAATGTTCGTAGCCTCGAGAAAAGAACCTTGTTAAATATGTTCCGGTATTTTCTAAGACAAGCCTGAGGTAAGCAGTTGTTTTGAGTAAATCAAGGGGTTTAAGTGGGATTTGGCAGGAGGGAAAACCCTAAAATTAGGTGTCACGGTGCAGCAGGAAAAAATGACTCACCTCAAAATAACTCTCGAATTGATTTGTACTGTGAGCTCTGGTGGCTTTGTTTTCTTTTTGGATGAACTTTTTGTAAGCATCTATGTTTTGACATATTTTTCTGGTCCAAAGGAGGCCAAACCAAAGTTGTTTTGTAGTTGTGTCCGCAGTGATGTTATTCTATTGTTCATTTCAGAGGATCCTCTTTCGCAGTCAGCACTGCTAACAGCCAAGACAAAACACAAACAAGTCCTGTTTCCACTATGAAATAAACACATGTGCCTATTTACGTGACAAGCAGCATCAGGTCCATTGATCCAGATCTCCCGATGGTGTCACAGAGTAGCTTACAGCTCAGATCAGGCTGGGTGTCTGGTGACTGTAAGGAAAATATGCACAACCAAGTGAGGTTACTGGCACCCCTTGATACAGAGCAGCTGTGGAAAAACATGACACTGAACTGAAGCCATGTGCTCACTCAATGTGCTATCCTCATTCTGGAGCCATCAGACTTGGAGGAGTAGAGGCACCAGTGAAGGCCACTGCTGAGGTCAGAGGTGATGATATATATTCAAATATATATTCACAGATTCACAAACATATCTATCAGTCCTGCTGCTCCACATGGTGCCTAAGAGTTTTTCAGCAGCTGAATGGACCTCAGCTCAGACAAGTCATTTATATAACTGACACTTCAAATATCACTGAGTTACATTATCATTTTTTTTTACTGAGTTACATTGTGCTCACACCTGTCTAACTTATTGTTTATCTGACAAAGCTCGCGTGGCTTCATTTATCTGACTCAGTTTATCTGTCTGACTCTGTAGTAACTTACGGGAAGCTTCTTTTGTTTTATTTCACTCCTAGCTTCCTAAAGGAAGTGTGCAACATTTACCTGGCACGGCACAAACTAGTTTCTTCTTCTATGTGCCTGACTCTTAACTGGCCACTATGTCAATATTACAGTGCCACCTAGTGGACCAGCGGACTAGCATTCAATAATCTCAATTTTACATTTACAACAGACTCCATCAGAGACAATAATGATACAGTGGTTTACTGTCAGTCACTAACACAAGAGACAGAGCAGTACGGTCATTTGTTGTTGCTCGTTGTTGTTTTTACCAATTTTTATAACCAATGTTATCGCATGGAGAGATTATCAATACCGTTACGTTAAGAAAATGACAACATCACTATCACTTACCGCTCATCCGGCACCACAGCGGAGATAGATGTCAGGAACAAACTAACTGAAGACCAGCAGAGAAATATCAGCTCAAACGAAGAAAAATCTTGCAAGTTTCATTGACCACAAACATAAAAAGACACGAATATCTCATATTTTAGTTAAACTTTCAGCGACGTTGGAATCGCTGTTTCTGCAGTCTTTACTGCCACGTCAACGAGCCGAAATACGGACAGCGCCACTCTGCCATTGCAACCCACGTTGTGTTCAGATGGGGGAATTACACCCTGGTGTGCAGGCAGCAGCCGGGCGCCAATTTCTTTCTCCTAGGATGGCGAGGCCATGACTCGCCCTATGCTGTAGTGGTTTTTGATCTGGACTTGGTCTGATGTGGTCCGAATGTGGAAAAAAAAAGCAGTGGAATCTCCCTTTTTTGTATCTTAACAAATAGAATAAAGGTTTCGAGATCAATAAGATAAAAATGCTACCATAAAAATGAATAAAACTCAGGATTATGATACCCTGTGATGTCCCCTGTCGTACTGGAGTATTGGTTTCTTGAGACTTTTTAACACTGAACAGGTAGGAACACAGCAAATGGGCAGAAATAGCTATAAGACTGAAAATCAGTTTACCATGAGTAAAATTATCAAAATTTAGGATTGTAAATCAATTAAAGACCATTTCATTATATGATTTGTTCTCATGTCATCTTCCCCCTATTTGTTTAGTTTTTCAGTTCATGAATTAACTTGAAAATGACTGAACAACACCATTTCCAGGCGTTATGCCACTAAAGGCCTTTACACACTGGGGGCGTGATGAATACATTACACGAAAATGCGAAATAATCGCCTGCCAATAGTACACATCAAAACTGTTCACACTAGCAGCGAGCGATACAAATTTTTGATAGAAACACAGAAATATGCATTTGCGAAAGAATTTGTTGACCGCTTTACAAAAAAAGAACGCAATAACGTTCAAAAGAAGTGAAATAGTCAAAGATCTGTTTGTTTTTCTCAGTGCACGACTCCTGTTTCTGATTCTGATTTATTGTTTTATTTTGTCCTGTGTCTTTTGCAAGGTACCCTCTCATTTGTAAGTAATGACAAAAATTTGGATTTTAGTAGGTTATATAGTTTTGATAAATTCTCAAATGTACTACCGGTATATCTGTTTCTTTTATCTGTGACTATCTGATTATATAAGTTCAAGCATTTACCTGCCCAGTTTTTAAATGCGTTGGCATTCACTGTTGTTTTAAAATCCCTGTCCACTGCAATCGCTCTCAAAAATATTAGATCCTTTTTTTTACCCAGGCCATTACTAGGTGGGTTTCTGTCCACCCTTTTTTATAGACTTTGTCAATTTGTGCATTAAAAAAAACACGTGAGTGGAAACAGTGGAAATTTGAAAAAGTTCAGATATCTCAAAATATGTTCTTTTGCTTGGATGAGGTAGAAAAGTTGCTGCATCAATAAAAGCAAAATTCAACTAAGTGCGATGGAAACAGATTTAGTGAATAAATACTGACATACAGTAAACATATGACTTAAATGCATGGATGTATAAAGAGAACAGCATCAGAGGCGGGGCCCCGTTCATTCCTATGAAAGTTGTTCAGTGGCGCATGAAGCCAAAAAAGTTAAACTTCTTCCACATCTGTCGGGCCCGTAGAGCAAGCGCACTCCGGATAACTTGAAAGGGGACAAAACAATTCAATCATGCGGCTCTTCTAGACTTTTGAAATGTGATCGGACTTAACAGATCAAATTCTGATAGTGAGATGAGTCATTTCATAGAGGTTGTGATGCTCAATAAAATACATTCGCTGATTTACAGATGTTTCTTGCAAGTCTATGGGAAAAAATCCCAATAACATCATGTGATGTTGTAATTATGTTACACCCTTGAAACGGGGAGAAATAATCACAAGAGTGATAAAGAATGAAATAAACAATGAATTAATTAAAGACCTTTTAAAATTTTAACCTCTTTCAACATAATGAATTTCTACTTTTTTTTAAACACAAAACACATAAATTGTTTCTCATGACTGTTTGATCTTTTTAACCTTATCACAGTATTTTAAGTGCACTGTCTTTTTAAGCTTGTATAGGCCTTTAGTGTATCATTGTTTTAACTCATCACAATTACGCCATTTGGCAGCTATGTCAAATTGACTTCACAGCCCACAGCTGTTCCTGGGGCCTTGCTTAAATGTCCCAAGACGAAAACTGATTGAAACTGGGTGGGCCTGGGAATATGTTCTTACAACAAATACAGCTGTGTTGTTGTGTGCTATCATTTTGGTTTGCAATCTTGTAAGTATGATTGAAACTTTAAGTGTTTAAGCATTTAAACAAACACACTCTGGTTATATTAGAAGAATAAGGAGTTATAGAGTGAGCCGTTGCTACTACCTATAACTAAATGCTGGTATTGATTTGGTATCTATAGTATCTATGTATTGATTCTTGTGACATCCCTACATTTTCCACTTTGTAGTGTGGTTATCGAGTTGTTTAGAAGAGTAGTTTCCAAACTGGGATCCGAAGACCACCGGGGGTCCCTGAGAGGGCTGCCTAGCAGAAAGATAAATGGATTTCCAGGATATGTACACTATATTGCCAAAAGTATTGACTCACCTTCCTTGACGCGCAGATGAACTTAAGTTTCATACCATTCTTAATCAATAGGGTTTAATATATCAGTCCACCCTTTGTACCGATAATAGCTTCAACTCTTCTGGGAAGGCTTTTCACAAAATTTAGGTGTGTTGGGGATCTTTGACCATTCTTCTGGTAACACCGATCATGAGTGAGATCATTATATTTTCTCTGTGACTCTCTGTGTGTTTGCCTTTGGACAGACATGTTTTTTAGTTGTTGTTGAAAGGCTCCACTGACCTTCTCCATTCTGTTTCACGCTCAAGAAGGTAATATTCTGGGTCCTGGAGTAAACAGGACATGTTAAGAGGTCAAAGGCCACATATGGCTTGGGGCTCTTCCCTGATTTGTGTCTTTAGGTGATGTGGCTCTTATCTAACATACCTGTGAATATAAATGTATATCTTGTGGCTGTTTGCCGTTGGCTTTAATCCATAGATATATATGTAATAAGTTTGTATGATTTGACCAATCACAGATCATTTCTTTTGTTCCTTCTGTAACTATAAAAGATTAGGGTTTGCTTTTTGCTCGCTGAGACGAACTGATACAAATCTTTGTGTTCTGTCTCCTTATTGTACAATAATAATTTTTAATCTTCAACCCAGAAGTGTTTTGTGTATTATTTCATATGTGTGTTTAGTGTTTTCAGACAATATCCACGACATGGCTCATGAGAGCACACATGAGATTCATTGACAATAAGAAAATCGCCAGCTTTGTAAAACAAGATCACCAACAAGCAGAGAGACAGTTACACACTAACAGAATAATGAAGGAAATTATAGCTGCATATTAATCAAGGTTAATTTATTTCTGACAGGATTCCTGACAGTGTAGATACACTTTACAGCCTTTGTCCATCTCTGCAGCTCAGGGTAACATGAGGTGACTTTTAGAGTATTACATTGTTTTTCAAACAGATGAAAAAGTTCACATACTGTTAGTTAGCTCTGTACATTATAAACAAAACCTCTCAAGCTAAAATTATGGTTCTCTGAAGAAACTCGTAAACGTTTCTGGGAACCTTTGCTTGGAAGGGTGTTATGCGTTATGTTGTGGACTTGCAGCGGCTCCAAATCTCAAAGTGTAATACAGACATGTGCATCAAGCAAGTTGGTTGCTGGATTCAATCGCTGTTGGGAGTCGGATCCAAAACGGAGACGAAAACAAACATTTTGTTCAAGTATAAAATAAATTGCTGCATGAACATCTTCAATCAACCCCCGAGCACGTTTGCCCACGTGCAGCCCGGGGAACAACGAGTCTAGAGCTACAACGCTTACTCGTTCACCAGAAAATTAATCACCAACTATTTTGATAATCAATTAATCATTTTGAGTCAGTTTGAAGGAAAAAAAAAATCTTCAACCAGCTTCTCAAATGTGAATATTTCTGGTTTCTTTATTCTTCTATGACAGTAAATGGAATAAGTTTGAGTCGTGGACTGTTGGACGGGACAAAACAAAACATTTTCTGATATTTTATACACTGACTGAAAATCAACAGATTAATCAGTGATGAAAATAATTGCTAGTTGCAGCCTTATTTCACTCAGATTGATGTCATTAGAGATTCATTTCTTTCCTTCTTCAGACCTTCTTTTGAACAAAAAAACTCCCAAATTGGGCTACTTTTACAGTGCCGGGCAGTTTGAAGCTCTGATTGGGAAACTGGACAGACCTCTGGTGGCCCTGACTGCAAAAATGAAAATATCAACAACTGCAGCCCACAGTTACCCTCTGTATTAACATGGTAACCTGATAACAGCATGTCTGAGTCAGTGTCATTTCCCATCTCTGGTTTAGCTCTCTTCAGGTTCTCCTTTGTGCAGTTTAGTTTAACTGTAGATCAAGAAGCATGATTATGTAATACACAATAAACCTGTGGAGTCTATTCTGTGGTATTTTACTGTAATAAAACTGCATTGACAATGTTGACAATAGCACCCTCTGCAGTCATATTATTACTGCAGCGTTGAGTTCACCATAGTTACTGACAGAGTTTAATCATAGAACAGGTGTGACGCAAACTTTTGCTTGTTTTTTTTTTGTATGTGTTGGGTGATTTTTTGAGTTCTGAGGAAACTTGAGTTCCAATGAATCATAGCTTTGACCTATAAGACAGAGATAAAACAGGAAGTGTGGAAAAACAAAGCAAAAAAAAAAAAAAAACAAAGAAGGGTGGTCCATGGAGAAAAAAGAACAAAATGATACAAAGTAGGCACAGACTATTCATCAAGAAGTTCAGGAATTTTTCCAGAGAGCCTGCCTTGTCATAGCTGTTCTCTTTTTTTCTGAACCCAGCATTATATAGTTCACATACTGATATTCAAAATATTCCAGTATTTTAGCTGCAGCTGAGGGTTGAACAATCCGTCATAGCAGGTAAGTATCTAACTCTCGTTGCCAAAACGTGCATAGAAAGAGAAACATATGAACAAATGTCGATGCCAATATTTACATCTAAAAAATACATTTACACTTTCTATAGATAACAGATATAGATATTTTAATAGTAATACCAGATAAATATTTTTCATATAGGTTGTTAATATGTTTAATATATTTAACGCAGACAGTGACAGATCTGCACACATGATTTTATTTTTTAAATTGATGATCTAATTCTGTGCTGGGCATAAATATACTGCTGCAGTCTGGGACATTATTTATTAGAAAAAGTACTAGACTTTCGTTCATTCATCTCTAATTAGTCGTTTCGCACAGAGGCAGAAACATCAGGGAGCAGATGCTTTGTCATGCTTACATACCTACAAACTAAAGCTAAATGAACTAACTAAAGACCAAAATGTTCTTGTTAACCTTTGGGTTTCAGTGCTTAGAGTCTCGCTACAGATAGTCAGACAAATTTCACTTAAGTCTTTAAATAATGGTCATCAACTTCAACTGTAAATGGGAACATTAAACATGTGAATTTGATCATTTTCTTTTAGACGACTCACCCATTCTTTTTCGCATTACAGCCTATAAGGCGTATAATATTTGATAGCCAGCCTAGCAATAAAAATGATTTGTTAAATACTTACTCTGCAATTTTTATATTTGCCCCAGTGACTCACTAACCAGCTGTCCCCTTTGGAGCAGTCCCCCGCCCCCTCTCCCTTTCCCTTTCTGTGTGGGTGTGATTGTTTGCAGTCATGGCAAAGCCTCCAGCTACACCTCGTGACTGTATTCAAGATCTCTACTATCACTCAGCACTGCTCTCTCCATACTGCCAGCTCATGATCTCATTGACCAGATGGTGTTACTACACTCCAGCTTTACTTTTGCCTGTTTGTTAGTTGTTTTTTGCTCGGCTCTCCGTTCCCTGACTTCCCTTGTTTCTCTGTTTTTCTCTCAGTCCTGCTTCCCCTGACTCCGGCACTGCAGCCCGGTCGCCAGAACAAAACATTGGCATTGTATGTTTCTGCAAACCACAGAAGTGTTGAATATCTATATGAGCTGACTTAGGAGGAGGAAGGGTCGGTGGACGGTTAGGAAGTTTCTTGGCAGAAAGTTGGAAATCAGCAGAGAAGGCGGTTCAAGACCACCTCAAAACCAATGCCCGCTTCCCGTTTCAACCAACAAAAGTGGGTGTTTTTAATGAGGCGTCGGGACATGTGCAGACGTTTTTATTTTATTTTAACACAAACCATGATCTTTCCCTAACCCTAATCAAATGGTCTTTGTGCCTTAACCTAACCAGACCTTAACCACAACGTTAACCACATTTTTCAACAGATGATGGCCAACATGGAAACGTAGACATTCAACGTATCCATGGTTTGCAGAAACGTCCAGTTTTGTTCTGACGATCGGGTTGGGCACTGCATCTACTCCTTCACCTGCTCTGTTCTACCACTCTGCTGATTCATAACCAGCTTAACAGCAATCCAAACAAACAGGTGAACATGGCTCTGAACAACAAGGGGAGAACATGAAGGACGAGGAGGAGAAGGGAGCAGGAACCAGCACAGATCCAGTTGCACTATTGAATGTTATTGTGTGACTGTGAAGTAAATTAGAGCACAATACATCATTCATATGATCAGGTTGGACTCATTCAAGTTGTTTATTGTTGCATTACAAGATTAATGGCACATGTATTTTCCTATGTCCAGGTTGGACTTTTCATCATAAATTTAATGAATACAACAATATTTCATGCTCATGTCAGACAGTCTGAATGATGTGTTTTATGCATTTTTAAGAAACTGTGACATTTCAGGTTATTGGTTATTTTTTGTGTGTGTTTGTGTGGTTTTGTTCTTAGATGATGAAAATAATGATGTGGCACAAGTAAACAGTAGTAAAAGAGGAACATTCACTGTTTTGAATAAACTGAGAAACACATAAAGTTTTTACTTTATATGGTAAAAAATTAAAGAGTGGGCCTTTTGGTTAAATAAATGAACTGAACTATAAATGAACTGAAATAAATGATAAAAAAAAAAGCTTTCATGACATTGTTCATATGGCTTCATTGAGTGCTCTCATGAATTTGAATCTAACTTCTACTTCTAAACCATTTCCCCCTTTCCTCTCCTAACAAACACATACACACATCTCACCTAAACACACATTTCTGGACAATATCAAGTAGTTTAAAGTACTCAAAACTGCCCTTAAAGGAGGGATGCCCAGTGTCTACAAAATGCATTTGTTAAGGCCTCCTGTAACAAGCCAGCAGCTTTAGTTTTAGTAAGTTGCTCTTTGTACTTCCTTGCCAGCAGATGGCGTTGTTTCCCATCATTAGGAACTCTCTTCTCTCTCTGGCAGCCGAACTTGAAGAGTGAAGTTGGAGTTGATTTGTGTATTAATACAAGGAGAAAGTCTGACAGGCCTGTACTGCAGGCTTATTTCTGTATAGTCATGTATAGTCTGGGTAAATATTAAAGTCACATGAAATTTAATTCTTCACACCTGAATGCTTGGTGTGAAGGGAATTGCTACATCCAAAAATACATATATATAGATAGATTATGTAAATCTGCCTCCAGCTGTTACCCAAGAAAACAATTTCAGAAGGTTTGTGATTTTATTTACAATAAAAGTGTAACTAGAAAGCCACATAGTCCTTTATATTTGTTATTTTAGTAATAGTAAATGTTTTGTTTTTTTTGCATCTGGATCCAGATTTGCATCAAAACACAGTGATGTGATACACTGTTATTGTTATAAGTGCCAGATTTTCCTCATGATAAAATAATATTTATTTATAGAGCACTTCGTAAGCAAGAGAGTTTATATGTGCTCACAGAGCCAAGGAGAAAAAAAAAAAACTAATTTGTGCTCTCAGATTAATGATTTGTGCTCTCAATTTAACAAATTTGCCTGTTGTAGAGGCATCAAATGCAATCAGTCAGCTGGAAATTTGAAAGCGATGAAGAAGACATTTTCCCGGTTCCCTGTTTCCCTGAGAAAGTGTGTCCAAACTTTTAACTGGTACTGTATATCCAGAAGTTTTTATGAATTGGATGAAATCTACAAAAGTCTGTTATCTACAGAATATTATAAGGGATGTCAGAGATAAGTGTTGTGCTTAAAGTATATTCACATGTCTCAGTCCAGGATCAAAATAAAACCTTATTAAATCCAAGTGAGTACTAAAGAGTACAGTCTAGACCTGCTCTACGTGAAACGTGCCCTGAGATGACTTTTGTTGTGATTTGGCGCTGTGTAAATAAAATTGAATTGAACTGAAATTGAATTGAAGTGATCCATAGTGAGGATGTACACCAGATGAGAAAATGAGGGTGAAGTCAGTGGCGTAAATTTATGTGTAAAAGTTCAGCAAAATTGAACTTGAAGCAAATAATTTGTACAGATTTAATTCTCCCCTTCAAGTAAATCCACAAATTGCAGTGACTCTATTGGAACGACTTGATTTTGCTGTAAAATTTTGCCATTTTAAATGCTGGTGTGACCGGATATTAAAGGAGACATATTCTGCACATTTCCTCCTCTATTTTTATATATTCTGGGGCTCTACTGGAATATCTTTGCATGATTTACAGTTAAAAACTCCTTATTTATCTTATACAGACCCTTTATGTAGCCCCTCAGTTCAGCCTCTGTCTGAAACAGGCTGTTTTAGCTCCTGTCTCTTTAAGGCCCCGCCTCCTGATGAGCCCACTCTGCTCTGATTGGTCAGCTTCAGCAGACCTTCAGGCACATGAGAGGCTACGTCAACAAACCATGAAACAAACAAACTATTGTAGGCCCAGTAGGATTTCACTCGAAATGTAAAACCTTAGCAACAAAGGTTACGGAACGGACGGTCGTTCATGAGCACGCACAACATCAGCTCGTCGTCAAGGTAGAAAAACGGTCCCAAATAAAGCCTTTAGAGCAGTTTTAAGCCTTGACTTTTGACTTGCAGGCAACATTTCATTTTCTACATACGTTCACCTCAAGTTTGGGAACTTTAACCATGTTTAGCAGAGATATCCAACATCATAACAGTTTATAAGGAACAGAGAAACACAAAAAGCATAATAGGTTTGCTTTAATACATTTTCAAAGACACTAAAAGGTGGAATTGCATCAAAGGCAACTTTTGAAGTCCTCACTTTAATGATGTTTAATTGGTACTATATAGAGCAAAACTGAAGCCTTCATTACATCTATTTTGCTTTGAGATGCTACAAGTTCAAACCCACTACAGCATGAGAATTAGGTTTTGATAGAGTCTTTAATTTCAGACAGGTCACCGGGAAGCAGGGATGTTTCTCTACAGTTGTTTTGTGACAATTTTCAATGAAATATATGTTTTATTTCCTTTCTTTCTTTATGATTCAGCCAACCAGAAACATGTTTTACCGCGACAGGTGACAGAGGTTCTGAGAAACACACTGACTGTGACGCTGGCACCGATTTGACTTTGAATAAAAGCTAATGATGTTAGAGGGAAATAATGACATCCAGTAACACGACAGGATCAGACTTTCTGCTGTGATAAATGTGTCTTAATCCGTCCAGCGTGCCTCTCAGGCCGCTGCACGTCTGGATTACCAGCTGGGCCTGCAGGGCACACTGAAAAACAAAAGTGTTACAACCAAGGGGCATGAACTGGAAACAGGCTGGAAGGACGGACAAATTCAGCCTGAGTCTGAGTTGTTTTGACTTTTAAAAACAGTTTTATTGGTACATAATTAGTCAAGTGCGAGTACACCAGATTAGGTCTTTCTGTGAAACTGTTGTGAGAAAATCAGATCTGCCCCATAACAACATATTTTTCTGTTCAAATGAAAAGCTCTCTAGCAACCTGAAGGTCAACAAAACTATACATGGGAGGCTACGTTTCCTACAGATAGTCAGTGTTTCTTTTAACCATGACTGCCGTCGTTCTCTCACCTTAACAAAGTTATAATTATAACCCAAACTACCATCTTTTCCTAACCCTAACCAAACCTTAACTATTTTGTTGTCACATCATAAAACAGATCTACTTTTCAACAGTTTTGGAACGCACAAACACATGATGTTGCCCTGACGACGGGGGCGTCAGAAAAGAAGAAGCTCCTAATTGTCGTTCTGAAGGACAATTACAAATGGCGTATATTTTTATTTTTAAGGACTTGTTTTTTTGTGCAGGTGAGTTCAGGAAACAGTCAGGTCATCATGTGTTAGCATGCTAACATTTTTCTACTTAGCACTCAACACAAAGTACAGCTGAGGCTGATGGGAAGAGAGATGTGAAGCGTGAGGGGCCGCTGGTACTGAAAGTGTTTTTTCTCATTACATATTCCATGTTGCATTTATCTTTTAAACAGTATCTTCATTATAAGTTAATATAGAAAGACAAGACTCTCCTGGATAATATAACAATCACATAGGTTTATATTATGATCACCATTTCAGTGATTTCAACTTTAATATCGTCATTTGATTTGATTTATTGATTGGGACAGTGTGCAGTTTTAAACATTAAAGATGCACTGTACCGGAGTAAACTCGATGTAAACTCGATGCATCCGTAGTCCCCAACAATCAAAATATACAACAGCACAACAACAAACAGTACAAAGCAAAAAAAACAAAATCAAAAACACCACACAGAACACATCATACAAAATACAAAGCTACACACAACAGCACATCACATAAAAACCACAATGTCAATTAGAAATTAATAATGTGAACTAGACTCAGTGGTCACACAGCTGATTGGTCTTGCGTATTTTTTTTAGTTTGGCCTTGAATGTATTGATTGAAGTACAGTTCTTCATATCACCAGGTAGGACGTTCCACTGAGTGATGGCTGACTGTCCAAATGAAATGGTACAATCTTGTATGGAGGATATTCTGGAGGATCTAATAGAACTTACTGAGTGAGTGAACAAAAAGTCACATAGTGGAGGAAGCCAAACCATTTAAAATTTTATAAACAAGGCACACATTTGAGAATAATCTAAAATTGTCAAAGCTCAGTAAATTGTATTTCTCCGGTACCCTACCGTGATGGACTGTATTATGATGTCTCTAAATACTACAGTACCCATGAGCTTCGTCATTGTAAACAAAACGGGTCACCACAGTTGCTGAATTCACTCAAAAGTGACATTAAAACTGAACTGATTCACGTTGCGGAGAAAAATCAAGTTTCCACCTGCGGTTAGTGGTGCACAAGACTGAATCTTAAGCGCTGTGATTGTTTCTTCCAAAAAAAAATGCACCTTGGGAGCTGTAGCTAACTTCTGCCTCTAAGTTTCTATGTACACAGTCTTTAACTCTAAGTTTTTATCAAAGAATCAGATGTTTTCTAATGCAGTTGTTCATCTTCTGTGCTGACGATTTAACCGGGAGAGTTTCATGTCGATCAAATTGTGAGTCACTAACACTGTCTATGGAACCACTGGAAATAGCTTCTCTCTCTTTGAAACTCTATTATATTTACTGGTATTTAGTCATAAACCAAAGTGTTGGACATATTCTATTTGTGCCCTCATGGTGGCAGTAGAGGGGATCATCAAAGTTATTAGGATTCATCCTCTGAGAACCATGAACATCTGTAAGAAACTTGATGCCAATCCATCTTGTAGATGTTGAGTTATTTCAGAGGATAAGTGTAAACTTTGACCTGCTGGTGGCGCTAGAGCAATATTCAGGTATCTGTACCAAATCTTTAGGTGTTGAGATATTTTATTTGGGACCAAAGTGGTGGAGTGACCGACCAACGTTGAAATCCATAGAGCCCAACTGTCTCCCAACTGTCAACACTGAGGTATAGTTTTGTTTTTATCCTGGTAACACAATGTCGGTTTTTATCTTTTGGGCTTTGAAAAGGTTTTGTGAACATCTCACCGTAACTCTTGGAAAAGCATCTAGTCCATCACTTGAACAAAGTAATGTGCAACTAGATTTATTATGTTCTGTTTGAGCTTCTGTATCCATAGTGGTTAAACATTAAGGAGTGTAAAGTTAATTTTGCACTGGAGCTTTGAAATAGCCAATAAAGTCAATAAAGTTGCCCTGCCTTGCATTTGACTGACCTGCTAATGCACTATGACTCTTGCACTGAAATATTTACCTTCAGACAGGTAATCTGAGCAGGTCTCATTGCAGAGTCTCACCCAGGTGATCAGCAGGTGACAGAAGCGTCCAGGTAACATTCCTGTCGCATTCCAGTCTGTCAAGCCTGACACGCAACGCACATGCCGAAGGCGTGTCTGATCCACTGCGGGATAACTCCGCCTCAGGGTGACTGTGGGAGCACGTCGGGTAGCGTGGAAACGTTAAAAAATATGTAATCTAGTGGAAAGCTGTGTTAAGACGTCAGCTTTTATGATATGGCTTTTATCAAACGCCTACATCCTGTTGATTTTATTATTACAAACTAAATGTCTGAAACAGAAGATTAGATAAGTGTATCAGGGTGGTCAACGGAAAGACACTTCATTACAACACTACATAACAATGTTATGGTTACAGTTTGGTTATGTTTAGGAAAAGATGATGTTTTAAGTACCAAATAAGTAGTCATGCTTACAATAACAACCACATAGGCTAGTTAAACCTACATTAACTGATTTCTTCTCCTCTTGTTTTCAGTGGAAACAAGTAGTGAACACAACAGTGACCTATCATGACCTTTTATGTTATGTGTGTCCACATCCAGCAGTCACGTAGCAACATTATCATTCATTTGGAGTCGTGTTTCTGTCCACCCGGTGAATTTAAGTCCAATATTCACTCTCTTTTAGCTCTGTTTTTGCTCTCTACCAACTCCTGAGGGAAATATCTGACTCTTTAGCTGCTAAATGCTCCACTATGTTCACCAGCTAGTCTACAGCTAACTGCGTCTGCTTGCCGTTTGGTGCTGAGCAGGTAGTGTACAGCGGCTTTTTAGAGATTTTTCTCTGAAAACGACGCTATGAGAGCGCTGAGAGTGAACCAAAACAGTAAAGTTGCAGCCGGACAGTTAAACAATGAGCTGAAACTTGATATAAAGCTCTGTAAAGAAAACAAAGCAACAGGTAGCATCACAATATGTATCGCTATTGTCTATGCAGGTATTTTGTATTTATTTATTCATTTATTTTGCATAAACCAAGATTCCATTAGAACAAGAAATACTTTATTGCATGGATTGTGCTACCTTACAGTATATGTCACATAAATTAATCAGAAATGCTGCAATATGCTTTAATAAGTCTTTGAAGTCCAAATAAGCAGAAATGTCTGCGGAAAATCCCGACATTTGACATTAAAATAATCAATGGCATGATCTTTTACCAGATTCAGGCATAAAATAAAGAAAACAGATAAACCAGAGCAGGAACAGTAGGGTCTACAAGGCCAATACTTGTATAAATATAACAGACAGATGTGACTTTAATTAATTAAAACATTGAGAAACTAGTACTGTTATGGCTCAGGGAGATATGAATTTATCACATGTAGAAAAACATTTCTATCGAGGCAACATGTGAGCAAACTTCACCTGATGAGGAAGATCAACTATTAAAAGCTCCAGAACAGCTACTAATAAACTAATGAATGGTGAAAAGGGGTTTTATCTTTTAGTGTTAGGCCATCTTGCCCTCCATTTCCCTCAAAACATTATTAATATTAATATATCATATTAGAATTATTATAATCCCTTTTTGTGAGAAGTTTTCTCACCTACTCGACCAGCTTTTGTCACGCTGACAGACTCAGAGTGAAATCCAAGTCGGTCATAAAAGCCTGTTTGCAAAGAAAGTGGTGACAGGTGACATTAAACACGGGGACTTGACTGAACAGCTCGGGCTTTTACTAAACCGACGCCTTCCTCCACTTCTCTTCTAACGAGGTGAAATTAAGTCGGATTAAAGCGTTTATTAAGCCTCATGACCCTGTCGGATAATCCCTTGAAAGTGACCCAAACATTCTTTTCCAGGCCAAATGAAACCAATCTCATTCAACTGCACCAGTGAATCCGCAGCCTGACTGACTCGCACACACACGCCTCCTCCTTTTCAAAACACTGAACTAAACCGGTCCTGCAGTTTTGACAGCAGACTTTTTTTTTTTTTTTTTTTTTTTCTTCTCGGTTCCTCCGGTGTGTAGTTGTAACCTCGAGAAATATCTTGCTCCATCTGATATCCAATCTTAACCATGTTTCTCACGCACAGAAAGCCACAGGGTCTATAAGAGCCACGGTGCCACCAGGAACCTGGTCTACAGTGCAGACGGATCCGACACACAGACACACACGCAGCATGGGTGAGTCTCCGCTCTGATTTACTGACAACACCTCCTATAAACCTGCTTGTCTGCTGCTGCTGCTGCTGCTCTGATATGCAAAGCTTCTCTGTACAAACAAAGTCTGGTTAGATTATCGACGGGTTTTTGCTGCATTCGCTCACAGCTGTTTACAATTCACATATGTTAAAATATTCACCAAAAAAAAATGATTATGTAGATCTAAATTGTCAATCTGTGTAACACCCTCAGAACTGCAAAAACTCCATATTTCTATCAGAAGACAATGACCTTGGTTTGATCATTTGTGTCATTTTCACATTCATATAAAATAATATAATATAATATAACACGGTACACTGTAAAACCTACAAAATGATCCATTGTGTTAAATCAGTACTCATGTTTATTATTAACTCAGTGTGATTACATTAGATAAGATTGTCAGTTTTAAATCAGGTCAGAAAACTTACAGTCATGAGTTCAGTCTTGTAGCTTAAAATGATGAGTTCACTAAATGTCCAACAACACTGTTAACTTATTTATTTAGGTTAAAATTGTCCTTCTTTCTAAGCTGCATGAAGTGAGACAATAGAGGCTTGTTCCTACATGTGTCTCAAATGTGTCACATGATCTTCTCTGATCTAAAGTAAAGCAGCTTTAATCGATATTTATTATTATAACACAGTCTGATCCGTCCTGTGTGTTGTTCGTGGCTCGTAGTGATGAACCTACAGAGAATTATCTGCAGCTCCTCTCGGAGCTTTATAGTGAGTTTCAGCTCGTTGTTTATCTGTCCGGCTGCAACTTCACTGTTTTGGTTCAGTCTCAGCAGCTCTCGTAGTGTCGTTTGTGGCTGCTGTTTTCAGAGAAAAAGCTGTAAGAACTGGTCTAAATGTAGCTGCCAGCAAAACATTAAAAGCTGCAACAATTACATGATAGATTAGTTCATGAGTTATCAAACTTTACACTATTATTCATAAAACCAAATCATCAGGTTATAATACACAGATCTGAGTAACTTCAAACAGTATTTTTATATGTGTCACATGACCATGCAAAATGAAAAGTACTCACTCGTACTTACAAACCCACAGAGACCAACTCTGCAGTTTAACGTTTTTTTTTTTTATGCCCCAAAACTTCACTGTTCTGGCTCACTATGACTCTCATCACCCCTTGTTTCCAGATGCAGGCAGATGTTTTCAGTGATAAACCCTCCACAGTACATTACCTGTCCAGTATCACACAGCAAAGCTGACAAAGCTGGTGTGAGCACAGTGACATCAGAAGCTTTATTACGTACAATGAACCTGTTGTGTTACTGGTTCAGCTCTGTTTCTTTTCTGTCTTTTGCCTCGAGGAACATTCAGATCGTGGTTTCTCTGTTCCAACACACAGAGGAATCCCTTGTTTTAAAAGCAGTGATCACAGATCAGCAGACTGCGTTAAAGACAGTCACCGACCGCTCGCACAGCGCCAACGCCTTTAATTTAACACCCACTCATCCTGCTTTATTGTGTCACAATTAAAACTGCTGCTGACGCCCGGTGCGTCGGCCTCGTCGGACACGTTTCACAGCTCCTTTAATGTCATTATTTGTCATTCAGCTGTGTTTCAGGTCCGGTGACGGAGGGACGCTACAGTTCCTGTTTAGGTTTTTCTGTCTGCTATATTTTCTGTGTGCATCAAGTAAAAGATCAAACCACTGATTATCTTAACGTAATGCCAACTGTCTGGTTTTTCTGCAGACGTGTGGCTTACTTAGAGAATTTGTTTTCTCTTTCAAGAGATGGAGATATTATGGAGAAAAAAAAGATCTCTCATAAGGCACCCATTACAAGTTGTATCAAATAACTTTATCAAGGTTAATTAATGCCATATAGATCCGTTCTGATAAATGTTTCTCAACCTTTACACCTGCAGACCTGATGGACTGTTGTAAAACACTTCACCACACTTTATTAACGAGCAGAATCATTGATTTATTTGCTCTTTGCATGAAAGTTTTGCTCTTTACACTTTATTAATGACCTACTAACATTTATAACTGTGTAAAACTTAATGAGGAGGAGAAACAACAGCCAAAGGAACGTTTCACAACCGTGTAACCCGGCAGTTGTTCTTATTAATGGATTATAACTGATCTAAGAAGCATTAGTAAATTATTTTTAGCGGCGTGGCTTATAAGTTTTAAATGTATTTGTCATTCCAACCACATCCATATAGAAATACGCATACAGTAGAACGGTTATGCGTTTCTCAGGAACAGGGTGCAAAAATCTACCAACATACCTAGAAACACATAAGAACAGTTAAAAACTCAATAAAAAGAAGCAGTTAAGAAGACCAGCGCTATGCTAAAAAAGTGCAATTAAGTAACTGAATGTAAAATATTTTAGGAAAGGCATAGGAAAGGTTTTACACAAAATAAATAAAGCCTAAATAGATCATATAATATTAAAAAATAGCCGACATTGCTAAAAGTTAGCAATGATCCTTTGACTTTTTCTTGAACATTTGCGTTTTTTTCCGTAATGTAAAACTTAATAATACAAAAAAAGATGATAAAAAACTGTCATTATATATATTTTTTGTACTGATGTAAATTGCTACGTAAATGTGTTTGTCTATCTGTGTGTGTTTGACAGCTCAGAAGACGGCTCTGATCGTTTACGCCCACCAGAGCACCGGCTCGTTCAACGCGGCAGTTCGAGACGTGGCGGTGCAGGAGCTGACGGAGCAGGGCTACAGGGTCGTCGTGTCTGACCTGTACGCCATGAACTTCAAAGCTAACGCCACCCAGGACGACATTATCGGTAATCCCTGTCTGTCACTGACTAAATTACCGAGCGAGCCAAAGTCAAACCCTGAGCGGCCTGCAAGATCTGCTTTGCTCTTTTTTTCTGGAACACTTGAGAACAAACGAGGGATATTAAGGTCACAATACATAATTAAAGGATAAAGCTGGTGTTATTCTATATTTTATTGCAGACAAATCGCATGAAAATGCCAAAACCGACAATGTGTTAGTTTGTTGATCGATTCTTTCTGCCCCGAGCGCATCGGCTCCTACTGACATAAATCTTTAAAAACAGCTCATTAATATATATTTTCCTGTTAAAAATAGACTCAGTACTTTCCTAAAACAGCTGGGCACTGAAATGTTTAACAAACGTTACTAAAACAGGAGGAAATATTGCATTTGTTGGGGACTATTTTCATCGGCGGATGAATCCACGTTTGTTGCTCTAGTGAGTATTTCTGCAGCAGGACGGTGTGTGTTAGATTGAATAAATAAACTACAATAAACTACAGTGTGTGTAAGATAAATCAAGCTCTGGATACACACACAATACTTGTTAGTAGATCAGTTCGTTGTTGGTTTGGATCTTTTTGTGGGATTTATCGCCAGCAAGAGAAACATAGAATATCATCAGATTTATCCTCTAAGCTCTGACAGCGCGTGTCGTGTCCAGGTGATCTGAAGAACCCGGAGCTTTTCCAGTACGGAGACGAGACGATGCACGCCTGGATGGAGGGCCGCCTCAGTGACGACATCGTAGCCGAGCAGCGCAAAGTAGAAGAGGCTGAACTCATCATCTTCCAGGTCAGAGGTCACTCACATCTCTTGTTTGTTGTTATTATGTGCTGAACAAGCGGCAACTACCACGACGGCACATAATATTCAAATAATACTTTCCAAAACAAGGAATACAGATTCAATAAATTATGGGATAAGCAAAGACAAAAAGGAAAAGAATTTACTTAAATAATTAAAAAAAAAACAATAAAGTAAATGCATTAAGTGGATTGTTGTGTCTCTTTCTGCAGTTTCCTTTGTACTGGTTCAGTGTGCCGGCCATCATGAAGGGCTGGATGGACCGAGTGCTGGCACAAGGCTTCGCTTTCTCCCTGGAAAAGATGTACGATAACGGCATTTTCAAGGTCTGTCTCAGGTGGACAATTACAGTGGATCTACTGACCCAACATGAGACAAACAAAATGCTGATAATGATAAAATGAAATATCATAACTTTGAGGTATTTGAACTTTACTTGAGTATTTTCATGATGCTACTTTATACTTCCACTCCACTACATTTCAGAGGGAAATATTGTACTTTCTACTCCACTACATTTATTTGACAGCTTTAGTTACTTTTCAGATGAAGATTTGACACAATGGATAATATAACAAGCTTTTAAAATACAACACATTGTTAAAGATGGAACCAGTGGTTTCCAACCTTTTTGGCTTTTGACGTCTTATAAAAAGCAGTGTGTAGTCGGGGTCACATTTCACATGTCTATGAGTTGTTAACAGCTCCACCAAATAGTGATTTTTCCCTCTAAACTTCTCACATGCTTTCATTTCAATAAATGTTCAAATGATCCAATATTTCAGCAAAAATCAAACATTAGAGAAAAAGTCCAAAAACTGAAAACAGATTTGTGTATCAGAACTTTGTTTTTTCTTCTTTCCTCTCCCATTAATCATCTCACGACCCCTCAGATTTATCTGCTGACCCTTTGGAGGGGCCCGACCCCTAGGTTGGGAACCAATGGACTAAACTAGCTAACTGTATATAAAGTAGTGTAAACTAGCTCCACCTCCAGCAGCTACAACAGTAACATGCTGCTCTAACACTGATGCTTCACTATTAATAATCTAATGATGTCATATATAATAATATATCAGTCAGAGGGACCAAACCACTACTTTTACTGCAATACTTTAACTACATCAAGCTCATAATACTTATGTACTTTTACTGCAATACTTTAACTACATCAAGCTCATAATACTTATGTACTTTTACTGCAATACTTTAACTACATCAAGCTCATAATACTTATGTACTTTTACTGCAATACTTTAACTACATCAAGCTCATAATACTTATGTACTTTTACTGTAGTAGGATTTTTCATGCATGAGTTTTACTTGCAATGGAGTATTTTTACATTGTTGTACTTTTACTTAAGTAAAGGATCTGAATACTTCTTCCACCACTGCAGATTATAATATAATATAATATACATTTATAGGTCACAAAAACAATGTACAATGATACTGTTATTCCATCAGATGTAATACAATAAAAATGCTATATTATTTTCAAATTTTAGAAAAAAGAAGCTGTTTGAATTCACTCCTGAAGTTTAATCAACTTCTCCTACAAACATGCAGTTACTGTGTTTTCCTCACAGATCAGCACCTGTAAGAGTAATTATACTTTAGTACAGTTCCTCTCATCACACTCTTTAAAAACTGTATTTTTTATGTTTCTCTAAAGAAAAAGAAAGCGATGTTGTCCTTCTCCACCGGAGCGACACAGACTATGTTCCGCCCTGATGGCATCAACGGAGACATCAACATCTCACTGTGGCCTCTACAGGTGAGTCTGAACAGCCTGTTTAAGCAGAATTAAATTGTCGTTCTTGTTACTTTATTTTTTGTAATTTAATGTTACTGTTAACAGCATGTACGCTCAGCCAACCTACTCATGTACAAATAAAGGTTAAATAAATAGAATAAATCAATTATTCACCAGATATTAGGTGATATATAGTGTATATGGTGCATGAATATAAGCATAAAGCATTATGCTTTATTAGGGCCTGAGCCCAAAGGGCGAAGACCCTATTGTTTTTTAAACTGAAATACATCAATGTAGATAATAACGACTTGTACTATATTTTATTTAGATTCATTTTTTTTATTTGCATATAAAATGTCAAATTAAATTTTAAGAACCAAACTATATATATATATAAATTAATAAATTTGTGCCTGTAATTGGGGGAATCCTGCAAAAAGAAAACTTGTTTTCAATCATAAATAACCAAAAATATTCCATCAGTCATTCTGAAGCTTTTTTACTCACTTTTATCATAAGGCTTTTTTATAATCTTTATTTATTAATTTACCTTTTTATTCTTTTTACGTCTGCCCTCGTAAAGCACTTTGTAATTGCTGATTTTGATACGTGTTATATTTATTTTATTTATTTGTTTGTACTTGATAGGGACAGAGCACATTAATGAACATCAGTATAAAATACAAGATGTAAGCACGCTGGAGTTAGCAAAAAAATGCTAATTTATATCCGTGTTCCCTATAGGCAGGTAACAAAAACAGAAACAGTTCAAGTAACAACATGCAAATACACAAGTAGAAAAAGACAAAATACATTGTACACATGTCCAGTTATATAATAATATGTATATAAATATATTGTTATTGGTGGCGGATGGTCGTTAACCTGCTTCTCTCTTATTTCTGTCTATTCTGTGTCCCTCTTTTCTTTCAGAACGGGACTCTGCACTTCTGTGGATTTCAGGTTCTGGCTCCTCAGATATTCTGGAGTCCGGCTCACTGTCCCCCCGCCGTGCGAACCGGGATGCTAGAAGGGTGGCGGGCCCGACTAAAAGGACTGCTGGCTGAAAAGTGTTTGACCTTTGCCCCCTGTGAGATGTTTGACCTCAGCTTTCAAGGGGGGTTCATGCTGCGGCCCAAGGTGAAGGAGGAACAAGAGTCTCAGCCCTTCGGCATCACCACGGGACACCATTTAGGGAAACCGCTGCCGCCTGACAACCAAACCAAAGTTCAACCCACAGATGAGAATAGTGTGAAACCATCCTGCAGGAACTAGAACCTTCTCCTCACTCATGAATGTGCCTTTAAACCATCTATATACTGTATGTTACAAGATTACTTTAATACCAAAATACTGTATGACAATGAAAAAACTCTGCACACTGTCTCACTTACTGCTGAAATATTGAAAAAGTTTTTGGACGAACTGAGACTAAAGTCCTTAATATGTTTGATCTTAAGTCACTTGTTCTCTATTTTTGATCTTTGGGGTCACATAGATGTTACTTAAGATTTATTGGTGTTGTTATATTCTGTCATTTTGTATTCTTCTAATCTTTTCAATGCTTTTGCGACGGTGACAGGATATTTGTTGTGTTAGTTCAACGTTCTCATCAGTCAAACTAATGTTTATAGTCCCCTGATTGGATGATTGAGGCAGCTCCTATGTACTCTCTCTCTATATATATATCTATGTATGGAAGTATGTTGATGCTGCTGAAACATTGTGATCTAATAAATATTCCAGCAGTAAGTGAGACAGTGTTTACTGAAGCTGAAATAAAACCATTTAGAACAATGTCTTGAACTTATTTTTATTTTAGATGCATGACGTGTTTTTCATTTGCATTTACACAGTGATGGAAAGTAAACAGTAAGTGCATTTATTCATCTCTGAAGAACAATTTTGAGGCACTAATAATCAATAAATAATCAAGTGGAGTATATTTTGCTGATAATACAGGACAAGTGTTCACTGTGTGTACTTATTTTCATTTTTACTATTTACTGGTTATTTCTGTGTACTGTGTACAAAGAACATCTATGTCTTTCTATTCTGGAAAAGGGTCTTTCCTCTGTTGATCTTACTGAGATTTCTCAGTTTTTTTCTCCATTTAAGAATTTTTTGAAGTTTCCTTCCATGAACCGAAGCTCTAAGAACAGAGGGTTTGTACAGATGTTTTTGGACTATATATATTTGTTATGGTACCTGAAGATTCGCTAGTATTTCCCTGTGTTTCCAGTGTTCCCCTGTCCGTCTCTCTCTCTCTGTGTGTTTGTTTGTGTGGGTGCTTCCAGCTCTACACTCCTGTCTACAATCAGCTCATCACCTCTCCCAGTCTGCTCACCTGACTCTCATCAGTTCATCAGCTTGCAGTGTGTATATATATACCCGGGCTCTTCATCCACTCATCGCCAGATTGTTGTTTCTACTCAAGTGGTAGCGTACACTTCAGGCCTCTCACTTAGATATCGTGATTTCTCCAAGTTTGGATTTTTTGCTGACTGCTGTCTCTCTTTCTCTCTCTCTAGTGCTCCTGGACCATTGCTCACCTACCTGCCAGCCTGCCTGCTTGCCCGCTCTCTGGCCCATCACCACCTGCTCCCTTCTGCCAGCCCTCACCATCCTCCCTCACTCCTCTCAGCCCTCCAGTCCTCTGCCTCAGCCCGCTTCATCTCCACTCCATCCACCTCCATGCCCTCACTTCCCTGGCAATAAAGCCTTATTTCCTTCACTGTCACTTTCATCTGTGTTTGCATTTGGGTGCACCTTGCAACCCCCCTACAAGATTAAAATGCTTTGACTTGATTGGTGCTGAAATGATCAATAAAACAATCTTATAATCAAAAAAAATATTTTAGGTTATTTATCAAGCGAATAGTCAAGTGAATCATGATGGGACTGGTTATATATGTGCATATATCCTCATCTCCATATATCCTCTCATCTCCAAGGTCACATTAAAGGACAGGTTCAAAATTTTTCAAGTCTGTCCTAAAACAACAGTCAGCTGCCCATATGAAGACTAAAAAAAGGTTTTCCTCACTGTAATCAAACTCTCCATGTGAGAAGTTTAGAGGGAAAAATCACTATTTGGTGGAGCTGTTAACAACTCATAGACATGTGAAATGTGACCCCGACTACACACTGCTTTTTGTAAGACGTCAAAAGCCAAAAAGGTTGGAAACCACTGGTTTCATCTTTAACAATGTGTTGTATTTTAAAAGCTTGTTATATTATCCATTGTGTCAAATCTTCATCTGAAAAGTAACTAAAGCTGTCAAATAAATGTAGTGGAGTAGAAAGTACTGAAATGTAGTGGAGTGGAAGTATAAAGTAGCATCACATGGAAATACTCAAGTAAAGTTCAAATACCTCAAAGTTATGTTATTTCATTTTATCATTATCATCATTTTGTTTGTCTCATGTTGGATCAGTAGATTAAAGTATTGCAGTAAAAGTACATAAGTATTATGAGCTTGATGTAGTTAAAGTATTGCAGTAAAAGTACATAAGTATTATGAGCTTGATGTAGTTAAAGTATTGCAGTAAAAGTACATAAGTATTATGAGCTTGATGTAGTTAAAGTATTGCAGTAAAAGTAGTGGTTTGGTCCCTCTGACTGATATATTATTATATATGACATCATTAGATTATTAATAGTGAAGCATCAGTGTTAGAGCAGCATGTTACTGTTGTAGCTGCTGGAGGTGGAGCTAGTTTACACTACTTTATATACAGTTAGCTAGTTTAGTCCAGTGGTTCCCAACCTAGGGGTCGGGGCTCCTCCAAAGGGTCAGCAGATAAATCTGAGGGGTCGTGAGATGATTAATGGGAGAGGAAAGAAGAAAAAACAAAGTTCTGATACACAAATCTGTTTTCAGTTTTTGGACTTTTTCTCTAATCTGAACAATGAACATTTATTGAAATGAAACATGTGAGAAGTTTAGAGGGAAAAATCACTATTTGGTGGAGCTGTTAACAACTCATAGACATGTGAAATGTGACCCCGACTACACACTGCTTTTTGTAAGACGTCAAAAGCCAAAAAGGTTGGAAACCACTGGTTTCATCTTTAACAATGTGTTGTATTTTAAAAGCTTGTTATATTATCCATTGTGTCAAATCTTCATCTGAAAAGTAACTAAAGCTGTCAAATAAATGTAGTGGAGTAGAAAGTACAATATTTCCCTCTGAAATGTAGTGGAGTGGAAGTAAAAGTGGCATCACATGGAAATACTCAAGTAAAGTACAAGTAAATCACAAATGTACTTAGTTACTTTCCACCCCTGATAAAACTGTTTTGTCATACTGTTATTGATCTGGAGACATTTTTAATTTATTTAACAAAAAAAATTGGATGTGTTCATTTCAAGTCATATTTTTTTATAACAAGAAGGTGTGTTTTAATTTTAAATATGTATATACATATAATATATATACTTATATTAAAATTTTAAAAAAGATGTTAATAGTAGGGATAATACTGTCGCCCCCCCCCCCTCCTGTGTGCGGCAGAATGGAACAGTCCGTCACCGCCGGGGCAGCGCAGTGAGCGCTGACGGTGACGTCACTCCCGGACTGTTCCATTCTGCAGGCTGATCGTCAAGAGGAGGTTGTTGTTTGTTGTTTTGCTGAAGTGTTGAGCGAGAGAGAGAAAGCGAGCCGCTGCCCTGCTCCAATACCGATTTAAGAGTTACTCGTTTAAAGGATACTAGGAAAAAAAGAAAGACATTTAAACCCCCAAATTAACCTTGAGTCGTGTTTATAATCAACTGCATCGAGCGGAAAGAGAGAGCCCGGAAACGGCAAACATGAAATGGATGTTCAAAGAGGATCACTCCTTGGGTAAGGGAGGAGGGAGCTGTTATTGTGGTTTACAAGAGTGATTAAAATGTTAAATAAAAACCCAGAGAAATCATAACAATAATATCTATTATGTTGCCCTGTGGGAACATTTCTTTGGAGTTAAACGTGTAGAAAACGTCACTTTAAACTGCGTCGGTCGTACAGAGTGGCCTGTCGGTTAGGCTTTTTGTTTAGAGGAGGCTTTGGTTTGTACATACACGCTAAATACAGCTGTAAATATTAATGTCAGCTCATGTAAAAGCCAATTCGCATGTCTCCACTTTAAAATAGACGTTTTGGGTTTGTGTGTGTCAACAAATCATCGTGTCATTGTTCTTATTTCCACCCCGGAACGACGACCTGCTTTCAGGTTGATTGATGGAGGATATTGACACATTAAGCTGCTAAGCCTCCATTCTGCTGTGAGCTGACTGTTTGCAGCTGGATATTAAAGATTTTTGAGTGTCTATATATGTAGTTAAACATGATATTTTTCTGTTTCCCCACCTGCCATAAACTGGAGGCCTGAGAGGCGTCACCAAGAGGGGAAAAAAGTTGTTTTGGCTGAACATTGAGGAGGCCTGCAGGCTTCTTTTGCATCCCTTCTAGTGTTTTACATAATGACTTCTGTTGATGCAAAATCATGATTATTGTCAATAAAGTGACTAATCATTTGCTCTTTAGAAACATATGTAACTTTTCCACAATAAAATGTCTAAAAATGACTAGACCTATTTATATATTTTTATATTCCACTGTTTTACAGACGCTCCTTTTCTCACGATTGGGAGCCAAAAGGACGCTCTTTGTGCCCCTGTTAGACAGGAAGTTGTAATTCCACAGTTTGGTCACTATGTCAAATTGGCTTCAAAACCCCACGCTCTTCCTGGAGGCTTGGTTCAAACCCAGAGAAATTAGTAATTTTAATGACAGTAACGCTCCGTTTCATTTGGTCTCCTGTCAGTGGCGTCATATCCCCTTTACCTCCTCTACTCGCCATAACAGGGAAAGACCAGATAATACGTCAGGGAATCAGAAAGGAACTTGACAAACTAGCTAGCCACACTGTTGTTTACTATTGTTTATATTGCTCACTCATTATGGAGCACAAGATTATTTTTTACCGTTTGCTGCTCATTCCGTCGCCGAAGCTGTCCACGTAAAGCCAACGTTAGCTAACGTTACTTGCCGCTATTTCATTAGAATGAAATGACATAACGTGAATATGAATTTTATACATTACTTCATCCATGAATATGATTTAGCCTCTCTTTTTGTCTTCTGTCTGAGTCACATCAGATCGATTTTCATCCCATGATCCCACGCTCCTTCACGAAGTCGTCAAACTCTGTCTTTTGTTATTGTTTTGATTGAGAGACCCCTGGTGGCCAAAATTAAACTGACAGCATTTATATAGCGTTTTTCTAGTCTTATCAACCACTCAAAGCGTCCCACAGTGTTTCACACGTTCATATAATCAATTATCAGCTTTTCATTTAATCATTTGGCATATGAAATTAAGAAATAATCTGATGTCATGATAATGCTAGTTATAAGTAACCAGACCTCAAAGTGACGCCTCAGAATTGTCTTTTACTAGCAGCCAAAACATCCAGATATCTTTGGTCTTTAATAATATATAATAAAATATGTAACTCTTGATTTATGCAACGCTTACATTCACAATTAAGATAAAAATCCTCATAATTTACAAGACAGATACAAAGAGTATTCATACTAAAAATGTATAATAATAATAATAACCTTATATGTACAGCATCTTTCATACAAAAAATGCAGCTCAAAGTGCTTTACAACAAAAGAAATGAACACACAAAAAAACATTTATTCATGATAAAAGTTAGTTATGATGAAAGTAGACAATTCTGACAACATGTTTGATGATTTAACCATTGATTCATAATTGAAATTAACTTCCTGTTGACAGACTAGCTGATAATGACAAGTAGAGTGTTTACAAGCTTTAAAAAAAAGGGGCTTTAATGATCAAATTTACATATTTATCCTTCGTGTTAAATCTTAATCTGAAGCAATATATTGAAATATTGATAATGTACATGTAAGCAGCATTTTAACAATGTTTACTGGTGGGTGGTCTAATCTATAGCAATATATATTTTATTGGGTTTTTTTAATAAAAGTGATCAGATCGTATGTTTTCCATAAAAATATTGATCTGAAAGGAAACTAAAGCTGTGAAGTAGATGGAAGCATAAAGTAGCATCAAATGGAAATACTCAACTAACATGTCTGATATTTTAACTTCCTGTTGACAGACTAGCTGTTAATGAGAAGTAGAGTGTTTACAGACTTTAAAAAAAAAAAATGCTTAATGATGCAATTCACATATTCGTGAGAACAGACGACATGTTGCTGCTGAGAAATAATGTGGTTTTTAAAGGTGCAGCACTTCAAAACATTACAAGTGTAAAAACAAACAAGTACATGTCAGAAATATTTGGCTTATGTCCCACCTCAATGTTATTGTCAGTGCCCGTTATAGGACCACATTACCCATAAACACCCACTACTTCCTGTGACAGGGAGGATATTATTATTATCATTATTATTATTATTATTATTATTACGATACAGACAGTTACTAGCTATTGACTGTTGATTAGTTGCCAGTTATTGAATTAATTATTCAGAGTCAATAGAAAACATTTTCGGCGACATCTTTGGGCTTTGAGAAACAGTGATTGACATTTTTAACCATTTAGGACAAAATGATTACTTGATTTGAGAGAATATTAGACAGATTTATTGATAATGAAAATAAACAGTAGTTTCAGCCCTAAACTGTATTGTTATTGTCAGTATACTGTTTTTGTAGTTGATATACAAACAGATCAACATAATATCCCTTTATACTAACAGGAAATTATAAAATATATAAATGCAAAGTACAGTGTAGAGGCTAGGGTTAATGATCAGTCTATCTTTTGATTTTTTGATTAACCAATCAATTGTTTAGTAATTTAGTAATAAATTGTGAAAAATTCTCATAAGTTTCCCCCAAGATGACGCCATCAGATTTTTTTTTGTCCAACCAACAGTCCAGAATGCTGATCTATTTAATTTACAGTCATATAAAGCAAAAAAAAGTCCTGTTTTTTTAAAATAATTAATTGATTACCAAAGTCGTGTTTTTTTACTGTCAAAAAGCTAATCGGTTATTCAACAAATTCTTTCAACACCAGTAAAAAGCTGACTAAAAACTGTTTTTGTTATCAAATTAAAGCCGCAACGATCAGTCAATCAATCAATTAAAAGAAGATTAATCTGCAAGTGTTTCGGCAATTGATTAATTGTCAAAAATATTTTTTAAGCAAAAATGTGATTCTGATGTTTTATAGACAAAACAACCCTTTCATTCATAATTAAAAAAATACTCATTTAAAAGAAGCCTAGTTAGTTGTTAATTATGAAAATAGGGAACTTTACTTTTTAGCAAATGCAAGAAAATGTAAAATATTCAATGAATACTTTGAGCTGGACTTCAGTGTAGAGGCTGCCAGTCTGCTATAGACAGTACAGAGTTAATATGGTTAATAAAGTTTTCTAGAAGCTAACAGTGACAGGAGTGACAGGTGTGGAGGTTTAACTGGTCTCGGTGAGTTTAAATCCACTGCAGCTGTCTGTGAATTTCTTACCTCAGCCGTCAAATATCGATCTGTGTCCGTCCGGTGAAGAGGAAGTGTTACCTAAAAGGTTTCTGTCGTCACTTAACATCAACCTCAATAACACAAATGTTTGTTTTTTTTGTCCTGCAGAACATCGATGCATAGAGTCAGCCAAAATCCGCAACAAGTACCCTGACAGGGTCCCGGTGAGTAAAAACCATCACCGCTGACTTAAAGAAGGTCGTTCGCTGTGTGATGCATGTTGGCTGTAATCACGTCTGCTGGTGCCTCTGTGTGGTTTGTCAGGTGATCGTGGAGAAAGTGTCTGGATCACAGATTGTGGACATCGACAAGAGGAAGTACCTGGTCCCCTCCGACATCACAGTGGCTCAGTTCATGTGGATCATCAGGAAACGCATCCAGCTGCCCTCAGAGAAGGCCATCTTCCTGTTTGTGGACAAGACGGTGCCTCAGTCAAGGTGAGGGCCGGGAGACAGGAGGAGGGGTTCGGTTTTATGTTTTACTTCAGAGGTTCCCGACCTGCTGGTACCGGGCGCCAGGCTGCAAGGAAGATAATTAGTTAACTTGATAGGCTAGTTTTGCAGAAATTACCTTGAACTTGGTGCATTTTGCTCCCCGTCATGTCCACAACAGCAGTATGTGAGGTAACCAGACCACCGTCACTTCCTCTCAGCAGAATCTGAATATTACTTATTTGTCATTTTTAAATTGAGTAAATAATCATAATGAAATACAGAGGAGGAGGACAAAATATGGTTTAAATTAGAGCTGAAACAACTAATGTTACTAATTGATTAGTCGAACAACAGAAAAGTAATTGGCAACTATTTCGATAATCGTTTAAATCTTTTTTTTTTCTAGTAAAACTGCTAAAGATTCATTGTTCCCGGTTTCTTAATTGTGACGATTTGCTGGTTTTCTTCGTCTTATGTGATGGAAAACTGATTATCTTCTGGTTTTAGACTGTTGGTCGCCAAAAAAACAATACATTTGAAGACTATGTGATGGGCATTTTTCACTGTTTGTCAAACATTTTACAGACCAAACAAATAATTAACTAATCGAGAAAACAATCAACAGATTAATCGATAATGAAAATAATTGTAAGTTGCAGCCGTAGTGGTCTTTAGTTGGTAAGTTGTAAATGTACAGAACAGGTTACAGTGTGTCCGTAAATAAACGCTGCAGCTTCTCAAGACCAAGAAAAGTCACGTCTGTTGTTTCCCACAACTGAAACTGAAAGGAGGTTAGCTTCAGAGTTAGCAACAATGGGGTTAGCCTAACCTGACGACACTAAACAGAGAAACAGAGAACGGAGAACCGTGTGGCTGCTAATCATGCCAGCAGAAATGCTAAAGATTCATTGTTCTCAGTTTCTTAATTGTGACGCTTTGCTGTTTTTCTTTGTTCTGTTTGATAGTAAAGTGAATATCTTCTGGTTTTAAACTGTTGGTCACAAAAAAAAAAAAAAAAAAGCATTTGAAGACTATGATCAAGAAAATAATCAACAGATCAATCGATAATGAAAATAATTGTTATTTGCAGCCATTAGTTTAATTACAGTCTCTCCTGGAAGGCAGTGGTAGTGTTGAACTCTGTTTTTTAACATGAACAGTGACAGAAATAGTTGAATGAAGAAAGTTTAAATCGAGCTCTTTTCTCACCTCTGCATGCCCGGCCAAACAGAGAAGTGGGTGTAAATGTCAGACTGTCAGATTCAGTTGTGGGGGGGCGGGGGGGCTTCAGAAACCTGCTGAACTAGAATTGAACCAGGCCAAAAAAATGATGGCAGGTTAAACAGCAGGACGTTTATAAGTCACCTTATGTTTTGGTTTTTTTTATGCCTGTAATTGGCTCTGTAATGATCTGACCTGTTGACACACAAATGCCTTCATGGTCATATAAGGTAGTTAAGATTAAACCATCAGTCGAAGTCACATTTATGACTTTTATCAACAGGAACTCTGTTTAGTTTTATCACCACAGTCTGGATGAAGAGACACTGTCGCCTTTTAACGTCTATATTTTTATGGCTGGGTGTAGAAGTGCTGACACGCCCCCCCCCCCCCCCCCCCCCCTTTTTTTTTAAATAAAGTTGACACCTGGAAATTATTAACTAGAGAACGACACCCAGAGTGAGCAGTAGTCGCACCTATGAGCACCAAACGCTCAGACATTCCTCATTGTCATTACTCAGCACTTACAGCCAGTATTTTTAGCTCTGTCAGGGAGAGCAACAGGCAGGAAGGATTACAGCATGAGTCAGAGGAAAGGAAAGTGGCCTCTGGGGGGATTCCAGCGAGACTTCTAAGCATGTTTTCTGTTTAAAAGGCCATGTCTTGTGTCATCATGAAGGTCCAGTGAAGAAATAACTGTGTGAAAAAACAACCAGAAAACTAAATCCAGTTACAATTTCACACTAACCCATCTGCTGTTAAGTCCCAGTTTCTTCTCAGGTTTTACTTGCAGGGCAGGGCGATATCACCTAAACGTCCTCGGCAACAGTTAATCAAACGATATCTTATTAAATACTAAATCCACAAGACTGTTTTCATTATCAGGTAATCTGCGGGTTATATTCTCGATAAATGGCTTTGTCTACGCCAGTTGCAGTTTCTCAGTGACCATTGTGACGTCCTCAAATGTCTTGTTTTGTCCCGACCAACAGTCCACAACCCAAAGATATTCAGTTTATTCTGTCATAGACGACAAAAGACACCAGAAAATATTCACAATTGAGGCTGGAATCAGATTTTTCTTGACTCCAAACGATTAACTTAATAGCTGGCAACTAATCGACAGTCAATAGCTAGCAACTGTCTGTATGATGATGATAATAATAATAATAATAATAATAATAATAATAATAATAATAATAATAATAATAATAATAATAATAATGATAATAACAACAATAATAAAAATATCCTCCCTGTCACAGGAAGTAGCGGGTGTTTATGGGTAATGCGGTCCTATAATAGGTACTAACACGCTAACACTAAGACACTGGAATCAGAGAATTTGGACTTTTTTCTTAACAAATTACTTAAAAGGATTAATCGATTATCAAAATATGTGGCAATTAAATTATAGTTGACAACTAATCAATTAATCAGCTAATAGTTGCAACTCTTAATTTGCTTGATTAACCAAAGTCAGACATTCCTGTCTGCTCCTGTCTCTTTAAATGTACTAGCCTATATTGTCATATAAATTCCATACATATTGAAAGAGGATGCAGTTGGTTTCTCTGTTTCCTCTCTGCTTACCAGTGAAACCAGTATCCCCAGTTTGGCTCTCACTCATTATGAAAGCGTTGACATCATCATCATGTGTTTCCTCTCGCATGTGCTCGCAGCAGTCGTTAACTCTGCGTCTCCCTTCCCGTTGCAGCATCACGATGGGGCAGCTGTACGAGAAAGAGAAGGACGAGGACGGCTTTTTATACGTGGCTTACAGCGGTGAAAACACCTTCGGTTTTTAAAAAGAAAAAAAGCCGATGATCGTGACCCCGGCCTTACCTGCGGCGCCGCTCGGCCACACCGACACCCCTCCCGCATCTAATCACAGCCCCGACTCGGCCCCTGGAGAAACCCGTGGGAAGCCCCAGAGAGATTCAGTGACATGAATGCAACAGAATGATTGACTGACTGCTCACCTGACTGGATAGAAATAAACGAGTGCACCGGTGTGTTTTGTTCTGGCCCATGTTGCACCAGTTCTTCATAGAGTCATAGATTAAGTTGTGTATAGTGTGTTCAATTTCAATTATTATTATTATTATTATTTGTTTTGATGTTGTGATTTGAGTGTTTTTAGCTTTTTTTTTTTCCACCTTTGAAACGATATGTGTGAATGAGTTTTGCTTTTAGTTATGCTTTCTTCTTTGAAGACAATATTTAAAAGAATTTTAATTTAATTATTTGAAGGTAAGGTAGCTGGATGACCTAACCAATAAAAATATTAAAGTTAAACCGGGTCAGTTTTTTTTTTTATTATTATTATTTTGAATATTTGCACAATATTTATTTTAACTGAGTTTGATCAGCTTCAACATGTGCAACTTTTTATTCTTCACTGTCCACATAACACTTTTACTCAAAATATAAACTACAACATCAACAAAATACACAATCCATGATTGAAAAGGAGCCGGGAGAAGAAAAAAGATGCACACAATAAAACACTCGTACACCAAAGACAGAAGACTAAACACAAACATTTAGTTCATGTTGTCCAAATATTTGGTCTTGGATTATTTATTGAATGAAAGCATGTGAGAAGTTTAGAGGGAAAAATCACTATTTGGTGGAGCTGTTAACAACTCATAGACATGTGAAATGTGACCCCGACTACACACTGCTTTTTGTAAGACGTCAAAAGCCAAAAAGGTTGGAAACCACTGGTTTCATCTTTAACAATGTGTTGTATTTTAAAAGCTTGTTAATATTCCCTCTGAAATGTAGTGGAGTGGAAGTATAAAGTAGCATCACATGGAAATACTCAAGTAAAGTACAAGTACATCAAAGTTATGTTATTTCATTTTATCATTATCAGCATTTTGTTTGTCTCATGTTGGGTCAGTAGATCTACTGTAATTGTCCACCTGAGACAGACCTTGAAAATGCCGTTATCGTACATCTTTTCCAGGGAGAAAGCGAAGCCTTGTGCCAGCACTCTGTCCATCCAGCCCTTCATGATGGCCGGCACACTGAACCAGTACAAAGGAAACTGCAGAAAGAGACACAACAATCCACTTAATGCATTTACTTTATTGTTTGTTTTTTTAAAGTAAATTCTTTTCCTTTTTGTCTTTGCTTATCCCATAATTTATTTCATCTGTATTCCTTGTTTTGGAAAGTATTATTTGAATATTATGTGCCGTCGTGGTAGTTGCCGCTTGTTCAGCACATAATAACAACAAACAAGAGATGTGAGTGACCTCTGACCTGGAAGATGATGAGTTCAGCCTCTTCTACTTTGCGCTGCTCGGCTACGATGTCGTCACTGAGGCGGCCCTCCATCCAGGCGTGCATCGTCTGCCCGCTTGCCCGCTCTCCGGCCCATCACCACCTGCTCCCTTCTGCCAGCCCTCGCCATCCTCCCTCACTCCTCTCAGCCCTCCAGTCCTCTGCCTCAGCCTGCTTCATCTCCACTCCATCCACCTCCATGCCCTCACTTCCCTGGCAATAAAGCCTTATTTCATTCACTGTCACTTTCGTCTGTGTCTGCATTTGGGTGCACCTTGCAACCCCCCCTACAAGATTAAAATGCTTTGACTTGATTGGTGCTGAAATGATCAATTAAACAATCTCATAATCAAAAAAATATTTTAGGTTATTTATCAAGCGAATAGTCAAGTGAATCATGATGGGACTGGTTATATATGTGCATATATCCTCATCTCTATATATCCTCTCATCTCCAAGGTCACATTAAAGGACAGGTTCAAATTTTTTCAAGTCTGTCCTAAAACAACAGTCAGCTGCCCATATGAAGACTAAAAAAAGGTTTTCCTCACTGTAATCAAACTCTCCATGTGAGAAGTTTAGAGGGAAAAATCACTATTTGGTGGAGCTGTTAACAACTCAGAGACATGTGAAATGTGACCCCGACTACACACTGCTTTTTGTAAGACGTCAAAAGACAAAAAGGTTGGAAACCACTGGTTGTATTTTAAAAGCTAATCTAATGATCTTTCCATTCAAATTGTTTTAGTTTTATTTGTCCAGTTTTTCAGATCTCTTGTCTCTTACATTTCTGCCTCTACTCAAAAACAATGGAGGAGAACTGAAATTCATTTGTGCTGCTCACAGCTTTGTCAACAGCCACAACAACAACATGTCCTTTCTGAATCAGCATCTTGGTTATTCTTGATAATTCGCCGATGTCACTATAATATGTCATTATCTGTAAGAACTTTTTTAGTTAGTTCCAACGAACACTGACAACACCCACGAAAATAATGCAACATCTGTCAGCGGCCTTTCGTCTGTGGTTATGACTCAGTCAACAAAAGCAGAAGTATGATCAGCGAAAATGTATTGAATGTATATAAGTATTCATTGTGTTCACTGTGCAATCTGGCTTGGAGTGTTAAACTAACAAATACATGTAAGAGCATTTTAATGTTGTAGTTTTTTGCTGTGAAGCCAATTTTAGCTACTTTGGGTAGATTAATAGTAACAGCACTGCATCATATTATATGAGTATCATGTTTAACTAATAATAATACACTATATAGCACCTTTCACACAAAGTGCATAACAAATTTTTAAATGAAAAGACAATTTAAACAACAGAATATTGAAATATTTTATGCAAAAACTTGTAATTATATGTAGTGGAATAGAAGTACAAAGTATAAAATAAAAATACTCAAGTAAAGCAGAAGTACATCAGACTTGTTAAGTCCAGTACTTCAGTAAATGTAAGAAGAAGTAATGATCTATTAAAATCAACTGTAAAATGAACAATACTTAAATTAATGCTATTGACACATACTGTATGTCAGGAATGTGTGTGTAAAATGATGCACAAGACATATTTCCATTTGATGTGATGGTGCAGCCATAAACACACGGGGTCTTGGGTTTGAATATTTCGCTCACTGTAAACATCATATAGCTTCAATTAAACGCTGGAAGAAGTCGATACCAGTGATGGAAGAAGTACTGAGATAATTTCTTTACCCTGATATACTGTTAATATTCTGACCCTTCACAGTATCCCCTTATAATTAGTCTCTGTACCACATCTTTTGTTTTTTATTCATAAATATCTCATCAGTCACTCATAAATGAGTGATTTAGAGGATGAGTTCACAAAACAAAGTCTGTCTTAAAACAACAGTCAGGAGCCCAAATGAACATGAAACCTGTTTTTCTTGCTGTAATCATTCCTCCTGTTCATACTGACCATTAGAAGATCCCTTCATAATGCACTTACAATGGAAGTGATGGAGGACAAAATCCACAGTCCTCCTTCTGTGCAAAAATGTATTTAAAAGTTAATCTGAAGCTAATATGAAGCTTCGGCGTCCAAATGAGTCAAATCAAGTAGATATCTTTCAATGTTACAGTCTTTTTAGTGTCAAAGTTCCTCTTTTTGTTACTATACTTACACCGCAGCTCAACAGGGAAACACAAAGAGGGAATTTGATGCTAAAAAGACTGTAAATGTGGCATATATCCACTTGATATGACTAACTCAGACTGCTGAAGCTGAATATAAAAATGAATTATTGCACTAAATGACTGTGTGGACACACTGTGGATTTTGGCCTCCATCACTACCATTGAAAGCACATTTGAAGGATCTTTTAATATCCAGTATGAACAGGAGGACTGATTACAGCGAGGAAAACCTCTTTCACTGTTCATATGGACACCTGACTGTTGTTTTAAGACACATGGGAAAAATTGCGAATCTATCTTTTACTGAAGCTTTCAGAGATTATTCTTTAGGTTTTACAATATTTGTTTATGGAGAAAAAAACATTTGCAATCACACTGATTCAAAGGAAGAATCATAACATTTCAGGTTAAAATAATGGTGTTCAGGGTGTTTTTGCTGCTCACAAAGAAACAATAATCTATCACAAGTCCAAAGACTGTAAAATTGTCTGGCTCAGTAGTTTTCTTTTCCTATTTTTACTTCTGCATCTGCAAAGGTCGTTCTACGAATATCCTCTACTTGGTAGTAAACAAACAGAATTTCCCTGATTCATAGTTCAGATGAAATTTTTGTTACATTCTCACACATTTATTCTGCTATCTGTGCAATTTTTTTATTATTTTTTTCAATCCTGTGACTTTGGGGAAGAGGTTGAAGAGGTATTCAGATCCTTTATTTCATTAAACACATTAAAAAACAAAATATATTTTGTTGCCAAATGTTAAACATCCTGCATTCAAAATTCTACTTGAGTAAAAGTACATAAGTATTACTAGCAAAATGTACTTAAAGTATCAAAAAATTGTCCCTTTCAGTGTTAAATTATGGAGCCCCAAACGTCCCAAAAGTTGATATTTTTTATCTTATGTGTACAAGATAATAATTTGTCTGTACGAGTGTTTATTTTGTTAGATAAAAATATATATATAACTTTTTGGGGCTTCAGGGGGTGTCATGTTGGTTATTCTGCAGTATAATGTACAAACCTTATAGTTCCTATTAGGTTAGTCTAATCGGCTACAGCTGTGCTTGTTTGCAGGGCCTTTAATCTACAATAATGCACCATCTTATTATAAACTTATTATATCTTTTGTAAGTAAAAGCAATGTAGCAGCTTTAGCGGAGAAATAAATGTGGGGCAGGTTAAAAAGTTGGATATTTCCTCTGACTTGTAGAGGTAGAAGTACCAAGTAATATCCCAGTAAAGTACAAGTATTTGTAAATGTTTTGGAGTGCCGCAGGGAATCATACTGAGTCAACTATTATTTTGTATATGAAAGACCTCTGCTCTGTATATAAATACTCTTCTTGTGTGTTTTAAGCCGACAACAAATTAATCTTCTTCTTCTTTTCCCCCAATGGTGGTGTGATTTACTCCAAACAGAATTTTATTTTTCTATTTAACCAACTACCACCGAATTATCGGTCCGTGTGACACTGTCAAAAAAGGATCAAAATCAATGCTTGGTCTGGTAACCCCACTTCTGTCTAACTCCACACTCCCAGATTTTTTTAAATTTTCAAACTTGTAGTCTTCAGCTCCAACCGACACTGACTCAATTTATCAGATTTCACCACAATCTGTATATAAAGATGAACGTAGCAAGGTGTGACGTCATCCCGTTGGCACTGGAGCCAGTTTGAAGCCCAGAGTTGCATCTTTTCCGTTTGGAGCCAGGTGTGCGGGGTGTTGCCTTTCACGCACTGGTAACACGCCCCGCTACCCCAGACCCAAGCTAATGCTAGCTTACTGGGAATACCGAGTGCTGCACACTTGGGCTAACATTAGCTACTTTAGCTAAATTGTACTAACAGGGCAGGTGTCATAATCAAGTAACATTAAACTCAGTGACATATTGTGACAACAGTCCGACTCAGTGTGAGTCCCGGAGCCGGGGAGAGCAGCAGGTGAGCCAACTGTCAATCACAGCTGTCAATCAATGCCGGCGGCAAACAGAAAAGTCTTCAGCTGCGATTTAAATGAACTGAGAGTTGCAGCAGACCTACAGTTTTCTGGGATTTTGTTCCAGATATGTGGAGCATAAAAACTGAACGCTGCTTCTCCATGTTTAGTTTTGACTCTGGGGACAGAAAGTAGACCTGATCCAGACGACCTGAGAGGTCTGGATGGTTCATAACGTAGCAGCAGATCAGAGATGTATTTTGGCCCTAAACCATTCAGTCAGTGATTTATAAACCAACAGCAATATCTTAAAGTCAATTCTTTGACAGACAGGAAGCCAGCGTAAAGATCTGAGAACTGGAGTGATATGATTCACTTTCTTGGTCTTAGTGAGGACTCGAGCAGCAGCATCTGATTGTTTAGGGAGACCTGTGAAGACAGCGTTACAGTAGTCAAGTCTACTGAAGATAAATTCATGGACAAGTTTTTACAAATCCTGCTGAGACATAAATCCTTTAATTCTTGATATATTCTTCAGGTGATAGTAGGCTGACTTTGTAATTGTCTTAATTTGGCTGTTGAAATTCAGATCTGAGTCCATGACTACACCAAGATCTCTGGCTTGGTTTGTGGTTTTTAACATTATTGATTGAAGCTTTTAAACACTCTTCCTTAGCTCCAAATACAATTACTTCAGTTTTGTCTTTGTTTAACTGAAGAAAATTCTGGCACATCCAATCATTGATTTGTTCAATGCACTTACTCAGTGCTTGTATTGGACCACAGTCCCCTGGTGATACGGTAATTTGTGTGTCATCCGCATAACTGAGGTAGCATATTTTGTTGTTTTCCATAATCTGAGCCAGTGGGAGCATGTAGATGTTGAACAGAAGAGGCCTCAGAATGGAGCTCTGGGGAACTCCGCATGTCATATTTGTCCACTGTGATGTGTAATCACCCATAGACACAAAGTAGCTCCTGTCCTTTAAGTAGGATTCAAACCAGTTTAGTACTGTGCCAGAAAGTCCCAACCAGTTTTCCAGTCTGTGATCAACTGTGTCAAATGCCACACTGAGATCTAGTAATGCTAATACTGTAATCCTGCCACTGTCAGTGTTTAAGTGTATGTCACTTCCTGACTGGAAGGTTTAATGCCAAAAAGTTGTTCAGCTGTTGAAAAACAGCTTTTTCAATGATCTTGCTTAACAACGGGAGGCTTAATATGGGCCTATAGTTGCTCATTAGTGAAGTGTCTAGAGTGTTCTTTTTTAAGAGTGGCTTGATGACGGCAGTTTTCAGGGCCTGTGGGAAGACACCTGAGAGAAGAGATGTGCAGTTTGAAACAATTTTGAAAAAGCCTGTAGGCAGAATATCAAGGCAGCAAGAGGAAGATTTCAGATGTTGTATAATGTCCTCCAGGTTTTTATGGTTGATCGGATGGAATTGTGTCATACTACTCAAATTTATTTTAAGTGGACACAGGTACAACACATATCCTGCACCTGATATGGAGGCACTGACTGCTTGTCTAGTTTCCTGAATTTTGTCGGTGAAGAATGAGGCAGATTCATTGCAAAACTTGGTGGATAGAAGTTCAGGGGCTACTGACACAGGAGGGTTTGTTAGCCTGTCGACAGTAGCAAATAAGGCACGTGCATTATTATTATTATTATTGGCAATGATGTCAGAGAAGAAGGACCGCCTTGCATTTCTCAGTTCCAAATTATAAATGTGAATTCTCTCTTTCTAGATGTCATAATGAACCTGGAGATTTGTTTTTCACCACCTGCGCTCAGCTTTTTGACACTCTCTTTTTTCCATTCTGACCAGCGTGGCATTTCTCCACGGAGATCTTTTCTTATCCGAGACAGCCTTCACCTTAGTAGGTGCAATGGCATCAATAACATTTGTAATTTTACAACTGAAAGCATCTACAAGCTCATTGACCTTGACCCAAGAGAGGGCAGGTATAACAGAGAAGGCCTGAATAAATATTTCACTGGTGTTTTCAGTGATATAACGTGTTGTGATTACCTCTGTTTGAACATTTGTGTGCATGGAGATAGCACTCGCAAAGAAAACACAGGAAAGATCAGAGAGAGCAACATCAGTCACCACAACCATAGAAATGTTCAGACCCTTAGAGATAATGAATTAAGCAGAAATTTGCAGAGCAGCAAGGCTCAGTTGTAGTTTGAGTGTGTTTTTAATCTGTAAATAATGTGTCCCAAAGAGTATCATGTAGTATTTCTTGCTCCTATTAAAATACAGTTATGTTTTTTACAGTATAGAACCAACTTGCCTGACTTCTAGTTTTTTATTCTGGTAACTGTCGGTGTTTAATCGTGTATAATTTCACACTTTCATTTTCTTTTGCTACTGTACTGAAGTTCACAGAAATAAACAAATTAACTTCTCACTATTTCCTCGTATAATTATATTGTGTCATAACTAGAATAATGAAGTAAAAATCTATTCGCTTTTTTTCTGTGTAGAAAACTTTTGGTTCTCAGAAAGAGTTGAGGAAGTGAAAATTACAGTGTCGATCATGCAGTTGTTTCACATCATTATATTATATTATATATATTATATTAATGTTACAACAGCCACTACTTCTTATACTGCAAATATTAGTAATACTGCTACTGTTCACATTGTACTACTAATGCTTTAGCTACTATTACTACTAGTACTACTAGTATTTAATTGGGATATTTTTCACAATCATCTCTAGGGAAATGATTTGAAATCCTTATTTTATTTGAACAATTTGTCGTTCATTTTCCAGAACAGGTCACTTTGTGATATTCAGGAGATTAGGAGTTATATATGTATATATATATATATATATGGTATAAACAAAAATAATGAACTTATTCTCTCATAAAGAATAGCTGTAGTGTAGAACCTTATGTGAAGTATAATTTAAACAAAAGACAAAGATCCCTATGTGCACATTCAGTAACTTTACCATTGGCCTTAGAGACCGGCAGGTTTAATGTCTCTCAAGAGGAGAACAAACTGTTTGTTGAGTGTGTTTGGTGAAACTGAGAATGAGGTTCATTTTTTGTTTTACTGTCTTGTCTATGAGGATGTAAAGGATGTAATTTTTAGTAAAAATGTCCTCCATTGATGTTGATTTCTTTGGGCTAGATGATAATGAAAAACTTGCTTCAGGAAGTGAACCTTTTTTGAAGCAGTTTTTATTTGCCAAGTTTGGGAGAGAAAGCAGAATATTTTGTTAAACACCGAGCTGTAAAATAATCTGTAATTTTGTGATGAAATGTTTGACCACTGCATCTGTACTGTTGGTGTCTTGTAAACTCACGAGGGTTCAACACTTTGTGTATATGACACAAAACCACTATTACTGCTTATACTGCTAATATTAGAGGACTGCTAATAATATAGAGGAACTGCTATTATTCTTCCTGCTATTTGCTATTATTACTGCTATTGAAAGTCTCAACCTACAGCTACTACCACTAAAAGCAATAATTATACCACTGCAATTTCTACTACTACTACTTCAGTCAACTAAATCAATAAAAGCACTGCTCATTAAAAAAAAAGGAGTATGCATTCCAATTAAACTGGTTTTGAGTCTAGTCCCACATCAAGTCCCCCTGCACTCAAAAATGTGTTTTATTTATTGTTCCCTCACTTGGATGTTGTTTTTATTCTCACTGCAGAATGATGTATGTGCAAAGTTTTCAAAGTCATCTTCTGAAGGAAGAAAGTTTGGTCCAGTGTGCAACTTACGAGCGATTCTTCTCCATAATGCAACACCACGAGGGAGGTGTCTGATCTTCCCAAATGTATTCTGCAGCATGACAATGAGCCCAAACATCCAGCCAGAGTCATAAAGAAATATCTTCAGCAACAAGAAGAACAGGGAGTCCTGCAACAGATGGTCTCTGATCTCAACATCATGGAGTCAGACAGGAACAACCGACCTGCCGAGTACCTGAAACACTGTGTGCAGGTGAACTGAGGAGAACTGCTGCTGATTTAAAGACAAAGCTGCTCACATTTAGGTTTCTTCTGTTTACTGAATTTTGTATCAAGTTGATAAATGATAAATGAAATTGATTAAGTGCTTAAATCTTTTACACAGTATTGTATATATCTCTAGATTTCGAGGGACTAAATGTGCTTTTAAGAATTTCAGACTTCTTTTAAATGCAGAAAAGAACAAGGTAAACTATTCCTTCACTCGTCCTTACACCTGCCCTGCATTCGTCCTCGTTGGCCTTATCTCAGTGTCTACCCAGCCTGCCCCTGTGTCTTGTCAACTGTTCCTCGTTGTCTGATTAGGTTAGTTTGTAGTTAACATCTGGTTTTCAGTTGAGTCTTGTTGGATCATTGGTTATGTTTTGTTACAGTCACCCAGCTTTGTGTTTTTTGCCTGTGACTCTTCAATAAAGAAGTCTCCTCAGCATTGCTTGACCTGCTGTCCTGCATTTGGGTCCATTTCCTGCTATTCTACATTAGGGATGTGCAGAGAGTCCAGTATTTGTATTTGTATCTGTATTTGTTGAGGCAGCAAAATTACTTGTATTTGAATAAAAGTGGAAAGAGGCTTAAAAATCCTGTTTTTGTACTTATTACGCTTTTAATTTTAGAAAATTAAAGTGTTACAATAAGTGTTGATGAACAAACTACCTACGAAGGAGGTCCCCACACCAGGTCTCAAACTGGAGTCTCCCAGATCATAGACGACTGCGCTGACGACTGATCTAAAACTTTACTCATTGCCTCATTGCAGACAGACCTCTACCTATTTATACACCCATAACACAGAGACAGCACACCATGTAACATGTAGCAGAACTTCAAAGGTGATTCTTGCTTTCCACTTTTCATTTATTCCCTTTTTTTTACAACCCAACTTTGTGGAAAGGAGAATGGGAACAACAGGTTATGGAGAGTCTCTTGGGACCCCTGATAGATGTAATAGGACTGCCCAGCTTCTATATAAGCTGGAGGCAGTCAGTCATTTGCCCTCTCTCCTCTGGCTTCCATGTTGGTTTTTGGTTGTGTATAGTTTCATTTATCTTTTAGTATATACAATAAATCCATTTTAGTTACAACTCATGTGTGGTCTCCCCTCCTTTGTCTATCTATGGCTATCTATAAAGCTCCACTGCTAAAGCTTCCAAACTACCTCACATCTCTTCTCTCATTTAAATCTTATAACTACATTATCCAATAACAACCTAACACTCATTTTGGCAGAACTGGTTTCATGTACTCTGCACCTTTTGAAATGGAATAAACTGCACATATGACATTATCACGTTCATGTTTTCTCTGTATTGCGGAATATAGCACTTAACAGAGAATAGAGAAGAGGAAGGACAGGGGGAAACCACCGGGTGCTTTCTTAGAATATAATCAACTATGAATGTTAAGCAATGGAGAGATCATCTGTATATAAAGGGAATCCAGAGCAGGTCTTCAGCATCAGATCACCCCTGAAGATCGAAGGCTTTCATCCAAACAGCAGCACATCTGTCTCTGTTGAGGAACCATGAAGACTCTGGCAGCTTTCATCCTTCTGACTCTGATCTGCTTCGTACATCACAGCTCTGCAAGTCAGTGACTCTGCTTGATTTCTCTGAGATGCCACTAAAACTGCATTTAACAGACTAAGTGTTATGTTATATTAAGTATTAAGTGTGTGTGTGTGTGTGTGTGTTCACAGCCAACGGTGCAGCGTTCGCGACTACAGTCAAATGCTGTGTGAACCACACTCGGACGATAATTCCTAAGCAGAAGGTGAAACATGTGGTGGAGATCTCAAGTGGCTGCACAAACAAAGCGATTGTGTAAGTATACAGGGTTTTTTTTGGATCACATTAGATTGTACAGATATTAATCATCTACCACATATTACATGTACTTTTAATGCAATGATTTTGCATCAAAAGAAAATCAGAGAAACCTGCAATTTTTTCTTCCTGCCAGTAAGTAAAAATAAGGTAGAAATACTTCTTTAAAAGTAAAAGCTTTAAGTAAAAATAGTAGCACACAGAGTATTAATATATATAGTATTAGCAGCAAAATGTCCTTAAAAGTATCCTGTGTGTGTTTTTTATGATTTCAATGAACTGACAATTGAGGAAAATATTCAGTTCAGTGTATTTAGTGAGAAGTGCTGAATGTAAAGAAATCTGAAATCTCTACAATGAAATATAAAAGTTCAAAAAGAAGTACTTAAAAAAGGAATATATTCCTTTTAAAATCAAACTATTTTGTATTGAGGGGTTATTTCATCTATAACAATGTCTCATATTTTATGAGGTTTCATATGTTTTTATATGTAAATCTATGTATCTGTGCAGGTAAAGACGTCAGATAAATGACTTAAAAGTAAAATATTTCCTTTTAAAATGTAGTGAAATATAAAGTTTCTGAAGATGGAAATGCTGAATAAAAGTACTTAGAGTACCATAAAAACTTAATTTCTTAAGTATTTCTCTATAACAATAACTATTTATGATTAAATAATCAACAAAACACAAATACAGAAATGTTAGATGCCAATCAGCAAATGACCAGTTTACAAATTGATGTTTAGTAGGTTGCAGAGTCTCCACAAGGGAGCGCTGTTCAGTCGTTATATGTGAAGACCTTCAGGTCTAAAACAGGAGGATTTGATTATTTCTATTTTCTGCTACTTTATATTTCTATTTCACTTCATTTCTGAAGTAAATATTTGACATTTTACTCCACTACATTTGTTTGACAGCAGTAGTGCAGATTCAGATTTTACATACAAAACATTCAGTGGTGGAAAGTAACTAAGTACATTTACTCAAGTACTGCACTTAAGTACAATTTTGAGGTACTTGTACTTGTACAAAGGTTAGTGTAAGTCTCCAGGAAATGAATGTAAGTCTATGTAATGTCCACAAAAGTGACCTAAGTCAACGTATGCTTGTGCCTCTAACAACATACAATATGTTTTGTGTGTTTCTTACAGAGTCACGTCTGTGTGTGATAAGGAGTATTGTATTGATCCTGATTTCCGATGGGCAAAGAAGCTGTTGGCAGAATTTGAGAAGGTCCCTGATAAGACGTCTCCACCTGCTCCTTTCAATCGCTCCAAGTGTGGAAAGTAAAAATAGTGATGTGGTGTGAGAATGCTGTTCCTTTGTGTACTGCAATGACGTGTAAATGATCTATTTTACTGGCTGTTGTAATTGATAATCAATGATAATTACACAGAAAAGTATCTTTGCAGGTTAAAGCTGCCTTTAACTGACATGGTCACCTTTGAAAGTTTCATGTTTAATGACTTTGGTTAAAATACAGCTTGAAATATTTTCTAGAATATTAAACACACCAGCCAAAGTTTTGTCTAAGATTAGAAAATAACAAGTGGTACTACGGTTTATTACTGACTTTTTTAAATGTATGTTTATTAATACTACACGAGCTAATGTCTCTTTCTGTGTAAAAGCTGTATGTTTGTATTATGTACTTAGTTTTTAGCTTTTTAAGTGCAATATATATCCAACGAGGTAAAGGCTGTTTAACATCTCTACAATAATTGAATGTACTTATATTATTTAAAAGGAGAAAAAAGACTGTTACTCCTTCTATATGAATGCAAATCCTTTCATGAAAATATGTGTGCAAATTTTTGAAATTTCCATAATTATGCAAATGTTGATGTGAACTTCTGTGTTGATTTCCAAGAATAAAACCTGTTGAGACAGAAATACAAAGGTTACTGAGTATTAATTTATGTAGTATTAGAAAAAATTCATTTGAAATCTGAAGCTAAAGTATCATCATTACTGTAATAATAATGATAACAAATGTAAGTCCCAATATTCAGCATTTATAAGCAGTATATAAATGGTTTATAACACTATAATGTAGATGTAAGCGGATATAAAACAGTTGAAATAATATAAAATATGTCTTCATAGGAAAAGTTATAATTGTTTACAAACACTGTACATTATAAACAATTATTAAATATTTGCATACTGCTTATGAATAACAGTGTTACCAACATATAACTGTGAAAAATCCAACAAGTCCTCCAAATTAAACGACCAAATCTGTCGTTTGACCATGTGACTCCAGAAAGTCGAGTCGGGAGTCATCCCCTAACCTCAACGCCGTGGTTATTACTGCTGACATGACGACGAATGTGGTCCAACTTTAAGGAAGTAGTAACTTTAATTTACACCGCATGTTCCTCTAATCTTAACAAAGTGATCATTATAACCCAAACCATGACCTTTAACCCCAACCAGACCTTGACCACAATGTTGTCACATTATAAAACATCATTATTGTTTAACAGTGATGTGTAACAGTTTTGGGAAACATAGAAAAATGATGTTGTCCTGCTGATTAAGGTGCCAGATTAGAAAACGCTCCTATGTGTCGTTCTGGAGTCACATGGTCAAACCAAGCCCGTTCTCATTTCCAGGGCGTCGAATACCAACACTTTGTCACACCCTTTGGCGTCTGTATGAGACGCACCAGGCTTTCAACTAACTCCAATGTAAACCCATCTGTCATTATTAGACGCCATGAGACTGATGACCGATGACGTCTATACAAGGTGACAATTTCCCTCTCAGCACGAGGCATGCTGGGTGGATGACTTAATAGTTAGATGGTAAAATGTGAACTTTGTTGCAGTCATTGTGTTTACTGTTGCCATGACAACGTTTCATATGATCATTTCAATCCAAACCATGATCTTTCCCTAAACCTAACCAGATCTTAACCAGCTCTGAACGCGTAATATTGCCGCATATGGATCTACATTGGATTTGGCTGAACGCGTGGTGCGTCTCATACAGACACCAAAGGATGCTGACAAAGCGTATTTGACGACCTGGGATGAGAACGTGCTGTCAAACAACATATTTGATCATTTAATGTGGAGGACTTGTTGCTTTTTAGCTCCGTTTTTGGTCTCCACCAGCTCCTCAGAAAAACATCTGTCGTTTCAGCTGCTAAAATCCTCCACTTTTGTGTCACAAGCCCATCACTGCATTTGTCTGTCTGCTGTTTAACGTTAGCATAGTTTTCAAAGTTAGCTGAGTGGTAACGTGCATGTTAATGAAGTAACGTTACCGCAGTCGTATCTTTAATGTTTTCTGTCCCAGTGTGTGAACATCAGGGTTGAAAATTTAAAATTAAGAATAAAATCCACGAACCTTGATGGTTAAGTCCCTGCTGCCATTTAGTATTATATGTTTCATGAGTATCAAATGAGTTGACAATTGAGTATCATGTGATGTATCAATAGATGACATCTGATGACAGTAAACATTATTTTGTTCAGAAAATGTCACGTTGTTGTTCATGATTTAGACTCTGCTGGTTAAATGATGTTACTTGGAGTTGAACATCTGGTTCCTTGATTGTCATTTTAGACCTTTTATCAGGTTATGATGGACACACAAATCAATCATGTCATTTCCTCCACTTGAACATATGAAGGAGAGTCGTCGATGTTTCAGGCAGTTTGTGTTACAGTCTCCTCCGTGAGGACTTTGTTTTTTTCTGTTTTTCGTGTGAATTCAAAGCAAAACAAAACATGCTTTTCCCGTTTTAGTCTGCAAATTGTCAATTGGAATACAAAAGAAACCCAATCCAGAAAACAACTTGTTTTTTGCTATAGCATATATATATATCTATATAGATAGATAGATAAATAGATAGACAGATAGATATAGATATATACATAGATACATATATACAGGGAGTAATTTGAGAAAAAATCAGAGCGAGATCTTTTCAAAACGTTTTTATTCATTCATTCAAATAAATCACAATCACAGTGGGCCTAAATACACTATTAATGCATATTGCGCTATTTCACGCAGCTGCAACGGTAACACTTATAAAATAAGTATGAATTTATAGATAGATAGATAGATAGATAGATAGATAGAGGGTGTGATTTGGAGGGAGAATCCCCGTTTGCTTTTTTATCCCCCTCATATGGGGTTATGCTGCTTCACCCATAGACCATATCTAAAATGAAAATAAAATATATTTTTTTTAAAATCCAAGTAAAGCGCTGCAACGTGAGAACACTCTATAGTGCAAACAACCATAGAATCAGAAATGGACTTTGGCTGTCAGCACTCGCGCTCCCATGGCAGTCGAGATGACCGCGTCTAGGCTATGTGTTGACGCAGTAAATGGACCAGAGGTTGCTTCTGCGCAAGAGCGCAGTGCCATTACGCACAGCTGTTCACTTTCTTTACCTTCATTAATTCGCCTGAAAATTACACCAGGCTGCAACAAAATAACCACACACACCTCTACACACAGCAGACTGGTCGGTTATACCTGATATTCTGCTTTTTATGAAGGAGCGTCCGTTTACCTGGGCTCATCAGCCTCTTTTCCAACTTTTTTTTTTTTTTTCCAAAAGTAGCGTCTCATTTGACTCTTGAAACACATTGAAGTGCAAACACTGTTGTGTTACATTAATTACTAAACTATGCGATAGTTTAGTAATTAATTTTACATTAGTGTACGATTAATTAATTATTTTTTTACTAGGCCAACTCACTGATGAAAGTAACTTCTCCATCTGTCTTCTCTACAGATTTGTGATGATGTGTGTTCATGTTGTAACACTTTGAACCATCCAGACATTTCCTAAAGAAAAGCCTTCTTTTTGTTTAGATGTCGTTATCACGTTTACTATGATTGCGCAACTGTTTCACATCTATGTGACTGGCTGAGAGAGCGTTAATCATCACACCCACTGATCTATATTCACCGTCATCCATCCCTTTTGAATGTTGCACTGCTGCACGTACATAGCAGGTGCACACGGAGATGTCCACACAGTCTGTGAGCTTAAGACCCACTACGCTGCTCTTGTCATTGCACTTAATCAGTTAAATTAGGGCCCAAATGTATTTAGCACATCTGTCCGAGTGGACAGACATAAATACTGTAATTTATTCGAATGAATGAATAAAAACTTTTGAAAAGATCTCCCCCTGATTTTTTTCTCAAATTAGTCCCTGTATTTGTCTATCTATCTATCTATCTATCTAGATAGATAGATAGATAGATAGATAGATATACAGATATAGATATAGATATATATTCTATAGCGAAAAACAAGTTGTTGTCTGGATTGGGTTTCTTTTCTATTCCAATTGCCGATTTGCAGACTAAAACAGGATAAGCATGTGCATTTTTTTTTTTTTTTTTTTTTTTTTAATTCACACGAAAAACAGAAAAACAAAGTAATACATTGATTGTTTATCCTGTTATGAGTCAAGTTGAACACAGCTTTGGGTGGAGACTACACGGACCTCAAATGAAGGCGCACAGCGCCTCCTTCCTGTTAAAAAGACGGACAGTGCGTCCGTCCAATCAGCGATGATGCTTGTCAGTGGGAGAGCGTCCAATCAGCAACAAGCTTTGTCGATAGCAGGTACCTGCCTTTTCCGGTAGAAGTTAGTGTTGCTGTGTTGTCAACTTTTACGGGTGTGATTTCTGATTTGTTGTCGTGTTTTCTCTTTTGTTGTTGTTGTGTTTTGTCATTTGTTGTCGTGTTTTTTCATTTGTTGTTGTGTTATTTGTTATTGTGTTTTGTTATTTGTTGTTGTGTTTTGTCATTTGTTGTTGTGTTTTGTTATTTGTTGTTGTCGTGTTTTGTCATTTGTTGTCGTGTTTTTTCATTTGTTGTTGTGTTATTTGTTATTGTGTTTTGTTATTTGTTGTTGTGTTTTGTCATTTGTTGTTGTGTATGGTTATTTGTTGTTGTCGTGTTTCGTCATTTGTTGTTGTGTTATTTGTTATTGTGTTTTGTTATTTGTTGTTGTGTTTTGTCATTTGTTGTTGTGTTTTGTTATTTGTTGTTGTCGTGTTTTGTCATTTGTTGTCGTGTTTTTTCATTTGTTGTTGTGTTATTTGTTATTGTGTTTTGTTATTTGTTGTTGTGTTTTGTCATTTGTTGTTGTGTATGGTTATTTGTTGTTGTCGTGTTTTGTCATTTGTTGTTGTATTTTTTTATTTGTTGTTGTGTTTTTTGATTTGTCGTTGTGATCTGCACTTCAGGGCCACCGTACATCTGTCTCTGTTGAGGAACCATGAAGACTCTGGCGACTTTCATCCTTCTGACTCTGATCTGCTTCCTGCATCACAGCTCTGCAAGTCAGTGACTCTGCTTGATTTCTCTGAGATGCCACTAAAACTGCATTTAACAGACTAAGTGTTATGTTATGTTAAGTGTTAAGTGTGTGTGTGTGTTCACAGGTCCCGACAGTCCAGGGTTCAGGACTACAGGCGGATGCTGTATGAACCACACTCAGATGATAATTCCTAAGCGGAAGGTGAAACATGTGGTGGAGACCCCACGTGGCTGCACAACCAAAGCGATTGTGTAAGTATACAGGTTTTGTTTTTGGATCACATTAGATTGTACAGATATTAATCTACCACATATTACGTGTACTTTTAATGCAATGATTTTGCATCAAAAGAAAATCAGAGAAACCTGCAATTTTTTCTTCCTGCCAGTAAGTAAAAATAAGGTAGAAATACTTCTTTAAAAGTAAAAGCTTTAAGTAAAAATAGTAGCACACAGAGTATTAATATATATAGTATTAGCAGCAAAATGTCCTTAAAAGTATCCTGTGTGTGTTTTTTATGATTTCAATGAACTGACAATTGAGGAAAATATTCAGTTCAGTGTATTTAGTGAGAAGTGCTGAATGTAAAGAAATCTGAAATCTCTACAATGAAATATAAAAGTTCAAAAAGAAGTACTTAAAAAAGGAATATATTCCTTTTAAAATCAAACTATTTTGTATTGAGGGGTTATTTCATCTATAACAATGTCTCATATTTTATGAGGTTTCATATGTTTTTATATGTAAATCTATGTATCTGTGCAGGTAAAGACGTCAGATAAATGACTTAAAAGTAAAATATTTCCTTTTAAAATGTAGTGAAATATAAAGTTTCTGAAGATGGAAATGCTGAATAAAAGTACTTAGAGTACCATAAAAACTTAATTTCTTAAGTATTTCTCTATAACAATAACTATTTATGATTAAATAATCAACAAAACACAAATACAGAAATGTTAGATGCCAATCAGCAAATGACCAGTTTACAAATTGATGTTTAGTAGGTTGCAGAGTCTCCACAAGGGAGCGCTGTTCAGTCGTTATATGTGAAGACCTTCAGGTCTAAAACAGGAGGATTTGATTATTTCTATTTTCTGCTACTTTATATTTCTATTTCACTTCATTTCTGAAGTAAATATTTGACATTTTACTCCACTACATTTGTTTGACAGCAGTAGTGCAGATTCACATTTTACATACAAAACATTCAGTGGTGGAAAGTAACTAAGTACATTTACTCAAGTACTGCACTTAAGTACAATTTTGAGGTACTTGTACTTGTACAAAGGTTAGTGTAAGTCTCCAGGAAATGAATGTAAGTCTATGTAATGTCCACAAAAGTGACCTAAGTCAACGTATGCTTGTGCCTCTAACAACATACAATATGTTTTGTGTGTTTCTTACAGAATCACGTCTGTGTGTGATAAGGAGTATTGTATTGATCCTGATTTCCGATGGGCAAAGAAGCTGTTGGCAGAATTTGAGAAGTTCCCTGATGAGACGTCTCCACGTGCTCCTTTCAATAGCTCCAAGTGTGGAAAATATAGAAAAAAATAGTGATGTGGTGTGAGAATGCTGTTCCTTTGTGTACTGCAATGACGTGTAAATGATCTATTTTACTGGTTGTTGTAATTGATAATCAATGATAATTACACAGACAAGTATCTTTGTAGGTTAAAGCTGCCTTTAACTGACATCGTCACCTTTGAAAGTTTCATGTTTAATGACTTTGGTTAAAATACAGCTTGAAATACTTTCTAGAATATTAAACACACCAGCCAAAGTTTTGTCTAAGATTAGAAAATAACAAGTGGTACTACGGTTTATTACTGACTTTTTTAAATGTATGTTTATTAATACTACACGAGCTAATGTCTCTTTCTGTGATGAATGTTTTGAGTGTGTGAACATCAGGGTTGAAAATTTAAAATTAAGAATAAAATCCATGAACCTTGATGTTTAACTCCCTGCTGCCATTTAGTATTATATGTTTCAAAATGCATTTGACAAATGAGTATCATGTGATGTATCAATAGATGACATCTGATGACAGTAAACATTATTTTGTTCAAAAAATGTCACGTTGTTGTTCATGATTTAGACTCTGCTGGTTAAATGATGTTACTTGGAGTTGAACATCTGGTTCCTTGATTGTCATTTTAGACCTTTTATCAGGTTATGATGGACACACAAATCAATCATGTCATTTCCTCCACTTGAACATATGAAGGAGAGTCGTCGATGTTTCAGGCAGTTTGTGTTACAGTCTCCTCCGTGAGGACAGCAGGTTGGAGGGAAAAAATCGATTACTGGACTTTTCAGTGTTTCCATTGTTTCTGGTTTGAGTGGAAGTAAGCTTGCCAACAACACTGTGTGGAGAAGTTCTGTACAGATAAAAAGAGGCTCTTCAAAACACTCCATCTGCGTCTTGAAACACTAAACACTTGATAACTGCAGATGTCAGTGTGAGGAGAGTTTTCAAATGGACAGAAAGTCGGTGACCACAGAGAGTGAAACTGATCTACATTTAAGTTCCTCAAACAGAAACAGTCAGATATGTTCAGGGAGGAACTGTGAAGACTTTCAACCAGGCTCTCAGTTTTAACATTACTGTTAAATATTGTAATATTTAATCATGATGTGAATTATGATAATTATACTACACATCTTTTGTTGTAGTGTTATGTATGGTCACAGTCCTCCCATTAAAATGACCACTCTGCACATACTGTACTTGTGTTACTTTCATAAAAGCAGTAGTCAGTCCTCTGTGTGTTTTATAGTTTTTACAGTGTTTAATTCAGCTGATATAATAATATGTTTTTGGTAACATGGTTTAATGTAAATGTGCTTAATAAAGAGCCAAAAGTCAAAATTTGTGATCATCTTTTAGGCCTGTATTTAATTTAGTCTTGTTTTTAACTCTGTGTTATTCTCTTGTTGTGCAGTATCTTACTTTTCTCCAGTTCCTCTTTTTATTTTGTAACTGTTCTTGTAGAAAAAACAAAATGTGTGGAACTATGATTGCTAAACTGTGCAATAAATTAAACTACCTGTGTGCACAGATTAATAGCCAGTACACAGTCCAGCACTGAGTAAAAATAAAGTCTGAAGACTTCTGGCATTCATACGAGCTGAATGAAAACACAGTCAAACAGTTAAAATACTATCATGAGTCATAGCATGTTTGTTAAAGCCAAACTAATATCTTACAACTATTTTGATGATCAAATAATTGTTTCTGTCATTTTTTTAAGCAAAAATACGACAAATATTACACAAATATTTGCTGGTTGCAGCTTTTCAAATGTGAGCATTTTAAGCTTTTCTGTAAAATATAATATATCTGAAGACGTCACCATGAGCTCGACGAAACTAAAACCAGCATTTCTCACTGTTATTTAACATTTTATAGACCAAACAATTAATCAGTGCGTCTAGAAATTCCACAGATCAATCAATCAATAATGAAAATAACTGCAGCCCTACGTACATTATACATATTATATTTATGCATTAATATTCACATTTGACTTGTGCAGTTTCTAACTTATACACGGATTTAAGAGTCTGATTGTCACTCTATCATATGCAGCAAGTAAGATTCCTCAAAACAGTCAGTCAGCATTAATGTTCAGGAAGTCTGAGGTTCGAAGGCAAAAGATGAAAGATGAAGAGTTATTATTTCAGTTTTAAAATACCTGGAAGTTCGATAAACAGTGAGGAGACAACAGGAGTTACAAGACGTCAGAGTATAAGATATGATGCACATTAAAGTACATTAAAGGTGGTTTTGCATGTTTTAGCTCATGAAATACACATCGTAAACACTGCTGTCCATCATTTCCCACGGCGTACTGAAAGTTTTTAAATTACTTTTCCTTTCATTTCTACTCCTGTCAGAAAAAATATAAACTTGCAAAGACATGACAGGTGCTTGTGCTGAGTAATCTGTCACACTGAAGAGTTTGTCACTGTTACTTTTGTGTTTGTTGACATTATCGTCCCTCAGTAAAGCAACAGCTGCGAGCAAACAGTTATTTTTTTTTTAAAGCTCTCCTTGACGGTGCGTTTAAGGACACTCTAACATCGTATATTTGAGTCAGCTACATGACAGCATCACGTTCGTGAGACGTGAAAAATCAGAACCACAAGACAAACAATAAGCAGACAAAGTTGTTAACATATGAAGTTTTTCTATTACTTGTGATCTTCCAACGCTGATTTTTTTTTGTATTTATTTACCTTCGTGCTTTACCGTGTTCCTCCTTTAATCCCTAAACTACATCAAAATGTAGTTTGGATTCTGTGTGCTGTAAAAAGTTCTTCATCGGTTCGGTTTAGCTTGTAGTGCTGCATGTTCTGTATTCGCTGATATTAAAAGGAGCTTATAATAAATAGCCTTATAAGTACCAGATAGAGTTAAAGCATGAATCCAGAACATGAATACACAGGAACGTAAAGGTTAAAATGTGTATTATAGTGTCTACAATATAACAGTCCTTTGAGTCTAAATGTACTTCTACAGGATAAAATATGTAGTTGAGTGTCACCATTTAATTACTGGATGAACGTGTCCATTAGAAAGCTGTAGACGGAAGTGTGGATTGATGACTTTTGGTTGACATCAGCCACTCGCTTTCTTCTTTGGACAACGACGTGAGCTCATCTGGTGACAAGTTGACTTTGGAACAGCTCTCCTCTGACTCGGCGGTCATTTCCTCGTCTCTCTCCTCCTTCCACAGCCTCTCGTACTCGTGCTTGAGCTCCTGATAGGAGCGGGAGAAGGTGTGAAAGATGGAGGTGGCTGGGAACGCCATGATGAGGATCCCGCTCAGGATGCTGGTCAGTGCGACTATCTGTCCGGGGATGCTGCGCGGCACCATGTCGCCGTATCCAACCGTAGTCATAGAGATGATGGCCCACCAGTAAGAGGCCGGGACGCTGCTGAAGCTGTGGTGAGGTTGCGTGGCGGCGTACGGCGCCAATTCGCTCTCCGCAAGATGGACAAGAGGTGAGAAGAGGGTGACGGCCACGCAGACGAACAGCAGCAGCAGGCCGAACTCCCTCATGCTGCGCTGCATGGTCAGCCCCAGCGTCTGCAAGCCCAGAGAGTGGCGAGCCAGCCGCATCACGTAGAGGATGCGAAGGGCCCGCAGCAGGCGCAGGATCAGGCTCAGTTTGTCCAGATAGCCTCTGCCGGCACCCATGATGACGTCCTCCTGTGACTGATCTCTGACGTCGACCACCAGGGACACGTAGTACGGCAGGATGGCAATGGCGTCGATGATGTTGAGGGGACCGCGAGCGAAGGCCAGCTTGCTCTGAGCATTGACGAATCGCAGCACAAACTCCAAGGTGAACCAGGCCACGCAGATGGACTCCACCACAAACATGCTCTGACACTTCTGGGAGCACTCGCCCTGCAGACACGCAGATGAAAACACACTGAGCAACTTTAAAGAGGAACTTCAACAGTCTTTATATTTATGCTTTTTGTGATTTTCTGTTACTTTTATACTGTCATGATGTCAGATATCTTTGTTAAACATGGTCAAAGTTCCACAACTTGAGGTTAACGTATGTAGAAATGATCCCTGCAAGACAAAACCCAGGGCTTCAACCTTCTTCATAAACAGCCTTTGTTGCTAAGGTCTTTTTATGTGTTGTTCACGTTGTCCACTCTCACATTTCAGATCTGATTTTGGCTCCAACACACACGGATGAAAAAGAAGTGAAAACCTGCTACTTTAGTTTGTTTACGAAGCCTCCAAAGCTGCGGGCTCATCAGGAGGCGGGGCCTTAAAGAGACAGGAGCTAAAACGGCCTTTTTCAGACAGAGGCTGAACTGAGGGGCTACAGAAAGGACCAGTAGAAGATAAATAAGGAGTTTTTGACTGTAATTCCAGTAGAGCCCCAGATTAAAATTATATATCTTAGATAGATAGACAAGATTCCCTTTAAGATCAGTTTAGTTGTCACTGTTAGTACTTCTACTAATATCCTCTGTAGCTCCAGAGGAAGTTTTATAAAGTCCGAGAAAATAACCCTGATGACCTGAACAAAAAACCTGCGTTACAAACTGCATGGAGTTTGAAAGATGTGGACATTTACCAGGCAGGTGGAGTCTAACGCTGTGTTCACGTCCCACGGGACGGATGGAAAGACATGGAAAGATCACGGGTGTTAACGTCATCAGAGTTGCCCCAGTGAGGGTTAAAAATAATGTGCATGTGTGTCTGTATCCATTAATCAGCAGGAACAATGAACTTTGGCTGATGTGAAGCTTCTTTCTTTAGTAGTATTTCTGTATTATATCATAGTGCCAAGTCAGAGTTTCCAACTTGGAAATTTATGACTTGGAAGTTGGCATGAACACTATTTACAAACCAGAATCTTGTTTTTACGATGATTCTGATATGACATGAATGCAGCATAATGAAAAATGCTATTGAGTTGCATTATGGGAATTGTAGGATTGGACATTTGTGGACCTTGATGCATACGGTACCCAGGACTACAGAAAAATTCAGGATATTTTGGCCTTTTTATTTAAATTTCCAGATGGCACTAAATGGTATAAATTTAAGTAAAATTAATAAGAAACCCAACAAAATATATACAAATATACTCTATATACACATACATATACCCATGAAACATATACATACATACATATTGTATAAAACATGCATGTTCATACACACACATATGCATACGTGTGTATGTGTAGATACCACTAAAATGCCAAATTAGTAAATTTATATTTAAAAAAAAAAAAGACGAAAATGAAGCAACGCCTGTGAGCTCGTTTAGGCACTCACATGCCGTAATCCCTTCACTGTGACTGTTGACAGGACACCTCAAACTGCAAATAAGGTGCATTATGATTCTTTCTATTATGAATTTTTAATCCATGAAGGTTTTATATTTGTAAATCGGCTCTAGGCTCATCTAGACAGCAAACACTAATACTGCACATATTCTACATTTAAATAATAATCTACTCCGCGTGAGTTGGCTGACTGAAATAAAATAAAATAAAACTTCCTAGCACACGTTTTACTTTTCAGTCAAACTAAAGTGCCAAAACAGGTAACCAAATGTGATCAATTTTAGCCACTTTTCCTCTCAACAATACTCACAAATAACTACTTAAATTGTAAACAGACTGCACATATACATATACATATATATATACATATATATATATATATATATATATATATATATATATATATATATATATATATATATATATATATATATATATATATATATATTTCTAGTCTTCCGACCACTCAAAGCGCTTTTACGCTACAAGCTGCATTCACTCATTCATATCAAATCAATGTGCCTGTTGGCTGACAGTGAAAGACTCATTTCGCTCTGAACAAAGCTTTAAATATTGCAGAATTTTTCTGTTAAATAACAAAGACGCCACAGAAAACAATCACCTACCTTCCACAAAGTATCGTCAACAGTCAGTTATAGTTTTTCTTGACATCATTTCAGTGCTATTTGTTTGCCTCTCCGAGTAAGCGACTGAAAAAGCTTTTTTTTTTTAAAACTACACAGCAAATAAATTGATTTTGGTTTGAATACGCAAGCAAATACAACATTTCTTTGGTGCTGAATGTTAAAAAGTGTCAGTTGTAATGTGGAGAATCAGTGATTAAAGTGGAAGAAAAAAATCAATTTCCATTTCAGTGCGACTTGGAGGGCTGACTGAATGACGGCAGGAAACTAGAAAACAAGACGTTCTGATGTCGGGGTGATACCGGGGTGAGAAAAACAGATAAAATCATAATTTTGTAAAGTGCTGGTTTATAACGAGCGCCTTAATGGTTACTAATGAGAAAAGGCTGACGGGCAGATTTTGATAAGCATTCGAATCAACACTTTTAATCTAGAGTCCGTCAGAGGAAATGCAACTCCTGGAAATAAGTGAATCATTTGTGGAGGAATTCAGGGTGAACTTCATTTGAACTTTCTGTTTGCCAACGACTCAAACCAGGCAGCTAAAGAGAAGCTGGCAGAGTCAGTACATTTATTCAACTATACTGTTCAATATATCCCCTCCAAACAGCGATTCATCATATTAGTAACCATAACAACACTCTTATAACCTTTCACACCAAAAATATAAGAGCAAAAGAGTAAGAAATGTATGAAGCCTTGGAGAGACTACGGAGAAAAACAAATAATGTACGCTTTCAAATTAATAATTTGTGTGCATGATTATTTAATTAGTGCTTTTGATTTAACTATTTTGCTTGTTCTCCTTATGTAGAGGACTATAAACGCATCCAGCCTGGAAGTTTGAAGGAAGCGACAGAAGAAGAAGACCTTTCCTCTGTAACTCTTCGTGTGCAGATGTGTGATGAATTAAGAGCTGGTAAAACTTTCTTTGATTTAATTCAGGTTTGTGAGTAATCCTGAACTCTGAAGCTGAGTTTTTATGAGCTGGATGACAACCGCAGGAGGCAGAAAAGTCTGTTATCTCGTTTTAAGGGACCTCAGATAAAACAGTGTTGTGCTTACAAGCCAAAACCCCCCAAACAAATATATCCTGGACTGACACACACAAACAACACACAACACGGGAGACGGTTTAACACAAGTCGGTTGCTACTAAACTCTACAGCAGAACTTCAGCTCATGTAACTGCTTTGTTGTGGTTTACTCAACATGACTTTGCCAAATTCAAAGGTTACACAAAAGAGAAATAATTTGACAGTAAAGAATAAATCTAACCTTGATGTTGTTTGTCCAAGTTATCTATATTTTACCAGCAATAATAAAATAATACACCTTTATGTCTGCTGTATAGATCACCAGCTGGTGAGGATGCTGTTTGCAGGATGCAGCTTTAGTCTTTTTGCTGCATCATTACTCATCACTGAATTAACATTATGTCATGAATGTAGCCTTCAAACGTATACAAGATTCTTTTGTAGGTTTCTCATTTTCATATCAGGAAATTAAAGAGTCAGTTTGAGACAGATTTCAACCAACTCAAGGTGTTATGTTACTCAGCTAGAGATAATAAAATGTAATTTCAGCCGGCAAAATCGACAACGCTCATCTAAAAATGAGAAGCTGCTTTTATCTACTTCTGTCTGAAGTCAAGGACGCATTGTTCCATAACTTACCAAGGATTTTAATAGCTTCAAATTTGCTTTCTTTGCCTGCCAACACTCTGATTTATCTAATTTATTTAATTTTATTTACCCGTCAAACTAAATAACAGCCAGTTAAACCAGTTAGCCATCATTCAACTTCAGACAGTCTGCCAGACCCAGAACTGAAAATAACGCCAGTTTCCAGACGGAGAAATGAAAATGAGCCTTTGAAACATACAAAAAATAATAATAATAATTTCATGTGTTTAATCTTCTGAACTGAACAAAGTCATTGCTTTTGATTTTCTGTTGTCCTGATTAGTGCGACTGGCTGAACATCCGTCAGGGAGAAATCGATCCACCAGCTCCGGCTTAGAAACATAATCACATCCGCCCAGTTCAGACTCTTCACGCTGACAATTAGTTACACAATCAAGCATTAACACTGGCGAGAACAATTTATTAACAGCTCCTCGTCTCACACTTACGCTTCTCTCTGATGACTTTTTCACCATCGATCTATTTATGTGAATTTATATTTATCTTTTTTTTAATAATTAATTTTCCTTTTAAAATGTTGATTTATTATTTTAACTTTATACAGTCCAACTTCATTTAATTCTTGGCTTATTCCTCTGCATGACTTGTTGATGGGACTTTCTTGAAAAAGCTGCAAAAACAACAATTTAAATTATTACCTTTATTAAAATAAAATAAACTGTGTTGATCCCATACAGGAGAAGTGAAGAGTTACAATAATAAATTATTTTTTACATTTTTTACAATTATATATTTTCTTCTGTTTCTAGTTCACACAAAATCATAAAGCCTGCATGTACAGAATATACAGAAGAATTTTTATGTGATTATAGCTTCTTTTAAATTACTCATATGACACGTTTTTGTCCGTTGTACTTTGGATTTTTCTGATCATATTAACGTGATAATACTGGAATCACATTTTCTCCAATTAAGAAGTAATTCTAAGGACAGAAATATTTTATCTTTTGAAAAGTACTGAAAAACGAATCCATGCTTTTGTGTCTTTACAACTAGATTATTGTAATTTACGACGCTTTTATGCCTCAGCCGAGGAGCTCTGCAGCTCGTCTGCAGACAGTTTAATCCTATCAGACTCTACACGGTGAAGAATCTAAATACATTTCTGAATTATTGTGTCCATGAAGCAGCTTAAAGTCTCTCAGGTCAACTAGCCAGTGTCTCCTAGATGTTTGGCTTAAAACGATGAAAGACAGCATTTACTGTCTTCGCTGTACACTTTTACATGATCCAATTAAATTGAAAGTTTGGATGTCCTTTTCTAAACTGATGTTTTGCTCTTGTGTTTGTTACTGTCCTGCCTGTTTGATACTTCATGCTAAATTATTTCAGAGTGAAGCTCTGTATTATTTAGAAAGGTGCTGTACTTTGAGAAGTACTTTGCAGTCTGTTATTGTGTGTTTCTGATGCTACCACCAGGGGCTGCCACAGTCACAAATCTAAATCTTCAAACCCTACACACAGACAGAGATGCTGTAAGGTTTGACCATAGTTTTCTTCATTGAAGACTCCCTCCAGACACGTTTTAAGTCACATAAATAAGACTCTGCTTTGAATAATAATTTGTGTCTGATATGATTTTTCCACACAAAAGTCTCTTCTTAAAACGTTTGTTTATCGGAAAGCGTTTCCTCATTTTACTTGACTTTATTTGTTTTTAATTTCATGTTTATTATTTTTAATGTTTAATTTTGTGTTTTATTCCCTTCGTATTTTATAATGTGTTTATTTTTTTATGGCTTTTAGTTTGTTTTAATCTCTCTGTGTTTTAAATGTTTTTGTTTTTATTGTAACTGTGTTTTGAAAGGAGCTACATAAAGTTTATTATTATTATCATCATTATTATTATTATTATTATTATTATTATTATTGTTGTTGAAAATAATCTATGAATACTACAATTTTTAGTGTAGGGGGACTTTAAATACAATTGTTACACAAACTTTAGGAGTTTGTGATTGAATTCTGTTTCTCACTGCTTCACTACATCTAAACCTCCCTGGAACACATTCAGAAAACGCTGCACGTGTGTAAAACAGGTGTAATGGCTTCATACTCACTCTGGTCTCCTCGTCTCGGAGGTCTGGCATGGTGCTGATGCACAGGCTGATAACAGTGACCAGCACCATGATCACAGAGAGGCAGGCGAACATTTTCCCAGCCAACCCTGAGTGAGGGTTTTCCACCACTTCTCGCAGCATCCAGATCATTCTGCGGTAGCCCTTTTCAACCTCTACGGGGTTTTTCTTCAGCATCACCCTCTTCTGCCTCCACTCCTCCTCCTTACGCTCTCGCTCGGCCACCTCCTCCACACGGGTGATCATACGGCGACGGCAACAGCGCTCCATATGGCCCGGGTCCACGCCCCAGTAGTCGAGCTCATCGTGTAGCGACACGGCGCACAGTTCTCGCAGCAGACGTAGTTTGCCTGCAGCCAGGAAGTTGAGGATGACCCTGAAGGCTGTAGGGTTACGGTCGAAGAAGTACTCCTGGCACGTCTCGTCGTAGTCGTCGCAGAGGCGTGCGATCTCCTCGGGTGTGGTGCAGAAGCGCAGACGTCCCAGTCGGCTCTGGGGGAACTGCTCCAAGGTGCTCCAGGGGAAAGTGTAGCGGTTGCCCCCGACATTGATGAGAACCTGCAGGGTGTGGTCGACCACATACGAGGCCTTGGGGTCACGAAGCAGCTGGGCGCGCTGGAAGTACACGCCCTTGATGGTCTCAGTCTCTGGGATCTCAGTGAAGAAGCGATCGAGGCTGCTGTCATCACTGCTGATGGAGTAGGTGCTGAAGTCGTGGTTGGCATTGCTGATGATGGGCATGCTGGCTTCTGGATGTGTGACGGGATGGCAGAGATATTTTTATGTCCAGTTGACAGGATATTAAGAAAAATCTGTGATGACAAAAAAAGAATGAAAAAGTCAGTCTTTTGTATCTCAACACCTTATGAAATTGTGTTTTTTGGTTACACTTGAATATACAACCTGCGATTTACAGTGTAATTTTGTTGTATGAATCAGGTACTTTACTAGTACCTAAATGTACCTAAATGTGTGTCCAGTGGAAGAAAATAAGACTACAGGGAACAAGAGAGAGACAATCAGGTAATTTGAGGGAGCATTTTTCTAAATAATGGGTACCTGCAGAGTGCAGTACTGGGAAACCAAAGGGAATTTGGACAAAACATTGCTAACAACATTGTTATTCTGTGGAACCTTTTAAGCAATTATCAATTATCATCATTAATTTAGGCTACCAAAACTGCAGGGGTACAGTAAGCAATGAAAGAGGCTTTGGAAAAATCTCTTGAAACTCAGATGGAGAACATGTATGAAAAATATGTTAGTCGTGTGTAAGTGCATTGCTGTACTCCATAAATATTCAACAAGTCCCTCATTAGTCCAAGATTTGCTTCCTTTTTCTTTGAGCCTCCTAACTCAGAACTAAATTCCTGTACCCAAGCATTGCTAAGTACCCCTGTCATCATTTTGGGAATGTAACCCATACATGTTGTTCTTCAATAACCCCTCCACTTGAGTTTTGAGATTTTCCCCAAAGCACCTTTCACTGTACCACTGTGGTTTTGGTAGCATGTGACAACTGTAAAAAACATTATTACTTCATAGGTTCTACAGAATATCACTGTTGTTAACCTCATACTTCTTATTGTTTTTAAAGCTATGAACGGTCTAGCTCCCTCCTACGTCGTTGACATGCTCTCTGAACACACACCAGACAGACCCCTGAGATCATCAAATAAAGGTCTCCTCACTATACCAAGAATAAACTCTAAATCAGCTCATGGTGCCTTCACTCATTATGGTCTTACTCGTTGGAATTCTCTACCACATGAACTCAGGTCTATTACAACAGTGTCTTCCTTTAAAAGCGGACTAAAAACATATCTTTTTTTTGAAAGCTTTTAGTTAGGTTACCTTCTTAACTTCTAGTTTTATATGTTGTCTTATATGTTTTCATATACGTAACATCTCCTTATTTTATGTTTTATCTTATATGTTTTATATATGTACTGTTAATGTAATGTTGTATGTTTTTGTCATGTATGATCTTTACTTATTTTTTTTGCTTTTGTTTTTAAGCACATTGAGTTAACGCCTGTCGTATGAACGCCTGTCAAACTTCAGTTTTGTTTCCCAGTGCTGTACCCTGAAGTTACCCAGTATTTACAAAAATATGCAGAGTATAATTTATTTCTCCACTCCTCTGAAATGCCCAGTTGTTACTCCTTTTTTCACCATCGTCTTGTTTTCTTATACTCTACATATATTTACATAATTAAAAGAAGTATTCTTTTTGTACTTGAAGTGTTTTTAAACTTTTCTGTCTCATTTCAAAGCTTCTCATCACAAACCGACATTTCATATGGAGTGCCACAAGGTCCTTTCCTGGGGCCACAACTGTTCAGTCTGCATATGTTACCACCGCGGGTCACAATCCATAAATACAGCATTAAATATCATTCTATGCAGATGACACCCAACTCTATATAGCTGTTGACCCTGATGACCCTTTATACCCTTAAAAATGCACCTGTTACATCAATTTATGGCCGATCCAAAATGTCCTCAAGCTAAATCAGAACAAAACTGTCTCTGCACTGGCCTCCAGCTGGTTTTAGGATCATATTTAAAGCTTCTTATACTTGTACAAAGTTTATATATGGACCTGCCTTTGACTATTTATTTGATATGATAAATAAATAGTCAGCTGCAGTTTGTTCCCAACCAAGAAGTAGTTCAACAAACAAGGTATAACTTGTCAGTTATCGTGCTTCAGAGGTTTTATTACCTTTGGACAGAGCCAGGCTACATGTTTCCCCTGTTTCCTGCCTTTGTGCTAAGCTAGGCTAACTGGCTGCTGGCTGTAGCTTCATATTCACTTACAGAGGTGAGAGAGTTGCTTCGATCTTCTCATCTAAACGTCCATTGTAAAGTAAACTATTCCTTATTATATAAGATTATTCTACTACTGTACGATATACTGTGATTGGCCACAAAAATTTAATTGTGTTGAGCAGTCTGTTTCCATGTGTCTCTATCTGTTCCAGTTTCCATGTTTTCCTATAATTGTTCATTAAAGTAGACAATTCACCGAAAAAAAAGAAAAGACCTTGACACTCCAGTTTGAGCCCTGACACCCTGCTCAGTTGGCTTCTCAACAATTCACGCCTGGATTCATGTGACTCTGACGACTCTCACACGGCCGCTGTGCGACCTTGAAAACTGTCAACAGCTCTGGTGTGACATCATAGTGTGATCAACCCAGAGAAGTTAAAATGTCTGAAACCCGCCAGCCAACAGAACCAAAGAGGCTCCTTCGACTCTACAACTTCACTTCAGTTCAGTCTACATCCTGAAACAAGTTTTAATGGATAAAAATATCTGCTAACATGCAAAAACACATTGTGAGCTTCAGCCTAGTACGCTGTTTACGTCCATATTAGACGATTCAGCAGCTCACGATTAGGAGGTTTGTTTATGTAGAGAGGGAAGAAGTAGAGGTGTGGAGGTCATGGTGGCAGATTGATGTATAGAGCATCAGACTTTTATATAGGAGATTGAAGTTTGTGTCCCATCAAACCTGCAACTGTTTGCTTTTTACTAGAGCTGCAACGATTAGTCAATCAACAGAAAATTAATCAGCAACTGTTTTGATAATTGATGAGTCATTTTGATTCATTTTTTGAGAAAAAAAGTCCAAATTCTCTGATTCCAGCTTCTTAAATGTTAATATTTCTGGTTTCTTTAGTCCTCTATGACAGTAAATACTCTTTTAGTGGAACTACACAATAAGCATTTTGGCTTTTTATCAGCGGTGGAAAAGGTACTGAGCTCTTTTACTACAGTATTAGTAATACAATTATGAAATAAATACTCAATTACAAGCAAAAGTCCTGCATTCAAAATCTAGTACTTAACAAAAAGTTAGTATATAAATATTAGCAGCAAAATGTAATTTAAGTATAAATGTAAAAGTACACATTATGCAAAACAGCCCCATTCAGAGTGTTATATTTATCATATCATTTATCTTCAAATTGATTAATTGACATTTACATGTAAGTATCATTTTAATGTTGTCAAGTTGGAGCTCATTTTAACAACTTATACAGTCCGCTAGTCTAATCTATAACAATGAATATTTTATAAACTGATCGTTGTACATATGAAATATTGATGTGAAAAGTAATTACAGCTGGCAAATAAATGTAGTGGAGTAGAAGTACAAAGCAACATAAAATGGAAATACTCCAAGTAAAGTACCTCAAAATTGTACTTAAGTACAGTACTTGAGTAAATGTAATTATTTGCTTTTTATATTTTATCTTCTATTTGATATTGTGCAAACAAACAAACAAATATACTGTATTTCTGCCATGATTTTAAGGCCAATATCTGTCCCAAAACCAACTTTTAAGAAATTATAACCTGATATTATTGGGATGACTCATATATTATACAACTATATTAAATATATAATAACAAGTAAATGTTCCAGCTGGATGTCCAGTCTTTGATGCTCAGGACTAGAGCTGCATGCCAGATAAAACACTCCAACCTCATGTTAAATCATCCAACTGCACTGAACTGATAAAACAAACAGATAAAATAGCAAGGTTTTTGTTCATCACCACAAATCAGGTTTTATTTATCTGAAGAAGATCCAGTTAAAGGACGATCAGCTCAGTTAAAGTATTGCAGTAAAAGTAGTGGTTTGGTCCCTCTGACTGATATATTATTATATATGACATCATTAGATTATTAATAGTGAAGCATCAGTGTTAGAGCAGCATGTTACTGTTGTAGCTGCTGGAGGTGGAGCTAGTTTACACTACTTTATATACAGTTAGCTAGTTTAGTCCAGTGGTTCCCAACCTAGGGGTCGGGCCCCTCCAAAGGGTCAGCAGATAAATCTGAGGGGTCGTGAGATGATTAATGGGAGAGGAAAGAAGAAAAAACAAAGTTCTGATACACAAATCTGTTTTCAGTTTTTGGACTTTTTCTCTAATCTTTGATTTTTGCTGAAATATTGGATCATTTGAACATTTATTGAAATGAAAGCATGTGAGAAGTTTAGAGGGAAAAATCACTATTTGGTGGAGCTGTTAACAACTCATAGACATGTGAAATGTGACCCCGACTACACACTGCTTTTTGTGAGACGTCAAAAACCAAAAAAGGTTGGAAACCACTGGTTTCATCTTTAACAATGTGTTGTATTTTAAAAGCTTGTTATACTATCCATTGTGTCAAATCTTCATCTGAAAAGTAACTAAAGCTGTCAAATAAATGTAGTGGAGTAGAAAGTACAATATTTCCCTCTGAAATGTAGTGGTGTGGAAGTATAAAGTAGCATCACATGGAAATACTCAAGTAAAGTACAAGAACCTCAAAATTGTACGTAAGTACAGTACTTAAGTAAATGTACTTATGTTACTTTCCACCACTGCTGTAAAGTCTTTACGTTGACAGAAGTGGAAACAAACGAGAACAGCATCGAGTTCATTCAGCAGAAATACGTCTTAATTGACAATAACGTGTTAAAGTTATCAGCCGTGAATGAAATAATAAAAGCGGAACAAAAAGTTCAGTCTCACACTCACCTTTAAAGGCTGCAGGCGTGCTGCCTCAGCTCTGTCATGTCTATAATGAAGGCGTTTCTCACTAATTAAGACTCAGACCAAACCGCCCGCATAATTGCGCTGACTGAGTCGCACATCAGCAGTTATAAGCCCAGAGATCATTCTCACTCTCTCAGTTTATAAATCCACTCTGAAGTTTGCAGCTCGCTGTGAGTCTGTGCAGCATCAGCAGCTCCGGAGAGACGTCGCCTCTCCGGCTTCCTCGGAGTTGGAGGGAATTAAATTGATATGATTTGTTCCTCGGCTCGTCGCTCCGTCTCCATTGACCCCCCGCTGCTTCCGAGGAGAGAAGAAATGCGATTATCTAACGGCGGTGTCCTCCTGAAACCTGCTGCTGCTGCTTCTGCTGCTGTATTTTCATCTGACAGCAGGACCACCCTCCTCCTCCTCCTCCTCCTCCTCCTCTTCCTCCTCTCTTCACCCTCCTCCCCTCCCTCCCATCTACAGCTCTCACTGTTTTCTACACTGTAAAAAACACACGAAGGCAATGCAAGTCAGTAAAGGTGAAACGCAGTCAGACGGAAGAAGTATTCATTCTTTAATTAAGTAAAAAATACTCACTGACAAGTAAAAGATATTTAAATGATTCATTCAAACGTGCTGTCATAATTTGGAGTGGTGCTTACGTCATTGTTTTATTTGTCTGTGCTTATGTGATCAGATGAAAATGAGCCTGTGTGGTTAAATCTGACAGATTAACATGATGGACCAAAGTTCTCATGTTAATGTGTTTTTTCCTTCTTAAATAAACATAAACATAAATTATTACCCTGAGAAGTATTATAAGCAGAATATACTTATAATTTATCATAAATTATAGCACTTATTATGTAGCCAAATGACCCATGTCAGTTAAATATTATTAAATATACATTCATGTATTGGTAACAATCAATTAATCAATCAGACTTTATTTGTAAAGCAGCTTTCATACAGATTAGTGTCATTCAAAGTGCTTGACAAGCTGATAATGAAACAGAACAAATGTAGACAGTAAAACAATTTGAGATTAATGCACGTGAGAAACTACGAGTTTAATATTATTAAACTATAATAATATTAAAGTTTGAACGGTTATAAAAGTTAGATTAGAAATTTAAATCAAATAGATTAAAAAACAAAGACAGATAAAAATCAATGAGGGAAAAAATAAACTTTTTTTAATTTGATAAACTTTAAGTCTGCTGAGTTGTTAACAGATAAGTGTTTATTAATGTATTTGTCAAAAATTATAACTCCTCAAACTACTAAACAGATAAATAAAATATAGTAAAACACAGAGTTGTAATAGTTTAAAATATGTCTTCATAGGAGAAGTTACAAATACTGTATATAAATAACATTATATCTGTTTATAAGTTTGTTATTAATCATTTATTAAATGTTTATAGACCTATACTGCTCATAAATGCTAAATAAGGAGAACTTAAACCTTCATTAAGTGATTTTTTTGTCCACTTGTTTTTTGTCCAAGCTGTTGAACTTTTAAGCTTTTGAACTTGTCAGCAAACAGTTGCCACGTTGCACATCCAGCAGCAGTTTACAAACTAAGAAAGATAAAGTGAAACTCTGTAAGATATTTCACAATTATATTTAAGTACAAGATTTGAGTAAAAGTACTTTGATTGATTCCACAGCTGGTGAAATGTAACGTATGTTAGAGATGTGGGCGATGACGTGTTTCAGTAAAAGTTAAGGAAACTTTATCGTCAACACTTTGTAAAGTTGGAGTCGTGTCTGAGCTGTCTGCTCCTCTTCCTCTTCAGTCAATATGTGTCTCATATTGGATTGTTCAGGTCCGGACTGAAAGCAGGGACATTAAACTCCCCGTCCAGGTTTCCACTGATCAAACAGATACTTTTGTGCTGTCAGTGCTGTTCTGAAGCACAAGAGCTGGATGCTGGATGGGAAAACTGGTCCAAGAATAAAGTTTAAACTTCCTGTAATCAGTTTTTACATCAACTATGTGTCATATGATGAACCCACACAGCTTTTGAGCTTCTTTTAGCTCATAGTTTTAGGTCAGTGGCACATTTCTATTGTGTAACTATTTCTTAAAGCTGGAAACAGGCCTCCCCAAATCATGCACGGTATGGCTTTTTCTTTTTTTTCTTTTGTACGTGTATGTAAGATGTTTATGTTTTGTTTTCATATATTAAAGGCAACCAATCAGCTTGTTTGAGAAGTATAATTATGCCACATTCATGTTATACGTGATGGATATTAGAGAAACACGTGAGCGTTGATGTCATCAAACAAGTCAGCATAACTGACATAACAACAAAACACTATATCCATTAAATCTGGCTTTAATCAACATGAACATATCCGTATTATGAAACATCATGTCGAATGTATCAGAGCTTTCAAAAAAGTCGTACTTACAACTTATAAGTTGATGTGAATGCTATTAACAAGTCAGAATCTTGCAATTACAATAACTCAAATATCACGTAAACGCAGCATTAATAACCAGTACTTCCATACAGCGTCACCACTGGTTGCCTGGCAACATCATGCTGACAAAAATGCTCAGGGCTGTTGTTCAAAAACCATAAATTGCAGGTTTAAAACAAGATATAATGTTTGTTCGATCATTTTTGAACTGTGATGATCCAGGCTAACTGCTTCCAGTGTTTATGCTAAGCTAAGCTAATTGCCTCCTGACTCCAGCTCTGTATTTGACACATAAACATGAGAGTGGTATCAAACTTCTCTTCTAACGCTTGACAAGAAAGTGAATAAACATACTTCCCAAAATATCTAACTATTAATTTAAGCCTGTTTTCAGCAAACAATCCTTGATGAATCCACTGTACACCACCTGCTCAGCACCAAACAGCAACAAGACAAAGTTAGCGACTCGCTGGTGAAGAAAGATGAAAATTTAGCGGCTAAAGATCTGAATGTTTTTTCTCAGAGGATGGTGGAGACCAAATCTGAGCTAAAAGGAGAGTGATGTCACAGTCAGACAGTGATATTGAACTTCAATCCATCAGCTGGACAGAAACTCAGCTCCAGTGAGATGTTAGCTTTGTTCTGTGTCAGCTGGATAAACAGACACTTGTTTGCTAACACATTCACCATAATAATACACTGATGATAATATATCAGAGCTGCATGTCCTGTTCTGTCTGGATTGCATTAAACGTCCAGCTTTGCACTCTTCCTTAGAGGTTTTGCTGACGTGTTTTTTTGTTGTTCAAATGCCTAAAAGGACTCTTGTTTATGTTTATCTGACAGGGAACAAGTGATCATGGAAATTATGACTGTCATTTATGAATTTGTCACAGAAGACTTGTATTTCTGTACTTGTACTGTTTCCTACAGACTAACAGCGTTGGTTTCTTTTAACCATGAGCATGCATGTGATTTAAACGTCACTGAAGTTTCCACTGAAGAGATGAAAACATCAGATCTGTGTGGAGCGATGAGGCGACTGTAACGTTCCTCTAATTAATACATGAACAAACATATTTCATCACATTTTCCGCATGGTTTTCCATCGTTTGAGCTTTGATTGCTGCTCTTTTAATGACATCATCTTCTTCTGCAGCGGTTTAATGGCACCGTCTGGAGAATTAGCGTCACCTGCTGTTTATCTCCCACATTTTCCATTGAGTTACATTTGGATGAAACAGTGTATTTTGTCATTTGGTTTATAGAACTTGTTGCTATTGTTATATGATCTTAAATAATCATAAATGTTCTTTTAATTCATAATCTTTAAGTTGTGATCATATGTTACAGTGTGAGGCAGATAAGTAGCTGTACAGTGAGTTAAGGATGAATTAGTTTGACCTTTTAAACATTTTTTTCTTTTCTTAAGCCAAGAGAAAAGAAGCTCTGTACCAGATATACAGTAGTTACTTTCCATCTGCAGTTACGCACACAAACAATAAACAATAAATAAACAGTGTTTTTTACAGTGTAAAGCTGCGAGTCTACTTGATCATGACTCTTCAGTATAAACTGAACTCCACTGTGAAGCCTTTGTTTGAATGCAGCTAAATCCAGATTGACAGTTTGTGCAGGCAGACATCCAAACAGAGAGGATTAATACAAAGGACAGAAGATAAAACACAGCCTGTCACGCACACACACACACACACACACTATTATGTCACTCATGATTTGCATCGCTGCTTTACAAGAAGCAGGTGGTTGTTTTGGTTCAGATCTAATAACCAGAACATCAGTCGCAGTGAAGGTGACACCCTTGCTCTTTAAATGTGACTTCTGTGGAAATAAATGTTTATGAAATGAGGTTTCGTCTGAGGATTTATGTCCTGTTTATATTTTGTAGCGTGCATGGACGATGAATCACACACAACTTGGTGTCTTCTTGTTTACTTTGATTAACTGAAGTAGAAGTTACCATGGAAGCTGATGTAGGTTAAGGGCTTATTTGGTGAGACAAACTACTTGAATTTAGTATGTTGTGGCCTTTTTCTCCTTTATCTTTTCAGTTGTACATGCTTGTTATCAACAGTTAGCATCTATTTTGTGTTTATTTTATGGTTTGTTAATGTACTCTCTTTTTTACTTAAATTTATGATTTATTGTTGTTTTGTTTTTTCATTTTGGTGAGATGTCCTTATAAGCCCTTTTAGGGTTTTTTCAAAAACTCACCAGCACAGTCATTTTTTACTTCTTCAATGCATTATGGTTTTTGTTGTGTGTTGCTATTTGTGCACCTGATTGGGCCTTATAAGTGAGCCTGTCAGTGTTTTTGCATGTAAACTTTGGAACTGCAATTTACATGTATTCAGTATACAGTGAGTTTTTTATAGGCTTTAAATAGGGATGTGCTGCAGCTTTTGTTCTTAAGGATAATCAGAGCTATTTGAAAATGAAGAAACATTTGATGTTGATGTTGATTTCAAGACTTATGATGGATTATGTCAGACATAATACCCGACAAGACATGATGATGTAACGTATGAGACCAATGCTGAGAATGAAGGTTCACAGTCTGTCTTAAAACAACAGTCAGGAGCCCAAATGAACACTGAAACATGTTTTTCTGGCTGTAATTATTCCTTCATTAGAAAATCCCTTCATAATGCATTTACAATGGGAGTGATGGAGGAAAAAACCCATAGTGTGTCCACACAGCACAATTTTGTGCAAAAATGCATTAAAAATGTTATCATCATTATCTGGTGCTTATATGAGGCTTCATCAGTCTGAGTTAGTCATATCAAGTGGATATCTGCCACATTTACAGTCTTTTTAGCATCATATTTCCTCTTTGTGAGGACAATCTTTCAGTTTACTTGTTAAAACTGAGTGGAAACAATTAGAGAGTTAAAAAAAAAAAAAAAAAAAAACCCTGCAGAACCAGAACCAATCCAAGGTCTTCAGGGTGGCCCTTCATATTGGGGCGGTGACATGCAGTTCACCACGGAGGAGAATGGGGGCGAGAGCATCATTTCCAGTAAGGCGTGTCCTTGACTAAATGCAAGGGGCGTTAGCTGCCGTTCTCGTCGCCGTTCTCGCAGCTACCGTTTATTTAGAAATCCCCAGATGATCGGTAGGCGGTGAGATCTCTGATTGTCTGCAGTCGTGAGTCTAGAAGTATAGTAATAAAAAGAGGGACTTTGGCACTAAAAAGACTGTAACATTGAAAGATATCTACTTGATTTGACTCATTTTAATGGCTGAAGCTTCATATTAGCTTCAGATAAACTTTTAAATACATTTTTGAGGTGGACGACATCTGTGGCAGACCGCAGCGCTGAGAGAGGGGAGATGATCAGAGTCGTCATCCTCATGTCTCGTCTTTAAACCCAACAAACCAGAACAATCTAGTTCATCTACACCAAGATCAGAGTGATGTTGTGGAATTGTGATAAGACGACCTCTGACCTCCTAGGCTGATGAATATCAAGGATTACATGATAATCCACAAGCAGGAGGGAGGCAAACTAGAGAGCATGCTGGGACGCAACAGGGCTACAGGAGCATGCTGGGAAATTTACTGAAAACAATCAATCAGGACTGTAAGCGTCCGCTCCGCTGCTGGAACAGGTCTGAGGATTCAAACACTGACAGACGATACTGAACAGCCACCCGGATGAGTCTACAGATTTATTATGAGACAGGAAATTCAGTTTTTAATGGGGGAAAAAAATCACTCAATAAAATAAACTGAGAAATTGTTTCTAGTGCAAACCAGACTTCATACATAAATATCATCCAGTATTAAAGGGGCAGTACCGATTCTACACATGTTGAGGACTCGGCCTGTGAAAACAGCTGCATAATGGTTCTCTGGAATGTGATGTCATAGTGATGTCATCAGTATAAAGGATGAATATTCAACCCAGTCGCCAGAAGAAAACATTGGCATTGAACGTTTCTGCAAACCGCAGAAACATTGAATATATACGTTTCAACACGTGAATTACGTATCCTATTAACATTTCTACCTGTTGAATAATGATGTTTTATGGTGTGACAACGCTGTGCTTAAGGTCTCGTTAGGTTTAGGCACAAAGACCATTTGGTTAGGGTTAGGGGAAAGATCATGGTTTGGGTTAAAATAAAAATAAAAAATAAAATAAAAATGGCCAATGTCTCACTAAAAAAGCCAGTTTTCTTGCCAGAAAAACAGCTGCAAATGTCCTGACGTCTCGCCAAAAACACCCGTTTTTGTCAGTTGAAACGGGAAGCAGACATTGGTTTTGGTTTTCGAGGTGGTCTCGAACTGTGTTCTCTGCTGATTTCCAACTTGCTGCCAACAAACTTACTAACCGTCTAACTACCCCTCCTCCTCCTGCATAGGAAAGATCAACTCATATAGATCACATGTGAACTACGTCACTTTAGAAACGTTGAGATGATACGTATTGTTGAAATGTTAATATGCTACGTATTTCACGTGTTGAAACGTAGATATTCAATGTTTCTGTGGTTTGCAGAAATGTACAATGCCGACGTTTTCTTCTGGCGACCAGGCTGGAATATTCAGCCATGACTTTGAAAATCTTTTAGATAAACACTGAGCTACGTTTTCTGTCCTCCAACACGACAAACTCCTCCGACAATTCAACTCTCGTGACATTTCGGAACGAGACTTCTCCTTGAGAGAGATTTGGTCTAACACAATAAAAAACAGACCGGATCAAAAGTAAAGAAAAACATTTTATTTCTCTGTTTGGTCCTTTCCATAATGTTGTCAGACACTTATAATAATAATCTGAGCCTGTCAGTGGCAAAAACACTTTAAGTGGACGTACATTTAGAGGACGCTATTGCCCCGTTGGATTACTTTACAGCCTGTTTTGCATCTGGCTGAAGTGCTCTCACTCAATACTGAACCAGTTTCATAATCTGTTCTCCCCATGAGTCACTTAGACACAAAAAGATGGAAAATAGGGTCCAGGTTGAAAAATACCAAAGTTTCCTCTTAAATGTCACTCAAGAGCTGAAAACATCAGATCTGTGTGGAGCGATGAGGAGACTGTAACCTTCCTCAAATTAATACATGAAACAAACAGAAATGTCATATTTCCATCACATTTTCCAGATTGTTCTACATCGTTTGAGCTTTGACTGCCGTTCTTTTAATGATGTCATCTCATTGTGTCCTCTTCTTCTGCAATGGTTTAATGGCCCCAACTGGTGAATTAGTCCCACTGACTGTCTTGATGAACCAACTCCTAATATTAGCAAAACGATAGTGGGTGGAAACAAGCATTAATTTGAATCTTCTTTTGCAGATATTCTTGAAATTCAGTTAAATTTTGCACTAAATTCGGATGGAAATCTGGCTTGAGATACAGACAGGTGACAAATTAAAGGAAAAACCAACATGAAGTGTCTCTGTAAGGTATTGGGCCACCACATGCTGCCAGAACAGCTTCAATGTGCCTTGGCACTGATGTTACAGTCTCTGGACTCTACTGGAGGGATGAACAACATTCTTCCAAAAGATATTCCCTCATTTGGTGTTTCGATGATGGTGGTGGAGAGCGCTGTCTAACACAAAATCTCCCGTAAGTGTTCAGCTGAGTTGAGATCTGGTGACCGTGAAGGTCATAGCGTATGATTCACATCATTTTCATACTCATTAAACCGTTCAGTGACCTCTTGTGTCCTCTGGATGGGGGCATTGTCATCCTGGAAGAGACTGCTCCCATCAGGATAGAAATGTTTCATCATAGGACAAAGGTGATCAATCAGAACAACTTTGTATTGATTTGCAGTGACCCTTACCTCTAAGGGGACAAGTGGACCCAAACTGTGTCAGCAAAATGCCCCCCACAGCATAACAGAGCCACCAGACCCCCTCACTGTAGGGGTCAAGCATTTAGACCTGGACTGGTTTTTCCTTTAATTTGTCGCCCGTCACACTATGTGATCATTCAAAGATCATGTAGTTGAGTCCAGCTGTGTTTAAAAAATTAAAGTTCATGCAGATAATTTATTTCTTTGTCCCAAATCCACACTACATACTAATTACATACAGTATATACTACTGTACCTACCACTCATCACAGTACACTGTTTTTGCAGTTAGTGTAGAACAAATGAACTAAATACTAAAACAATATAAAACCTCCTGTGACAACCTATCATCTGTTACCTCTGGGAGAAGCTGCCATTTTGCCTTCTGTTGTTTTTTTCCTGCTTTTTGGGGAGAGCAGCAGGTGAGTCAACTGTCAATCACAGCTGTCAATCAACACCCACACAGCAGACATCAAAGCTACTATAAGTCTTCAAATCTTATTAACGGAGCAATAATTTCCAAAATGACCACCAGCACACTTATTAGAGGGTCTGAATTTAGAGATTGAGACCATAATGACTCAAATTGACACAAATTGAAAAAAATGATGGACTTACTATTTCTAGAGAGAAGATGAGGCTTTTTGACTGAGAGTCAGTTGGAGCTTCTAACAGCTGTCAGTGGCACTTTAGCCTCTTAACATCCACCGGGTCGCTGGCGACCCGCTTAAGCCAGTTGTAAGCGGCTTAGCGTCACGCAGTAATGAGTGAAAGCAATTGGCACAATTTTGCCACTTGGAGATGTTTTGGAGAGGTTCAGGGACATCAGTGACACCACAAATTAAAAACTCCCTAGCTCACATAAGTTTAGGCTTTTTTGACACTTTCTTGAACCAAATTTGAACTGAGGTAGTTTTGGTTGTGTTTTAGCCACATGCTAAATAAGCACATTTCCAGAAACTAGAAGATGTTTCAAATGAAGCCTAATACATGCACTATGGCCTTACAGGTTTTCCATTTGGGTGTGCCAAATGGGCGAATTCCAAAAGAAGGGTGGATGTTAAGAGGCTACGGTACTTCTGCATTGACTTCAACATCTAGCCGTGGTAGTTGCTGCTTGTACAGCACGCTCAAAAATTGACGGTATTTATTTAGTATGCATACTGTCTGCTTTGATTGATTGATTCTGAATGTTGTCACTTTTGTAAGTGTGAACACACTACATAATCAAAATTTAGGACACATCAAATGTTTGTCTATCCGCTCCTCTGACCTTGACTCTCGTATTCTCTACTGAGATGTGTCAATGACGAACTACTTCCTGTTTAAAGCTGTATCTGCCCAACAAGTTCACAGAGCAGCTCATTAACATTTTGAAATATTCTTCTCTCTTCACAGAATTTCATAACGGCAGGCTGATGCAGACTACAGCCCTCCTTTCCTTTCATTTTGTTTGGAAACCTTAAGCCTCTTTTGCAACTTAATTTCCTGATGGTGCTGGAGGTTAACATGGTTCAGTGGAATCTCTTCGACAGAAGAAATTAAACCAAACTCCTGGGGAATTGCTCTGCTCTCTCAATTTGTGCCAAATCACCAGGGGAGCCTGTGGAGCAGGGCAACTGATAATTCACCCTTGATTCAGCACAAACAGTCCTCTCAAACACTCATTAATTAACTCCTGCCTCAAATCCCAGCCTTATCAGGTCTCTGGGAGTCTACTTTCAAAGGCCGTCACCACTTAAAAATGCTGTTGAACTGTATTTCATTAATATGAAATGTTGATGTGAGCTTTACTTCATTAAGCATTCAGGCTTTGTTTGTGTCGTTCCTCTAAGTCTCCTGTTTCTCATAATGGAATGAAGAGAGGATGTAGATGGAGGAAACCCTCAGAAAGGAATCGGATTATATAGGCCAGGTGTCCTTTTACAATTATTGACTCGCTGCCCTCTCAGCCCCCCCCCCCCCCCCCCCCCCGACTCAGCTTACAAGCTGCTCGACAGATCCAGGATATACATCATGTCCGGGATAAACAGAGTGCATCTTACTGTGGTAATGGAAATTTTATTTATGTAGCACATTTCATTACAAGGAAGCTCAATGTGCTATAAATTAAAAAAACAAAATATATATACTGTGAACTCAAAGGGTCTGCTTGTAAAATGTGTTTTAAAGGTGCAGTCTGTAGAGTTTAGTGGCCTCTAGCAGAACAGACTTGGCAGATATGGAATATAATATTCATCAATATGTTTTAATTAGCGTATAATCCCATGAAAATAAGAATCATTGTGTTTTTGTTAACTTAGAATGAGCCCTTTATATCTACAGAGGGAGCGGGTCCTCTTCCATGGAGCCGGCCATGTTGCACCGCCATATTTCTACAGTAGCCCAGAATGGACAAACCAAACATTGGCTCTAGAGAGGACCTTTCACATTTTTTGTGAGTTTTGCGGCCACATGCTTCTACATGCTTGGAAGCAGTTAGTTGCAAACTGCAACCTCAGGGGGGATTTGAACAGAGTTGGATGTTCATGATCCTGGAAAATTTTCTGTCCATTTTGAGGAATACAAGTGATGTAAATGTCCAAGATGGAGGTATGTATTTGATGTAGTCAATGTATTTAATTTGTTGACCTACAACATCCGCTCTGCCATTACAATAATCACTCATAGCAACTAAAGAATGACGTTTTTTGTGGTTATATTTAAGCACTCACAGAACTAAGTTAAGGTTAAGGAAAGATTTCAGTCTCATTGTTAAATAATGTCAACAAACAAATAAGTCAACAGTGCCTTGATGAACGAGACAGGACGTGTTCATTAGGGCCCGAGCGCTGACCAGCGCGAAGCCCTCTTGTTTCCAAAGGAATTATTATTATTATTATTAGGGCCCGAGCGCTGACCAGCGCGAAGCCCTCTTGTTTCCAAAGGAATTATTATTATTATTATTATTATTATTATTATTATTATTATTATTATTATTATTATTCTTATTATTATTATTATTATTGCGACTCTTTGACCTCAAATAACTTCTACAAACGTGTACCAAAACTCACCGAAATTGGCGTGCGCGTCAGTTCTGGTGAAAATCGCAGATTTTATGCGTCTCGCAAAAAATGCGGGGAAAAATGGCTCGACAGCGCCACCTAGAAAATTAAGAAAAGCGAGCCCCACGATACAGATGGTCGTAGAACAATGAAATTTGGTGTGCTTATATATCATGACCAGACGCACCAAAAAGTCTCTTAGAGCCATACCCTAAATCCAACAGGAAGTCGGCCATTTTGGTTCAAAGTTGCGATTTTCAGGCCAATTTTGCCGTTTTTAGCTCGCGTACTTTAACGAACTCCTCCTAGGGATTTGACCTGAGCAACTTGAAATTCGGTCAGTATCATCTACAGACCTGGGAGATGAAAAGTTATCAAAACGGTGAGTTTTCGACATTGTTGAGGGGGTGTGGTCGGGCGGCGAATTTCGATCCTTCGCCGTGAAAATTCAAACAGCCATAACTCCGGCATGCACGATCCTAAGAGACCCAAACCTTTTGTGCTTGGAAAGAGTCCCGTCCTGAACACATCCATGTGTCAATATTGGATGTAAGTCATAGCGCCACCTACTGGCAACAGGAAGTTACATGTTTTACACTTTGACGCTCTGTGGGTGGCACGGTGATGGGATCCACCTCAAATTTACTCAGAATAGCCTAAAGACCTTGGAGATGGTATATTATGAAGTTGGTGACTTTTCGTGGAAAGGTGTTGCCATGACGACGCGGCGAATTTTGATGTCTCGCCATGAAATTTCAAAGCCTTATAACTTGACTCCACATGGTCTGATCTTTTCCAAATTTCATATGCTTGTTAAGAGTCCCGGTCTGAACACATTGTCAGGCCCATATTTAGTGAGAGTCATAGCGCCACCTACTGGCAACAGGAAGTATCATGCGTCGTTCCCCGTTGTATTACTCCTAGGAAATTTGGCCGATGCATCTGAAATTGACTCAGCTAAGATGTAAGACCTTGGTGATGCTACATTGGGTAGGTCGTGACCCATGACCAAACGCCGTTGCCATGGCGACACATCCTTCGCCATGAAATACGATGGTGTATTTTAGGGATAAGGGATGGGTCTACAGTCACGAAACTTGGCACACATGTCTGGAGCGACACCAGCTAAAATCCTGGATAGGTCATTTGCATAGACGTGACAATATGGCTCAACAGCGCCCCCTTGAAAATTTCAAAATTGTAGCCCCGCCTTCCAGATGAACCTAGGAAAATGAAATTCGGGAGGCTAATGTATCATGTCAAGACGCACAAAAAAGCCTCTTGGAGCCATATCGTAAGTCCTACAGGAAGTCGGCCATCTTGATAAAAGTGGTCATTTTTCGCGTTTTTTTGACCATTTGGCATACCTTGTATTTTAACGAACTCCTCCTACAGAATTCATGGTAACGACTTCAAAATCAGTGTGTGTCATCTACACTAGTGTGTGATCAAAAGTTATCAAAACATTTACTTAGCATTGAAGCGTGTGGCCGTGGCGTGGCGTTGAGTTTTGATGTTTCGCCATGACAGGCGAAATTGCTATAAGTTTAGTGTAAATGCTGGAGTCTACACCAAACTTTACATGTTTGATAAGACTCCCAGCCTGAACACGTCTAAATACCAATATTCAGTCAGTGATGAAAACTGGCTCCATAGCGCCCCCTACCACATTTCAATGCAGCAGCCCCTGCAGCAGGCAGAGTAGGTGATTGAGGATGTGACGTTAATTTCCCCTTGCACTGTCTGAAAACAGCTCAGGGGTCCGTTTCACAAAGCAGGTTCAACAAACTCTGAGTCTAATCCTGAACTCTGAGTTGATCTACTCTGAGATAGAAAACTCTGAGTTTCCGGTTCCAGAACAGCTGATTTGAGTCAGTTTAATCAACTCGGAGTAGTTTCACCTGGAGTTAAGCGCGTGCACCACAACTATAAAAAGCCAGCATCAATGGAGCCCCGATTCAACCAGTCACCATGGCAACGGGGAAGAGGATGGCTGTGTTTTTCGCCCCCCTAGAACTAGACATCTTAATTCGCTCATACGACGAGTTTGAGCATGTTTTCAGAAAGAAGTGCAACACCGCTGCAGCTGCAAAAGAGAGGGAGACGGCTGCTGCTCGGTCATTGCGTAAGTTTAAATGTAGTCCTTTGTAATCACAATAATATTACAGAGGAAAACTGCTTGAATGGTGGCCTATTAATTTATTTCATTTAGGTCCAAGCGCACTTGGCAGCAGTTTAGGATGAAATTTAAAAACATTGTTCAAACAGGTGAGACCTCGGCATAATCTCATGGGGGAACCTCATTTTGATCATGTTTTACATTGTAAAGTAAATATTAAGTGGCTGTTTGACTGTGCAGTTGTTTTATCCCCAACATAATGCTGGTTTCACACACATAAATGTCTTCTCATCTACATCATGTTCTGTTAAATAATTAATCCTATTTAAACTAACACAGACTTCTACTCAGCCAACAGAAAGAAGGCAGATGTCCGTAAAACGGGTGGTGGTCCAGCACCGCCACCTCTAACGGAGGCAGAGGAGCTGGCCCTAAGCCAGAACATAGGAAGGCCAGTGGCTGGCCCCGACACTGTACAAAAAAACTTCCGTTTGCAAAGAAACGCAGCGCAACACACAATATCTGCTGGGATGTGAGAGCATGATTACGATTGGTAATGTTGCAAATGTAAAGACGGCTTAGGTTGTGTATGTAGATGATGGACTGTGACGTGAAATGGTACCGCTCAAAAAGATAATGGCTGGAAATGCTAGAACATCTATGCGTGGTCTGATAACCATCTCTCGACGAATATTTAATTCTCTGCGCAGTAATGCTGCACCTTCATCCACGGGATCGTTATCAAAAGGACATGCCATGTTAGTGAAAAAAAGTCGCCACTTACTGTGCCTAATGGACTTCTAATATACTGACTCTGATTTTTTTTTTAATTTATTTTTTTTTTTTAATGATTTCTTTAAATGACAGACGGCAGAACTAGGCTACGCCAAAACTCGCCTGCTGCCTGAATGAATGAGGAAATCAAATGGAGTGTGTGGCTCTGAAAGAGGGCGGAGACTGAGAGAAAGTCGAGGTTCATTGAGAAAAACCTGGTCCCGACCAGGTTAGATTCATAGAGTCTGTTGCTACGGTAACTGACCGAGAGCTTAAGTTACCCCTCTCTGTGAAACAGGCTAGAGTTATCCCTCTTTCTCTGGTTTGAGTTACCTCCCTTTTTGAAACGGAAAACTCAGAGTTTCCCTCATTTCAGGGTTAACAGACTCTGAGTTTTCACTAAACCTGCTTTGTAAAACGGACCCCAGGTCTGGGGACATCTATATGCCCGTGACAGAAGCCCTTCACCAGCGCCGAGCCCCGACATACGCAAGGACGCGAGGGCCCGATCATCGCTGCTTGCAGCTTTAATTATTATTAGGGCCCGAGCGCTGACCAGCGCGAAGCCCTCTTGTTTCCAAAGGAATTATTATTATTATTATTATTATTATTATTATTATTCTTATTATTATTATTATTGCGACTCTTTGACCTCAAATAACTTCTACAAACGTGTACCAAAACTCACCGAAATTGGCGTGCGCGTCAGTTCTGGTGAAAATCGCAGATTTTATGCGTCTCGCAAAAAATGCGGGGAAAAATGGCTCGACAGCGCCACCTAGAAAATTAAGAAAAGCGAGCCCCACGATACAGATGGTCGTAGAACAATGAAATTTGGTGTGCTTATATATCATGACCAGACGCACCAAAAAGTCTCTTGGAGCCATACCCTAAATCCAACAGGAAGTCGGCCATTTTGGTTCAAAGTTGCCATTTTCAGGCCAATTTTGCCGTTTTTAGCCCGCGTACTTTAACGAACTCCTCCTAGGGATTTGACCTGAGCAACTTGAAATTCGGTCAGTATCATCTACAGACCTGGGAGATGAAAAGTTATCAAAACGGTGAGTTTTCGACATTGTTGAGGGGGTGTGGTCGGGCGGCGAATTTCGATCCTTCGCCGTGAAAATTCAAACAGCCATAACTCCGGCATGCACGATCCTAAGAGACCCAAACCTTTTGTGCTTGGAAAGAGTCCCGTCCTGAACACATCCATGTGTCAATATTGGATGTAAGTCATAGCGCCACCTACTGGCAACAGGAAGTTACATGTTTTACACTTTGACGCTCTGTGGGTGGCACGGTGATGGGATCCAGCTCAAATTTACTCAGAATAGCCTAAAGACCTTGGAGATGGTACATTATGAAGTTGGTGACTTTTCGTGGAAAGGTGTTGCCATGACGACGCGGCGAATTTCGATGTCTCGCCATGAAATTTCAAAGCCTTATAACTTGACTCCACATGGTCTGATCTTTTCCAAATTTCATATTCTTGTTAAGAGTCCCGGTCTGAACACATTGTCAGGCCCATATTTAGTGAGAGTCATAGCGCCACCTACTGGCAACAGGAAGTATCATGCGTCGTTCTTTGTTGTATTACTCCTAGGAAATTTGGCCGATGCATCTGAAATTGACTCAGCTAAGATGTAAGACCTTGGTGATGCTACATTGGGCAGGTCATGACCCATGACCAAACGCCGTTGCCATGGCGACACATCCTTCGCCATGAAATACGATGCTGTATTTTAGGGATAAAGGATGGGTCTACAGTCACGAAACTTGGCACACATGTCTGGAGCGACACCAGCTAAAATCCTGGATAGGTCATTTGCATAGACATGACAAAATGGCTCAACAGCGCCCCCTTGAAAATTTCAAAATTGCAGCCCCGCCTTCCAGATTAACGTAGAAAGATGAAATTCACAGGGCACATGTATAATGTCAACACGCACAAAAAAGCCTCTTGAAGCCTTATTGTAAGTCGAACAGGAAGTCGGCCATCTTGAAAAAAATGGTACATTTTCGCCTTTTCTTGGCCATTTCGCATACCTTGTATTTTAAAGAACTCCTCCTACAGAATCCATGGTAAGGACTTCAAAATCAGTGTGTGTCATCTAGACTAGTGTATGATCATGATGGTTTGGCCGTGGCGTGGCGTTGACATTTGCTGTTTCGCCATGACAGAGGAAATTGATATAACTTGAGTGTACACGGTTGGATCTGCCTCAAACTTTACACAACAAGTCACTGACAAAAGCCCTTTGACTGAGCGTCACTTCGACATGCGCTGGGGTGCGAGGGCCCGATCATCGCTGCTTGCAGCTTTAATTATTATTATTATTATTATTATTATTATTAGGGCCCGAGCGCTGACCAGCGCGAAGCCCTCTTGTTTCCAAAGGAATTATTATTATTATTATTATTATTATTATTATTATTATTATTATTATTATTATTATTCTTATTATTATTATTATTATTGCGACTCTTTGACCTCAAATAACTTCTACAAACGTGTACCAAAACTCACCGAAATTGGCGTGCGCGTCAGTTCTGGTGAAAATCACAGATTTTATGCGTCTCGCAAAAAATGCGGGGAAAAATGGCTCGACAGCGCCACCTAGAAAATTAAGAAAAGCGAGCCCCACGATACAGATGGTCGTAGAACAATGAAATTTGGTGTGCTTATATATCATGACCAGACGCACCAAAAAGTCTCTTGGAGCCATACCCTAAGTCCAACAGGAAGTCGGCCATTTTGGTTCAAAGTTGCGTTTTTCAGGCCAATTTTGCCGTTTTTAGCCCGCGTACTTTAACGAACTCCTCCTAGGGATTTGACCTGAGCAACTTGAAATTCGGTCAGTATCATCTACAGACCTGGGAGATGAAAAGTTATCAAAACGGTGAGTTTTCGACATTGTTGAGGGGGTGTGGTCGGGCGGCGAATTTCGATCCTTCGCCGTGAAAATTCAAACAGCCATAACTCCGGCATGCACGATCCTAAGAGACCCAAACCTTTTGTGCTTGGAAAGAGTCCCGTCCTGAACACATCCATGTGTCAATATTGGATGTAAGTCATAGCGCCACCTACTGGCAACAGGAAGTTACATGTTTTACACTTTGACGCTCTGTGGGTGGCACGGTGATGGGATCCACCTCAAATTTACTCAGAATAGCCTAAAGACCTTGGAGATGGTGTATTATGAAGTTGGTGACTTTTCGTGGAAAGGTGTTGCCATGACGACGCGGCGAATTTCGATGTCTCGCCATGAAATTTCAAAGCCTTATAACTTGACTCCACATGGTCTGATCTTTTCCAAATTTCATATGCTTGTTAAGAGTCCCGGTCTGAACACATTTTCAGGCCCATATTTAGTGAGAGTCATAGCGCCACCTACTGGCAACAGGAAGTATCATGCGTCGTTCTTTGTTGTATTACTCCTAGGAAATTTGGCCGATGCATCTGAAATTGACTCAGCTAAGATGTAAGACCTTGGTGATGCTACATTGGGTAGGTCGTGACCCATGACCAAACGCCGTTGCCATGGCGACACATCCTTCGCCATGAAATACGATGCTGTATTTTAGGGATAAGGGATGGGTCTACAGTCACGAAACTTGGCACACATATCTGGAGCGACACCAGCTAAAATCCTGGATAGGTCATTTGCATAGACGTGACAATATGGCTCAACAGCGCCCCCTTGAAAATTTCAAAATTGTAGCCCCGCCTTCCAGATGAACCTAGGAAAATGAAATTCGGGAGGCTAATGTATCATGTCAAGACGCACAAAAAAGCCTCTTGGAGCCATATCGTAAGTCCTACAGGAAGTCGGCCATCTTGATAAAAGTGGTCATTTTTCGCGTTTTTTTGACCATTTGGCATACCTTGTATTTTAACGAACTCCTCCTACAGAATTCATGGTAACGACTTCAAAATCAGTGTGTGTCATCTACAATAGTGTGTGATCAAAAGTTATCAAAACATTTACTTAGCATTGAAGCGTGTGGCCGTGGCGTGGCGTTGAGTTTTGATGTTTCGCCATGACAGGCGAAATTGCTATAAGTTTAGTGTAAATGCTGGAGTCTACACCAAACTTTACATGTTTGATAAGACTCCCAGCCTGAACACGTCTAAATAGCAATATTCAGTCAGTGATGAAAACTGGCTCCATAGCGCCCCCTACCACATTTCAATGCAGCAGCCCCTGCAGCAGGCAGAGTAGGTGATTGAGGATGTGACGTTAATTTCCCCTTGCACTGTCTGAAAACAGCTCAGGGGTCCGTTTCACAAAGCAGGTTCAACAAACTCTGAGTCTAATCCTGAACTCTGAGTTGATCTACTCTGAGATAGAAAACTCTGAGTTTCCGGTTCCAGAACAGCTGATTTGAGTCAGTTTAATCAACTCGGAGTAGTTTCACCTGGAGTTAAGCGCGTGCACCACAACTATAAAAAGCCAGCATCAATGGAGCCCCGATTCAACCAGTCACCATGGCAACGGGGAAGAGGATGGCTGCGTTTTTCGCCCCCCTAGAACTAGACATCTTAATTCGCTCATACGACGAGTTTGAGCATGTTTTCAGAAAGAAGTGCAACACCGCTGCAGCTGCAAAAGAGAGGGAGACGGCTGCTGCTCGGTCATTGCGTAAGTTTAAATGTAGTCCTTTGTAATCACAATAATATTACAGAGGAAAACTGCTTGAATGGTGGCCTATTAATTTATTTCATTTAGGTCCAAGCGCACTTGGCAGCAGTTTAGGATGAAATTTAAAAACATTGTTCAAACAGGTGAGACCTCGGCATAATCTCATGGGGGTACCTCATTTTGATCATGTTTTACATTGTAAAGTAAATATTAAGTGGCTGTTTGACTGTGCAGTTGTTTTATCCCCAACATAATGCTGGTTTCACACACATAAATGTCTTCTCATCTACATCATGTTCTGTTAAATAATTAATCCTATTTAAACTAACACAGACTTCTACTCAGCCAACAGAAAGAAGGCAGATGTCCGTAAAACGGGTGGTAGTCCAGCACCGCCACCTCTAACGGAGGCAGAGGAGCTGGCCCTAAGCCAGAATTTAGGAAGGCCAGTGGCTGGCTCCGACATTGTACAAAAAACTTTTGCAAACCATTTGCAAAGAAACGCAGCGCAACACACAATATCTGCTGGGATGTGAGAGCATGACTACGATTGGTAATGTTGCAAATGTAAAGACGGCTTAGGTTGTGTATGTAGATGATGGACTGTGACGTGAAATGGTACCGCTCAAAAAGATAATGGCTGGAAATGCTAGAACATCTATGCGTGGTCTGATAACCATCTCTCGACGAATATTTAATTCTCTGCGCAGTAATGCTGCACCTTCATCCACGGGATCGTTATCAAAAGGACATGCCATGTTAGTGAAAAAAAGTCGCCACTTACTGTGCCTAATGGACTTCTAATATACTGACTCTGATTTTTTTTAAAATTTATTTATTTTTTTTAATGATTTCTTTAAATGACAGACGGCAGAACTAGGCTACGCCAAAACTCGCCTGCTGCCTGAATGAATGAGGAAATCAAATGGAGTGTGTGGCTCTGAAAGAGGGCGGAGACTGAGAGAAAGTCGAGGTTCATTGAGAAAAACCTGGTCCCGACCAGGTTAGATTCATAGAGTCTGTTGCTACGGTAACTGACCGAGAGCTTAAGTTACCCCTCTCTGTGAAACAGGCTAGAGTTATCCCTCTTTCTCTGGTTTGAGTTACCTCCCTTTTTGAAATGGAAAACTCAGAGTTTCCCTCATTTCAGGGTTAACAGACTCTGAGTTTTCACTAAACCTGCTTTGTAAAACGGACCCCAGGTCTGGGGACATCTATATGCCCGTGACAGAAGCCCTTCACCAGCGCCGAGTCCCGACATACGCAAGGACGCGAGGGCCCGATCATCGCTGCTTGCAGCTTTAATTATTATTATTATTATTATTGCGACTCTTTGACCTCAAATAACTTCTACAAACGTGTACCAAAACTCACCGAAATTGGCGTGCGCGTCAGTTCTGGTGAAAATCGCAGATTTTATGCGTCTCGCAAAAAATGCGGGGAAAAATGGCTCGACAGCGCCACCTAGAAAATTAAGAAAAGCGAGCCCCACGATACAGATGGTCGTAGAACAATGAAATTTGGTGTGCTTATATATCATGACCAGACGCACCAAAAAGTCTCTTGGAGCCATACCCTAAATCCAACAGGAAGTCGGCCATTTTGGTTCAAAGTTGCGATTTTCAGGCCAATTTTGCCGTTTTTAGCCCGCGTACTTTAACGAACTCCTCCTAGGGATTTGACCTGAGCAACTTGAAATTCGGTCAGTATCATCTACAGACCTGGGAGATGAAAAGTTATCAAAACGGTGAGTTTTCGACATTGTTGAGGGGGTGTGGTCGGGCGGCGAATTTCGAATCTTCGCCGTGAAAATTCAAACAGCCATAACTCCGGCATGCACGATCCTAAGAGACCCAAACCTTTTGTGCTTGGAAAGAGTCCCGTCCTGAACACATCCATGTGTCAATATTGGATATGAGTCATAGCGCCACCTACTGGCAACAGGAAGTTACATGTTTTACACTTTGACGCTCTGTGGGTGGCACGGTGATGGGATCCACCTCAAATTTACTCAGAATAGCCTAAAGACCTTGGAGATGGTATATTATGAAGTTGGTGACTTTTCGTGGAAAGGTGTTGCCATGACGACGCGGCGAATTTCGATGTCTCGCCATGAAATTTCAAAGCCTTATAACTTGACTCCACATGGTCTGATCTTTTCCAAATTCTATATGCTAGTTAAGAGTCCCGGTCTGAACACATTTTCAGGCCCATATTTAGTGAGAGTCATAGCGCCACCTACTGGCAACAGGAAGTATCATGCGTCGTTCTTTGTTGTATTACTCCTAGGAAATTTGGCCGATGCATCTGAAATTGACTCAGCTAAGATGTAAGACCTTGGTGATGCTACATTGGGTAGGTCGTGACCCATGACCAAACGCCGTTGCCATGGCGACACATCCTTCGCCATGAAATACGATGCTGTATTTTAGGGATAAGGGATGGGTCTACAGTCACGAAACTTGGCACACATGTCTGGAGCGACACCAGCTAAAATCCTGGATAGGTCATTTGCATAGACGTGACAATATGGCTCAACAGCGCCCCCTTGAAAATTTCAAAATTGTAGCCCCGCCTTCCAGATGAACCTAGGAAAATGAAATTCGGGAGGCTAATGTATCATGTCAAGACGCACAAAAAAGCCTCTTGGAGCCATATCGTAAGTCCTACAGGAAGTCGGCCATCTTGATAAAAGTGGTCATTTTTCGCGTTTTTTTGACCATTTGGCATACCTTGTATTTTAACGAACTCCTCCTACAGAATTCATGGTAACGACTTCAAAATCAGTGTGTGTCATCTACACTAGTGTGTGATCAAAAGTTATCAAAACATTTACTTAGCATTGAAGCGTGTGGCCGTGGCGTGGCGTTGAGTTTTGATGTTTCGCCATGACAGGCGAAATTGCTATAAGTTTAGTGTAAATGCTGGAGTCTACACCAAACTTTACATGTTTGATAAGACTCCCAGCCTGAACACGTCTAAATAGCAATATTCAGTCAGTGATGAAAACTGGCTCCATAGCGCCCCCTACCACATTTCAATGCAGCAGCCCCTGCAGCAGGCAGAGTAGGTGATTGAGGATGTGACGTTAATTTCCCCTTGCACTGTCTGAAAACAGCTCAGGGGTCCGTTTCACAAAGCAGGTTCAACAAACTCTGAGTCTAATCCTGAACTCTGAGTTGATCTACTCTGAGATAGAAAACTCTGAGTTTCCGGTTCCAGAACAGCTGATTTGAGTCAGTTTAATCAACTCGGAGTAGTTTCACCTGGAGTTAAGCGCGTGCACCACAACTATAAAAAGCCAGCATCAATGGAGCCCCGATTCAACGAGTCACCATGGCAACGGGGAAGAGGATGGCTGCGTTTTTCGCCCCCCTAGAACTAGACATCTTAATTCGCTCATACGACGAGTTTGAGCATGTTTTCAGAAAGAAGTGCAACACCGCTGCAGCTGCAAAAGAGAGGGAGACGGCTGCTGCTCGGTCATTGCGTAAGTTTAAATGTAGTCCTTTGTAATCACAATAATATTACAGAGGAAAACTGCTTGAATGGTGGCCTATTAATTTATTTCATTTAGGTCCAAGCGCACTTGGCAGCAGTTTAGGATGAAATTTAAAAACATTGTTCAAACAGGTGAGACCTCGGCATAATCTCATGGGGGTACCTCATTTTGATCATGTTTTACATTGTAAAGTAAATATTAAGTGGCTGTTTGACTGTGCAGTTGTTTTATCCCCAACATAATGCTGGTTTCACACACATAAATGTCTTCTCATCTACATCATGTTCTGTTAAATAATTAATCCTATTTAAACTAACACAGACTTCTACTCAGCCAACAGAAAGAAGGCAGATGCCCGTAAAACGGGTGGTGGTCCAGCACCGCCACCTCTAACGGAGGCAGAGGAGCTGGCCCTAAGCCAGAATTTAGGAAGGCCAGTGGCTGGCTCCGACATTGTACAAAAAACTTTTGCAAACCATTTGCAAAGAAACGCAGCGCAACACACAATATCTGCTGGGATGTGAGAGCATGACTATGATTGGTAATGTTGCAAATGTAAAGACGGCTTAGGTTGTGTATGTAGATGATGGACTGTGACGTGAAATGGTACCGCTCAAAAAGATAATGGCTGGAAATGCTAGAACATCTATGCGTGGTCTGATAACCATCTCTCGACGAATATTTAATTCTCTGCGCAGTAATGCTGCACCTTCATCCACGGGATCGTTATCAAAAGGACATGCCATGTTAGTGAAAAAAAGTCGCCACTTACTGTGCCTAATGGACTTCTAATATACTGACTCTGATTTTTTTTTTAATTTATTTATTTTTTTTAATGATTTCTTTAAATGACAGACGGCAGAACTAGGCTACGCCAAAACTCGCCTGCTGCCTGAATGAATGAGGAAATCAAATGGAGTGTGTGGCTCTGAAAGAGGGCGGAGACTGAGAGAAAGTCGAGGTTCATTGAGAAAAACCTGGTCCCGACCAGGTTAGATTCATGGAGTCTGTTGCTACGGTAACTGACCGAGAGCTTAAGTTACCCCTCTCTCTGAAACAGGCTAGAGTTATCCCTCTTTCTCTGGTTTGAGTTACCTCCCTTTTTGAAACGGAAAACTCAGAGTTTCCCTCATTTCAGGGTTAACAGACTCTGAGTTTTCACTAAACCTGCTTTGTAAAACGGACCCCAGGTCTGGGGACATCTATATGCCCGTGACAGAAGCCCTTCACCAGCGCCGAGCCCCGACATACGCAAGGACGCGAGGGCCCGATCATCGCTGCTTGCAGCTTTAATTATTATTATTATTATTCTTATTATTATTATTATTATTGCGACTCTTTGACCTCAAATAACTTCTACAAACGTGTACCAAAACTCACCGAAATTGGCGTGCGCGTCAGTTCTGGTGAAAATCGCAGATTTTATGCGTCTCGCAAAAAATGCGGGGAAAAATGGCTCGACAGCGCCACCTAGAAAATTAAGAAAAGCGAGCCCCACGATACAGATGGTCGTAGAACAATGAAATTTGGTGTGCTTATATATCATGACCAGACGCACCAAAAAGTCTCTTGGAGCCATACCCTAAGTCCAACAGGAAGTCGGCCATTTTGGTTCAAAGTTGCGTTTTTCAGGCCAATTTTGCCGTTTTTAGCCCGCGTACTTTAACGAACTCCTCCTAGGGATTTGACCTGAGCAACTTGAAATTCGGTCAGTATCATCTACAGACCTGGGAGATGAAAAGTTATCAAAACGGTGAGTTTTCGACATTGTTGAGGGGGTGTGGTCGGGCGGCGAATTTCGATCCTTCGCCGTGAAAATTCAAACAGCCATAACTCCGGCATGCACGATCCTAAGAGACCCAAACCTTTTGTGCTTGGAAAGAGTCCCGTCCTGAACACATCCATGTGTCAATATTGGATGTAAGTCATAGCGCCACCTACTGGCAACAGGAAGTTACATGTTTTACACTTTGACGCTCTGTGGGTGGCACGGTGATGGGATCCACCTCAAATTTACTCAGAATAGCCTTAAGACCTTGGAGATGGTATATTATGAAGTTGGTGACTTTTCGTGGAAAGGTGTTGCCATGACGACGCGGCGAATTTCGATGTCTCGCCATGAAATTTCAAAGCCTTATAACTTGACTCCACATGGTCTGATCTTTTCCAAATTTCATATGCTTGTTAAGAGTCCCGGTCTGAACACATTTTCAGGCCCATATTTAGTGAGAGTCATAGCACCACCTACTGGCAACAGGAAGTATCATGCGTCGTTCTTTGTTGTATTACTCCTAGGAAATTTGGCCGATGCATCTGAAATTGACTCAGCTAAGATGTAAGACCTTGGTGATGCTACATTGGGTAGGTCATGACCCATGACCAAACGCCGTTGCCATGGCGACACATCCTTCGCCATGAAATACGATGGTGTATTTTAGGGATAAGGGATGGGTCTACAGTCACGAAACTTGGCACACATGTCTGGAGCGACACCAGCTAAAATCCTGGATAGGTCATTTGCATAGACGTGACAATATGGCTCAACAGCGCCCCCTTGAAAATTTCAAAATTGTAGCCCCGCCTTCCAGATGAACCTAGGAAAATGAAATTCGGGAGGCCAATGTATCATGTCAAGACGCACAAAAAAGCCTCTTGGAGCCATATCGTAAGTCCTACAGGAAGTCGGCCATCTTGATAAAAGTGGTCATTTTTCGCGTTTTTTTGACCATTTGGCATACCTTGTATTTTAACGAACTCCTCCTACAGAATTCATGGTAACGACTTCAAAATCAGTGTGTGTCATCTACACTAGTGTGTGATCAAAAGTTATCAAAACATTTACTTAGCATTGAAGCGTGTGGCCGTGGCGTGGCGTTGAGTTTTGATGTTTCGCCATGACAGGCGAAATTGCTATAAGTTTAGTGTAAATGCTGGAGTCTACACCAAACTTTACATGTTTGATAAGACTCCCAGCCTGAACACGTCTAAATAGCAATATTCAGTCAGTGATGAAAACTGGCTCCATAGCGCCCCCTACCACATTTCAATGCAGCAGCCCCTGCAGCAGGCAGAGTAGGTCATTGAGGATGTGACGTTAATTTCCCCTTGCACTGTCTGAAAACAGCTCAGGGGTCCGTTTCACAAAGCAGGTTCAACAAACTCTGAGTCTAATCCTGAACTCTGAGTTGATCTACTCTGAGATAGAAAACTCTGAGTTTCCGGTTCCAGAACAGCTGATTTGAGTCAGTTTAATCAACTCGGAGTAGTTTCACCTGGAGTTAAGCGCGTGCACCACAACTATAAAAAGCCAGCATAAATGGAGCCCCGATTCAACGAGTCACCATGGCAACGGGGAAGAGGATGGCTGCGTTTTTCGCCCCCCTAGAACTAGACATCTTAATTCGCTCATACGACGAGTTTGAGCATGTTTTCAGAAAGAAGTGCAACACCGCTGCAGCTGCAAAAGAGAGGGAGACGGCTGCTGCTCGGTCATTGCGTAAGTTTAAATGTAGTCCTTTGTAATCACAATAATATTACAGAGGAAAACTGCTTGAATGGTGGCCTATTAATTTATTTCATTTAGGTCCAAGCGCACTTGGCAGCAGTTTAGGATGAAATTTAAAAACATTGTTCAAACAGGTGAGACCTCGGCATAATCTCATGGGGGTACCTCATTTTGATCATGTTTTACATTGTAAAGTAAATATTAAGTGGCTGTTTGACTGTGCAGTTGTTTTATCCCCAACATAATGCTGGTTTCACACACATAAATGTCTTCTCATCTACATCATGTTCTGTTAAATAATTAATCCTATTTAAACTAACACAGACTTCTACTCAGCCAACAGAAAGAAGGCAGATGCCCGTAAAACGGGTGGTGGTCCAGCACCGCCACCTCTAACGGAGGCAGAGGAGCTGGCCCTAAGCCAGAATTTAGGAAGGCCAGTGGCTGGCTCCGACATTGTACAAAAAACTTTTGCAAACCATTTGCAAAGAAACGCAGCGCAACACACAATATCTGCTGGGATGTGAGAGCATGACTACGATTGGTAATGTTGCAAATGTAAAGACGGCTTAGGTTGTGTATGTAGATGATGGACTGTGACGTGAAATGGTACCACTCAAAAAGATAATGGCTGGAAATGCTAGAACATCTATGCGTGGTCTGATAACCATCTCTCGACGAATATTTAATTCTCTGCGCAGTAATGCTGCACCTTCATCCACGGGGTCGTTATCAAAAGGACATGCCATGTTAGTGAAAAAAAGTCGCCACTTACTGTGCCTAATGGACTTCTAATATACTGACTCTGATTTTTTTTTTAATTAATTTATTTTTTTTAATGATTTCTTTAAATGACAGACGGCAGAACTAGGCTACGCCAAAACTCGCCTGCTGCCTGAATGAATGAGGAATTCAAATGGAGTGTGTGGCTCTGAAAGAGGGCGGAGACTGAGAGAAACTCGAGGTTCATTGAGAAAAACCTGGTCCCGACCAGGTTAGATTCATAGAGTCTGTTGCTACGGTAACTGACCGAGAGCTTAAGTTACCCCTCTCTCTGAAACAGGCTAGAGTTATCCCTCTTTCTCTGGTTTGAGTTACCTCCCTTTTTGAAACGGAAAACTCAGAGTTTCCCTCATTTCAGGGTTAACAGACTCTGAGTTTTCACTAAACCTGCTTTGTAAAACGGACCCCAGGTCTGGGGACATCTATATGCCTGTGACAGAAGCCCTTCACCAGCGCCGAGCCCCGACATACGCAAGGACGCGAGGGCCCGATCATCGCTGCTTGCAGCTTTAATTTCAATTTACATTTAACAGAAACCACAATCTCACCGTAACCCAACCAGTGATTTTGCCGCCTAAAGTTAACCACAGTCGGACCCCATTACTGTCTCATTCATCGTGTGTTTTGGATGCTTCCCATTAAAAAGATAACCACACATACATTTGCCAAAGCAACCAGTTAGTCCACATCCTTGAGGTCTTTTATCGTGAAAAAAGAAAAACATTTTTTGAAAACATTTCTGATGAAGCATAAATTTCACCTTTGTGTCACTTGTCAGTGTTTTTAATTTATTTTCCTTCAACATCCACATTTGTTTTCAAGTACGGGATGGGCTCATTGTTGCCCCTTGTGGTTGTTGGAGGGAAGAACATCTGACCGTCAAATACCAGCAGGTGTTTTCCACCATCGGAGACTGTCTCAGTAGATAAGACAGTTCCAAAGAGAGCTACTGGCCGAGCTTTGTGTTTTACTGGCGCTGAGTGCGGAGGCTGTGTTTTCTCATGGAGGGCTTAATGTTGCTTTGAACATGGCCTCACTTTGCAGAAACAAAATCCCAAGATACTTTGGGGCAGCAACTCGTTCCAACCCAGAAGGAGCAGCCTGCTCCAGCAGAGTCCTCAGACTTGGAGGTGCAGATTATTTTTCCAACCACTTAACACTCAGCTTCAAACCGCCTGCTGCATGCTGATGGTTACAGATTGCTGAAGCCAGCAGAACTATATCATTGGCAAAAAGCCGAGATACAATCTTGACAATCTACCAATCTGGATGCTTTCCACTCTTCAGCTGCACATACATCACCAGCCAAAAGTTTGGACAGACCTTCCCATTTATTTGAAAGAGTAAGTGTACGCCATAGATTCTGTACATAAAAATCAGAACAGAATCTGCAACATGCTTCGTTCAAAGCATTAAATGACCATTAGAGCTTTACTGTTAAGAGCTACTCTGCTGGACAACACTGCTTTATCTTTGGGGAAGAGATGCATGGTGGGATAAATGTGATCTTCTGGAACAGCAGTGATTTGAAATTTCCCAGAGCTGTCAGAGATAAATGGAGCTGAGTCATGCAGCAGAAAGAGGACAGAATGCTTTAAAGACTGATGCATCTCTCATTTACAGCCTGAACACTGCAGGAGCGGAGCAGAAATGTGAAAACAGGAGTCCACATAAAAATGCAAATTGTTGTTTTCACACACCTCTGTTTGGATTCAGATTAAACAAACAAGATAGATGGTGTTCAGCAGTGAGCTTTAAGGTGTTGGCAGGCAGGTTTTTTAAACTTTGGACAGAGCCAGGCTAGCTGTCTCACCCTGCTTCTAGTCTTTATGCTAAGCTAAGCTAAGCTAATTGCCTCCTGGCTCAAGCTCCACATCGAACGCATAAACATGAGAGTTTTATAAATCTTCTCATCTCATTCTACAGATGTGTTCAGACAGAAAACTGTGAATTTTCACCTTGTGTCATCTGCGCAAATTTGACAGATGACACAGTATGGACAGTTTGTGTTTGTTTCATGTATTAATTACAGTCTCATCATCGCTGCACACAGATCTTATGTGGATGGTTGCAAGTCACATGCTTCATTTACATCATGATTTAATCGGTAAGGTTTTTTGATGCACAAATTGAAAATGTGAAAACGTCTTTCCACTTTCTATGTTATTGCGCTGCCCTTAAAATTCACTTCTGCTTCTGTCTGAACACACAGTTGGAAAAAAAAAAGTCCAACCAGCTTCCTGTCAATCATTATGCATTACGTACTGCAACACTGATATGAAAAAACACGACTCTGTACAGTCAAACAATGGTGAAGTTTGATCAAACTAAATGATGGCTCCATATTTACACTGATGAATTTTCTAACTCTGTGCAAATTGGTTTTCACACCATACAAAAATGAAAAAAATGGCTTCTAGTAGCAAAACAAGTTATGATACCTGTTATAATCTTATAAAGATTCAGATCTGTCTTCCTCCACAGCCCGACCTCCGACCCTCCATCCTTGCAATAAATTTCGTGTTCTCTCACAATATTTACTATGCTAGTCCATTCCTTCTGAGTCATATGTCTATTTCCACTCTGCGATTAAGAAAAAAAGCATATCAGCTTGATTATGGAGGAGCTGGATCCCAGAGGGTCTTCACAGAGGAAAAGGAGACGTCTCCTGAGGCAGAAGGGCTTGAGTTTATCATAAGAGTCAATATGCCAGATGACATTTGGTCCTTTTGAAAAGTAATTCGGCCTCTGGAGACGTTCTCCTTCTCCTCAGTGAAACCCCTCTGGGATCCAGCTCTTTCATAATCAAGCGGACGTCCTCTTTTCTTCCTCGTAGGCCGAACTCTCCACATTTAGAATACATCCATCTCTATCTGTGCACTTTAACTGAGTATAGTAACTGGTAACGAATGAAACCGACAGCATCCTGCAGGTTAGCGTACTGCTTCCTTCTGGAGAAACCTCTTGATCGAAGAATTCGTTTAGGTTTACTTTCACTAATTACATAAACATGCCTATTGAGCAGTAAGACTGTATCAGCACACTCAATGCCCGGTTCAAAGTAAAATTCAATGAGCTGATCCGTATTGGGGCGTTGCGCTGGGAGCAGCTGAGCAGAAATAGACATATGGCTCAGAAGGAATGGAAGAAGAAAGAGAACGCAAAATATTGAGAGGCAATGCAAAAAAAAAAAAATCTCGCTGTGACCCTCGCGGGGCTCCGTAGTTTTCACTAACTTGTAGTTAGATAATATCTGGGAATTCTGCCAAACCAGTTTGTTGATGCCCTTACAGGTCTAATCCCTTGTTTCTTTAATTCGCCATCTCTTGTTTCTAAATCTGCATCTCTCCTGGATTTTGCTTTTAAATGACTGTTTCTATTTCTCAGCAGGTAGTTTAACATGTACAAGGTTTTGTTATCTTTAAAGCACCATACAGGGAAGGTTGATACCGCTGAGTGATAAAGCTCCACTAAAGACAGTTCAACCAGTTTTCACAGCACACAGAGGTTTTGTGTCTGATGGTTTGGCAGCGACGTCCTGTTGGCATTTTCTACCTGAATAAGCACATGTCAACAGGGAAAAAGTAAACATAACTCAGCACGACAAACAAACAGGCAGATCAACATCGATGAGGGTGTTTGTATGTGCATGACATTCATATGTTCTCTTCATCTGTCCAGTCTGTCTCTCTTTTATCTCATCTTTTGTTCTATTTACATGACGTCGCATTTTAACTCATTTGTACATTTCCAACCTTCATGACGCCCACATTCATCAAATTGAGAGAGAAAAAGAGAAAAATACTCCAACTGGTAACTAAAATAATAAAGCTATTCATCAAACTTTTTTACAACTTAAAAAAAACTCTTAAATCTAATAATAATCAGATTAAGGAGAGCTGTGAGGTTGGTTAACAGCAGAGGTGAAAACCATGATGATGAATATGACTGTATGTTAATTAAAGCAATTTGTCTTTGTCAGAATGGGGTATTTTTTAACCTATTATTTATATTGGATCTCAACATGTGATTGGATTTTACACAGGGGGTTGTTTTTTGTTTTTTTTTGCATTTATCAGGGATTGAAAGAACAAGAGTAAAGCCTCAGATTTATTTTAGTTTTCAATCATTTTGCTTCTTGTCATTTGTACTAAATCCTTCTTATTGTATGATTTCTCTGATGTCTGCAGCAGAATTACTTTCTTGCTCCAGTTTGGTTTTCCTTTTGTCTCCATTTTATCCAATCTCCTTTCAGTTCATCCCTACCAATATATATATATACATTATAAATATATTAGATTGTTGTCATGTGTTAATTGCTACTGAAGAAATTAGGGATTGCACACAATAAAATTTACTTTTAGAAGATGATAAAATTGATATTTTGTGCAGAAAAACATATCACTGAGTAAAATATGAGGATCTGACAAGACAGATGTGCTTGTCGGAGGGTTGAATAGCCTCAGAAACTCCTTCCTCCAACACATCGGAGTTGGGGGGATTGTGTCCGACAACTTTTGTAACTTTCTGAAACCAACAATGCGACATTCACACCCGCCTCACGCAGTGACTGGGCAGCTGCGTGGAGGCGAGAAAGTAAGCAGAGTTTCTCTCTCAGGCTTTCTCTTGTACATTCCCAAGCCGTTTGACCATCTGACTAAAACTGCTGATGAATCATGCTGCCGCCTTTGTAGTACGTTCAGCTCTTTGTCCAGACTGAAATTACATATTTCTTGCCAAAGACAGGGTTTTTTTTTCCCAAAAACTGAATCCAGAGTTTGAAAATCTTAAAATGCGGCTTGATGTGTCAGTGTGTACAGGATATACGATGCAAATCTTCTCTGTGATCACTCATAGAGTTTATGGTCTGCCATTAAATTTCATTCTCGTTCCGTTGTCTGACAACAGAAACAGAAAAATATGTAAAAGAGACGAACTATATCGTCACTTTGGCTGCGTGACAACAGAGCAAGAGACTGGAGGTTGAACAGGCTGACGCTCTGCAGGGATCTGCTGATTGGGTCCTTCTCACCAGATGTTGGCTGTGATGCAGCTCAGTTGTTTGCCAGCTGAACGGAGGATGAAGATTTTGCTGTTTTGTGTTGTTCAAGTGTTTAAATGTGGGCAGAGGTCTTATTAAAACGACCTGGAAACACTAGTGCAGACATTTATCATTTTCACATGAACAGTGGGCGCCATGGTTGAGACGTACTCATGTTGTCTGCTGCTTCCTTCCTTAATTCATTGATTGTACAAAGACTCTTTAAGTGACTTTAATCAAGGCTTGATTGTGCACTTAATGAAGTGAAGATTAAAGTTGGTGCATCGACCTTCTTCTCACAAACCCAATCAGAGCCAAATGAGTCTGAACCAGGTGGTGAAGGTTTGTAACTATTGATGAGCTCGCTCATAGATTGACAATCCAAAGACAATTTCTTCCCCTTGTTTGAATCCAAACAAGCTGTTTGCTTAGCCTAGATTCCCCCTGACTGTAGTTCAAAAATCAATAGAGGAAATTGTAAAGCAGAGAAATTAGAGCAAAGAAAAAGAGGAGAAGAGCTGCTGATTGGAAAATACAAGGAAAAGGTCAAGCAGGAGGATGAGAGGGAGGAGAGGAACGCTGCTGAAATCGAATCATTCCCCCGAGTTTAACAAATGAGCTGTCGAACTCTGTGTGTGTGTGTGTGTGTGTGTGTGTGTTATGTCAACATTGGCTCGCAGGTTCTGCTTCAGGCTCAGTTTGTTTATGCAGAAATAGCAGCTGCCATACCCTCCACACTGTTCTACGCCTGTACTCACACACACACACACACACACACACACATACAAACAGAAAAACAAGAGAAGGGAAATGTAATTGCATCAGGAACGTAACCGGACTCCTTCATGTCTCACGCTGGTGTAACATGACATTACTGTACTGAACTAGTTAACATGTTACAAACCAGGTCGTTCACACACACGAACGCACTAAAAATCACCAGAGAGTGAGTCCAGCATCTGTTTCCTCCGTCGCTGATTCAAGTCGTTCCCACTGTTGGATGTAAGAACATTCAGCTGCAGCTTATAATTAAAAAAAAAGATATTTTTCTCCCTTTTTTCTTCTCTTTTAGCTATTTAATCATCATCCTCACCATTAATGTTATTGCACTTTTACAAAGGAAAACAAAAACATAAAGACATTCAGATGAAAATGATAATAATATTATTTATATGACTCTTTTCAAGCATAAACAAAGTGTTTTCCAGATTAAAAATGATATAAGAAATAAAAAAAAAAATCAGAAACCCATGTGAGCCTCCTCCATATGACGTACAAGAGAACAGAAACATGAGAGCACAGAAATCAAGCAGCACTGTTATAAAACAGATGAAACGAGCTCAAACATAAACAAATAAGATAATTTATTTATCTATTTTTACTTTATTTTAGTTGATTACTCATGTGTATTTGAATATTGCCGTATGTATAGGTATATGATGTATATTTTTTTGACTATTCTGTAACGTGCATATGCCTTTCTGTACTTTATTGTGTAATAAAAAAAAAATTTGATCACAAAAAAAAACAAATAAGATGCTGATAAAATCAATAAGTTCATGTAAAGAACATAAAATGCCAGAAAAAGAACAAAGTTTGAAAATAAAACAGAAAAAAGTGCAAAATGTACGGATGTGCATAGAAAAAATACTAAAACAATGACATGAAATAAAAGCAGAATTACAATTGAAATGACAATAACGTTTAATAAAACACCATAAAAATATAATTATATAACAAGGAAATATAAAAGTGATGCAATAATGTAAAAGTTGGAAAACAAGTGTAGGTCAAAATAAATAAGATAAGAGTTTTTCTGGGATTTTTTGGGAATAGTAAACGGAAATAAGAAATAAGAACTTAATATTACTAATATTACTCAATGAGGCGGCTGTGGCTCAGGAGGTGGAGCGGGTCGTCCACTAATCAGAGGGTCGATGGTTTGATTCCCGGCTCCTCCAGTCCGCATGTGTCCTTGGGCAAGATACTGAACCTCAAATTGCCCCCGATGGCTGTGACAGCGGTGTGTGAATGAGCATTAAAATAGATCCTGATGAGCAAGTTGGCACCTCGCATGGCAGCTTCTTCCATCAGCGTGTGAATGTGTGTGAATGTGTTTGTGAAAGGGCGAATGTTGACATGTAAAAGTGCTTTGAGTGGTCAAAAGACTAGAAAAGTGTTATGCAGTCCATTTACCATTTATTCGGCTTTTCAGCAGCTCAGACAGCAACAGAGAAAAACATATTTCAGCTTTAAAGAAGCATTTAAAGCAAAAACAAGCATCAAACATACTTAAACTAAGTCCTGCTGTTGTTAATGTCTTTTATTTAGTTTCCCTCCATTTGCTATTTTAATCATATTTTATCTCTATATTGATTTTTATCCTTATTGTAATTTCCTCATTATTTAAGTCTTACTGTTTCCTCTTATTTGTATCCCATGAAGCACATTTGGTGTTTTAAAAAGTTCTATACAAATAATAATTATTATTCAAGCTTCAAACCCCCTCTCACCATGAAAGCCAGGATTATTTAAATGTGATATTTCCTTTAAGTGTTAATGAAAACAAACAGCAGGCTGTCCTTTTATAATTTGAGTTGTGAATTCCTGACTATCCTCACAGATTTTTCATGATGCATATTAAACAGCACAACAGTGATGATCTCTGCTTCTCACCCACTTACTGTGTTCTGTTTCTATTCCTGTAGAGCAGCTCTGAGTCAAAAAAAAAAAAAAAAAAAGTCTTTCAGGAATCAAAACAGGGAAAAAACACAGCTTCTACATGCAACACAACAGTCATGATGATTCACCTGACAACATACACTGGAAACACAGAAAACACCTGCAGCTACAGGCCCCATTATCCTACAGAGGATGTTCATCCACTCAGCACCCACATGCAGCACTTTTGGCCTCCTCTGAGTGCACGAACCAGCTCTCAGAAAATAACTTTCCACTGCACCGACAAAACTCTCAGCATCTCAAAATCCATTAAAACACAAGCGAAATCCCTCATAACAGCCTTCGACATATAACAGACTGGAGCAGTAAACCGGCTTTAGTGCGTCTACTTCAGTGCAGAATGATGTCTGTGCAGAGTTTGTTATCACATTCACCTGCTGAAAGAGGAAAGTTGCACCATGTACCAACAGTATGAGCAGGATTTGTGACATCACGACTAGTTCGGAGCCAATCGTGGCCCCGGTACGCACCTTAAACCATGTGAATGAACTTTACAGCGAAGGAGGAGACGTCTCGAATCTTACGGTCAAACTTAAATATTTGCATATTCATGGGTTTTTCAATGAGGGAGAAGGATGTAATTTTAATGTCCCCCCTCCAGTCAAGAATCTATTTTTCTTCTTGTTCCTTCACTTTGATGTTTGAGCTTCGCTGTGCAGAATGATTCATGTGCAGAGTTTGACACCAGGAGGCTGTTTTCACATTCGCCTGCTGAAGGTGGAAAGTTTCTCTGAGCTTAAAATGAAGCTTTGTTTATTCAGGAAATCTCATTCTATTATTTTAATTTTTTTTTTATTTATTCAAATGCCTCATTTTGCAGCCAATCGTGGTCCAATATGCAGCTTAAACAAGTGCGATGTGGAGACTCGAAGCCTCCAGAGCATAAACACTTTACAGTGAAGGAGGAGACATCTGATGTCCAGCAGTTAAACTTCTGAAATAAAATATATTTGCATATTAACAGATTGAGGCAGAAGGAGGAGATGCCATTTGAAGGATTTTTAAGGAATTTAAATTTTATGAGGTAAAACCATATCAGACACACATTATTAGTCAAAGCAGAGTCTTGTTATATGTCCTCAAACGTGTCTGGAGGGATCTCTGAGGATTTTATTAAACTCACTTTTATGTGAAAAAAACACATCAGACACCAATTATTATTCAAAGCTGAATATATTTATATATATATATCTTAAAATGTCTGGAGGGGATCTTTAAAGCTACACTGATTCATATATTGATAAAAGCAAATATTATGTGTAATGTGAGAAGGGAGTCTTGATTAACCTGCAGAGAATTATCACCCTCAGCTCTACTGAACATTTTAGTGTCTTTCTGTGATATTTTTTCGTATTATTTAAGGCGCCGAGGCTTTATTGTTTTCACTCTGACACTCTATTTCGTTTCCAGCTGCAGCAGCAGGCAGCTGTTATCGGTGAAAAAGCTCTAAAAAGCCGCTGTACACTTCCTGCTCAGCAGCAAACAGACACAGTTAGCTGTAGACTAGCTGGTGAACATAGTGGAGCATTTAGCAGCTAAAGAGCCAGATATTTCCCTCAGGAGTTGGTAGAGAACAAAAACAGAGCTTGACCTTATTAGAAAGGGTATTTATAACGTAAAAGCCAGGCTTTTTTGTTTTTTTTATCCCAATCTATGTTAGATTAAAATATTACTTTTTAATGCTTTATTGAACAGTAAATTTACAAACAACAAGACAAGTCAACCGTGGTATTAACAATCTGGGTGTCTGAGTGAGAGAAAACAAAACAAAACTACACAATAAAACTATTAAAAATAATGAAGTCAATTAAAATATATAAATAGTAAATAATACAGCATAAATAATACAATAAATAAAGTTTAAAAAGATAAATTAACATAAATTGGTGTTCAAATTAAAGGTTAGTATATTTATTTAGATTTTAGATTTACATCTAAACTAATTATAAAAACATTGAAAATGGATGGAGAGTTTTCATAAATCTGGCTTTGTCTATATAATGTTTTGCCATTATGAGAATTGTGTAAATCAGCAGAGATTAAAACATTTTTTCTCAACTGTATTGAAAACAGTGAAATTAAAAAAAAAAAAAAAAAAACAAGTATAAGGAACAAAAAAGAGGAAACAAAGTGTCGGGGAATTCAATTATGACATAATAAAATTAAAAAAAAACATTTGGTAAAGGAGATTGTGCAAGAATGTTTTTACATTCAGTAAAATATATATATATATATGAGGAGGAAAAAATAAATAAAGGGTACAGATTAATAATCAAGTAACATTAGTCAATAACTTTATATGTTTTAAAATTGTTTGGGTTTTTGTTGCTTTTTGATTTTGCTGCTTGAGATTAAAATGTATTTTTTTAATGCTTTATTGAACACAACATTTAAAAAAACAACAAGGCAAGTCAACCATGGTATTAAAAACCCTGAGGTCTGTATCACAGAGGAAGTTCATCTTAGTCTGGCTTCACTGGCCATCCTAGATACCCAGTATAACCAGTATAAACAGAATCACAACCAGCTCAGTCAGCTCTGGGTTTTGACTGAGCTATAAGTGTGTTCACATGAAAGAACTTTGTTTTTTCTTCTTTCCTCTCCCATTAATCATCTCACGACCCCTCAGATTTATCTGCTGACCCTTTGGAGGGGCCCAACCCCTAGGTTGGGAACCACTGGACTAAACTAGCTAACTGTATATAAAGTAGTGTAAACTAGCTCCACCTCCAGCAGCTACAACAGTAACATGCTGCTCTAACACTGATGCTTCACTATTAATAATCTAATGATGTCATATATAATAATATATCAGTCAGAGGGACCAAACCACTACTTTTACTGTAATACTTTAACTACATCAAGCTCATAATACTTATGTGCTTTTACTGCAATACTTTAACTACATCAAGCTCATAATACTTATGTAGTTTTGCTATAGGAGGATTTTATATATAGGACTTTTATTTGTAATGGAGTATTTTTACATTGTTGTATTAGAACTTTTACTGAAGTAAAGGATCTGAATACTTCTTCCGCCACAATCTCCATTTCTGCAGATTAACACATGTCTGAAGTATTATTATGGACATTTAACAAAAAGTTAATGTACAGCCCAGCAAAATGTAATTATTTGATTGCCATGACACTAGTGAGTGCATTCATGGTCCGTACAGGAAGACACCTCTCGGCTGTGGTGGCCGTATTAACTTTTACATAGCGCCACCTCCAGGACAAACATCTCTATTGTAACAGCCAGATCACTTTGCTGAGTCTACTTGTGATTCTCAGGGAATGAAACACATCAGTTCAATTGTCACCATCAGCTTTTCTCTAACATCACCCTATAATGAAATAATCTAATTTGATAACTGATCTGATTACATTCGTCTGACATTTAGTGAACACATTCACGCAGCCAACAGAATTAACTCGTTTAATTTTGGGTGACCTCATGACTTCTCCTCTTACTCCACCATGTGGCCAAAATGCTCCACTTGCACAAGATCTATGACTAAATCTGAACAGTGGATGGATATTTGATGAGTGCAATCATAATCCCTAAATTGATCCCATTACTTCACCTTTTGAATTTGATGTCTTGAACTATTTATTGGACAGATTTCCATGAAGGTTTGAGAGCACATTCATGCTGCTCAGAGGAAGAACTCTAGTCAACTTTGGTGACCTCATGACCTTTTCTGTTTTAAGGCCAAACTCCATCCTCCCACTACATACATTGCATTCATCCCAATGACCCCACATGTCTGCTGTCATATCAGTTTTTTGGTGCTGTAAAATATTCCAAAGTGTTGTACCTTTTCAGAGGTGGGTGAGGAACCGCCATCACTGTTTGGAACGTCTTCCTCGTGCCGTGTTGACAGATGAGGGTTGGCCTCTACATCACTGCTGTCCAGACTCTCTAAAGCCTCCTGCAAAAGTCACTAAATACCATATTAGAGTTTTAGAATCCACCGTTTTAGAAATGACATCTGTCATTTTGTTATTTAGAAGGCAAAAAAAAAAAGACAAAAGAATAAGTACTACCTGTCTTTCATGACCATCCACAACAGGAACATATATGTGACATCTGCTCAGTCGGCTACATTTTTCATCTGTATGGGATACAACAGTCATAACCTTGAGTTCTGTTATGTCAGCTTTCCACATACACACACAATGACATCTTTTGACAGGTGGCTTTCCGGTACCGTCAGCTGATCGATTGCTGCTTTAGTGGATCCATTGTCATCCTAGTGTGAGGCAAAGTGTGTCAGTCTGTAAGCGAAATATCATTCCTACACATAACAACAATAACTGTATATTAACATAATTCATTAAGGTTACTTTTAGACTGTTGGCTTCAGGACCAACACTCAAGAAATTCAAAATTGAGGGGGAAAGCCAAATTATAATGACTTTATTGGGAAGTTGAGGAACTTACTCCACTGTGTTGAGAGTTGTCCTCAATCAGTGGCGACAGTTTAACGGTGACCCCAACATCAGTCTCATCTGGACTCTCTACAGCTGCCTGCTGAAATAAACAAATACCTCATTTGAGTTTTACGATTCCAAACTATCACAATGCCAAATTTAGATCCATTATGTATGTCATATCAATGGTGTCAGTTACATTTGTATGAGAAAAATAAGTAATACACGCTATTCCCAGTGCTTCACATTATCAAAGTAGGTTCTCTAACCTTGACTGCCACTGCAGAAACTTACAATGGAAGGAGTAGGCTATGCTCCAGTTATGTCCTTATGGTTTTTGTCAATCTCTGTTTTGCCATGCAGGACCTTATAAATGTTCATAAAATACAAAATTAATTTCTTCTATCTATCTATCTATCTAAAAAAATAAAATAAAAATAATAAAATAAAATAAAATAAAATAAAATAAAATAAAAGCTACGTCACGAGAGCTGACTCATAACCTCTATGCTCGCAACCTCTCGCGACACTTGGCGCATATATAAACCTTTCCGCAGGCGGTAATCGGCCTTTCTTTCTCCCTTAGCGGTGAAGGTGCAACAGTAATCGGTCGTCCCGAGCCCGGGTTCATCCGACACCCTCACCAACCAAGCTGAACTGAGCTCAACCTACACAGCAGCAACATGCCTCCCAAATTCGACCCCAACGAGATTAAAGTTGGTATGTTTTCACTGTCAAGTGGGTAATAAAAGCTTGAAGAAGCTTGTTCACATCCAAGATGGAGTCGTTCGTGCCGGAGAGAAAACGGTAACTAAAGAAGGGGCACGAAACGCGAAGAAGAGAGCTTAAATATCTCAAATCATGTCGCTAGCCTGCAATGTTTTTTCTCGCATGTGAAATTTGATACTTTTGTGGTGGTGTAATGAGAAATCTGGTGTCTGGGGCGAAACACGGTCGATTCCACGTGGGCTAATCCAGCTAGCTGCTAATTTAGCATCACGGGTGTTGACAGAACCTGAAAGCTGACGTTTCTTTTTGTTCGAGTTAAAGGAAAGTTTCATAGTTTTTCAAGCGTCTTAAAACAGTCAGGTGTCCATATGAACACACAGGTTTGACTTGCTGTAGTAATTCCTCCTGTTCATACTGGATATTAAAAGATCCCATTCAAATGACTTGTAAGTGATTGCAGCATGAAAAACCTTTTCAATGTTCATTTGGGCTCCTGGTTGTTTTAAGACAGATTTGAAAAATTTTGAACTCGTCCTTAAGTGTAGCCTACGGCATTAAAATGTAGAGTATAATAGGCTAATATTTTTGCATTATACTATATTGCTATAGTGCAATTAACGCTTGTTACATAAGGTAAGTTAACTAGAAAATGTTCTTGATATTAGTGTAAGTTAATTGTTGAGGGCTGAAGCAGTTTGTAAATATTTACAGGATTTTTAAATTAAGATATCTGTATTCTAAAAGTTCCCAATACTAAATATTTAATTTATTCTGGCTTAATTAATGTATTGATTTACTATATGCATGCCCCTTTTGATTTGACCTACTTATTGATGGATTATTTAGTCAATGAGTCTAAATCTTTTTTGTATATAAAGCAAATTTAATGAGTTTAAATGGTGTAACATGGAAACGGCTTCATGAATCTGCAGACGATGTCATTTCTACAATTATTTGATATGGCAGAAATCAGACATAGGCCTAATTTATGACCACTGAGTGCGTACAAACTGATGCTTCCTTTTGAGACAATTAATCCTGCCGTAACATCTGTATGAGCACTGCTCCATAAATTACTCATATTAGCATATATTTTAATGTGTCGTTTCTCAGCTCTTTAACAAGCACTTTTTTCTTTTAAAACAAAAGTACATTTATCTGAATCTGGGCGATGTGCCAAATACACCCTACAGTTAATAGTTTGACTAATATTCACACTCATCCCACCTTCTTGTTTCAGTGTTAAAAGTAACGATGGAGGTGTTTTCAAATTAAATAGCGTTTGCATAAAATGTTTGATGTCCCGTCCCATATTAAGAGATTCAGTTAATCTCTACAGGCCGAAACTTGTCTGTTTATAAAGAAACACTGATCGACTCAGTCTGTTAATTACAGGGAGAAGTTGTTCAGATAAAGTCTTGAACATAATCTCAACTCAAAACATGGGGATTTTGTAAAGGTTCCTATAAGGGTGTGGACACTGTTCACATTAGTGCAGTGCTCATAATGAAGCAGACCTGTATATTAATGATTTTTTACAGTATAATCAGTCTTGGTTCTTGTCTTGCAGTGTACATGAGGTGCACAGGAGGAGAAGTTGGCGCCACCTCAGCTCTGGCCCCCAAAATCGGACCTCTGGGTCTGGTGAGTATTCAGATATATTTCTCTGTAGTCGGAGCAGCCTCCCGCCACTATGCCTGTCTGTCCGAGTGACTGAGTATAATCCAGTGGAGGCTCAGATTGACCCAACTTTAGGAAACAGGGCTGCCCAAACTAATGGACAACTCTGTGCCGAAAAGTCTGGAACAAATCCTGAAGCTCTGCTATCCTGCTGAGTTACTGTAGAATGTAACAAAGAATAATATTTATGGTGTTAATAAAATTGTAAGTTACGTTAGCTTGTAAGTTGCAGCTTTGGTCTGAGTTCAGTCGTCTTGTTTTGAGGATCTGTTTTCTGTAACAGCTGATTTAAGCTCATCACTTGTTTTTTTTTTGGTTTTTTTTGTTTTTTTTTTCCTCGTCAGTCTCCCAAGAAAGTTGGTGACGACATTGCCAAGGCCACCGGTGACTGGAAGGGCCTGAGGATCACTGTGAAGCTGACCATCCAGAACAGACAGGCAACGGTACGTACTGAACATCTGCCAGAGCTTCAGTAACTCCTCACAGCCTGCTGTGTCGAGTCAGGATGATGAACATTGATTTAATTACTAGAGCTGCAATGATTAGTCGGACAGAAAATTAATGGCAATTACTTTGCCAATTGATCAGTCGTTTGCCAAACATTTGAGCCCAGATCCTCAAATGAGTTTGCTGTTTCTTTGTTGTATGACAGTAAATTGAATATCTTAACATTTTAGGTGTTAATCAGACAAAACAAGCAAACTGGAGACATCACTGTGGAATGCCATTTACCCATCCAATTATTTAAAAACACTTCATAGATTAAATGATTGAGAAAATAATCAGCAGGTTAAACAGTAATAACTGGTTGCAACCCTCATAATGACACTCTTGGTTTTCTTCCAGGTTGAGGTGGTTCCCTCTGCGTCTGCTCTGATCATCAAGGCTCTGAAGGAGCCTCCTCGTGACAGGAAGAAGGTCAAGAACAGTAAGTGACTTTGGCATTCTTGAACCAATCAGTATTTCAAACTTTTCTTCTTTTTTTTTTTTTTAATAAACAAAGAAGTAAGAAAATGGAATGACTGTATTTCATTTATTTTCCAGTCAAGCACAGCGGAAGCGTGACCTTCGACGAGATTGTTGGCATCGCCCGCATCATGAGGCCTCGCTCCATCGCCAGGGAGCTGTCCGGTAAGAACACAAGGACTACGCTACCCCCCCCCCCATTAACCATTCAGCCTCCCGCCACTATGCCTGTCTGTCTGAGTGACTGAGTATAATCCAGTGGAGGCTCAGATTGACCCGGCTTTAGGAAACAGAGCTGCCCAAACTAATGGACAACTCTGTGCCGAAAAGTCTGGAACAAATCAGCCTTAAATATTCTCACATTGCTCTAAAAATAAAAACAAATGAGCCCATGAACATGTCTGACTGTAAACACTTGTTTTTGGTAGATAACAGCCATTGGCTCATTTTTATAATTTATTTTTTCTTCAGGAACCATCAAGGAGATCCTGGGTACCGCTCAGTCTGTCGGCTGCACCATCGATGGCCGTCCTCCCCACGATGTCATCGATGACATCAACAGCGGCAAAGTCGAGTGCCCATCTGACTAAATGAGGACGCAAATAAAATGATGAAAAATCTGAACATCTTTGTTTGTGTTTTTTTTTTTTTTATCCTTTGGTTTACTCAGTAGAAACTCTTAATACACTAAAATGAAGGACGAGCAGCTGTTCTGATGTTCTGGTTTTGTATCGTGAGCTGAGATTTGAAAGAAACCTGTGAACTAATTTTCAGCAGCAGGTTGTTTGTAGAACTTCAGTTGGTTTTTAAGAAATAATGAAAGTATCATCTCAGCCTGAGCACTTGTGCTGTATTGGCTGATCAACTGTTGTCTCAATCACAGGCTCATTAAATGCTCTGACATCCCATAATAATGCAGGTGTGCAGCACCAATATAACCTGACAGTTATACTAAAATCAGAATTCCTTGACACTACTGTGATTCTGAGCTTTTCCACCAAGCCTAATAGTTTGTTATAAACATTTCCTTAATGTGCACTAATGTTTGAGGTTACTTGAGTTCAATTTAAAGTATATTTCCATTTTGTGTAGAGCTGCAACAACTGTTAAATTAACAAACATTTTGATTAAATTATCATTTTCAAGCAAAAACATCAAATATTAAAGATATTTGGTTTTCTTTGTGACAGTTTTAGATTGATCAGACAGATATTACAGACTTCACTGTGGGCTCTGACAAACTGTCAGATGTTTTTCCTCAATTTTACAGACAAATCAATTAATCAAAATAGTCTGTAGAGTAATTAACAACGAAAATAATCGTCAATAATTGGTACAACAGTCTATCCTTTGACCCTTCATTCAGATTAAAGAGAAAAACTCCCAGAAAAACCTGAAACTGAGCAAACAGAACTACACTGTAAGAACAGATAAAACTCCTGCTGTCATCTGTCAGATAAGAATTATATCTGAATCATAAAAAGGATTTATAATAAAGAATTGACAAGAATAAAGAAAAGACTTCAGTTATCACATTAATCACAGCGATGTTCATTTTTAGTGTTTCAGTGAATTCACAGACTCACCTGAATTAAACGTAGCCATGATTAATTGATTAATTAACACCTGTGGTTTTCCTGCTATGACGAGTCTATAACTGTGTATAATTACCTTCCATCAGTCTCATCTAGTAACGACAGCTGCTTAATGTGATCGTTTATCATCTTAATTACACCAGCAAGTTTGAAATTTGTCAGCTGCTACTGACGATTATTTTCACAATTAATCAGCTGATTTTTAAAAAGTTAAGCTTTAAGTTGATGAATCGTCAGAAAATAGTGAAAAATACCTTTTATGCTTTTCCTGTAGTCAGAGATGTATTCATGTCCAACAGCCCAAAACCCAGATATTCAGTTACATACAGTATCAAAGACATTAATCAATCAACTAATCATTGCAGCTCTACACTGAACTCTAATATTAGATCAAGAAGTTACTTTATTATAAGATGTATAGAACAAAGCTTCATTTGCTCATTTTTAGTTTGAATTAAAGACAAGTGAAGCTTTGTATTTAAATCTGGTACAAAACATCTTTTCTCTTGTGTGAGATCAATGTTTTCTGTTGTAAACGGTCCCTGATAAATAATTTTCTGTTATTATAGCATCTGTTATCATTTTATATTACGTGAGGTTTGGAAAGGTTACAAGCTGTTGATTCACAGAATAATCAAAACCGTTCAGTGTTTATGCAGCTAAAGTTTGGAACATCTTTCCTAATCGATGCTGTCTTCTTTTAAATATGAGTTTTATTTAATTTAGCTCTTAATTAGTTTCGTGTGTGTTCATGCATGCTGTCAGCCAGTTATGACTCAATACAGTTTTGCTTTTTATACAAAATATTTATTGGAAATCTCAGCCAGTCATATACAATTCTACAAAAGTATAAATGGTTCAGAAACTCAGCAGATAAGGAACAAAAGGGCCGACTATCTTTTTACTGGATATGAAGTAATGCAGTTTATAAACAAAGCTGTAATCTACTTTTTTTTTTTTTTTATCTCTTCTGACAAATGCAGCCTTTATTCCAACATTATTTCTCACATTTTGCAAGTTTGGTTTTCTTGTATTTTGTCAAACATGTCGTGTGTCAGTGCATAGAAATAAAAAAAACCCCAAAACACCTTAAAGTCAAACCTGGGGCATCAAACATCTGGTCAAATTCTTTCATCTTTCTTCAAAATATTGCCAATTTTAAGACAGTTTTGTTCAAAGTTCTTCTACGGCTACATGTGTTAAGACAACGCTTAACATTTAAGAACTTTGGTTTCTTTTGTTCAATGTAGAAAAACATATTTGTCAAAGTAAGAGATCTAAAAAAAAAATTAAGAAAAAGGCTAATTGTGACGATGCTCATGTTCAACACCGGTCGACTGTTTATTTACCAGCAGTGTTTTTGGTTGATTGAGGACAGATTAGAGCCAGAATCAGTCACTTTCAGCGCTCAGTGTCTTTGTATTTCTGTCACAGAATCTATTGTTTACTGTCAAGAAATCCAGTTACAGAGGAAACAAAAACAGCGTTTGTATCAAAACGTGGATGTATAAAATGATGAAAATACAAAACGGGCCGAGACAAAGATCGGGATGTAGTCTGACGTCGTGGTTTCGTTGTGCTTTTTGTGTTGTGGGGCGTCTGGTTGGAAGACAGAAAAAAACAAAAGAAAAACAAAAAACTGGACTCTACAAAAACGTACCCTGACCTCCTATGAGCTCATCACAGGTTTGCTGCTTTGAAACCGTGAAGCGTCGATTCGTGTTGACTCTTCTGGTCCAGACGGTGATAACCTCAGAGGAGGTGTCGGGAGTGCATCTCGTCGTTCAGTGGTTTGAACGTCCTCAGTTCTCCACCTCCTCCTCCTCCGCTTCGTTCTCCGCTTCGGGCTCCTCCTCCATGCGTTCCTCCTCCTCCTCTTCCTCCTCCCTGCTCTTATCGTTCTCAGAGTCGGTCTTCTTCTCTTTATCTTTGCGCTTCTGCTCCGACACCTCCTTCTTTCCCTTCTGGCCCTTCTTGTACACTGTAGAGGAAAAACAAACGCCCACCGTTAACAGGAAACATGCATCATTAGAAGCTTAATAGAGTCGTTATATTTCACATTAGTATCTGTGTTTTGATCGTTTGCTCCTCCAGTCAGAGCTTAGCAACCGTAACTAAGGAAGGCAGTGGTTTGCATGGGGTTGCAGTAAGAGAGACTCAACATTTTAAAAAAAAAAAAAAATCAAGAAAAATCAAGAGGAAAAAGTGTAAGAAACAGATTAAACTGTACGTTTATCATCTCAAATGTAAGCTGAGAACATTAGACGTTACTAGTGCTGCAACTATTACTTTCATTATCCATTAATCTGCTGATTATTGTCTTGATTAATCGATTAGTTGTCTGGTTAATAAAATGTCAGAAAACAGTAAAACATGTCGATCACTGGTTCCCAAAGACGAAGACGACAAAAATGCAAGTCATCTGGTGGTTTTAGGTTGTCAAATTTTGGTAACTTGCTGCTTTTCTTTGTCTTATATGATAGTGAACTGAACGTCTTTAGGTAGCTGGACAACTGAAGCCTCATTTAAGGTTCAGATAAACGATTTTGTCCTCCATTACTTTAATTGAGAGCACATTATAAAGGGACCTTTTAATGGCCAGTATGAACAGGAGGAATAATTACATTAAGCAAAACCTCTTTCAATATTCATTTGGGCTCCTCATTATTCATTTAGGGCAGACTTTAAAATAGTGAATCTTTCCCATTAAAGCCTGAGAAGACTCACTGATGAACTGACCTTCTAAAGCTTCTCTCAGAGGCTCCAGGAATCGTTCAAACTCCATTTCCTCCATCGCAGCCAAGACGTCTCCTGCGTTCAGAGTTTTTCTTTTGGCTTTCATGGCAAAGTTGTTTGCACTGAGACAAAACACAAAGAGAGAAAAAAACATCTTTTATGTTAAAAACGTGGTATAATGGAAAGTTTTACAAATCATATTCAGTGGTTCAGCTTGATAATGACTGAGATGCTCCTTATTGTTTGATGGAAAACTCCTTTTTATTGTCCTGGATCGAACAGAATTTTGTGAATCGGTACTCTAGTCTCTGTCAGACTTTCTAAATGTTTTATTTGAATTCTTACCAGGACGTTGCATACAACACAAACACGCTGGCAGCTTGGGATATGGCTCTCCTTGCCTCTTTTGACACATTCACCCCATCTGGGAGCTGTTGAAAACAAACGGTGCGGAGGAGTTAGCTCAAAGCTACATTCACACATCACACAACACAAGCAGGCTGAGAAAAAGTATTTATTTCCTCAAGGACGTTAACTACTCAATGCAAAAAGAGCAGTGAGCAATAAATGAGTAAAACACAGCAAACTGTTCTTTTTTCTTCTATTACAAAAACATGGAACTTTGGTTTGCTTATAAACCACAGATGATAATTACTGAAAATAATATTAGATTATGGGAGATACATATACAGTAATCCTTTTCTCAAAATACAATTATAGATGTCTGCAGCTTGTATTTTTAGTTTTTAAGTATTTTATAATTCCATTTATGTTTAATTCTTACTTTGTGGTATTTCTGTGTTCTTTCTTATGTAATCTAAGAGATTTTTATCTCAAGGAGGCTTCCCTGGTTATATAAAGGTTAAAAAAAGCAGGTCTTGCCATAGAGAAGAAAATACTTACAGCACCTGTATTTTCTCTTAAAAAGGACAGAATCACAATGTTTCAAGTGTCTTAAAACAGCAGTCAGGTGTCCATATGAACATTGAAAGAGGTTTCCCTCGCTGTAATCAGTTCATCTGTTCATACTGGCTAAAAGATCCCCTTCAAATGGGCTTTCAATGTAAGTGATGGAGGCCAAAATCCACAGTTTGTCCACACAGTCATTTAAAAGTTGATGTGAAGCTTATATGAGGCCTCAGCAGTCTGACACATTTACAGTCTTTTTAGCATCAAATTCCCTCTTTGTGTTTCCTCGGACAGTGTTTCCCTGTTGAGCTGCAGGTGGAAGTATAGTAACAAAAAGAGGAACTCTGGCGCTAAAAAGACCGTAACGTTGAAAAATATCTACTTGATTTGACTCATTTGGATGCTGAAGCTTCATATTAGCTTCAGATAAACTTTTAAATACATTTTTGTCCTCCATCACTTCCTTTGTAAATGCATTATGAAGGGATCTGCTAGTGGTCAGTATGAACAGGACGAATGATTACAGCAAGAAAAACATGTTTCACTGTTCATTTGGGCTCCTGACTGTTGTTTTAAAGGTGCAGTGTGTAGAATTTAGTGGCATCTAGCGGAACAGACTTTGCAGAAATGGAATATAATATTCATAAGTATGTTTTAATTAATGTATAATCACCTGAAAATAAGAATCATTGTGTTTTTGTTACCTTAGAATGAGCCCTTTATATCCAACCTACATTGGGTCCTCTTCCATGGAGCCTGTCGTGTTTCTACAGAAGCCCAGAATGGACAAACCAAACACTGCTTCTAGAGGGGGCCTTTGTGTTTTTGGTGAGTTTCGCGGCCACCGTAGGTTATTTAGTTGGTTGCAATCTGCAACCTCACCGCTAGATACCACTAAATCCTACACACTGGTCCTTTGAGAGAGACTTAGAAATTGTGAACCTGCCCTTTAACACAAAGAGCAATCACATAGCACACATTTATCCCTAAAATGTCCCCTCAAGTAGCTTTAAACTTGAATAACTGTGTGTCCTTTACTCTGCATGTTAACTTGTTGCTCCAGCGCTATCTTTAGTAGACTAATTAATAATTATCTGAAAAATAATCCAAACATTTAAGCTCAAATATCAAGTATTTGCTCGTCGTTGCCAATGGTAGAAAGTAACGCAGTACATTCAGTAGTACTGTTATATTTATTTAAATCTACAGTTAGTTTATAGATTGTTCAGACACAGATAAGATGATTAAAACGAGGCTCTCAGCGCTCACTCACCGCCTCCTTGATGATGCGGGTGATGACCGCGTTGGGAAGGTTCAGGTCTTCTGGTCTTTCTGCCATTTCACTCACCGAGTCTTCAACCCTGCTGTCCGTTAGCTTCACCGTCCGTCACGGTTAACGGTTACCGGTCAGCCGTTACGTCCGTTGCCTCTCGTATGAAGCCCGAGTGAGCTGCTAACCGACCAGCGCTAACCTGAGCTCCGTAAAGTAGCTAGCTAACGTTACCGGCTCTTTCCGTTTCACCGGAATGTTGAGTTATTAAACGTACGTTATAAAGAAGACGTTAACGTTTTATTAACTCTTTATGACTCGGCGAGAAGCTGCTCGCGTGTCCATCAGAATCGGTTTGTTTTGAGACGTTTCCCGCGAACCTTCCAACCACGAGCCCTCCTCCGTCACCTCTCAACTTCGACCTCTGACGCGTGCGTGACGTACGTCGACCGTTACGTAATTAGCATAAAAGAAGAAGAAGAAGAAAAAACATGAGCTAAATAAATTAATTTAAATGATTGAATAAACATTTTCTTAAAAGATTTAAGAATATTAATGTATCGTGTTAATTTTGCTCTTTACTTTAAGACTGGCACGAGGTTGCTAAGTTTATTAATTATCAATTTAAAATATGGCTGACTGCTTTATTTATAAAATTGTACTATTTGGGTTGAATGAGAAAGAAGCATACGTCATTAATCTTATCTTAGCTTAGCTTATAAATTTTATATTCATAAGTGTAGGTTTGACACCAAAAACCTCTCTTCTCATATTATTATTATTTTCATAAAGAATCTTTCTGTTTCTTATGTGTTGTTTTGTTCCCAAGTATGCACCTCATGTTCATTCATGTGATCAATACAGAGAAAGAGGAAAATAAAAAATAAATAAAATAATTTTATGTCGTCCTTTATTGTTATTATGGTTTACTTATTGGGTTTGGGATATTATTTGATTATATTGTAAGGATCTTATTGGGGTTGAATAGTATTTCATTTTATACATTTCTTTAATTGTATTTACTTGACATGGAATTTATGTTTTGCACAACAAATTGCACAAGAATTTATATTTCGATTTCATTGCTGAATGTCTGTATGTTCATGAAATTAAAAAGTTAAATAAAATAAACAACTTGACAAATATGAATAAAACAATGCTTACATAATTAGATTACTAGGTTTTTAGATCTCAAAACAGGTATATATGTATATATATTTAAATATGTTAAATCTGCTGTTGCAATTAGGTTTTTTAAAGCACTGTTCATTTTTCTGATTTTTTTGAATATATTATATTTGGGGGGTTTAGGTTGTCATTTTTTTTGAGACTGTGCTGCATTTCCTTGAGTAACATTATAGTAAATTCAATATCTTCATTGGACAAAACAAGACATTTGATATGACTTTGGGCTCAATTTTCTGAATGTTTAGATAAGACATACAGTACATGTGTTGTTTTTTTTCCTCTTCTTTCCCCTCAAAAATGTTCTTAATTTATTGTAAATTGTTGTCATTATTCATACAGTGCATTAATAATATTGTATCTGAATACATTCATGCCAGTAAAGCACTTTGAATTTTAATTAGAATTACATAAAATACACTAAACACAAATCTAAATATCAATTGTTGACAACATTCTACAATAATTTGGTGGTATCACAAACTTTATTTATTTTTTGTGAAAGATTCATAATTATATGTCCTTAAATAACTTCTGGACAGAGATTTTTAACACCGTTTCAGACATTATTGGAGAAAGAGTTTGCAGCTTTGTTCAGGATCTCTCGCTCTCTGTCTGCATCTGAGAAACACACTAAAGTTTTTTCTAACCCTGCTGGCAAGACAACTGATACTCACTTTTGTTGTATTACAGATATTCTTTTCTAGAATATTCTATTCTATCTATTATTCTGTTTTCTAATTAGCTTAAGACAGTATATTGATTGTGACAACCATCTTGCTGTAAATATTAATTGTAAAACTGAATAAATAAAAGTGATAGGGAAAAAAATAATTGTTTTCAGTCATTCAAAAACAATCTATTGATTTCCATGTAAACCAGTATGTGTAACTATGAAAAATAATCCAAATCACATCTGTTAGCGGGAAGTGTCTTGATAGATAATGTAAAAATGTGTTTAAAGTGTGTAAAGACCACAGCCAGTCATCTGAATCCATAACAAAACCATTTAGCAAAGACATCAGCTGTAACAATAAGCCTGTGATCCTTCTTTCTCTATTTTTTGTATTGTCAGTAAAGACCAAAATCAACAATGTGTTAAATGTGTCTCTCAACACTTTCTGACATTCCTGCCCTGTCAGACTCAAACCTGCTGGTTGCCCATTATTTTTATATCCAACGCCTGATATATCTTATTCCTGTGTGCACCGTTGTTGTCCAAAAACTATTAGAAACACGTCAATGAGCCGCTGGGTGACGTGTTCCTTCATCACCATAAAAACAAACACTGTAGTTTATGTTGACTCAATCCCACACACACACCGTCCTGCTGCCAGAAATCCTCAATAGAGCATCAAATGTGGATAAATCCACTGCTGAAAATAGTCCCCAACAAATGCACTATTTCCTATTTTGAGTAACATTTGCTAAAAACTACAGTGCCCGACTGTTTTGGGAAATTACTCTGCCTTACTGAAAAAGTGAACTACACTGTATGTATTGGATTTTAAGTTTTCCATCTAACAAGAAAAGAAAGAGAGAGAAAAAAGACAATTTCAAGCACAGACGATAAAGAAAAGAACAGGCACATCTGTCAGACACTGCACATCGTTTTGAGTCGATTATCACATTATCACAACAACCACCACAGCTAAGCCTTAATATCTCATGTACCTCATATAAAAGTTCTAGTTAAAACAGCAGACACGTTCACATTAACATATCTGTGAGGCTTTTTTTTTTTTTTTTTAAAGATTTACGCCTTCAGCTTGTAGCAGAGAGCCACAGACGGGGTAGAGAAGTCAGAAATTAACTCGTTGTCGGTTTTGGTCTTTTCCTGGGATTTTTTTGATGGTATTTAAAATATAGAGTAACATCTTTACTATATCCTTATGATTATAGTGTTACAGTGACTACAAAATAGTAGTAGTTGGAGTCTCATCTCTGAGTGTTTGTTGAATATTTTGGGCTCTTCTTGAGGTTTCTTCCATTTTTTTAGTTTTCTCCTTATCCAAATCAAGGGTCTAAAGATAGAGGATGTTGTATGCTGCACACATTATTATAAAGCCCCATTAGGGACAGTTGTGATTTGTCATGTTGGGTTATATCACACTGAAGTGTTAATGCCACCACTTGCCTGCTTGCACATTATCTGTAGTGTACTGATGAATGTTAAAAACCCAGAACTGGGCAGACCTCCAGCTCAGCTTTACACCTTCCCTGCTAACAGAGTGGATAAGGTCGGGGTTTGTTGGGTGAAAAGGTATTTAGGTGGTTTCCATGGTAGCTGGCTTCCTCACACATGCAGCAGCGTGATACAGCCCACACAGAGAAAAAAAAAACAAGACATTTAAAGCATAATAATGTTCAGCTCAAAGTTAAGAAAAACATCCTTCTGCACAGGCACATCTGTCACATCTGTGCACTGCACATCGTTTCAACTTGATTATCGCAGCAACCGCCGCAGTTGAGCCTTAGTATCTCATGTACCTCACATAAAAGTTCTAATTAAAACAGCGGACACGTTCACATTAACATATTTGTGAGGCGTTTTTAAAAGATTTACGTCTTCAGTCCAATGAGTTTAGAGCTGAGAGCCGCAGAGACGGAGTCAGACATTAACTCGTTGATGGTCTTTTCATGGGATTTTTTTTTAAGTAGGGATGTGATTTACATGCATGCATCTTCATCTCTAATTTAAAAAAAACTGGATGCTGCATATCACACTGCATTATGTTTTGTGACAAGTGCAAGCTCATGTACTCACCATTGCATTTTATATGAATCTTGAGGATGAGGAGAAAAATACACATGTTGCTATTTACTGTCAAGACATTGTTAGGTAATCTACCTTCTTATATCTGCAGCCTTTTATCCTGCAACTAAAGCACTAGATCTACTGATCAGATTCTTTTAAATGTCCCCAGGTGCACTCAGAACTTGGTAAAACTGCTTTATCCTTTTATGCACTTTTAGCCTGGAATGAGCTACTAAATACCAGTAAACTTAGAAGAACTCCCCTCTTTGAACACCTTTAAAGGTCTTTTAAATAACCTTGACTTGAGATGGACTGTGTTATGGATATAAATGGTATGGCCTTTATGCTTCTCTCCTTTTACTCTTTCCACTGTGTAGCTTTTATGTATTTATGTGTTCTATCATGTGAAATTGTTTTTTATGTGACACTGCTTTTGCTGCCGTCTTGACCAGGAATCCCTGGAAGAAGAAATTTTGTGTCTCAATGGGAACTTTCTGGCTACATAAAAGATAAAACAAAAGCAAAAAAAAACCATTGTAAACCACAACATTGTAGAGGAGGCTATGAGGTCAATTTCTACGCCCACCAAGTTCAAGCTTCTGTAGCTGTTTCTAGGCAGCGCTCCAGGATACTCAAGTTTCCTCGACTCGCAGTAGATCGCTCGGTGTTGTTGGAACAATCACCGCTGCTGCTGAACTCTTTCTGTGTTCATCTAACATGTCGACAGGCTGCTGCAGATAGATGTAAAACTCACCCCTTAAGATATCAATGGGTCAAGACTTTCTCTCTTGCAGTATGATTGTTTTTTAGTGCATTTTAAAAGTCAAGGAGTTAATATTGTTTTACAATCAATACAAATACAGTTTATTACACACTGCAAATACAGAATGTTATTGTTGACTGTCTTCACTGCAGCCCACAACTAACTCACTCATTTCTTAAAAATGTATTATATATAGCCTACAGTACCAGTCAAAACTTTCTCATTTATTTATTTTTATTTATTTATTAGTTTATTTGTCAGGGACGATGCAAAAAACATTATAACAGATTAAAGTAACATGAAACAGATGTGTTGCATATAGGATTTCTAGCCAAGGCTAATTTGCGACCCCTGTCCCTGGTTAGGCTTTTCTACTTAAAAATAGTAATATAGTAAACAAAGCTCATAATAAATAGTGACATTCTCAATAACAACAGTTCATGGGGATGGGAAAGTGTGACAGTAAACACTCATGCAACCACAAAAATACACTGGAAGATGCAAACAGCTGGTGGATAACAGATAACACAATAACGTTTGTATTTCCACTGTAAGGTTTGCACTGAGAAGTCATAGTGTACAGAGCGCTGAGGTCACATATGGAGCTGATGTAAAACCAAAACTATCTGACGGGGGGCTGCAGTCGAGTCATAATTCTTTGAGTTTTGTCACTTTATACATTCATTTTTTCCCATTTTGAATATAAAAATATTGATTTGTGCAGCTTTAAGTTGCAGTGCATCGAGCTCTCAGACTCCGAACCCTTTGAGGAAATCACAGCCACAGAAAGTTAGAACCTGAAGACCGTTAAACAGGGTTAAGACTGTGAAACCACAGACAGACTTGAGATCTGTCAGTTTGTTTTAGACTGATGAGTACAGAGATACTATCATCTCCTTTATATGTTTTGTTGAACATGTGGTTACTTCAGCAAAATTTCTTACTTATCTGTCAATGGTAGAGCAGGAGAGTCAGACCTGTTTGTACAAGAAGGAAATAAAAGGAAGGCCCACAAATCGGCCTGTAAACAAAAAGCCAAGAACAGAATCTGTTGACGATAACAGGCTTTAAACTGAGTCATGTGACCCTCATCAGTAACACCAGCACACCTGACCTCTACTGCAACAATTAGTCAATTAACTGATTAGTTTATCGCCAACTATTTTGATAATTGATTAATCGTTTTGAGTCATTTTTTAGAAAAAAATATGTCCAAATTCTCTGATTCTGATCTTAAATATGAATATTTTCTGGTTTCTTTAGTCCTCTATGATGTAAACTGAATATTTTTGGGTTGTGGATTGTTGGTCAGAACAAATGAGGGGGTCACCTTGGGCTTTGAGAAACAGTGATTGACATTTTTCACCATTTTTGGACATTTGACATCAGTCACACAAGGTTTCAAAGAAGAATTTATTGTTATTCTTTCCATATACAATACTCAGTATACAGAGGATTAAAATTGCATTCCTTCAGTACAACAGTGAACACTATACAATAAGTAAAAAGACAATAAAGTGCACATAATATTAATTAAAGTGCAAGGGATGAAAAGTGCTTTGTTTCATTAAAAACAATGAAATGTTCTAGTGGACAAGAAAGTGTACACAAAAATAATAATAATAGCTTCAACAGTGAAAAGAGACAACATAAAAATGGCAACAGGAACAGTAGTAATACTGATTACTCAACACTGAACACTAAAAACCTGGAGGATCAGGAACTGTGCCGCTGCATCTGTGGTTTGTTATTTTTAGGCTGTTGCTCTGTCATTAGCTTAGCAGCAGTTTGAGGTTTAAGATTGATTTAAACCTGTGTTATCTGGAACAAAATCATGTGTTATATCCTGTCTTATCCCTGCTAAACACCACTAGAGGTCACCGTATCTGAGGTTTAACTTACAGTAAACTGGTTTAGATTTCTACAGCTCAGATAGTTGTATTCATTTCTAAAAGTTCATATCTTTCACCATGTATGATCTATGTATGAAGAGTTGAACTAAAGTGCTAAATTACGCTTTTTTCTTTAAAATTGTGTTTAATATAAATTCTTATGGTAACAATCATGCATAAACACACAACAGAAAGTAGTTTTGTCACATGATCTTCCATCTTTGTTTCTATCAGAGGAATACAGGGTTCATGTTTACTGAACAGAAAACACAAACCTGCAACATTATTCATAGACGACATGTTGACACACTTACAGAGAGACCGTTAACGTCATTAGTAACACCTGATCTTTTCCTACAATGACAGGTCAACATGTCTGGACCACAAAAGGACCATATCTGTTTATACGCATATCAAACTTTATTGTTCTTGCTCTTGATTCTTATAAGAATCATTCAATTCAATATGCTCTGGTGGCTCACGTTGGTGGATCTTTTGTTGCTCATCTCTCTCCTTATTTCCTGTCTTCTGTCTCTACTATTGCTGTCTAATAAATTACCTTAAAATTAACTCAATGACAAAAAAATAAATAAAATAAAAGCCGCTCAAAATGTGTCAAACCGAAGGCTGCAGACTCCATGGATCAAACTGTGAAGGCTAAATCTATTTATGCTTTCAGATCTTCTGTGCAAAGGCCAAATAAATCTGTTTGGAGTGTTTTGAAATGTGAAACATTGAAAAACCTGCAGACAGACTTTGAAAGGAAAATTAGTTTGAAAATTAATTAGTTTGAGGTTAAAGGTCCATTCTTGGCTTTGGAGTTTTGCTATTTTTATATGTTTTCAGCTGGTAAGATATTTAAAAAAATATACATTTGAATAATGAATTGAATGAATGTTCTATAAATATTATTATTTATTTATTTACTTTATTTCGTAAGAGAAACTGCAGGAAGCCGTTTTAGGGTTTTTTTTTTGTATTTCTATAAAATTATTGTATCTTATGCAAAGTGATGGATGTAGGATGGTTGAAGTGAGTTTTTTTTAAATTTATTTATTGTTTTGTACCATACTTTTTGTTGTATGTACAGTATGTATTTTCCTCTATCATGTCCAGCAATGTTGTTATTTATATCCTTTCTTTTCAGAGCATAAAGTCAATGTAGCTTTTTTCTTATCCCACGTTATCCTAAAAATGTTAAATTTAACATTTAATCGGACTATTTAACTATTTAACCTGCTTTTAAAGACAGGACTTTTCCAGCAGATCTGTAATTTCAATGGAAATTATAAAAAAATTCAAAATATCAATTTAAAAAACATCAGTCACAACAGTTCGTACTTCAGCTCTTATCCATTTATGCATCAAAGTACTGTAGATACTATATGAATGTAAACTGTTGTGCAGCAGGTGGCAGCTGGGTGTGGTGCTAAAGTACATGTGTGTTGTTCTTTGCACACTGTGGAAACGTCAGAAACAATACAGATCAAGATGGACGCTCACATTGTTTATCAAGGGTGAAACCAAAGACTGTATATAAAAGTATATACAGTACAATACTCTTTATATACAGTCTGTGGGTGAGACAGAAGCTAAATTAAGCTTTTTGTTAAACAGTTGTATAATCTGTTCTGTTACACAGTGACGTTTATCCTGCCTTAAAGCCCCTGGAAAGGCAAATCCATGATTGGCTATTAATCATGTAATTTGGGATCTAATGTGCATATAGTAAACACCTAAAAAGTATGAGAACACAGCCTCTGACTTAGCCTATGTAATTCTCTAGAAAGTTTCTCTCCCTTCCCTTGTTACCGGGTTGCAATTAGGCGGGGCTAAACTAGGGAATTTATTACATAATAAATACCTGCCCAATCATATTTAGGAGAAAGATGATTGACGTGTAAAGTGTGGTAAACTGTGCAAATTAAGTTTAAAATAAGTTGAACTAAAACAGAAACAAAACTGTACAAATTAAGTTTAAAAAGAAATTCTGGAGGCTGATGGTTTTATGTAATTTGAAGATTTAAAAATGTAAATGTAATGTAGTGTGTGGTATTGACTGGAGGGCTTGTTATTATCTGAAATATTATGGCATTTTTATTAAGCTGATAAAAAAAACAAACATATTTGTGTGATGATCAAAAGTGTAAACCTTTTTATGATTGTTAAATCCTTATTTCATGTATGTTTATTGTTCTGCAATTTATTATAAGACATCAAAACAGATTGCTAGCAATTAACCTGAGAAAAATCACAAGTTTATCTTAAAATGCCATCTCTATCTATGTATATTGATATATCATAAAAGATAGAAAAAAACCCCACAAAGACAATGAATTAAACCACCATCAACCTGAACAAGGATCAATTTACCAAGAAAATCTTATTAGGACAAATGAAAGAAACCTTTGGTGTATTTTATATTGCTTCTATAGACCAATATCACAAATTTGCCTCAAGGAGCTTTACAATCTGTACACAACGGACAACGCCCTCAATTCTTATTGAGTCCAAAGGTCAAAGACAAGGTCAAGGGCTGGAGGAGGAAGTTATTGTCTTCCTCATTGTCTCTTGTTAGTGCAACGCTCAGCACACAAACCTGTTCAAAGATTATATTGAATTTAAGTCCAATCATGTTAACTGGTGGCCTATAATGAAACTATGTTGTAATGAGGTCATTTTATTGAATGTTTATTACATCATGTCATGAGCCTCATAAATGCCACAAACACAAAGTCTATTTACCACCAGTAATGCCCTCTCATTTATTGTGGCCCTCATAAACTTAATACACTGATGATTGTAAATCTTGATAAAGGAGACGTTGTCTTAAAACAACAGTCAGGTGTCCACGTGAACAGTGAAAGAGGTTTTCCTCACTGTAATCATTCCTTCTGTTCATACTGGATATTAAAAGATCCTTCAAATGTGCTTTCAATGTAAGTGATGGAGGCCAAAATCCACAATGTGTCCACACAGTCATTTAAAAGTTGATGTGAAACTGATATTCAGCTTCATCAGTCTGAGTTAGTCATATCTAGTGGATATCTGACACATTTACAGACTTTTTAGCATCAAATTCCCTCTTTGTGTTTCCTTGGACAGTGTTTCCCTGTTGAGCTGCAGGTGGAAGTATAGTAACAAAAAGAGGGACTTTGCCACTAAAAAGACTGTAACATTGAAAGATATCTACTTGATTTAACTCATTCGGACGCTGAAGCTTCATATCAGCTTCAGATAAACCTTTAAATACATTTTTTCCTCCATCACTTCAATTGTAATTTCATTATGAAGGGATCTTCTAATGGTCAGTATGAACAGGAGGAATGATTACAGCAAGAAAAACATGTTTCAATGTTCATTTGGGCTCCTGACTGTTGTTTTAAGACAGACTTGAAAAATTGTGATTGTGATGTAATTTAATTGAACATTGGGCATGTGTTCACTTGAACAAATAATAATTCAACTTATTATATTAATGTCAAAGGTTGTGGAACAATTAGCAATGGCAAGTGGTGCTGGAGAAAAACAACCAGGGAACAACCCATTTATGAACCAAAATAGATGAAGATCGAAGAATGGACAGTGGAGGACGAAGTATTCAGATCCTTTATTTCAGTAAAAGTACCAATACATCAATGTAAAATACTCCATTATAAGTAAAAGTCCTGCCTGAAAAATCCTACTACAGTAAAAGTACATAAGTATTATGAGCTGGATGTAGTTAAAGTATTGCAGTAAAAGTAGTGGTTCAGTTCCTCTGACTGATATATTATTATAGATTATAGATTATTAATAGTGAAGCATCAGTGTTAGAGCAGCATGTTACTGTTGTAGCTGCTGGAGGTGGAGCTAGTTTACACTACTTTATATACAGTTAGTTAGGGAAAAATCACTATTTGGTGGAGCTGTTAACAACTCATAGACATGTGAAATGTGACCCGACTACACACTGCTTTTTGTAAGGCGTAAAAAGCCAAAAAGGTTGGAAACCACTGGTTTCATCTTTAACAATGTGTTGTATTTTAAAAGCTTGTTATAATATCCATCATGTCAAATCTTTATCTGAAAAGTAACTAAAGCTGTCAAATAAATGTAGTAGAGTAGAAAGTACTGAAATGTAGTGGAGTGGAAGTATAAAGTAGCATCACATGAAAATACTCAGGTAAAGTACAAATACCTCAAAAATGTACTTTACTTTAATCCTACTGACTGGGGTACTTGCAGAACTCAGAGGTCTACTTTTGTCATATCTCACAGGTGCTTTATTTTATCATGACTTTGTCAATCAATTTGTTCCTAATGACTTCATATCATTGTTTTTTTGATTTTGTTTTAATTAGTGCTTTTTAAAAATACCAATATAATTTTTACACAATAATAAAAATATATACTATTTACACAATATTCATATTAACTATAACTTTCCTCGAATAATAATAATCTATTTTTTTCAGATGACATTAATTACATAACTAATAATGTTTTGAGAGGAAATAAGTGAACATTTTGCTATGCTGGTTGTTTATGACACTGGTCTATTCTTGGGGTCTCCAGGGGCCCCAGTCAGTCGTCCTTGTATGTTAAATATGTTGGTAGGATGAGGGTTGAGTAAATGTGCTTGGTTACTTTCCACCACTGAGAGAGGGAGGCATCAAAACAACTGTGGAGTAAAATAAATAATTAATACAATAATATAGTTGTAGTTAAAAGTTAAAACTTGCTGGTTCTAGTTTGACTCTCCCTGAAACCGACAGAACCGACTGATGGATTCTTTAGGAAGCGTAAAGAGGTTTGTTTATGCAGCACTACTTTTGTGTACATCCGACAATTACAACCACAGACCAAGATAACCATTTTCGACAATTTGTGATAAAGAAAAAGAGGCCATGAAAAGTCGACTACAACGCCCAGTTTTCAATTTCCAGTCTGTATTTACAAGTACTGCTGCTCGTTTGATGTCCCGACGGACGGGAACGGCTGCGTATCTGTTGGATCTACTTTCTCTTGGATGGCAGTGCTGCGCCTTTCTCCCCCTCTCTCCCGTGCTAGGCCGCCATCTTGAATTTTAATGTTAATTTCCAAAAAAAAAAAAAAAAAAAAAAAAAAAAAATGTGTTTCCTGTGATATTTTCGTTTAAGGGTGTCGTGCCAAAATTTGGATTAGTTTTAAGGAGTGGTGTGTTATTTCGTGGCTGTTTGACTCAACCACCCAGTGAGTATTTTGTGTGTTTGTTGTGTTTCTGTTGTCGACTGGAGACATTTAACGAAACCAACGCGTGAAAATGCTTCCAGCTATTTAACTGCTAACGTTAGCTATCATGCTAAATAACAGAGCCGCACCGATACACCGATTATCCGCTGGCTCCGGTAGCTGCCGCAGATCGTTTTCGACAAGGATACAGACACGGAGTCCAACTTTTAATTTGCTTATAAACGACAGATTTACCCCGTTAAACCGGCTAATAATGGCTTCCACATCAAACAACCAGAGCTAGCTTTAGTGTTAGCTGCGGTGCCCCAGCGGTTTGCAGGTAACGTTAGCTTTACTTATCCACTTACTGGGACATGTGTGTGGCCAACTAGCGACTGTCGACGTCGAATATTTGATTCACATATAATCCAACATTAGATATCTCTAATGGGAGGAAAGGTAACTGATTTGTGTGTGTGTTTTAACCGACTGGTGTTCCCAATTGACGGTACTAGCTGACGTTAGCAGCCTGCTGAAGTTAAGTTTGATGCTTGCTGGCACAAACAGAGAAGTAACGTTACGTTAATGTTATGTTAAATTCACTAATGTTGACTTGTACTATTATCACCAGGAGATAACTGTTAACTAACATCGTCTGTTAGCGTTAAGGCGTTTGTTGCATGCTGAACGTTAGTGGAAAAACGTCGAGGCGGCTTGAGATGTGGAGTTTATGTATTTTGGTGTAATATTATAGTTAAATATCACTATCCACATGTGTCACTATGCTGCTGATATTGTGTTTCGGTGTTCGTCTTTATGTTCGGGGTAACCACTGGTGTTTATGTGATTGTGTAACTTAGCCAACATTAACTTGCTCGTCGCAGACTACCGGCGTTTGCTGCAAGCTAACCGCCGCGGCCGAGCATCTCTGTGTCGGTGGAGGAGGACGGGTGGAGAGACTAGTAGCAAACAATAGCAAAGCTAAATTCATAACTATGAAACAATCTCGGCCTCAGCTGTCGGTGTGGCCTTCCGGGTTCCCTCTGCCTCTCCTTATCCCTGTGCTGTGTTGTGTTTTAGTGTGGCTAACGTTAGCTTCTGAGCTGATAATGCGAAGCGTTTTATGCATCGATTACAAATCCGATGATGCTCCTATGCGACGCATTTGGGAACTAATATACTTGTATTATACACATCTAAACATTGTGTGTTGTGTTATGCAGTTATGAATATGAACATGATGCGGTTATATGGAGCATAAATTCACAAAGCAGTATTTTATATGTATGGATGATAGCGCACTTGACAGTAAGCCAGTGTATTATTTGGGGTTACCACTAAACGGCGCTACAGGAACATTTTAAACTTGCTTCCCAAACACTGCTGTGATGTGTATCTTCAGCCTACCACAGTGTAAACCATTGGTTCCCAACCTCTTTGACTTGTGACTTCTTAAAATAAAGCTAAGTCTACCTGGGATCCCTGGTTACACGTTGTATACCAGTTAAACAAAGGAGGATTTATAACTTTTAGAGGCTTGAGGAGATAAAATACAGTGATTCACTATAAGTAAAGCAAAAATTAGTGGAAAGCTTGAAGAAAAAGATCATTTTGTTTGTCAGAAATATGTTTATTTCTGTTGTCCAAATCATCTCGCGACCCCTTAGAGTAAACTGTCATATGACACTTTAGCTTTGGTGGCATTATTTTCAGAACCACTTATACTCATTCTGACTTTTTGTTTGTTAAATTTAAAGATTTACCTTTTTAAATGAGACCAGGGTCATGACTGTACTCAAAAGGGTTGAAGAACAGTAACCCTTATTTTTGGTTCTTTATTTTCGGGCTTGTGCTCAAAAATGGGGTGCTTGGTAAGAGGTTAACCTAGTGAACCCTTTGGGGGGTCCACACCCCCAGGTTGGGAACCACTGCCTTAAGGAACCTCTATTCTATCATTGCATAAATTGACGACCCCTGACGAAGTGACGTATTTTATGGATATTTGATATTATATTCAGTGCAGTGTTAAAGTGTACAGTTAATCGAAATAGTGATGCAATAACTACAGGAAGTTTGTGTAAAACTAGCAATTTGGATGAATTTTGAGCAGATTATTGCCTGTGAATATTTCAGTGCATCAGAGATGAGTTTTCCTTATATTTTCAGGAACTTTTTATACAATTCTCTGTCTGTATTGTTTGTGGTCTTTCTGACAAATTCAGTGTTTTCTTCTCCCTGACGCCTGGCCATTGTTATATGAGCTCTGTGGTTGTTTTAATTTGCATACTTTTTTACTGCAGGATGAGGCTATTTAGCAGAGTGAAGACTCTGTAAATATAGCTTGTGTTCATGTCTTCACTGTGTCTTTATCCTGGTGAGATTTTGCTGAGATATACTGTGTGTGTGTGTGTGTGTGTGTGTGTGTGCATATATATATATGTGTGTGTGTGTGTGTGTGTGTGTGTGTGTGTGTGTGTATATAATATATATATATATATATACATATATTTTTTTTAAGTTTTCCCCCGTGAAGATTTGGCGACCCCTAGTGGGGGTCGGGACACCCAAGTTGGGAATCAGTAGTGTAAACAACAGAAGTCACCACTTGGTAAACTGACTTGATGCTGGTCACATTTTGAACGTCACCAGCCGCTAATAATAGGCTGTAATGGTTGTCCTCTTACTGGGCGAGCTGTGACTGATTGGTACCTCACTTTAGGTAGACTTCAAAACCTTACCTAAGTTGTTTGGCAGAGATGAATCATCTGTATCCAAATGTTGTTTAGATATTCATGCAGATTGGTCACATATTTGAGTTCACTTTGTACATGTGTGGTGCAGTCTCATATCTGTGTTTACAGCTGTTCCTCCAAGACGCAGTTCAGTTTTAAGTGTACACTAGGTGAAGAATTAAGAAAGTTCCTTACTTAGTCATGAGAATAGTTGCATTTTGTGTTCTCTGGTAAATCCTGTTCATTTCATAATTGTCTTATTTTCTTGGTAGTCTTTCAGCAGTTAACATCTCCACCTGCCTGTTATCATCCTGTTTTGTTTTGTATTTTTTGTAACCGAATAACATTTTTTTCGGATGTTCATCTAGTCTAATGGCTACTGTGTTGTTTCTACTCCGCCTCCAGATTTCAAACACTAGACCCCAGTCTTCCCCACTCAAGAGTGTTTCTTCATCTCGGTGACTAAATGCAACTGGACCAGGGGGCTTGTGGGCATGAAGTGGCTGGGCGAATCCAAGAACATGGTATTAAATGGCAGACGACACGGAAACAAGTTGACCAGCGAGCATCCTGTGAGCCAGAGCCAGACTCGCTCTCAGCATTCACAACGAACATCCCTACGGCACAACAAAACCCACCCCAGAAACCGAAGATGTAGCCGCAGTGAGTTAGACGTATTGAAGTTAACAAATGTATAGATCTGTCAGCAGTTGCATACTCTAACGTGTCTGTGTTTGCTTTTTACAGGGTTTAATGCAGCCAGCCTGGAGGCAGAGAGGCGCTATGTGCCCTCCTCAGGAATGACTGCCAAGGAATTGTGTGAGAATGATGATCTGACCACAAGCCTCATCCTGGATCCGTACCTGGGCTTTCAAACTCACAAAATGAACACCAGGTCAGCAGATTTACTACAGCGGAGAGCATTCTTACTGATGTGCACGGATGTCTTCTCCTTGACATTGTTTCATTTTATTTCAGGTTTTCACATTTGTAATCCGTTTTTGTGCCTCCACAGATTTCGACCAATTAAGGGAAGACAAGAGGAGTTGAAGGAGATCATCGAGCGCTTCAAGAAACATGACAACTTGGAGAAAGCTTTCAGAGCTCTGACATCAGGGGACTGTTCCCGAAATCTTTTTCTCCATAAGACGAAATCTCAAGAAAAGCTCTTCAAGCAGCATGTAAAAAAAATATTATCTAAGATATGCTCCGATGTTGTTTTTTTCCCAGCATCACAGTGAATTTAATTATAAGATGACTAACTTTATGTTTTTACAGGTATTTGTGTATCTGCGGATGTTCGCCACTGATAGCGGCTTTGAGATTCTTCCTTGTAATCGCTACTCATCAGAGCAAAATGGAGCTAAAATTGTGGCAACAAAGGAATGGTGAGGACATGATAGATGATAACAACCCCTCCAGTCAATAGTAGTCATTATATGTATGTAACTGCTCTGACTCGGCTGTGTTTGTACTTCTGTGTGATGTCCAACAGTGATGGTTGCGAAGAGCGCTGCAGTGATTGGTCAATAATCGATTAGTTGCCAACTAACGGCAACTATTTTGATAATCGATGAATTGTTGTAGTGGCCATTTTACCATGTTCCAAGTTCCCCCTTCCACTTAATCTGCAAAGTATCTTAGTTTTGACTCGTGTTCCACTTTTCTTGTGATCCATCACCGCCTTCATGTCGTATTCCAAACACACATGTTATAACCCGCCATCTCGATGTACACATTAAACACGTTATACAGGTTACAAGTTGTACATGACTATACACATGCACAATGAAACTACCTCACAGCACAATCCACTCTTGCAAACAGTAAAAATTTGTTCTTGCATTTTAGCACCCAAGAACACAAAAATATCAAGTATTTGCACCTACAATCCTCCTCAAAATATACTTGAACTGTACATATACTGTGATTTAACTGTTGCATGAATTTTAAATAATGTAAAATAGAAACAATTTATTAAATATCAGTATGTACCTAAGTGGCGCTCTCAATTGTTTTGTGGTTCCAGCTTCTCAAATGTGGATATTTTCTGGTTTCTTAAGTCTTAAATGACAGTAAACTGAACGTCTTTGGGTTATGCACTGTTGGTTGGGATGTAAGAAGATATTTGAGGACATCATCTTGGGGTTTGGAAAACAGTGATCACCATTTTTCACCAATTTTGGACATTTTATGGACCAAACAAATAATCAATTCAGAAAATAGTTGCAGCCCTAGTTGTGATGCCCATATATTAAGCCTACACGTATACAGGCCTGTATGTGTAAAAGCACATTAACACAAGGTAAAGCAGTCAGCTGCTGTAGTCTGTAACACACTTTTGTGCCTTGTATTGTTTTACAGGAAAAGGAACGACAAGATCGAGTACTTGGTGGGTTGCATTGCTGAGCTTTCAGAGAGTGAGGAGAACATGTTGCTCCGACACGGGGAGAATGACTTCAGCGTCATGTATTCCACCCGCAAGAACTGTGCGCAGCTCTGGCTGGGGCCAGCTGCATTCATCAATCATGGTATTAGCCCTGATCACTAGTGATTGGGTTTCATTAGCACTGTAACAACATATTAAAATGACTTTTCTAGTGAAAAAATACATAATTCTTGTTTTTATCTTCATTAGTCCAATATTCGTGATATGGATAGTAATTTGATTGTTTATTTCGTCCCCTCTTTTCTCTCAGATTGTCGACCAAACTGCAAGGTAGTTTACTTTTTTTGTAGGTTTTTATGTAGAAAGCAAGAACTATTGATCAATTATTGCTGAATGTGGAAGCTCGGATAATAAACACATCTTTATTTGTTTTTGTTTAGTTTGTATCGACGGGGCGGGACACGGCCTGTGTGAAGGTTTTGAGGGACATTGAACCAGGAGAGGAAATCTCATGTTACTATGGAGATGGCTTTTTTGGGGAAAACAATGAATTTTGTGAATGCTATACATGTGAACGGTAGGTAATATTTTAATTACACTACAGTGTGGCAGTACACTACTGGAACAGCTAATGTAACCATATCAGTGTGGTGCCATTAGTTTAGACAATATAACAGATTCGTTTATTTCATAAAATGTAAAGACTTCATCAAAATATGGCTTTTTTTGCTGATTCTAATTTCTTTACTGAAGTTTTTTGTGACGTCTTACAGAGTCAAAATCAAATTTGTATGGTTTCTCAAGTAGAATCAGTAGTTTGTTAAAATCTTTGTTCTCTAATCACAATATTGTTAAGGTTTTAATTGTTTTGTTGTTGTGCAGACGAGGTACTGGTGCTTTCAAATCCAAAGCTGGACTGCCAGTGGAAGTGCCAGTGATCAACAGCAAGTACGGGTTGCGGGAGACAGACAAGCGTCTGAACAGGCTGAAGAAGTTAGGGGAAGGAAACAGGAGCTCAGATAGTCACTCTGTAGGCTCCCACACCGACGTAGACTCTCAGGAAATGCCAAAAACACATCAATGTAAGAGTCCCCCCAAAACTTTCATCTTTGTCTTCGTGCTGTTGCCATAGCTACAGTAACGGTTTAGATCCCAAACTCAAGAATGGGAACAGAGAAGAATTTCCATGTGGCAGTAAAGGCAGCCTGCCATATCTGTATTGATTAAGTACATACATTAGAGCTGAACAATTTATAGATTTAATACTGTTAAGTACTGAATGATTAATGTCTCTGTAATCATATGCAACGATGTTGTATGTAAATATCTCCTGATTGCACCATTACTCATTCTCATATATTATTAATTTTGAGGCATTCAGTGGAAAATGTCACATTTCATTTTGTAAATATCACCTTGCCAAAGTACAATGAGTTCAGTTTTTCTGAAAATGTGATAAATAAGTAACATGCAACATTTGATCTTTTCCCTTTAGCTGCCAGAAAAAGAACGTCATCATCTGGCCTGAAGTATAAAAACAGGACTCAAACCAGACAGACTTTGTCAAGAGCCCTTACTACCTCATGTTCAAAACAAGGTCGTGTAAACAATAACAGGGTACCAAAGAGACTAAAATCCCAATCCAAGCCTTCACTAAGTAAAGTCCAGTTGCGGAGTCGCAGGAGGGGTGCAGAGCCCAAGGCGTTGTCCAAGGGAGAGACTTGCCAGCTGGGTCTCAGGGACTCAAAGGTGTCGCTGTGTAAAGGTGTCACCGTCAAGAAGGAGAAGGATGGACAGGAGCTGGTGCAGCAGACACTAGGCCAGCGGGGCTGCCTGACTCGTCATGCTGCCAAGGAAAATGGCAATCTACCAGTTGTGCAGAGCAGTGAGGGTAGTCAGTCTTCAACGTACAGAACTCGCAGGTCCACAAGGACCCTTGTAAAAGCCCAGGAAACGGCAGCTGGTGTTAAGCTGGAGCCCAGTGCTATGGACGGCTTGAGCCCGGTCCCTGGCGGCGTGGTCATTAAAACAGAGCCTGCCGACATGGAGGAGTATCTCCGCCATGGGATAGGCCTGGAGCAGCCGGCGTTAGACACCGGCTATTCCAGAAGAGGCTCGTGCAACAGACGGAAACGGCTGACACGGCTCAGGACTGAGCGGACAATTAAATGTGAGGACTCATATAGTGAGCCGTTCATGCCGGTGGCTACTGGCCACACCACTAACTTCCCAGACTGTGGTAACGTGCTGTTGAGCTTCTCCGACCGACACAGGGACTACAATGGGGTTGCCAATGGCAGCAAGTCCCTCCGCAGGGACAAGGGTAAGAGTGGCTGCCGGTCACAGGACAAGGGGAAGAAGAAGCGTCAGATCACACGCTACGACGCTCAGCTGATCCTGGAGAACAACACGGGAATCCCCAAACTGACGCTCCGCCGGCGGAGGGACAGCAGCAGTAGCAAGACCAATGACCCCAGCGACGCCATTGGCTCCTCCAACCTTTCTGCCTCTACGGTCAACTCGGCCTCTTCCAGCAAGATTAGCATCAAGTTCAGCAAGGACCACGATAAGGACAAAGGCAGCTCATATATAGCCAAACTGAATAACGGCTTTCCGCCTGTGGTCCACAGTAACTCCACCAAGCTGAAGATCCAGCTGAAGAGGGAGGACGATGCACGGAGAATATCCCAGACAAAAGCGGACCAGATGCCCTATAACGGGGATATGGGTCAGAGTCTGGAGGCCAGGAATGGTGGACATCGGACCCAAAAGGTCATGGCAGATCCTTCATCTGAAGAGGACAATGACGAGGAAGGGGAGGATGACGACGATGACTACTTCGACAATGAGTTTGAAGACGATTTCATTCCACTTCCTCCAGCAAAGCGCCTCCGACTCATTGTGGGTAAAGACTCCATAGACATCGATATCTCCTCCAGCTCCAGGAGGAGAGAGGATCAGTCTCTGAGGCTCAATGCATAAGCTGTGGAGCTCATCACTCCCACCTTTCCCTGTAAATAAAGATGACTCGCTAATCAACTGTTGTGTTGATGTAAAAGAAGTACAGTAATTTAAAAACAAAAAAAATTGCTGAAAAATTAAGAATCTGAAGAATCTGGCCGGATCCTAGGTGAAAAATGAGAATTTGTTTTAAGTTCAACTATTCCTTTAAGTGAATGCACTTGTTATATTCATAATGGACATGGATATTGTAGAAAGTGTACAGTATGGTGTCTATCCCCTCTGTCTCATAGGCAGGTTTTTATTGAACCTTTTTGATTTTTATTTTATTTTTTTCTGTCTCATGGTTTGTAATTTTTGTGTGGCAAACCATACTGAATGTACAGTATGGTGCAGATGGTCCAGAGGCATTATAAGATCAGTCAGTCAGTTCATTTGGTTTTCAGGTGCCATGTTGTCATTATCCCAGTAGTTTTCCTGAACCACTTGAATTTTCAATAATTCATCTATTATCGACATTATTTACTGTGTAAGTTTATCATGTGTCTCTTGACAGTCAATGAAAGTTAAAGCAAATCTGTGCTGTTATGAAATTTATTCCCATGTGAGCGTCATAGAAAGAGTTGCACAATTTGTTTCCAATGAATCAGCTCACTGCAGTTCATTCAGAGTGCTGTAAATAAACGTGTTCATTAAACTGCAGAATCCCAAGAAATAAAAGCACACAATGTTTTATAGTCAGTTGAGTACAGTCAAAATGGACCAGTGTTTCCTTTTGGAGCTGCTGTATAATGGTAACATGGCACACATGATATTCCAACCCTTTTAAACAAATAAGGAGGTAAATCAAACTAAATTCATGAGTAAAGGCTACCTATATACTTTTCAACCTGTAATTTTGAAAAGTAATGTACAGAAAGACTGGCTTATGTCCCCCAGCAGAACTTGACATGACATTTGTTTTCTCTCCTGTCCAGTCTCAATTCTTATTTACCTAATCTGATTTTTTTTTTTTTTTTTTGCAAGCAAGTTAACTGATGTCCATCAACACGAGAGTTTGGGGAGGAAATCACACATTGTCTGAAATGTACTTACTAGCTTAGAATCATGTATTCTCTTCTCTGTGGTGCTATTTTATTTCCTGACCATCTGTCTGAATTTCTGTCCTGTGTAACTCTTTAATTGTTATTGATTGTGGCAGCATTAACTTCAACAGGCCCAAATTCTGTAGAAATACACATTATACATCACTTGTTATCTGTAGCCTACATATGTTTCCTTTTTCTTATCAGTTTGTATTTTCTTAAAGGACTAGTGTGTAAGATTTAGTGGCATCTAGCAGAACGGACTCGGCAGAAATGGAAAGATAATACTCACAAACACAGACGGGTGGCAAATTAAAGGAAAAACCCAACATAAAGTGTTTTAGTCAAGTGTTGGGCCACCATGAGGGATGAACGCCATTCTTCCAAAAGATATTCCCTCATTTGGTGTTTTGATGATGGTGGTTCACATAGGTGTGCAGTTGAGTTGAGATCTGGTGACTATGAAGGCCGTAGCATATGATTTATGTCATTTTCATACTCATCCAACCCTTCAGTGACCCCTCGTGTCCTGTGAATTGGGGCATTGTCATCCTGGAAGAGACCACTCCCATCAGGATAGAAATGTTTCATCAATAAGTTAAAGGTAATCGCTCAGAACAACTTTGTATTAATTTGCAGTGACCCTTCCCTCTAAGGGGACAAATGGACCCAAACCATGCCAGCAAAATGCCCCCCCACAGCATAACAGAGTCACCAAACCCCCTCACTGTAGGGGTCAAGCATTCAGACATGGACTGGTTTTTTTTCTTTTAATTTGTCACCCGTCTGTATGGTTTAATTAGTGTATAATCACCTGAAAATAAGAATTGTGTACCTTTAGAATGAGCCCTTCATATCTACATAGGGAACAGATCCTCTTCTACAGAGGCCGCCATGTTTTTACAGTAGCCCAGAAGGGACAAACCAAACACCGGCTCTAGAGAGGGCCTTTCGTGTTTTTCGCGGCCACCATAGATTCTCCTACACGCTTGGAAGGGCAGGTTGAGGGGAGGGGTATTCAGGTGGTTGCTAACCTCACTGCTAAATGCCACTAAATCTTACACACTGGTCCTTTAAAGCTGGAGCGCGGGACTTTTGTCTCCCCCTTCTGGCAGTGAGAGTAATAACAACACTGTCAACACGTGTTTATGTCACAGGCTCCGCCGTAGCCTACTCCGTCACTACTGTCGTGGCTGTAAAATGGTGGATAAATTGTTTTGAGCGTCACACAACTGCCGCGAAACGACTCATTTCACCATCAGAATCTGATCCGTTCGGTCCGATAATATTTGGAAAGTCTAGAAAAGTCGCACGATTAAATTATGTTATCCCCGTTCAAGTTAGCAGAGGGCTAACCGGAAGTTAGCGTCTCGGCCGGCGGAAGTCTCCGGTGCACAGGCTCGGCCGCTAGAGCATGCTTAGTATGCACTCATCCGGCCAGCGCGGGAATGTCAAACCCGACACCAGATTAAGAACTCTATACGGTGAAACCCAGAGAGATTTATCTGGTGGTGATTGGCTCAATCAGCATTGTTGTGAACTTGTTTGGCTTGAATGTAACAAACGTTCATTTATATGTAAAAGTCCCGCACTGCAGGTTTAGGAGGAGCAGATATGCTTACAGGCGTTTTAGTATGCAAAATTGTAAAAACTACTGTATTCAACAGCATTAGGTGCCTTAACAAAGAGCTTTTTGACACATTTAGACCAAATTTGTGACTCGACTAATCAATGAAGAGTGAAAATGCTAAGACATCTGCTTCCCCCTTTGAAATATGGAAACACTTCTCAGAGTTCACTGTCAGTCCTTCTGTATATTATTTTTGTTGTGTGGAAGTAAATGAACTGCCCAATCGATTAAGGGATCAACTGAGATGAATGTTAACCCACTTTTCTTGTGTTTAATATGTACTGTTCATATCACCAGCAGCTAATCACCGTTCTGAACCTGGCTCAGTCTGTCCTTCCCCTTCGTCGGACGTCTCCATCCTACACTGTAAACTGTTCCAGGTGTACCGTCTGTGTGGTCTTTGTCCAATAGACAGCTGTCAAGATTTCCAATTGATTTAAAAAAACAACAAAAAAAAAACACAAAAAAAAAGCAAAAAAAAAGCAAAACAAATGTGAATAGTTTGCGGACATTTTAGCGTGTTGCGTGGGTAGTGGGAAACATGTAAAGAGAATTAAAAATGGGCAGTGCATATATTGTCCAATATGTAAATCATGTGAACACATCTTGTACTTATTTAACAGTTTTGAATACTTGAAAACTATATAAAGTTTCTTTGTGACTCTTGTTTCCTGAGCGTGTTTTGACATCTGCTGGATGTTGATGTCAAAGTGATATTTGTTATGTTTTCATTTATATCTTCATCACAGTGCAAACATGTCTGTCATTGAAGAAGTGGCCACATCTTACTGATAAAGTTAGGTTGTAGTCTATATATTTCTTATTTTCAGCAAATCCCATGAAAAGACAGAAAACCAACAATGTGTTGGCCGTCCATCAATCATTTTAAGACTTCCCTACTCTGTATCTCTCAACCCCAAGCCCATTGGTTCCTACTTAAAGATATCTCATAAATAAGCTAGTCGCTGTAGTTTTTAGCAAACGTTGCTCAAACAGGAAGAAATAGTGCATTTGTTGGGGACTATTTTCAGCGGCGGATGAATCCACACTTAGTGCTCCAGTGAGTATTTCTGGCAGCTGTGTGGGATTGAGTCAAAATAAACTACAGTTTATGTTCATGGTGATGAAGGAACACGTCACCCGGTGCAACAGTGTGACTCATTGATGTGTTTTTAATAGTTTTTGGACAAAAAGCAGGTTTACAGCACAGAGGAATAAAATATATCAGACTTTGGATACACACACAATACTTGTTAATAGAGCAGTTAATCGTTGGTTTTGGTCTTTTCATTGTATTTGTTTACAATAAGAAAATTATAGACTATCACCGTATGTATCCTCAAAATTCAATTTGTTAGAAAAAGACAGCAGAAAAGTATATGAAGGTATATATGAGAATGCTAAAACAGATGTTCAGTAAGTATGATGTTCACCATCTTGTAGCAGAAACACTTTAAAATTGACCGTAGTTTAATATGAATCAGCAGATTTATGATTAAATAGTCCATATATGGAGACAGCATTACTATTCATGATTATTATGTTTTATTTTTTTCCACATACTTGAGTTACATCATTACATTATCATTTTTTTTCACATATTTTTCCTCAACAAAATGTATTTTATTTATATTTATTTCATTATTTTTATTTAAAATCCAGAAGTGCTGATAATATATTCAATGTTACAGTATTAAGGTATTTCTAAAATAAAATATAATAGAAATATATAATTCTTGAAATGAATGAGAAATATTCAACCGTTTTTTATTAAGAAAATTAAGAAATGGAAATTTTTCTTTAAAAATGTATGTAACAAGAAAAGATAAAAGGAAGAAATTTGTTTTCAGGGGGTTTTAAAAATATATTTCTATAATGTTTTTCAGGAACTAGTTAATTAATAAGAATGAAACAATAATAAAAAAGCAACATAATTGAAAGTGTGCATCTCAATCAAGAAAAGAGAACAAAGTTCGGAAACCAGAAAGTTAGTTTTTGAATTTGAAACACAATAAAACAAGACAATCATACAACCACATGTGATCATATTGTAGCAATCTAACTTTTGACCCTGTTGTTGTCAGCCAATCAGGAGCGTCCTTTCAAAGCTTCATCCAATCAGATTCGACGGAGCGCTATTTGAAAGCTGCTCGGCTCACTGTTGTTTACCTGCAGAAATCGGTGTTCACGGATCTGGTCAGTAAATCGAGCTGGTTGGTGCTAAAATAAATAGTTTCTTTGAGTCACAGTTTGGCCTCGTTGCCGACGTTAAACATGTCGTCTGTTGAAGCTCGTGCTGTGGTGAGTAAATGAATTTATTCAGCTGTTTTTTCTGTGTTCTTAGTGAAGCCGCCGCTATTAGCTTCGTCGGCTAACACCGTTAGCCAACACCATCTGTTGTCTGGCTTAGCTTGGAGTTAACTTGGTCATTTGTGCTTTTTATGCAGCTATCAAAGGCAGCTCTTTGTCAGGCGGCTTTCTCTAGCTTCTTAAGTTTTTGAATTGAATGTCCTTCTCTTTTCAGCGGCTCCCAGCCGGAAACAACCCGGTAAAGATGGGTAAAACCACCGCAGCAGGTCCGAGGAGAGCTGCTCTTGGAGAGATTACTAACTTCACTGCAGCAGCAGTCAACAACACAAAGGTAACATTATAAAAGAGAAACAGTTTGGTTCACTAATAGGTCTCCATATTTTATGCCCCTTAAAGGACAGGTTCACAATTCATCAAGTCTCTTAAAACAGTCAGGAGCCCAAATGAACATTGAAACCTGTTTTTCTTGCTGTAATCATTCCCCATGTTCATACTGACCATTAGAAATGAGTCAAATCAAGTAGATATCTTTCAGTGTTACAGTCTTTTTGTTACTGTACTTCTGCCGCAGCTCAACAAGGAAACACTGTCCGAGGAAACAAAGAGGGAATTTGATGCTAAAAAGACTGTAAATGTGTCAGATATCCACTTGATATGACTAACTCAGACTGCTGAAGCGTCATATGCGTCACATCTTTTTAAATGCATTTTAGCACTAAATGACTCTGTGGACACTGGATTTTGACCTCCATCACTTACATTGAAAGCACATTTGACGGGGATCTTTTTAACAGCCAGTATGACCAGGAGGAATGATTACAGCGAGGAAAACCTTTTACTGTCTATGTGGACATGTGACCTCAATCTTGAGCGCTGAACAGCTGTTTATTTTCAAGTCTAACAAGGCTTATGTACCCAATTATATCGCTATTTACTTGTCAGCCATCATGTATAATCAGCAGATGTTCAGGTCAACTTATTTATATAGTCCAATATCACAAATTTGCCTCAGGGGGTTTTACAATCTGTACAGCAACATAACATCCTTAGATGTTGCTGTTGATTTATATCAGTTGGCTTAAGACATTGTTTTCATCTGTGATTCCATGGCAGGTTGCAATCAAAACCTACAGTGACAGAACAAGAGATATACAAATTATACACAACAAAAATCTAACACAGACATAATCTAGCAAAGTGTATCTCAGGCAAAAAATTTATGTACAAGGCAAACTCAGTCAAATTCAGTGTCTGGACAGAGTCGGGTTGTTTTTAGCCAACTTTTCATTTTTGCTTGCAAGCTACTGTGAATGCTGACTGCACAAACGATCAACTTGTTTCCACAGAAGAAGGGAGCAGCCAAAGAATCAGCCAAACCATCTTGTGCCCAAAAAGCAAAACCGTCCCAGCCGGTGCATCCAGTAGTCCGGGTCGAAGTGCCCGCGGATCCTCTCCCTCCGGTTTCAGAGGAGTCAGCTGACGTGTCGATGAAGGAGGATGAACTGTGTCAGGCTTTCTCTGAGGCGCTGCTCACCGTGCAGGACGTAGACGAGCAGGACGCTGACATGCCGCAGCTCTGCTCAGAATATGTCAAAGATATTTATAACTATCTACGTGTCCTGGAGGTAATTTATCCCCCCACTCAGCCAAACTCTCTGCTTTCTCGTGTAGTTGTTACAACCTCGTCTGTCTCTGCAGGTGCAGCAGGCTGTACGCGCCAACTACATGCAGGGTTATGAAATCACTGAACGCATGCGAGCTCTTCTGATCGACTGGATGGTCCAGGTTCACTCCAGGTTCCAGCTGCTGCAGGAGACTCTGTACCTGACAGTTGCCATCCTGGATCGTTTTCTGCAGGTAAAAACCGCCTGAATCGTGTTTTTGTGTTCATGTTTTCTTTGTGAGCCGTGTTAAAAACCTTCCTGCTGCGCTGCAGGTCCAGCCGGTCTCTCGTAGAAAGCTGCAGCTCGTCGGTGTGACTGCCATGCTTGTGGCCTGCAAGTACGAGGAGATGTATGCTCCAGAGGTCGGAGACTTCGCCTACATCACAGACAACGCGTTTACAAAGTCTCAGATTCTGGAGATGGAGCAGCTGGTTCTGAGGAGCCTCAACTTTCAGCTGGGACGTCCTCTCCCGTTACACTTCCTCAGACGGGCTTCCAAAGTGGCTAATGTGAGTTTTTTGCATGAACGAGATGTAAGGATAAACTATTTCTTCATGTTTAGACTAGATTTATCAAGATTGTAGCAACTGTGTGAAAAGTTGGAACCGTCAGTAAACTGCAATAAGCACCAATCACCTTTCTATCTGAACAGTTCATTAGTTTTTCCTTCACAATATTAAACTGATCTGCCAACAATATGCACTCAAATTTCCATAACTAGTCTTTCAATGAAGAGTTTGCACACAACTCATTTGACCACACAAACAATGCTCCTTCTAATAAAAATTCATACTAAGTCAGATCTGCAGTCCACATTCATTGGCCACTCTACAATAGTTGGAAAGTTGTACTGAAATTTTATTTGCTTGGACTGATAATTGTATCCCTGACTCTCTTTTTACTGCACATTAATGCATACACACACAAGTATATGGGACAGTTGAATGTTTTTGTAATGTCCTGGATGTTTGTCTCAGTCTGATGTAGAGAGACACACGCTGGCCAAGTATCTGATGGAGTTGACCCTCATCGACTACGACATGGTGCACTATCGTCCCTCTGAGATCGCCGCCGCTTCCTTGTGCCTCTCTCAACGGCTGCTGGAAGGGCTGCCGTGGGTGAGTTTGTTGGAATTGAGGCAACCAGTTTAATATATGAAGTTTCCTTAACTGCTTTTTAAACTGGTCTGTGCTTTCTTGTCAGTCTCCTACACAGCAGCACTACTCCACTTACGACGAGGCCCACCTGAAGCCGATCATGCAGCACATCGCCAAAAACGTTGTGATCGTAAACGAGGGGAAAACAAAGTTCCAGGTGAGTCATCTGACAAAAAGCACAATATCTAATGTAAATGTGTGAAGCACAAGTTAAATAAATCTGTTTCTCTGCAGGCTGTCAAGAACAAGTACTCCAGCAGCAGGCTGATGAAAATCAGCCTCATTCCTCAACTGAAGTCTGCGATCATCCAGAACATGGCGGCTGCTCTACTCAACAATGCTTGAGACAACTTTTTTCATCAGTGGACATTTCACTTGCACTTTATTTTAGAGTTTTTAGATTTACAACCTGTGGAGAAACTTCACTAGTTTTTAATAAATGTTTTTATAATTTTTGATCCAAGCTTGTAGTTTGTTCAAAAATTTGGGCACTAATCAGTTCTGCTTTTTGCCAAAAATTGTGGTACGTGTGATTTTCACTCTTCTGCACCATGGTGTCTTGCAGCCTATCAATCAGTCTGAGTTTCCTGCTGATAATGAAAATTACAATTTTAAAATCGGTGGTTTCTAACAGCAGCTTGGCTGGACCTTAATGGACTTAATAAATAGTCTGAAGGTTTTCCACCGAGTTCAAATACTTTCTACCTCAGTGGGTGACGCAAGTGCCTTTTATTTGTGTTTTGGGTTTTTTCCCGTAATGGATGTTTTGTTTTCTGACTGAAAGATGCATGGTCATTGTATAAACACTTGGACACAAATGTTATCATGCCATAGATGTAAGCGGAGCTGCATCTTTTGTACTTGTGTGTTTCTGATGTTTGTGCCGTCACACATGCAGCTTGTGGCAAACATGGGTTTTTTGTTTTTTAAAAAAACAAAACTGAATAAATTGCTTTAGCTTGGCTTGTAAATGTTGTTGGATCTTGTTGACATGTGACAGCTGTGTTTACTGAATATAAACATATTTGATCAGCCTAATTTTTAACAGCAATATATTAATCTGTATAAAGTACTTTGAAATTCCTACATTACAATCTGTCTGGGCTGCATTTTAACATACAACTGCAAAATTACATCTACTTTGGTACAATCTGGGAAAATACAGTTACATACTGAATCATGAAAACTTGCAAAAGCAATTACATTAAATTGAAATATACCTTAAACTGTTACCAGGAAATCTACAGTGTCTGTACAAGAGTCCACAGTAGGAATGGAACAGTGTAGTCATGATTACAGGTGATAAATGTCTCATCACCTGCATCTATATATACTCCAATAACTTTGAGCCTTGAGGGAAGTGACATCAGGTGTGAGGAAAACCTCTGATGTACAGACTGTGAACACAGTCTGGCCACAAACCAGCCAACCAAGAGAAGACCAGCTGACTTTGCAAGATGTTGAGACGGAGCTTTGCTTGCTCCCTGAATGCACCGATTATACCGACCTGAGAAAACACTCAAACCGATCATCATATGTCCAGCAGACTGGAGGAATTTCCCCATATTTTTTTAGAGAAATTGGCAAAATGTGTTTTTGCATATTGCAACTGGAGCCTGTTTCAACAAACCAAGATTAGTGGGTTAGCTGGCTGTCTGTGGGCTTAAAGGATGGGTTTATCGTTTATAAAAGTTTGCCCTAAACCAACAGGAGCCCAAATGAACATTAAAATATGTTGTTCTTGCTATAATCATTCCTCCTGTTCGTACTGACCATTACAAATGAGTCAAATCAACTAGATATCTTTCAACGTTAGTCTTTTTAGTACCAAAGTTCCTCTTTTTGTTACTATACTTCCACCGCAGCTCAACAGGGAAACACTGTCCGAGGAAACACAAAGAGGGAATCTGATGCTAAAAAGACTGTAAATGTGTCAGATATCCACTTGATGTGACTAACTCAGACTGCTGAAGCTTCATATAAGATTCTCATCAACTTTTTAATGCATTTTTGCACAGATGGAGTGGATTTTTGTCCCCCGTCACTTCCATTATAAGTGCATTATGAAGGGATCTAGGAGGAAAGATTACAGCAAGAAAAACATGTTTCAATCAATCAATCAATTCTATTTAAAGTGCAGAATCACCATGCAGCATGGTCCCAATACACTTTAAATTAGAGAGAATACATAGGACAAAACATACAGCAAGAAATTAAAATAATAAACCACATTAAAAACATCAATATTAAAGGGATGTTAAAAGGTGATGCTGTAATGAAGTGATGCAGGTTTTCAGTCTTGATTTATAATGGAAGACCATTCCAGAGATAAAGGGCACAGTAGGCAACGTTTCAGTATTCATTTGGGCACCTGACTATTGATTTAAGACAAGACTTGAAAAATTGTGTGTCCTTTAAATTTGTAATGGTGTATTTTTCAAGTCAAGTCAGTTTTATTGGCTATATTATTTTTTTTTAACAGAAGTTATCTCAGGGCATTTTTCACATAGAGCAGGTCTAGACCGTACTCTTTAATTTACAGAGACCCAGCATTCACTCATGAGCAGCACTTGGCAACAGCAGCAAGGAAAACTTTTAACAGGAAGAAACCTCAAGCAGAACCGGACTCTAGGTGGGTTTAGGTCCATCTGTCTTGACTGGTTGGGTTGAGAGAGAAAGATGGAGAAGCACAGTAACAGCAATAACAACAATAATATGACTAATAATAATAATAGCAGGCGTGGGCGCCAGGCAGGAACACGGCAGCACAAGGTCTGCAACTACGACCCACTGAAGCCTGCAAAGTCTGTCACCCTGTGAGACGAGAAAACACAAAAACTCCGGGGAAGAAGCAGAGTCAGTGACATGCATTAATACATGAATGCGTACAGATGGAGAGGAGGAGGAGAGAGGAGCTCAGTGCATCATGGGAAGTCCCCTGGCAGTCTAGGCCTATAGCAGCATAACTAAGGGCTGGTCCAAGGTGAGTCTGGCTGGCCCTAATTATAAGCTTTATCAAAAAGGGAAGTTTTAAGCCTACTCTTAGACATAGAGAGGGTGTCTGCCCCCCAGACTGAATCTGGTAGATGGTTCCACAGGAGAGGAGCCTGATAGCTGAAGGCTCCCGTTCTACTTTTGGAGACTCTGGAGAGTTTTATTGGTACTTTTTCCTCAATAAAGGATCAGAACACTTTTTCCACCACTGTGTAACCCTGATAACCGTCGCTTGTGACGTTGCTCTTTGTGTGTTTGAAGAAGAAAAATCAGGCCACTAGGATACGACGTAACCCCAGTGAGAGAAGAAATGTGGGACTGAGGTCGATGAGGTCAGGCTTCAGCTCACCAGCTCTAATAGTGTCATTAATCCGGAGCGTCGCTCATCTGTTATAAAACCATCTGAAGCCCGGAGATCGACTGAGAAACTGCTCCTTCAGTCACCCGCTTTGTTCGACGCACAAAACAATCAGACGTTTGGCTCCGTCTGCGCTCTGTGATCACAACTGTAACGTTTACGACGTTGGAGGCTGTGAACATAGCTCATGTTCCCTCGCATGCTGAACTGACTGACTGTATGTGCTGTGTTGTGGTGTGTGGAGGGCCATTGTACTCCTCAGACTGACCCTGACCTCACCACTACCACCACCACCACCACCACCACCACCCGCCTCCACCCAGACAGGTCAGTCAATACTGAATGGTGTGAGCTGCTGAACACTGTAACAGGACAGGACAGTAATCCGCTACACACAACATAAATATTACCACTGTTATCTGACACCCTCACACACAGGGTCAGCTGCATTAACAACACTGAGGTCGTGTTCATTTTCAATGGAAATACAGGATTATTAGCAACTTGAGGGGAATCTACAGTATATTATGCCAGTAGTTCTCAAGCTTTTCGGTGTCAGGGACCCTCAAATTGATACACATCAGGCCGCAGACCCGTATTTGATAAGATGTAGTCTCAGGGATCCCCATCTGATAAGAATTAGTTAATCCATAACTGTCTATAGTGGCAGATTAACAGTGAAGAGTGTGAAACGTTCTCTCATTGGGTTAACCTCTAGTCAATGAAATAACAGTGAAATTCAAATATTTCCCATTTTTCTGGGGACCCCCTGGAGCTCCCTCAAGGACCTCTGGGGGTCCCCAGTCCCCAGGTTGAGCACTGCTGCATGATACAACTAAAAAGTAAGCTGGTGGTATTTTATAGGCTGATTTCTGTGTTTCATATTTAGCTTTTTACAACTTTTAGGCCAATAAATAAAGGATGAATTATTTCACATCTGCTGGAACCAGCTGGAGCAGCTGTTCATGAGTTTAAACCTCGTTATACTCAACTTTATATAGAAACACTTTACACACAACACAGTTGATGTCATATAATAATATAATGTGAATCTAAGCTGATCACTGGGGTAGGAAATATAAACCCAAAGGGGAAATAGTAATGTAGTAACACCTTGTAAAACCACAAATCTTCATTTTTACATTTCTGTTTGTGTTCAGATTAAACAAACAACATATAATGTGTTAAAATAGTGAGTTAGAGAACTTTGAACGGAGGCATGCTAGCTGTTTCCCTCTGCTTTCAGTCTTTATGCTAAGCTAAGCTAATCGCCTCCTGCCTCCAGCTTCATACTTAACACACAAGAGCGGCAACCTGTTGATCTTCTCATGTAACTCTGCATATTTCCCAAAAATATTGAATATTTCCAACTGTTTCCAACCCTCAGTGTATCTAACAGCTTTGTTTTTTTGTCTTGTGTCTTGAGTATTTGTGCATCTAATATCCTGTTTCTGGCAGTTTTGGTGTTGTGTGAGTAAATTCACATATTGGAAAAATTCAACAAATACATTATAAAATAAATAAATTGAGGGAAAAATGTAAATTAATTGTGATTCCTATCATTGAGGTAGCATATATGTTTTAAAAAATGGGTCATCCAATAAAATAATTTAGATAATAACAATAGTAATAATAATTTTGATGGGTTCCCTCCATTACATAATAACAATAACTACTATTTTTATAGCACCTTTCACGTAAATTGCAATAAAAACACAACAGATCCCTTCTTGTGTGCAGTTGAGATCTTCTGTTGTTGCACCAGCAGCTTGTTTTTAATCCTCCTCTTGTTCCATGATTACGCGCGGCCGTTGCGGGGATTTAAGGGTTACAAGGACTCGTTAATTCTCATATCTGCCACACGGTGGGGACTGAAGGAGACTCCCCCGCTGCTGAGCTTCAGTCTGCAGACTCGCTGCTGCTGCCGCTGCTGCTGCTGCTGCTGCTGCTTTGTTGTTCCCGTCGAGCAGGAGGTCACTCAGTCCGACCAGCAGTCCACTCAGAGCGCACAGGAGCCGCACAGCTCTCCGCAAACACCGTCCAACTCTCCTCCGCAGTTTAGCGCAAAAACAGGTAAGTAACCCGCAACTCGGACTCCGTGAGGTGAAGATCCTGTAGACGGAAACTGCATGTCTTACTTATGATTTTTTTTTTTTTTTGCACACGAGGCGCATGTGGCTGCACGGGTGATTGGGTTCAGATTGATCCCCAGATCATCGATTGATTGGTAGTTTATGAAAACGGTCATATCCTCGAAGCTGTTTTATGAATGTAATTAACTGAACAGGGCTGATGATGTGGCGCATGTGGGATGATTTATGTATTTGAGTTTCACTATTAGACCACTTGTTACTTTGGGACTTTCTGAAATGTCAGTTTTCTGTTCAAATTGTACATGAAACATCTTATTTGGCAGCTCAGACATGCACTTATTATCTTTAAAGGCTCTTTTGGGAACTCCAACAAAAACTGATTAAAATGTGCACAACTCAAACTCTGATTAGTTAAGATTCAGCTGCAAACTCTTAAGATATTTAAACACAAACACAAGGCTGCTTTGGTTAAAAATAGCCGAGTTGATGCAAATAATTTGGTGCAAGCAGAAAGTGAAGGTAAAGTTTATCTGTCACTGTGAGGAGGAGGAGGAGGAGGAGGAGGAGGAGGAGGAGGAGGAGGAGGAGGAGGAGGAGGACTGGACTTTGTCCCTAAACTGGATTTTATACTCACACCTTCCCACACAGTTGCTGATTAAAGTTTTTAAAGGGGAATCAAGCGTTCAATATTTGCCAATGTGCAGTGTGTGAAGCCAGAATTTTCATGCTAAAAATTTTAGATTCAGTTTCTTTTTGAGTCATGAGGGTCCTAAAGCCTCTGAAACAGCATTTAGTTTCTGACCCCTCAAAACAAAGCAGTGTCTCATTTGTTGCAGATTGCCTGCAAGCTGTGATCAGTTCAACCACAATCTAATCTTTGCCTTTTTAATTTAAGAGTCCAGAGGAGGTAAAACTATCCGACATATCTCTAGAAAAAGGTAAAGATTAGAGGAAAGTCTGAAAAAATCAAGAGATGAGACGATTAATTGATAGTTTTGAGTCATTTTTAAGAAAAAATGTCCAAATTCTCTCATTAAAACTTCTCAAATGTGAATATTTTTTGGTTTCTTTAGTCCTCTGTGACAGAAAACTGAATATCTCTGGGTTGTGAATTGTTGATCAGGACAAAACAAGACATTTGAGAACGTCACCTTGAACCAGTGTCCACCATCTGCCGACATTTTACAGACCGAGTGACTAATCAGTTAATTGAGGAAACAATCTTTAGTTGGGGCCTTAATGATTCTGTGTAGCAGAAATGTTTCTGTTTGCTGTTAATCATCCTGTGGGCTGGTCTTGTGGGAACCAGTGATTTCAGACCATCATGTGACACTTAAAGTCTCCTTGAACTAATTTACAGAAACATATTCAATCAATCAAATGAATTGGAAAAAGGTGTAGAGAGGAAATAAAAGTTGGCTGTTTTTTAAGTGAATCTGAATTGCAGTTGATTGTCGGTTACAAAAACTCCAAGGTGGCATCTTTACATGTCTTGTTTTGTCGGACTAGCAGCCCAAAAACACCAAAATATTCAGTTTATAATGATATAAAACACAAAAAAGCAGCAAATTCTCACACTGGAGGAGCTGGAATTGATGGATTTTGGCTTTTTTGCTTGAAAAACGACTTAAAAGGGTTTCTCGGTTTATAGGGCTGCAACTAACGGTTATTTCTCAATGAACTGATTCGTTGTTTGGTCCATAAAATGTCAGAAAATGGTGAAAATTGTCGATCGCTGTTTCCAAAAACCCAAGATGACGTCTTCAAATGTCTTGTTTTGTCCCGACGGACAGTTTACTGTCACAGAGGACTAAAGAAACCAAAAAATATTCACATTTAAGACGCCGGAATCAGAATCAGAAAAATTGCAAATTTTCTTCTTAAAAAAATGACTCAAAACGATTCATCACAATAGTTGGCAGTTAATTTCATAGTTGGCAACTAATCGATAAATCGACTAATCGTTGCAGCTCTATACTGGATACAGAGAGGAAACTCCATCAGCGACTGACCCGTGTCTAAAATGTAATAAAAGATCGATACTGGCTCAAAAATTTATCAAACTTACACAACATCCAGTTTTCCTGCAGGGCGATCGACTGAGCTGTGTGCCCCCGTTTTTTTTTTTTGTTTTGTTTTTTTTTTAAAGCCGGGAGGGACTGTTATGTGTTTATGAGGACTGGTCTGCGTTACAGATGGAAATGTGGGTCAGTGTTATTGCATGGTGGCATCACAGCTCGGCCAACATTTCAGCTCGCTCCCCCTCCTGTGTCCCCCCCCCCCCCGCCCCCCCCCCCATCAGTGAATCTCTTCCTCAACATCTGAGGCTGTAAATCATTTCAGCTGCAGGGTGAGCTTCCCTCCAGCATGACCTTAATTACCTTTCCATACACCGGGAACAGAAAAGAGTGTCTTGTTGAATGGATTATGCTCTCTGCAGCAGTTAGCAGCTGTTGGCGGTTTAAGGTTTGGACGGCTGTCAGACAAGAAACTATAGAGTCACCTTCGCGAGCGCCGTACCAGTTTGGCTGCATTCTGAGACCTTTCGAACAGGATTAGTTTAACCTGACGCAACACGCCTTTTGTGTTTTAAAACGTAGGGGAAAAAAATAGTCAACAAACTTCTGTGCATCTTGGAGGAAGGAGAGCTGTGTTTGATGATTGCATGAATCCATAACCTGTTTACCCTGTTTAGTGGAATTGCCCTGAAGGTAATTATGGGTTTAATAAGGTTTGAGCCGCTCACATTTCTCCTCCACAAACAAACAACAGACTCGACTCAAGTAGAGTTTTTGCTCACAAATCAAAGGTTGTTGCTGTCAGATGAAACCACTTTTCTTCATAATGTCAACTTTTCTTAAATAGGAAAGTAAATCTGAGTAATCAGAGTTTCATAACTCACAGAAAAGGTACTTTTAAAGGGGAAATCTGGTCTATGTTTTTCTTTTTGTCAACAATAAGATAAGATCAAAACCAGCAATTAACTGATCTGCAAAGTGCTGTCTGTCATATATCTGATTCCTCTGTGTCATAGAGCTCCTTAAAACTATTAAAAACACCTCAGTGAGCAGCACTGATGCACTGAGTGACCTGTTCCTTCATTACCATGAACACATGCTGTAGTTTATTTTGAATCAATCCAACAGAAATACTCACTAGAGCACCAAATGCAGATTCATGCACCGCTGAAAAATAATATTTCCTCCTGTTTCAGTAAAGTTTGGTAGAAAACTACAGTGACCAGCTGTTTCTGAAATTACAGAGCGTTTAAAATAAATAAACTATTTATTTGTGACTCATTTAGTTGGAACCAGTCGTCTCGGAGCTGAGAGCCCCAGAAAGTATCGAGAGACAAACTTTTCATTGGATTTGTTGACAATAAGAAAAATAAAGACAATTGGAAGCTTTATTCTTTTTTTAATTTTGAAGTTAACAAAATGAAAGTGGCACAGGACCAGAGCTGCAGCGATGGATTATCATCATAATCAATTATTCTGATGATTGTTTCCTCAATTAATCGTTAAGTCTGTAATAGAGGAAAATCCCATCATCATCTCCTGGAGCTCACAGTGATGTCATCAAACAACAACAAACAACAAACAGGTCAAAACCCAAAGATACTCAGTTTACCTTTATTAGAGAAGACTGAACCAGACACTGTTAATATATGACTTAATCAATGATCAAAACTGTTCTTTTCAAATTGTCTTGTATTGATATTACACAACATCTATAATCTATAATATATATTGATGCCACATGATGAAAGTTTCAGTAAGGATACAAAACAACTTACATCTAAAGATATGAACACGTTTTTCTGCTAAATTTATTTCATCATTGAACAAAAGAAGCTGAAGTTCTTAAATATTAAATGTCGTCTAAACACAAGCAGCTGAACAGCATCAACTAAATAAAACTGATTAAAGACGTCAGCTTATAGTACTTTGGACACATTTTGGTCATTATTAAGGTTCAGTACTCGGCCCTATAATCCACCAATTGATTAACGACTAATTGTTCCACCATCACATGAGACAATGGCGTCGTATTTTCTCCTTTTTGGTTGTTTGTCAGCAGGAAATCTGAAACAAGGTCCAAATTGATTGATTTTCTTCAGCAATAATCTTCAATATTCAAGTTGTACCATCACTGATCACTAAAACTGAAACAATTAGTTGAATGATTGATTAGTTGATGGACAGATAGTCCAGCAGTCAACACTTTATTTCTATGTTTCAGTGTAAATATAAGTGATGGACACTTATTGGGTTCTTTTAAAAAGAAAAAACATCAACAATGACTGGTTCCAGCGTCTGAAATGTGAACATTTCCTGATTTTCTGAGTCTTCCAAGATAGTAAAACTGATTATTTTTGGTTTTTAGGCTGCTTGTTCGGACAAAACGAGTAATTTCAATATGTTAATTTGGGCTCTGAGAAAATGTGATGTACATTTTTCAGTAGCTTCTAACATTTTAAAAACCATATGATTGATTTTTAATTGAGAAAATAATCTGGAGATCGATAATTACAGGAAAGAATAGTTGCAGCCTTAATTAAGAAATAGAAAATATAATAATAGACTGACTCAGATACAGCAGAGTCAGCTCTGATACTGATGTGTGGTGATGAGTTCATGTGTCAGAGGAAAAAGCAGATTCGTTCAGGTTCAGCTGATGTTTGCATCATGAAACGCAGCAGATTCTCTGTTTACATGCTTCATGTCGTGGGAGTGAGCGCTCCAGTTTGAGTCTAAACAAGCATGAGATTTTTTTTTTCCCCCCTTACTTGAAGGGATTTGGGACGATTCCTTTTTCCCACACCTCCCCTCACCGCTGCACCTCCCCTGCTGCAGCGTCATCATGGAAACCTGCACAGCTTGCTCCTTTCATTTGAGTGGGAATAGAGTCGTCTGGGAGGCCCGAACTGGTTTTGGCACTGGAGTGATCAAACATTGAATTAATCATGGTGGGCGGGATTCACTCACTGACAAGCCCAGGCAGTACCTCTCTTTGTTGTGGTGACACCCCCATCCCCCCCCCCCCGACCAGTAGTCCACAACCCAAAGATATTCATTAGTGGGAGATTATTTCTGTTGATTGATTTAAGCTGAAATTTAAGCCCAAATTCTCACAATCTGACTGTCAACCAATCAGAATACACTTGCTGGTTTGACATGTTTTAAGTGCAGTTTTCTGAATAAAGTTTAGAGGAAGAACACACTCGTTAATACATTCATGACGCACACAAACCAAAACGATGGTGGAGGTGAAGTTTATGTGACTTTGCTGCAGATGGATGACGAGCTGACGTCATCTTAGCGCTACGATTCGCCACATGTTGATCTCACGATCTGACAGCCTCAAACTGATACCGCAGTCTGACACCGATTGTGACCAAGATTTTATTAGAGCTGTCTTTGTGCAGCGTGACGTGCAATGAAAATTATACGAGCTTGGTGTGAAGGCGCTGTGTGAGCTGCATACTGGACCACGATTGGTTCCAAACTAGTTGTGATGATGTCACAAATCCTGCTCATAGATGCATGCCTTAAAGACATGAAAACAAACTCTGCAAAGAGAACAACATCCTACTGAATAATTGCTGGTTTTATTAGTCGTATATGATTGTAATCTGAATACTTCTGCTGTTTTCTGGATATTTTCCACTATTTTTTGACGTTTTATAGACTAAATGATTAATCAATTAATCTGTTAATATCTTCTATTTCAAGCCAAATATGTTGCAGATTAAATGACAACAACTTCTAAATTTAAAAAGCTGAAAGTTTTGTCATTTTGCTTTAATGTAAGTGATATTTTTGTAATCACACCTTTTTTTTTTCCCAGTCTGAGCTGCTTCCACACTGTGTAGATCTGGTCGTGTAGCTCAGGGCAGCTTTACATTGTCTGAAACGCACCTGAAAAACGTCTCAGGTGTCTCTGAAAACAAGATCTCACGGTGAGAAAGAGGCATCTTTCAAACGGACGCGGCTGTGTGTTTTTTTTGTATTGTTCTGAGGAAATGTAAGGCTGGAGCGGCCCTCCGTGTGTCGAGTTTCCCCTTTTGTTCCTGGAGAGAAAATAGTGTCTGAAAGCTGCCTTTGTGTCGGTGGCTGCTCTGAGCGGGACCCTGCGAGGAAAGAGGGAGGGCGTGTGTGTGGCGGGGTGGTTGTACTATTGAGAGGGTGGGTGTGTGTGTGTGTGTGTGTGTGTAAGAGGGGTTGTTGTCAGGTGGGGAAAAGACATGGAGGGGCGTTGTCAGTGTATTGTGTGTATTTTGGTCTCTTAGCTTAAGCTATTGAATGGTTAAGACCAAATATGGAGTATCATACAAATTATATGCTTCAGAAGAGGCCTTTTGTGCTCTTGTTGGAGTAAGAAAATCTTCAGACAGCTTAAAAATATTTTAAATTGGCCCAAATATATAAGATGATATATTTTTTTCTGGAGATTACATTTGAATAAGGGTTGAAAGGGGTTTTCATGGACAAGATAATTACGTGTCAACGACATCAGATATTCTTTTTGAATGGAGAGAGTACAACTGTGACTCTGGCTGCTCCAGAAAGTGTTGCATTATGGGTTGTTTGTAGCCTTAAAGGATAAGTCTGGCAATTTTCTATGTTTTCTTTTTGTCAACAAATCTCAACAGTATTTGAGAACAACAGTATTGTGTTTGTGTGTGTGTGTGTGTGTGTGTGTGTATCCAAAGCCGTTGTTGTCCGTCAGCGAGCCACACCGCTGCACTGGGTGACGTGTTCCTTCATCATGAAGAGTTTGGTTACGTTAGTTTGTTTAGAAACGGCGCCAAAGACTAATAACAGTGTGGAGTTTTCAGTCTCTGGACATCAGTTCTGCGTCATGCAGACGTCACTGAGCACTTGCAGGAACGTGGTTCTGTTTACAGCTTCGTTAGCTTGTTGTGCTACATATCACAAATTCTTGACTGTGTACTTAAGTTGTTTAAGAAATTTACAGTGTAGCGCAAAGTCAAGAGGTTGTGATGGTGATGAAGATGATGGTCCTGTTTACACCTGGTATTAACATGCGTCTCGGGTGATCTGATCACAAGTGGACAGCTTTAAGTACGTCTGTTTACACCTGGCGTTAACATGCATCCTGAGTGACCACTTATGATCCAATCTCACTTTCCCGCTCTGTATGCAAATAAACACGGACATCATTCCCGTCCGTGGCCCAGACCACCTCCGAATGTGGTCTGAGTGATTGGATCTCAGTCTGCCCTCAATGCGTCTTGGGTACGTTTGCACCTGTATTTAGAGCCTGAGACGGATGTTAATACCAGGTGTAAACAGGGCCGATGAGAGGAATAAGATATATTAGGCTTTGGACACACACGATCGTTGCTAGTTTGGCTCCAAACATGAGATTTGTTGACAATGAGAAAAATATAGAAAATTGCAGCCTCATCCTTTAAAACCACAACTTTCCATTTCTTTTTTTTGTACGGATTAAACAAACGAGATATAATGTGATAATCACTGAGCTTTAAAGGTGCTCGTAGTTTGATCTTTGAACTTTGGGCTGAGAGAGGCTAGCTTGCTTCTAGTCTTCATGCTATGCTATGCTAAGCTAATCTTCTGGCTCCAGCTCTATACTTGATGCACAGACATGATGGTGTTATCAATCTTCTCGTCTAACTTTGGGCAAGAAAGTGAATAATTGTATTTACCAAAATGTCAAACTATTCCTTTTATAAAAAGGAAAATGCTGAGGTGACCCCATAGCACGTGCCTGGTTCGAAAGAAAAACAGCAAATCATCACATTTGACAAGCTGCAACCAGAGAAGATTTTGCATTTTTGCTTGAAAAATTATTGAAACATTTGAAGCAACAATTTTCTATTGATCGACTAATCAATTAAACCGTTGCAGCTCTACCTTTAGATAGAAATTATAGTTCTTAATCTGGTGATTTTTGGTCAATGTGTGAAATTGTGGCCCGTTTGTTACAGGGATAGTTAGTGGTCGTGTCTATAATGTGACTTCCAGGGCATTAAATGTTCATCTGCAATTTTCTGTAGTGGTCCCAGTAATATTTGCTGGTAAAGTGAACTGAAGTAGCATCACATGACATGGTTAAGCTACGTTTGAGTAAAAAAAAAAACATAAATGCAGTTGCAAGAACAAAACTTTCCACTTATATCTTGGGATGTTTGATTTGAAAGGGAACTTATTTTAATTCTGTTCTTTCATCTGTTTCACTCTGCGGATGTCTCGCACCCACCTGGTCACAGCAATCACAGTCAAATCAAGCGCACCTGCAGAGCGGCCGGCCCACACTAAACTGATATAACAGCTACATGAGTCTCATGTTTTACCTGCAAGACTCGTGTTTTAATGCTGTTGTTCATCGTTTGTGATGTGAAAACGTCATAAATAAAAAGTATTAGTTCAGTTATAAATCTAAACGCACCGCGGAGCGTCTCTCCTGCTGAGAGTCGATCACACTGGACGGTAGACGAGGAGACGCAGAGACGCGTCTGTTTAAACGGGAGTTTAACCGACTTCTCTGCATTTAACACCAGAGCTGAGAGCGTCAGAGCTTGGAGCAGAAACACAGTCGATCTGCTGTTGTCCGCTTCCATCATCTCTCACCGATTCATTTTGAAAGAACAACAGCCAATGGGGGAACTCCAACCCTTGGCCAACCGACAAACTTCATCACTCACTCAGTCACGGACAGGCGAGGTTGTAGGGCTCCTCTGTAGCCGGTCCAACTAAAAATATTAAAGCACTTCTTTGGGTCTATGTGCCTTTTTTGGAAATAATAGCTGAGAAATGTTTTGTTCCTTCAGTCGTGTCAGATAAACCCTCGCTTTGTTTGTGCTAATATGAGATTTAAATTTCAGGCTACAAATAGATTCTGAGCTGTTATGAAAGGAGCAGCGAGGGAAGAGTGGAAACAAAAGAGTTGATTGTTGTTGTTGTTGCCCCCACGCACCTCCCGCACATTTCTGCATGAGTCAAAGAGTGTGTAAGCAACGTGGACCCGATGTGCTACAGATGCTGCTCACTAACACTGTACAACTGTCAGTCCTGTCTGTCACATGACCAACCGTCAGCTCCAGACAGTCAGGAGTTAAGAGAAACCGTCTCCTTTTATAGTGTGACGGTGCTTGTTTCTAAGAGTTTTAAATCCAAACTCTCATATTAACACCAACAAAATGACAAAACAACGATGTGCAGAAGTTCAACTCATAGCGAACATCACATGAACATCTGCCCCGTCACAGATTCCAGTGTTGTTTCAAGTGGCATCAACGTCTGGAACCTACAGCTGAAACAATTAGTCATTTAGTTGATAGATGTAAAATTAATCGGGGGGTGATAGATATAGATATTAGATAATGGATTAATCTCTTTTAGGCAAAAATACAAAAAAATCACTAGTTGCAGCTCCTCAAATATGAATATTTGCTGGTTTTCTTTGTCTTCGATGACAGTGAACTGAATTATTTCGGGATTTGGACAGTTTGTCAGAAGAAACAAGTAATTTAAATATTTCTAGAGTCGCAGCGATTAGTCGATTAATCGATTTACAGAAAATTAATCGGTAACTATTTTGACAATAAGTTTATCGTTTGTCCCCTTTTAAGCAAAACTGCCAAACATGTTGATTTTAGTTTCTCAGATATGAGGATTTGATGCTTTGATGAATTAAATCAAGAAAACAACCAGCAGATTAATCTAAGTCTGCAACTAACGATAATTATCAATATTGATTAATCTGCTGATTATTTTCTTGATTAATCTATTTATCGTTTAAGTCTTCGGTGATGTCGTCAATGCGCCTGTTTTGTGTTTGAGAGTCAATTTACTGTCATATATGACAACAAAAAACAGTTTCATCACATTTTAGAAACTGGAACCATCAAATGTTTAACCATGAAACGATTAATCGATAATCGTTGCAGCTCTAGATTAATCGTTAAAAATAACTAAAACAATCTTTAGTTGCAGCTATAAATATTTCATCTTGGGTTCTGTGATATTTTGATGGTCATTCTCCTCTGTTTCCTGATGTTTTACAGAACAAACCACTAATATATAATAATATGTATAATGTGTAGTATAGTAGTCGCAGCCATAATCCAACAGTTTATATTTTTCTTTTTCCGGGACAAATGTTTAGCAGATTAAACTTTAATGGAACATTTGTCGATCATTCGGCAGTGCGTCAGTGTGGGTGGTATTTTTCCACTCACACGTTTTTTTTGTCAGCCAGTTTCAAGTTGTCAGACGGAGCTTGACGTTAACTTGCTGCCAAAAAGATGCTGTAAACAAAAATATGTGACAGTTTCCCCAAGAAAAGAGTTGATAAGAGAATTATTAGTGTCGGATTATTGACGGGGAATCAGAGCGAGACATCAAGCAGCTCAGAAAAATGAAAACAGAAGAATGAAACAGAAAAAAAAGTGGTTTCATGTTGACTGTGACGGATTATCTGTTGAACAGCAGCACGCCGCCGCCTGATAAATGTAGCGTCACTGGTTTTTACTGTGTACGGACCAGTTTTGACGCACTTTCCCATCCGAGTGGTGGAAGTGTGTCCAAACTTTTGACTGTTACTGTCTACAGAAAGAATTAAAAACAACGGAGAGACCTAAAAGTGATGTGAAAAGTGACAGCATTAGAGTCCATAATAACACCATCTGTCACCTGTTGAATATTTGAGACGCAGCTCATCAGTTCGGATGCGACGGCCGGCTCGGCAGCATTTTCCTCTCAGGAGTGTGTGAAAGTGAAACCTTGTTAAACATACAAGGGAGACATTTTCTCAGGACACATGAGGGAATGTGGCAATAGAACAGCTGCTCACACAATTGCAAAATAGAAATGAAGTTTATTTGGCCTCATGAATCGGTAATTCCCAGTATATTTCAAATATTTACAATAAACCTCACAAGACAGGAAGAAGAGGAGGCTGAAACAAAGACTGATTTGTCATGTAGGGAATGTAGGGAGGCGCATTTGGTGACTAACAATTAGTTTTATTATCGATTTAACCTACTACTTATCAATTTATTGATTTATGGTCTAGTCTATAAAATGTGAAAAAATGATGAAAAACTTAGAGCCCAAGATGTCGTTAGTTATCTTGTTTTGTCCGATCAACAGTCGAAAACCTAAAAATATTCAGTTTACAAACAGAAAAACAGAAAATCCACATTTGAAAAGCTACAATCAGAGGATTTTTTAAAAATTTGAAACATCACTGGCACGATAAACTGATCCGATAAAAACACTGCCAATAATTCTTTTGATTGACTAAATCGTTTCAGTTCTTGGTGACTAACTTGAAGACTTAATTCAACTGGAAAGTAAAACCAAGACCCTTCCAGTAGCTACTGGTTATAGCAAAGTGAGAAAACGAGAACCGCAAATTGGCAATCACACGGAAAGTTTCTGATCTCTTTTTTTAAATTGGATTTCTTTGAATTTTTATGTATTTATAGCTGGAAACATGAGATGGCAGCTGGGAAACTAATAAAAACTCATGCAGATCCGTGTGAGACAGACAAAGAGAAACTTGCTCTTATCTTTAGTTTCCTCATTGAGTGTTGAGTCATTCAGTGCAACTGAAGCTGTGTTGTTGTTGTGCCTGGTACAATCAGAGGCTTTGGAAGGAGGAGGAACAGACAGGCAGAAGTGGAAAAGTTTATTTATTAACAGAATTAAACCAAATGGCTCCACAGGGAGCTCAAGTTGTTGAATTTCTCCAACAGAATCCAAACAATGCAGCTCCACAATTATCTGGGTTTTTATATCCAGTTTTGGGCATCGCAAAGAGTTTCTAATGTTTCTATTCGTCACATATTCCACTGGACGTTTTAAAAGTGTTGCACGAGTTTAAAGATTGATTATAGTTTTAGTGGAATATATTTAAGTAATATACCAACTGAACTGAAAGCTCATGACAAATATCTTCTCAAAATATTTCTTTTAACAAGCAAAAAAGTAATCACTAATATGCAACTAGTGCAATTTGTGCATTTGCAGTTGCAAAATAAATTATAAGATGGATAGATTTGACTTTTCTTTTGTTAAATTTGTAAAATATTGTATTTAAATGTGGATATGGCACAATAAAGAAGAATAACCTTGTCTAGCCTTTAAATATAACTGGATAAAGACAATCTGATGTGCAGACATTACGTACCACAGCAAGTCAAACCAGATCTTACATTTAGCTAAAAGTAAAATGGATCTATAAATGGATCCGAGTGGTACATCACATTAGTAACATGACGTCTGAACTATAAAAGTCAAACATGTAAAACCTGAATCTGTCTCTCCACCATCAGTTACAGCAGCTTTGTGTTGTAAAACCTCTAAAACATATCGACACAAAGGAAAGAAGAGAACTGAAAGTTGAATCACACCTTGCAGGAGGAAAATATAACTTTCACCCTCCAGGTGTTCTTGGAAAGAGACAACGGTGTTTCCTCCGTTCAGTGAATCATCTTTGTCCACACGTTCACCTGCTGTGTTCTTTTGTTTGTTTTTAATGCATCGATGCCGTCTTGGACACCGGTTGAATGTTTGTGTAATGGAATATGTGACAGAAGCTGGAGATATAAAACCCAGATAACTGTGGAGTCTTTGTATTCTGGAGAAATTCAACAACCAAAGCTTCCTGTGAACCTAAAAAGCTGAAGTACGTTCATATTATATAGCTGCTTTTTAAATTTCATTCTGAATCATAATAAATAAACTCTTCCAGTCCTCTGTATGTCTGTTTGCCCCTCCTCAGAGCAAAAAAAATTACCTTGTTTGCAGGCAAATGTGTCCTGCCAACAGTTTTACAGAATCTTTTATAATAGTCGTTTATTTAGAAAAAATAAAGATATAAACTTTGAAAGTCTCCACAGATTAAAGGCACACGCTGTAGACGTGAGCTCAGGCTGGAGTGTAGCAAATGGCTTTGTCCTGCGTTGCAAAAGTACATAGTTAAATCAACTAAAGAGCTAAACGAAGCATCAAGGAGACTGAATGTGTCAAAAAGAAAATGGGGTTTACCAGGACAGTTATCAGTCCCTCCAGGACTTCACAGTTTTTATTTATTATTGCGGGCAAAAATGTTTGATTTTGCAGCAGCTTTTCTGAAAAATTGCAATACAATTTGCAATGTTTTATGTGCTCTTTTTGCGGTAAAATTGCAGGAATTGGGAAAGCAATACTGCAATTTCTTTTCTGCAGTACCGTTAGTGGCCACCAGGACAAGTTGGTGGCGGCGGCGTATCCAACACACTCAATGCTTTTCTGTTTTTAGCCTCAGCTGCGTTACTGCCAACCTCCACATTTATTAAATCGCATCTCGATATTCTTCGGACATAAAACGCTTGAATGATGAGTGTAAATGGAGCCTCAGAGTAGCTCGACCCAACTAAAACCTGCGCGGGTGATCAAGCCCTCGATAACAGTCGTGTTCAATTTGATGCTGTGCAGAAGAAGAAGAACTTCACTGCTGACTGTGACCACAACAAATAAGAGAAAATATAGAGGCAATAAACTGAAGGTTCATAGGTGTGTTCAGCTGGGTGTGACTTCTCTAATTATGAAGTTTAGAAGACGGTTAGTGAAGTTCGTTAAACCTCATTTGATGTCACCTACAGCGTCAGTCAAGTCTGGACACACTTTCTCATTCTAGTGAAAGGGAAGGTGTGTCCAAACATTTGATTTGTGCTCTGAAGTACATTCTTTCTCATACATTTGAAACCTTTCTAAATAAAAATGTTTATTAGAAAAGTTTAGAAAAGTAGGTGAAGTTGTGCCAGAAATGTCATCATCCAGAGGACTTTACTGAGTGACTAAAGTGAGATCAGAGATGATTCACACTATGAACAGTAGGATAACAGTTTGGAGGACACTGAATGTTTTGTTTTTCTTTTTTTGGAGTCAAGAAACTGCCCAGACTTGACTACAGCGGTGTTGACAGCAGCGCTGGCTCACACTTCCCTCTTGCTCATCTTGAAAGTGAAATTCAGTTACACATGTCGTATAATTAGCGCAACACCTGGGAGGTTTCTTGGCAGCTCAGGAGAGCTTCAAATTAGGAAATGTGTTGTGGTAAATGAGAGAGGCCAGCTTCTCTCTGTGTGTTCTGGAGAAGCTCTCAGTCTCTCACTTGTGTTGAAGTAGTTTCTGTATTTGTGAGCTGACCGACTGACCGGCTGCATCACTTCAACACACAGCGGTCAATACTGAGCTCTGTGTGCTAACTGGGACTCAGGAAGGTCAGAGAGGACAGACAACCCAGTTTCTAAGTCTGTGTGAACTGGGTCAAAAAAAAAAACCCCTCTGACCGGACTGATTCTACCTGTAGAGCTTCAGTTTGTGTCCAAGAATCATTTTTAGACTTCACCTTTCTTTTTCAACAGCACATTCATAATATTTACAGCCTTCATATGTGCTCCAGACTGTGTAGAAGCTCTTTGCAGAAAAAAATTGAATTGTTCTTTGACTTCTACACATTTGACATTTGCATTTTTTTTGGTGTGAACAAGCAGAAGCTATAAATAGCATCTTCTTTATTGTTTTTATTTAAAAGACATTTTTAAAAAGTTGCCATATTCAACAACTTTTGGCCGATAAATTAATTGAAACATCATGTACATTCCTGATGCAGACATGCTGCTGTTCTCTCAGCAGCTGCAGCACAAAGTGTCTCCGTGGCACTTTTTAAATTCAACAGAGCCTTTGTTACAGGACAAGAAACATAAAAATGCTTTTGTCATGTTAACAACTTTCAGTTTTGGTATTTAAAGCTGGGAGGGAGCCTTGAAGGCACCATCATGTTGTTTTGAAGGATAAATCTGGAGAAATGATTTGGCATAAACATTTCTTATTGTCAACAAATCCCAAAAGACCAAAACCCAACAGTGAATTCGTCCTACTAATTATTGTAGCCTGGTATATTTTATTGCTCTGTGCCATATTTGTCCCAAAACTGTTAAAAAGTCATCAGTGAGACGTGTTGGGCCACATCAAAAACTGACACAACAAGATTCACCCACACATGTTCACAAAATAAGCAGTTTATGACGCAGGAACTATTCACAGCGCCAGTTGATTACTGTACATAGCAAGCTAACGGCTAACACATTAGCAAACCAGGACTATGCTAGCACTGTTCAGCCATAATGGCTCCTCAAGCTTCTTTCTATTTCTACTCTAGTGGTTGTTTTTTTTTGGTTATTGTGGCCAAAAATGTTTGATTTTGCGGCGGCTTTTTTAATGTTTTATTTGCTCTTTTTGCAGTAAAATTTTGGGAATTGGGAATAATTGCAAGCAAAGGAAAATAATGCATGTTATTTATTTATTTATTTTAAACTGCTACCAAGTGAAGAGTCTTATGTAATCACATCCTTGGATAAAAGCACACTGCATATCACAGAAACTACTATGTTTCACTGCTAATATTGACATTTATTTTCTGAACATTAGAACCATGGACTCAAAGTTATATTAAAAAAGAAAATACTTTACTTGAATTCCATTTATGAGCCTTTATTAAATAAACTTTTCAACATTAGCACCAAAAGAAATCAGTCAATAATGCCATTAAAATAAATCCTTTAACATAAAAAATACAGTCCGCTATGGGCCTTGATGCAGCCGCTTCGGTCACAGTGATTTGCCTACATAGTTCATTCATTCGTTCATTCATTCATTTATCCATTATTCATTCATGTAGACGTTTCTTATGCTTCGCAGTAGAAAACTGACTGTCCAGTGAAGATTTCTGCTCTTCTACAATGTTATGAGGACAAAAATGTTTCCACCTGAATGTGCACCTGAATCCTTGCTGAATGTGCGCTGTGATGACCACAACACGAAATGCAACAGTTGGTCCAAATCACAAGCGACTGTTGATTTCGCCATTTCATACCGCAAATATTGTCAAGATTTCTTGAATTTGCATTAATAACTGTGATCGCAAAAATCGCAATTTCCTGAAGGGACTGAATAGTTGCTTCCCGCTGGCATTTTGTTCTTAAGACTGAACATCATTTTATACAAGGAAGAGTATCATTGACTAATCAATGCAGCTCTAACAAAAATGAAACTAAACATTTTTGAAGCGTTTTTAAAGATTAATATCTTCAGGATCCAATGTGTTCGGGGCTGAGAGCCACAGACAGAGTAGAGACTTTAGAAAGTGAAAGAGAGACGGACTCACACATTGCTGGTTTTGGTCTTTTCATGGGATTTGTTGACAAAAACGAAACTATAGAATATCACCAGCCTTGTCCTTTAACTCTGCATAAGATCTTGTCTCTTGCATTCGTGCCACTTTTTGTTTCACTTTTTTTATCTATGGTTAAATCCCTACCTACTGATTTTTACTGCTCCTGTGTTGTTACAGTAAGCATTTTTAAAGTTCTAGGTTTGAAAACGAACCTCAAAGAACCTACTGAAATTAAGTGTAATTTGTGGTTTCAGTCTTAAAAAGTGGCGTGTCTCCTTTCAAACGCTTGCTGTTTAGTATCAGAGGCTGACCTGGTCTTTGTTAAGGCTTCAGCCTGCTCTGTTTATAGTCTATAATACCTTCCATCTGGCTTTACCGAGACCATTTGCCAAAATGTCTTTCCCATTGCATATTCTCTTCCTCTGTCATCCCTGCAGGTGCCCCTCCCATCCCTACCAGTCTCTGAACTGGCACAGGCAGCGTTGTAACAGTAACCCATTTACAGTGATGGGGAATGTGGGTCGGATACACGGGCACTGTGCTCACGCTACAGGGCTTCACTGCCAGGAGGAAAAATCCAGCCTGGCCTCCATATTTCACCCAGATTTTCATAGATTTATTGGACAGTAAGAGGCCATTACTGTACAGAGGAGGAGAGCAGGGATGGTTACAGGGAAGTGAAGAGAATGTGGAAAAATTACTGAGAGAGAGAGATGCTGTGTTCATGTCAGGCTTGATTTTTGTAAATATGATTCATCAACATTTTCCTATTGCAGAATGCAAATAGTAGTGTAGCAAATAGTAGCAATTTTACGGTGTTTTTTGTTGGATTTAATAACTTTGTGTCTGCATTCAGATATAAAAAAAAATCAAAATTATTCATAATTTCTGTACAGTTTCGCTCTGATAGCTAGTTACATTTGGATCTGGTTCCCAAATGGCAAAGTGTCCCCATTCGCTGAGCTCCAACGCAAAAAAATCTCCTTCACATGCAAGTATGTGGAAAACATTCAGGCAGCAGGCTTGTCATCTTTTGACAGTGTGTTTTTTGGTTATTTCTATACTGTTATGATATTGGATATCTCTGTTAAACGTGGTCAAAGTTCCAAATCGTGAGGTGAATGTATGTAGAAATGCTGCCTGCAAGTCAAAAGTCAGGGCCTCAGCCTGCTCTAATCGCTCCGTTTGTGATGTTTTCTTCTACCTTGCTGACGAGCTGACGTCGGCTCGTCGCAGAAGCTCATAAACAGCCGTTTGTTCTGTAGCTTATGTTGTTGTTTTCTAAGGTTTTTCCATGTGTTGTTCATATTGTCCGCTCTCATATTCCAGATCTGATTCGAGCTTAAACATGTACAGATGTATTTGAGAAGTTGACAAAAAGAAGTGATATCCTGCTACTATAGTTTGTTTATGCAGCCTAATACTTCCAAGCAAATTCCCTCCATATCCTGGAATCAGATTTAACTTCTTGTTTTGCATGTGTGAAATCTTTTTGATTGTTTTAAGTGATTTTTGTATTCTGTTTTTATTGATACTGGAGGGAAAATGCTCTCATTGATATCAGGATATTGACTCCAGGCAGCCTTTGTCCTGCCCTACATTATACTGTAAATTAGTTGTATCTGGATCTGAGGGTTTGTGTAAGTCAGAGAAACCGCGGGAGGTCAGAGGGGGTATTGACCCTCCTCCTCCTCCCGTGCTCACAGATTGAGGTTGGGATTGTGCTGGTTTTGCGGGTGTAATCCTGCAGATTTGTGCCCCCCCTTAGTCCTTGATCATGATCAGCCAGACCAGCTTAGACACTGAGGTCTTTCGGTTCTGTAGCATCTGTCACCTCGTGTTCACATCGAGCTCATCACCAAACAAATCTACACACTCGTGCTCTGACTTGTGGTACAGCTAAACCACATCTCTCCCACACACAATAACTTCTCTCCTGCTCTAACCATCATTTGCATGTCTCTTGTTCATGTAAACTTGTAATGTGACTGTTATGTTTCATGTTTACAGATCCGGCACCATGGGGAAAGGCTGCATGACAGCGACCAAGTACTTCCTGTTCCTCTTCAACCTCATCTTCTTTGTGAGTATTTATTTTATTTATATGGTTTGAAGTACAAACAAAATACACAATACGATCATAACAGAACAATAAAACCCAGCAGGGACAAAGTACAACTTACATTACATTACTGATTAACTTTTAATAACAGATGAGATTTAGCTTCATTAATGATTCATGATAAAATGTCATTAAAGGAGAAATCCACCTTAAAACATCAAACACAGAGTAAAAAAACTTCTCTACTTCATATTTTCCTTATTTGTTTTCACCAAATGTAGTGACTTCATGTGTATTTCCAGCAACTGTTAAGTGTTAAAACATGAACTATAAATAAATGTAACACATATTAACTATTTCAACATTTATAATAACATCAATAATTTATAATATTAATAATGCAGTTTTAATAAATTAGATAGTCTGACTTTTTTTTCCAGTTGTTGTTTTGTTATTGTCAAATACTAAATAGTCGTGTGTTATCAGCCCAAATCAAACAAACAATCACCTTGGCTGCAGCTCCTCCTCCGTCAGTCAGTGCATTCAAGCATTAAAGATGACGTTGTTTTGACGGTGTTCAAGTATAAAAGGAAATATAAGTTAATATAAAGTTGGATCAGACTGTTGTGAACAGCTTGAGAGCAGCGTCGAGACAATCCAATGAACTTTTCATTCATGTTCTGGTTCTGTTTCTCAGAGTCTTAATTACAGTGTAGATGAAGTGTTTGTCGCCTTGTTACCATGGCGATACGCATTTCCTCTCTGTCTCTGTTGTGGAATTGAAGTCTTTGGTTTGAGGTTAAGAGTTTCTCAGCAACCTGCCAGACGGATGTGATACTGTGTGCGTGTTTTGGATTTCTTCTCTTACTCGTCCTCTATAGGAATATACTGTACGATCTCCACAGCTCGTGCTTCTCATGTTGTTGTCATTGTCCTTTGAGTCTTATTATACTCTCCTCAAAAATAAACAGAAATCAGACTCTGAGAAACTCAACAGGTCATCTGACAACACTTACATCTGTTTTGAAGACATGTCAGACGTCCTTATAGACTCTTCAGCCCCGCCAGAACCAAAAATAACTGAGCTGAACACGGCTGTATTTACCACTGAGGACCTCGGTATTTTCTACAAGGAATTTGTCTATTTTTAGCAACATTAGAAGGAGCACTTGACATTTTACAAATTAAAGTTACACAAGGTGGTCTTTTATAAGGCTGATAACAATACTTTTTGGACTTTTTAAACTATAGATATTCTGAGATAGATATGACTGTTTTACAGACATCAAAGTCCTTGAAACTTTGACTTGACTGCTGTGAGACTGGATTTACTTTAGGCTTAAAGACTTGAAAGCCAAAACATTTCAGTTTCAGGTTTCGACCTTGTAAAGTCCTGAATCAATAAAAAATGAATAAGACCTTGAATATTTAACAGTCAGGTCTGTTACTGAACTAAACAACTTGCCTCTTGACTTTCAATCTGCTCATTTAAAACTTGACTTTAGGACTTCAAAACATCTTTTTTTACTGGACTTCTGTTTACAAAAACAGAAGCCAACTCAGGACAGTCTCTGTGTTGCGTTAAACTGTTTGCTGCAACACGTGTCTGTGCTGGTGACTAAAGAGAAATCTCTCTGTCTTCAGCTCTCAGTACTTCTGTAACTTCTAACTGAATTTCTGTGGTTTGGAGTTTAGTTTTACTCCTACTACTTTGATATATCAGCTTTATTTTTCTGTTTACTGAAGGCTTTCATCTGTATCAGAGCTATGGTAAGATGCAGAGTATTTCCTGGCAGTGCTTCACATCAAAGGTTTTCGGTGAACCAGCGGGAAGCTTTCATTGTGGAAAATAATTTGAAGATGAATCTATGCAACAAGATATGGAAAATTTCTGTACAACTGTATTAACGGATCAGTTTTAAATCTTGCAGGCAGAAACAGCCACTGAGAGATGTTAGCTGAGCTGCAGAGAACAGCACACCTCCAACACATCAACAGTGCTTTTTACTTTGCCGTCCTGTGCTGTGGAAAAACATTCGTACTCTGTCTGCGCAGCTGTTGCTGTATCCCCACCCGTGATAAAAAACGGCTGAAATCAAACTGCTTGTTTTTTTGTCTGCAACTTATCTGCTCTGTAAATCGCTTGTTCTTTGTTCTTTGAGAAAATTAGAAACCTAAAGGTAGAAATTTATGTTTCAAATTCTTTGATTTGATGACGGCGCCCCCTACTTTTACATTTTTTCAATTAAATACTGTTCAATGATCCACTTACGTAGCTGGAGTCCTTATTTCCATACAGCAAATCAAATGCATAAAACAACAACGTGCCTATTATTGGCAGAGCAGACGGTCACACTGAGCCTGATAGCATCCTGCTACACAGCACAAGACTCCAAAGACTCTTTCCTGCTAAAGTCTCCTTCTTATCTAACTTACAAACATGAACACACGTCTTGTCCTGCACCTTAGCTTGTTGAACGAGCCACCAAACAAACATTTACCGGGGAAAAGTGCGACGCTAACGTCAATTAGCAGGTTAGATAGCTAATTCGCTGCTCAGCACATTAAACAGCATGTAAACATACCTGAAAATGACGTTTTGTCGTCCTTCGAAATCCCTGTTCGCGACACACTGTTTGTCCATGACTTGTAGCTACAGAAATTTGTTTACTTTGTCTTCATTCATACACCGGTAGTCTGCCAGCTGCTGTCAATCAAACACAGACACCGACACGCCCCTCCAGCAAACTGAGGCATAAAATAGTATTCTGATATTTCCCCATTTTGATGACTAAATGTGATTTCAGTTGGACTTTAAAAGAAGCACACTACTGCTGTTAATATAAAACTGTATAAAACCGATCTGTGAGTTGATTGTGTTGTTACCTTACATACGCAGGAACACAAACCTGTTAAAGTGTATTTCTGACTTTTCTGACCCGTCCGTGTGTTTCTCCTCCAGCTGTTCGGGGGCGTCATCATGGGCTTCGGACTGTGGCTCCTCCTGGACAATCAGAGTTTCATAGTCGTCCTGAGTAAGTGCCTGTATCGGATTTAATGTAATTTTCCTTTCAGTGAAACCGAGGAATGAACGGAGCAGATCTGTGTTTGACTGTAAAACTGAAGACTGTCTCATAAGTTTATTTTCTTTATTGTTGATAGATTAACGATGGGCAATGTAATTCACTTGACCTGTTTCTTTTTATTTGTGTGTTTTGAAACAATTATCACTTCAGTGAGGTCAGTTATCTGTGTCGGTTGTTTTGATTGAACCGTCGTCACTTTGTTCTGGATTTTAGTGCGATGACTAGTGAAGAACAAATAAAACAAAACGGCCAGTATATTTTTTTTCCACTGGACTCTTTACACTAATCCACTTGTAGAGCGCATGTAGGCCAATACAAATGGAGCCATGATTACACAGGCTGAAAACAGGCCAAGTTCTGGCCGCAGGCTCCCTCTCTGCGTGTGTGTGTGTGTCTTTAAAAGAAACAGAGAGACAAACAGAACCAAAGATGAAGACATTTTTCCAAAGCCTCTGATAAGACACTCTTTCAAACTGTTGACCAGTCACAGTGACCCTGATGAAGTTCGTACTGTAGACCCACACATGTCGATGTTACAGTGAAAGTGAAGTCTGTGTGTAGGAGGCTGAGGTGTGATGTGTGTTCACTGCTTGTTTTCCACCATATGAGACTGTTCAGTTCAACACAAGTGTCCAACAGATTTCCTCCATTTTCATCTGCCTGGTTCTCTGGACTGTGTTTTTTTTAAAAAAAAAAAAAAAAAAAAAAAAAATTCCTTTCAGCCACAAGAGGAATTTTTCCTTTTACATCTTTGTCATCATTGATCTACGAAGCCCAGGAGAGGCCATGGAGAAAAGAATAATAATCCATGCTCTCAAATTAATAATTCATCTTCTCGATTTATCTATTTTGCCTGTTCTCCTCTTGTAGAGGCACCAAACGCTTCCAGTCTCCCGCAACTTTGAAGAAAGCGATGAAGAAGACATTTCCCCTGTTCTTAGTAATGCATCCATGTGTAACATCAGTTACTGATCCAAGCTGGATCCGAGGCAGCCAGGATTAGCTGTACGTCTTCCTTTCTCACACAAAGGCCATGTTCTTTGCACTTATTGTGCATCCCGAACCCTGAAGCATTTTTTTATGAACTGGATGACATCCGAAGGGGGCATCAAAGATTTTTTGAGAGTGAAAAAGTCTGTGTTGAAGGGTTCTTGGATAACAGTGTTGCGCTTACAAGCCAAAACTCTGAGTATATCCACATATCGTAGTCCAAGATCAAAATAAAACAATTTAGCACAAATTACAAAATTGAGAGCAGGAATTATTAAATTTAGAGCACAGATTATCCATTGACCAGTGCTTCTGTGGAGCGTCTGGAGCGTGTCCAGCCACAGCACATATTAACAAACCTGGCAATCGCACCATTGCTGCATCCAGCTGTTGTTTGCACGAAACTATCCATAAGGCGTTTTTACATTTCTATGTGTGTACACATGAAACAAGCAACATGCAGTGTATTATAAGTGAGCTTTAGAGGTGCTGCTAGGTGTATTTTTGAACTTTGGACAGAGCTGAGCTAGCTGGTCCCCCTGCCTCTAGTATTTATGCTAAGCTAGGCTAACCTCATCCTGACTCTAGAAACATTTTCCCCAAATGTTAAACTCCCTGCTGTATCTCTGTCTGAACAAGTGAAAGTAAGTGTATTAGAGGAAGAGAATCAGAGAGGAAGAGAGAGAGAATGAGACGAGCAGTGTCAGCGAGACAGAAAGGCACAGAGACGACTGAAGAAGAGTTGATGCTGAAGGAGAGACAGCCAGAAATATAGAGACAGACACTGAGCAAGTGTAATGGAGAGATAGCCTGTGTGTGTGTGTGTGTGTGTGTGTGTGTGTGTGTGTGTGCTCTCACAACAGGGAGCGTCACTGAGGACATTTGTCCCTCGACCGTGGCCACTCTGCAGGTGTCCTCCCCTCAGACACTGGGCCCTTTCTGCTCCGTCCAGCATCAGCATGCATCACATCAGCCCAGTGCGCTCACTGCCTTACTCATCTCACACACACACACACACACACACACAAACACACACACACACACAGAGCCACATCACCGGTCTGACCGAGTGGAGGGAGCGTGAGTCCGGGGATTTCATGGAGGTCAGGGATGCGGTCATACGACACAAACCACACGTAACGGAGGGTTAAAGTGCAGCTGACAGATTAGCTTTGTGTCTGGACATAAATGACAAGTATTGATGCTCAATGGAACATTTTATAAGCCGAGCCGGTGGCCCGTTCTAGGCTCACAGATGATCGCAGAGGTTTTGAGGGTGAATCAATGAGCGGCCTGGTGCAGCATGTGAGAGATGAAATCAGCCTTGTGCTGCTGAAACCTGATTGTACAAAGTCTGAGCTGAGTCAGAGTGAAGCAAACCAGACGTGGTTCCTGCTTTTACCCGTCTGATATCATCCTCGTCATCTGGTTCATTACAACTTCAATCTTGTTTTTTGGTAGTTTTGGCCATCATTGGTGTCAGTCATGATCTCATAAATAGGTTCTGGGAACACAACTACAACTAACAACTAACATTGTGCATTGCATTCTTGCATTTTTGTTCTTGTCACCTTCATATATTTCATACACTTCATTTCTTTGTCCACAGCACAGTCAGGATTTTAATATTTCATTTCAAGTTTTATATCATATTTCACAACTATTATTATTCAATTTTGTGAATAGAGTTTTCAATGTAATTTTAATATTTTATTTAATTATTTATTACTTTACTTTCGTTTGTAGCGTCTAATGAGTTTAGTTTCACTCCTGCATTTTTTCTTTTGAGAAAATCAGAAACCAAAAGGGAGAAATTTATATTTAAATTTCTCTGATTTCATGAAGGTGCCCCCTACTTTAACATTTTTCACTTAAATACTGTACCATCATCTGCCTACATAGTTGGAGCCCTCATTTCCTTACAGCAAATCAAATCTTGCATAAATTGATAATGTGTCGTTCTATCTATCATCAGCAGAGCAGATGGTCACACTGAGCCTGATCGCATCCTGCTACACAACACACAGGGCCCCTGTGTGCAATTATGAATTTAAGATGACTTTGTGTTTGTGTTTTTTAAATATCATCTTTTTTGAGAAAACCAGAATGTTGAAGTCCTGGTATGTAAGCTTTAAACAAGAAAGCTGATCCTGAGGGTGACTCGGCGGTGTTAGCCAAAGTGAGGCGTAATGGAAACTTGTGCGTGTTGTTTTGTGGGATCGATGTATTCATGGTCTGTTGGCATTACATGTCGAGGTTCACAGATCGTAATTCAGCATGCAGTATTTCGGCTTTAGTCTGGGGTTGTGGGCTGCGCTGGTCGCCCTGCAGGTTGACACGGCACACGTGAGCATGTGTGTAAAGGCACCGAAACACAGGCAGGCTTTCATTTCCTGCGTCAACCCCCCCCCCCCCCCCCCAGCCTAATTTTCCATCATAAACTCCGCTGGTTTTCCTTTGTCTTGGTTTTGAGCTGCGAGCTGCGTGCCCTGGTTCACTGATCCCAGGGGTATCCCATGTTTCCTTGAGGCCACAAGGACTCTGTGCGGGGGGGTTTTCAGTCTTTAAAAGGGTCTGTTGGCAGACATCAACACAGTTACGTGTTCCTTCCAGCATGCTGCATGTACACAACCTCGACTTGCTTTTGTTCAACTCTGAATGTAGATCTCAGATGCTGTGATTCTGTATTTCTGCAGGTTCGATGTTAAAACAAAACTGTCGGTCCTTGATGCGTCATGCTCCATCAGTGAAGAGGGTTCCCCAAATCCCAATCTGGGGTTTGAACTGTAGCTTTTTATTTTAGCTTCCTGCATTATGCCACACGTTGGTTTCTGATTTCATTAATTTGTAATGATCATACATGAGCTCGTCTTGTATCAGTTTCCCCAAAGTTTGTAGAGTTCTGTTTACGTCATGGAGTTTAGAGGATTCTACAAAAGTTTTTCTTTATGAAATAATCCTTCAGATGAATTCAAAGATATACGTAGGTCTAACAGAAAAAAGATACTGATGATGTACCACGATATGAATGTTTTTCATGACCAACTTTTTATTTTTTGATTAGTTGTATCCCATTCATACATAACGGGACAAGCGTATATTAATACAACTAAATGACAGATAGTTGCAGAAAAAAAGAGCAAAAAACAAATGAAAAGGAAAGAAAATTAAGAACAAAACAAAAACTAACAATACATACAGTTCATCCACCCACGCAGCCCAACCCATCCCGCATTTTAATTCCTGAAAATGTGACTGTTGACAGTCTGAACATTGACAGTCACAGTCGATCTTTCAGATAGTGATGAACCTACAGATAATTATCAGTGACTCTGCAGCTCCTCTTGGCTTTACAAAGCTTTCTAGTGAGTTTTAGCTCATTGTTTATCTGTCCGGCTGCAACTTTACTGTTTTGGTTCACTCTCAGCGCTCTCATAGCTTCATTTTGGGCCGCAGCAGGCAGCTGCTTGCAGAGAAAAATCCCTTAAAAGCCACTGTACACTACCTGCTCAGCACCAAATGGCAAACAGACACAGTTAGCTGTAGACTAGCTGGTGAACATAGTGGAGCATTTGGCAGCTAAAGAGCCAGATATTTCCCTCAGGATTTGGTAGAGAGCAAAAACAGAGCTAAAAGAGAGTGAATATTGGACTTACATCCACCAGATCCATTCAGATACATTTTACATGTAGGATTTCAAATACTAAAAGACCATGAAAACTATGATATTAATGTTGTAGTAGGTATGAAGTATAGATTTACAGATTCTGACATCTTTCATAGATTGAGACAGCAGATTTATAGATTCTTTTGCTGCACTTTGTATGTTTTTACTGTGCCTGCCAATCACCCGCAAAACTCTGTCTACCCTAAATGACTCTCTGGAATTATATGTAATTTGGCGAAGGTTGTTGACGTAGACTTTTGTTTAGTTTTGAGCTGTTGAGATAAAATATAGTGTGTGTTTTTGCGGTGAGGTCTGATGACACTCTGAACAGACTTTTCGACTCAGATGAGGCAAGATGTACAGTAGAAGGAGTCTTATTTTTCAGATGTTTTGCAGATTATTCAGGCTGTGATGTGTCACATGGAAGCCCTCATTTGCCAATGTAGAAGTGCACACTCCAGCAAATTCCTTTCTTTATCTCCACACTCTAAATCACATCGTGAGGAGGTTTTTCTGTGTCAGAAATTGCTGATGACTTAGAAACAATAAAGTAGATATAGTTTGTTATTGATGGACACAAAGATCTTAAAGTATGATCCCTGAAGTAGGCATTTCTACGCAGTTTGGTGTGGCCTGGAGCCATGCGCCTGCTGAAATATCTCACCAGCCGCATCTTTTCACCTGTAAAATAAGATAATAAAAAACAACTTTACATATATAGCACCTATTATACATAAAAATGCAGCTCAAAGTGCTTTGCAAAACAAAGAGAAGAGCAGACGATGTTAACCTTTAATATATTAAAATACATTTAAAAATAGGAGGAAAGTAAGATAAACAGTTAATAAATGAAATAGAATAACTGAATAGCCATAATAACAGCAACATTTATCTTTATCAAAACCATTTCCACCATCATTATCTCAATAATTGTAATCCGCTAAGACTGAGCCAAAAATAGCAGTAGCAACAAGGATACAATCTCTCATTGGCTTCCCACCCATGAACACTGCCAGTTATGTTCCAGGAGTTATTGCTGATCAAACCTGTGCCAGCCTTGTAGATTGTTTTCCAAGCAGACCTGCATCCAGGACGAACTTATTTAAAAGGAGAACTCCAAAGATTTAGCATTTCACTGCTGTAACATGATCAGACATACAATGCACAGTTTTAGATAAAAAAAAGGGATCAAAATCAATGCAGCAGAACTAGATATCATCTTTTTATTCCACGTTCTTTTTCCAAAACCTTCTGAAAACCTGGTGCCTACATTACCCACAATGCAGCTGGTGATTGAGGGGTGTTATGCTAGTGCAGCTAGCACAGTTTTAAATAAAAAGGGATTAAAATCAATGCAGCAGAACCAGATTTTTATTTAATCTTTTTCCAAAAACTTGTCAAAACCTACCCACAATGCAACTGGAGATTGAGGTGTGTTATGCTAGTAACGGTTAATGTAGCCTGGAGCTGCTAGCCTGCAGCAGAGATGAGGAGCTACAGAGGTCTTTTGTAACTCCAAACCCCCAAATTTATTTTTAACTTTTCTGACTTGTAGCCTTCAGCCCCAACCGACGCTGACTCACATGACATCACTTGAGGCAATTTATCAGATTTCACACAGCTCCCTCTGGAGTTAGTGTTAGCATCTCCCAACACCTGGAAATGCACTTGTGTGTGTAAAATAGATGGTATTCTCCTTTAATGCTGGCTTAATGTTGTACAGAAGTCACTGTTGTTTTATTTATTGCAGGGATGTTTTATTATACTACATTAGTTTTATTTAAGTGTACCTAATGAACTGGCAAGTGCGTGTATTTTATATTAGCAGTTATGTTTTTATGATTTTTGGCTCTGAATCGTTGCTGTTTGTTGTCCTCAGTACATTTCTTTGTTCTGTGTTTTTAATGTCTGGCTGCTGACCACATTTCCTTCAGGATGATAATAAAATTAAAGCTGAGTTTTCAAAACCTGAAATCTCATCTGTATTGTTTAACAGCCTGGATGTATTTATAGAAACATGCTCTGCACACCTCTATGCTGTGTGTATGACGCAGACAAACTACTGATGTTTAGGGCTGCAACTAACGATTATTTTCATTATTGAATTATCTGTCAGTTATTTTCCTGTTTAATAGATTCGTTGTTTGACATATAAAATGGTGAAAAATGTTGATGATTGTTTCCAAAAGCCCAATTTACAACCTAAAATATTTAGTTTTGTCCCGACCAACAGTCCACAACCCAAAGATATTCAGTTTACTGTCATAAAAGACTGAAGAAACCAGAAAATATTCACATGTGACAAGCTGGAATGAGAATCTTTTTTCCTTAAAACTGACTCAAAACGATTAAGTGATTTTAAAAATATTTAATAGGCGATTAATCTTCTGTCAACTGACTAATGGGCTAATCGTTGCGGTTCTGCTGATGTTTGAGACAGCGCGGTTTCTGATCTGCTCTCCTCGTTTCTCTGCAGATAACTCTACAGCTGTAAAGGTCGCTTGCTACATCCTGATTGGAGTCGGAGCTTTCTCCATGCTCATGGGCTTCCTCGGCTGCTTGGGGGCCATTTATGAGATCCGCTGTCTGCTCGGCCTGGTGAGTGAGGAGAATACTGCATGTTTGTATTTATTTATGTATGTATGGAAACACCCTTTAGACATGATGATGGATTATGCAGACATCGTACGATGGGAGCATTTACTGCCTCAGAGGTTAAAACTAGTTCTGTGTTTATCACTGATGGCAACAGCAAAGCTTGAAATCACTGGATAAAAATTTAAAGGAAACACTTAAAAGCAGCAACAATCAGTCTGTTAATCAATTAGTTGATAACTGAAGTTATATGCAACTATTTTGACATTCAATGTTCTCATTTTAATCGCTTCTTTCAAGCTTAAATACCAAACAGTTGACAGTTCTGGGTTCTCAAATGTGAGAATTTGCTTTTCCTTGTTTTACATGATAGTAAATTGAATATTTTACGGTTTTGGACTAATCACCGGCTCTAAGAAATTGTAATGCACTTTTTTTTTTACTATTTTCTAGGAATGAGTTGAGAAGCTGGTTGTGTCCAAAATCACTCCCTATTTTCTATATAGTGCACTACATCTACTGTCTGCCATTTTATTTGAGTGTTCAAGTGCTAAGTGTGTAAATGTATCCACTAAATATTATAGTAGTAGTAGCAGTAGTATAGTAGAGTATTTCCATTCGATGCTTTATACTTCTACTCTACTACATTTATTTGACACTTAAAGTTACAAGTTACTTTTATCAGTTAAGATTTTATATAAAATAATATATTTGAATATTCTAACTGTTGTTTAAATTGTCCACTCTTTTCTTTTCTTTTTAAAATGTGTTATGCACTTTGAGCTGCATCAGTGTGTGAAAGGTGCTTTTATTCAGTAAATAGTGTTTCATTATTATCATTATCAAAAAAAACATGATGCACTGTATATAATATGAAGCAGTACTATTACTATTAAATACTGTCTAAAATTGGCACCACAACGATACACTACAACATTAAAAATGCTTTTACCAGCTAATTTGATAAAAACAAAAATATAATATACTGTAATATAATTCTGAAGGAGGAGTTTTACTTGTACTGGAATATTTTTAAGACTACAGTATTTATACTTTTACTTTAGTAAAGGATCTGACAGTAATCTGGATTTTCCATCACTTACTGTCACAGGAAGTAGTGATGAAGTGATTTCACAGAGTCGATGTTGTCAGTTGAATCATCTGCCTGTTGTTTTATCTGCGTCATTGTACACAGAGTAACGCAAGAAAACATCATGACAGGCTGGTTTCTGTTGCTCCTCTGACACTCTCAGCTCTGGTGCTGAATGTTAACGAAGTCGACTAAACTAAACGTTGTCAGCAGCCAATCAGAAGAGACGCCCACCTCAACCTAAATATGACCAGGACACACAGGGATGATGAATACTGACAATAAAACATGAATCTTACAAGTCAAACAAAAGACTCAAGTAGGCTGTTAAACCAGTTTGATTATTAATTAACCATGTTAATTAAACATGTTTATAGATATGAAAAAGCTTGAACCATGAGCACATGACAAAGTAATATATTGACGTACTACTTCTACTATCTTCTGAGGTTTTATAGGTTTTACATATGATTAATCAGAAAGATAATCAATAGTTAGTAGCAGCCCCAACACACTGTTTTTAAAATGTGTCTTCATGAGTGTGTTTGTCATCTATTGTTGACCTCACTATCCTTCCTCCCTCCTCTTCAGTACTTCACCTGCCTCCTGCTGATCCTCCTCGCTCAGATCACAGCCGGCACTCTCATCTACTTCCAGAAGGCGTTGGTGAGTGATGTCACTTCCTCCATCCCACTGAACTTATGGGTTTTTCAGCAACAAGAAAGCGCCCTCAGCTTCCTGTCTTCACCAGAAGTGGAGATGTGACGCCTTGTGTACATTGACATCTGCTGCTAGTAATCACCTCGCGCCCACATTTACGTAGATATCTGATTGATTTTATAAAATAATGCACAAACGCTGGCAGAGCTGAAAGAACACCAGAGAGACTTTCTTCTGCAGCAGTCTGACAAACACTGAGCGCTATTTTCATACCGGCGCTAATTAGATCATTTCTCCTACACAACACCCGAATCAGCTGCTCATGTTTCTGTTCAAATAGTCATGAGACTGTGTCGATATTTGTATTTTCATTATGTGTTTATAACAATATGATATCAAAACATAAGTTGCCTGAATGTGGCCATTCAAAACGTGCTGATACAATATTTCTTTATCTAAAACACAGAGTGCAGAAGAGTGGAAACTCAGTTAGTTACACTATTACACACAGTCCTCATGGCTTGGGCTCTTTATTGTGTAACCAGCTAATAATTCCAACTTGTATTATCAATAAAATATGTTATTAGTTGTGTTTATAAATCAGAAAACAGAGCAGCAAAGAAGAAAAACCATCTGGTTCAGTGATCGTTTGTGACAAATGCAAAGAATGGTGATGTAAAACTATATATAAAACTATATATTATATAATATATTAAGTAATAATCTGCATCTTTGTACCTCTGTGTCAGCAAATCCAATGGATGTCACGTAAGAGTGAAAACACTTATTTCAAACATGGTCCCAAGATGTTAAAAGACAAAGAAACATTAACAAGAACAAGATGTTTGACATATGAAAATAATCTTTCTCATCTCATATCTGTGGTGGATGCGGTCATGTCAGGTCACATGACCTCCTCAAACTTGTGAAACATTTGTTCCCAAAAACCGCAACATTCATTATGGGAATTTCCCCCTTTTTAGTCTCACCTAGAATCTGCATTAATGAATGTAAATGTTGACTGTGTGCAGTGAGTTTTAACAGATGGAATGTGGTGGTTTGCAGCACACCTGTTAATAATACACCTTCATCCTCTGATTGGTTGGCGCTCACACTGGCCGTTTGTCATAACGTGCCATCAGAAGCAATGTAACAACAACAAGAAGGAACAACAACATGTGCTATCAATAGAAACTGATTCTAACCTTCCTGGGTTTCATAACAAGCATACGACTTTAACTGAGAATACAGCATCTGATAAGCATCATCTGATAAGGTGACATCTGGTCAATGTCATACACCAATAAACTGAAATTGAAACTGACAGCGTTTGGTGTCGCGCCGCCCTCTAGTGTTTAATATGAAGTATTTACATATAAACAAAAGGCAGCAGAGATGTTTAAGTGGAAAATTACTCTTGAGTAGCTACTGTATCGGAATATGTCAGTAATTTTACTTCTTTTGTGGTTATTTTAATATTTTTTAATTATTTTTTTCTTAAAGATCCCCTCCAGACATGTTTTAAGACATAAAAATACTCTGCTTTGAGTAATAATTTGTATGTGATGTTTTTTTGTCACAAAAAAAGTACAAATACCTGACATCTCCTTCTTCCTCATTCAAAAATCCAGAAGCTATGAATATGCATATTTTTCATTCCAAACGTTGAACGTCGTGACACAAGACGTCTCCTCCTTCACTGTAAAGTCTATTCTCAGTGTTTGTGCACCGGAGGCTTCAAGTTTCCACATCGCGCTCGTGTAATGTCTCTGGCTGACGTCCTGAGGCCAGTTGTCTTTTGAACTCTGCCCCCTTCGTCTCGGGGAATCATCTTATCCCCACCCTGCACTGCTGACTGATGAGCCCAGTGCTCTATTAATATATAATATACAACATGCACTTTAGTTGTTGCACTTATAGTTTCTACTTTGTACTCCGTTATTATGCGCTTTATGCTTTTTCATTTTTATTTATTGTCATTCTTTCCTGTATGTATTTTAAATTGTCCTGCAGGGGAATAAAGTTCTTTGAATTGAATTGAAAAGTACTTTCACCTCAACTTCCAACAAAGTAACAGCATATCTAACTGAGTCGGACACAGTTCTGTTTATTCCAGTTTATTCCTGGACTGTCTGTTGTTATCTGTGCTGCTGCTGTCACAGTATCACACTGTGAAATAGTTTATGAGCTGGACGATGACATGAACGTCCACAACTAAAGATTATTTTCATTATCAATTAATCTATTTATTATTTTCTCAGTTAATTGATTAGTTGTTTGGTCTATAAAATGTCAGATAATGATGAAAAATGTCCGTCGCTGTTTCCAGAAGCTCAAGCTAACGTCCTCAAATGTCTTGTTTTGTCCCGACCAACAGTCCACAACCCAAAGATATTCAGTTTACCGTCACAGAGAACTAAAGAAACCAGAAAATATTCACATTTGACATTTGGACTTAAAAAAATGACTCAAAACAAGTAATTAATTATCAAAATTGTTGGAGATTAATTTAATAGTTTGCAACTAATCGATTAATCGACTAATCGTTTCAGCTCTAGTAGCATGTCTGTTTATATTTTACTGATTTGCTCAAGCAACAAAAGAAGAAGAAGAGAGAAAACCCGACAGACTTGGAGCAGAAGTCGTCTTGGCTCTGCTGAAATGGACTTTGAGTTCATGGCTTCATGTCTTTGCTTCAAGTATCTGAATAGAAAAGGCTGTAAAAAAAAGAGGAACTCAGTTCTGCGGACTGCAGACAGATCTCTGTTTATTGTATCTGAACATTTGTTGGAAGCTCTTGGCTCTTCTCAGCCTCTGCTCACTCTCTGCCAAATTGAGTTTCAAGGCAAACCTCCCCTCCTTCTGCTCTGTAACGAGGGAATATCTGCTTTTCCAGGACAGTACGCAGATCTGTGTTCACTGGAGACCTTGAGCGTCTGGATCCTCGGATCTCTTAGAGAAAAGATTTAACAACAATTACACACAGATTTCCTGCGTCTCCAGTGGTTTGGATCCATTCAGAAACAACACTTCTGTGTTTGGCTTCTGGTTGAAACTACTTAATGTTCTGAACATGCTGGAAATCTGACCACTGATCGCAGATCTGGCTGCCAAAATCTTCACAGCAAGAATGCATGGCTCATGATTCACTTGACATACCAAAGTCAAGAAAAAATAGGACATTATTCAGGAATGCAAGTGAAACATGACACTGATTTAAACTGCTGTAATACTGTGATGTTAATTTATCCTACAGATGTGTTTCTTTTTCAGGAAACTTTATGGTGTTTTGTTACAAGAAAATCAATCTCGTGTCTGTATGTTGCTGGAAGGTGATTTCTTTATGTTTTGACAAAGCTAGGCTAGCTGTTTCCCTCAGTTTCTAGTCTTTATGCTAAGCTAAGCTAACCAGCTGCTGGTGGTAGCTTCATGTTTACCGTAAACATTCGAGAGTGGTATCAATCCTCTCATCTAACTCTCAGCAAATAGAATAGAATAAGCTTATTTCCCAAAATAATAACAATAATGAAACTTTATGTATGTAAGTGCTTCACAAGTCGATACAAACAAGGTAAACAAAGACAAAAGTTAGGAAAATTAAACCATTAAAACAGAGCAGTGCTAAAAAGATCAAGAACATTAAAGGGAACATAATCATGGTTTTTGTTTTTTTATACAGTTATGACGTCAGGTGTTAAACATAGTCAAAGTTCCAAAACTTGAGGTGAACGTGTGTAAAAATCCTCCCTGCAAGTCAAAACCCAGGGCTTCAACCTGCCCTCAACACATAGTTTGTAAAGTTACCACTACTTCCCCATCGAACTGACATCAGATCGTTTGCACTTCCCCACAAACGGCCGTCCATTCTGTAGCCTTGGTAGCTAACGTTGTTCACGTTGTCCACTCTTATATTTCAGATCGGATTCAGACTTGAACATGTACGGATGTGTTTCAGAAGTTTCCATTTTGAGTAAAGAAGGAGAAAAAGAAGTGAAATCCCACTATGATTGTTTATTGACATAGCCTCTGGAGTGGAGTTCATCAGGAGGCGGGTCTTAAAGAGACAGGAGCTAAAACAGCCTGTTTCAGACAGAGGCTGAACTGAGGGGCTGCATAAAGAGCCAGCATAAGATGAATAAGGAGTTTTTTGAACTGTAAATCATGCAAAGATATTCCAGTAGAGCCCCAGAATATAAATATACACCTGGAAATGTGCATGATAGGTGCCCTTTAATTAAAACATATTAAAGAAGTAAAACAAGGTATAAGTACATAGATTCATACACACACGGGCGCATACATACATATATTCCTACAGATGCTACATCACACATATGCACATATCAAACTATTCCTTTAAGTCAATGATGAGACAAAAAACTAAACCTACAGCTTCTTCTTCTGCACTCTATCACTGATGTGTGTTCAGATTGAATACAGTGTAATTTTCCATCTAATTTATGTGTGCGGGTTTGAACACTGGAGTGTTTTTGCAGTCCATATTTATTCACCACAAGAGACTAATGAACATGACACACCAGCAGTTGCACTTTCGCTCCTGTTGTCTCTGTGTGTTCTCTTAAACTGGAGTCCTACAGTTCTGGGAATACAATATTTTTCCTCGAGGAAACATTTTCAATTCAAGAGGACACAACTTTCTGCTTCAGTTTGAACCAGCTAGAGTAAATCTGCCATGTTTGATTAGATATTTTATCAACACTACAACCTGTTTTCTTTCAGTTAAATGATGAGATGTCCAAGATCGTCACCAAAGTGCTGGACAAGTATCCAGGAAACAACTCCACCACAGAGCAGGCCTGGGACTTCATCCAGAGGAATGTGAGTCAGATTCATGCTCTTTAAATCTGTTTTTATCTGAAATGAAAGCTGCTTTTAAATAACTACAAATACAAACATGAACTAAGTGTCTCATACTGAAGTGTTTCTGTCAGTTGATGTTTCAATCGTTACTGCAAAAAGAGTTTTTGAGTGCTGAAATTCTTTATTTTCCACCCTTAACATGTTTCCAATACAAATTAACCCTTTCAGCCCAATTGATTTCAGTAAAAAATATCACCCCTTATTCTCACATAGACGTACTGTAATACACATCTGTATGAAACCAAATCCATCCATTTTTTTTTTTACCTTTGATGATGAAATTAAGATATTTTAATGGATTTTAAGGGGATTTATTAATGGATTGTAATATATTAAGGTATTTGTAATGGATTACATGCACAGGTTAAGGGTTTTTTTTTGTAAAGGGTGACTTATCAGACAGTGGTACCAGAAAACAGAATGATTCGTTCAATTCAATATTCATTTTAAAATGCTGAAAGATAAATGAGTTTTCCTTTTAATTCTTTGATTGTGAACTTTGAAGACAACAATAGACAGTTATCCAGTCCTGGTGTCTATATTCGGCATCAGTTTCAGTTAGTGGGCTGAGCTGATCTGTCATTCAAAAATCTTCCTGCCAAACTCTCAATCTAACATCTGACAGGAAAATTGATGCAGAGACCAATTTTTCTGCCTCTTAAGTCGACAAATTGACTTAACCCATAATTGACGAGGCGTTTTCATTCCTGTCTGAAGAGCTGCTCAAACTGAAACATCCTTGAAAAGTGTTTTTTTTTTTTTGTGGGCTGCTGCTGACAGTCTCTCTGATCTTTTCATTCATGATGCTACTGATTCTCCCTGCTGACCTCCGTCCTGCCGTCTGTGTGCAGATGGAGTGCTGCGGCTGGAACGGTCGTCTGGACTGGAACGGGAACATGGTTATCATCAACAGCTCTGGGCTGCTGTTTCCCTGCTCCTGCCAGAACATCTCCGTCACCACCGGAAACTTCTCCGACAGTGGATTCTGTGAGGCTCAGACACCTGACTGGCCCGTATACGACACGGTAAACCGTGTTTTCTGTTACTCTCACCTGACATGAAGGATTGGGGGGTAGAGAGGCTCATACTGGTTGTGTTCTTCATTCAATCACTCTGTGTTTCTGTGTCTTAATCAGGGCTGTGCTACCAGCGTGGAGAGCTGGCTCCTCACCAACATCTGGGTCATCCTGGGTATCTGCCTCGCAGTGGCTTTTATTGAGGTACAGCAGCACCATCGTTCATAAACAAGTCATTACCTGCTGGCTGGTGATTTTCTATATTTTTCTTATCATCAACAAATAAAAAGACCAAAGCTGACAATGACCTGATCTACTATCAAGTATTGTGTGCATCCCAAACCTGATATATCTTATTCCTCTGTGCCACAGACGTCTATTGTCGTCCAAAAACTATTAAAAACACGTCGGTGAGTCACACCGCTGCACTGGGTGACATGTTCCTTAATTATAAAGAGTTTACTCACATTGATTTGTTTATAAACGGCTCCAAAGACTAATAACACATTTACATTTTACACTTACATTTTGTCTTTTGACAGACGCTTTAATCCAAAGTGGCTTACAATCGAGGCAAAACAATCAAGCATTAGAGAGTGACTCCGAAAGAGCCGTGGTACAAATTCTCAAGTAGCTGACCAGATACAAGTGCATTGAGAAAGAGACAGAAGGAGGTGTTTTTGTTTGTTTTATTAATATATAAAGTAAGAAACAACTTGAAGTAGACAAGTACATAAGAAATACCATAAGCAACAAGAAAAAAGTCCAACAATCAACAAAGTGCTAAAAAGGTTAAAGGGGCTCAAGACTTCAGGTGTTCACGAAAGAGCTGAATTTTCAGGCGTTTCTTGAATGTACACGTTTTCAGTCAGTTGGTCCGTGTAGGGCAGACGCCACTGAGCATGTGCAGGACCATCATTTTTATTGTAAACAATTGATAATTTTTCATGTCTTTTCGACCTGTATGAAGTTAGTATATTCTTCTGAATCCTCCAGCTCACAGTTTCTTCTTCTTGTGCGTCAGACAAATAGTAAAAAAAACAAAACTTAAGTACATAGTCGTGAGGTTGTGATTATGTAGCACAACAAGTTAGTGAAGCTGTAAACAGAACGTTCCTGCACATGCTCAGTGGCGTCTGCGACAGAGACTGAAAATGTGATCGCTGTTATTAGTCTCTGGAGCCTTTCTAAACAAACCAACTTGACCAAACTCTTCATGGAGAAGGAACATGTAACCAGTGCAGCGGTGTGGCTCATTGATGTGTTTTTAATAGTTTCTGGACAACAATGAAAGGTCTACGGCACAGAGGAATAAGATATAACAGGCTTTAGATACACACACAACACTTCTGAGTAAATCAGTTCAAAGTTGGTTTGGATCCAAACATGAAATTTGTTGACCATAAGAAAAATATTGAAAATCACCAGAATGATCCTTTTACAAGCAAAAGTCCTGCATTCACAATTGTACTTAAGTAAAAGTAAATTCTAATTAAATAATCTATCTTGCCTTCTTTTCCAGGCTTTTGAAATAAATTTAGAAATCATAAATATATCCAAATTAAACATTGCATTTCATACAGTACTTTTTTTTTAATGTGGTGTTGTTTTACATGTAAACGTTCACGTTCGAAAAGCCAAATGAAACATTTAAATCATGTTTTGAAGATATGAAATGTTTGGTCTGTCTTGTGTTTGTGTTTGACAGCTGCTGGGGATGATGCTGTCCATCTGCCTGTGCAGGAACATCCACACGGAGTACAGCAAAGTGCCAAAGTACTAAAGATCAACCAACAACGTCCTTGAACTGAAGATTCACAGAAACAGAGAGAGTAAATGTGATGCATTTTTCCACCCTGTATTAGGTGAAATATTTTGTCCAAATGTAAAATACTGTAATGTGTGTTTGCTTCATATTTTGTTGGATTATTCTTCTTTTGAGGCACTTCCATCTGTTTTTTGTCAGCCCAGTTTTCCTTGGAGAACTTTTAGAGACTTTTTTTAGTTTGAACTTTGGATCAGAGAGCGATGCTGAAAAATGTTTTAGAAATATTGGATCTGAGAAATGAGCTGAGGAAAGTAAGAAATGATGGATGAGGAGGATACATGCAGGCTCTCAGGCTCAGATTACAGTGTTGCTGGTATCCATTAAGACTGTTTCTCTGTTAGTTTTCGCTTCATCGTTTCACATTTTAGTTTCCCAGAAAAACCTGAAGAGAGAGATTCATACAGATTTGGGAGATTCTGCACGACAACTGATTTGGACAACTGGAAAATCCACAGAGTGTGGTGTGTGTGTGTTTTTGTTTTTTTTTTTCGTTTTTTTTATTTTTATACACCAGCGTTTTTGAGTTATTGTGAAAAGTTTTTAGTACTTTGTATATAATTTTAGTCATTATTTGTGTGAATTTGAATCAAAAAAAAAAAAAAAATACTGCCAGTGTTTTCTTTAGACGCTGGTCTGTCCTTGAATTTTAAAAAGTTCTTTTCTTTTCATGTTTTCTTAATTTTGAAAGGATTTTGTTTTGGAAATAATGGAAATAATGAGGTACTAAAGAAAAAAACCTTTATGACTCCAAAAGTACCACTCCCAGTTTACAATTGTCTTTGATGACAAGCAGAAACAAGACTTCTTTTTAAAGATAGCTTTAAGTTCATCTACAAGCCCATATTCTACCTAGTTTAACCTAAAAGAACAAGTGTTTGAGCAGTGAAATGTTTCTTTTAACCACTTTTGAAATATGTGAACTTTGAATATGAGGAAAGGGAAAGAATAGATTTTAAGTTCTATTTTGGAGCAGAGGAAATATTTTTGGGGAGATCCATCCTGGAAGTGAAATTTGTTTATAAAACAAATCATTTAAAATTCATTTATGTAAAATTTTAACTTTCAGCCAAGATCTTGTGTTGTTTTTAAGAATGTACAAATACACCACTCTGTTTCCTTTTTATGTACAGTCTGTATGAAAAACATTCACTTAACCTTATAATGGTTCCTAAGACAGAAAAGGACGTCTGTTTATAACTAGATGGACTTCTGGTAGCTAGCTGGATTAGTAAGTGTGTACTCACAACATTCATTCTGTTTCATTTTGCCAATAAACTGATTACAATACTTTCTTTGTTTGAAATCAATTATTGCTGCAAAAATTGCATCCAAGTTGTGTTGCATTCATATTGTATGTATGTATGTATGTATAAATATAAAAAAGAAATCTCAGCACAATTCTGAAAGGTGCAGTGTGTAGAATTTAGTGGCATTTAGCAGAACGCACTTGACAGAAATAGTGTTTGTTTTAATTAGTGTATAATGACCTGAAAATATTGATTGAATTGTTGTGTTTTCATTACCTTAGAATGAGCCCTTTGTATCTACATAGGGAGCGGATTCTCTTCTACAGAGCCTGCCATATTGCACCACCATGTTTCTGCAGTAGCCCAGAACGAACAAACTAAACACTGGCTCTAGAGAGGGACTTTCACATTTTTCGTGAGTTTTGCAGCCACCGGAGGTTCTCCTACATGCTTAGAAGGGGTATTCAGTTGGTTGCACTCTGCAACCTCACTGCTAGATGCTGCTAAATTCTACACACTGGTCCTTTACAGCCATACTAATTAATATTTTTATAACTATGTATGAACTGTCAGTGTGTAATGTGTTGGTTGTGGCTCGTACTGATGAACCTACAGAGAATTATCAGTGACTCTGCAGCTCCCCTTGGCTTTACAGAGCTTTATATCAAGTTTCAGCTCATTGTTTAGCTGTACAGCTGTAACTTTACTGTTTTGGTTCACTCTCAGCGCTCTCATAGTGTCGTTTTTGGCCACAGCAGGCAGCTGTTTTCAGAGAAAAAGCTCCAAAAAACCACTGTACACTACCTGCTCAGCACCAAACGGCAAACAGACACAGTTAGAGACTAGCTGGTGCAGCCGTGGGGGGCAGGGGTCACATCCTCTCCAATTTATGAAATATGGAATTTTGTCCCCCCCCCAATATTTGTAATTTACATGACATCAGACTCCCTCAAAAGGTGAAAGAAAAGTAATTTTTTCCCCTCAATATTCAGAGTTAAACCAACTCCAAAAAGCACAGGATTTGTATTATTCACAGAGAACCTCCTGCATCTTTGTGTTCATTTCATGTTCTTTCTCAATGACAACTTAATATGTAGATACAACACTCTGTACAGATGTTTAATTAAGATAACCATTAAAACCTTTATGTGTAGGTTTGAATATTTGTAACTTTGGTGACTCCTGGTGGTGAAATTACTTATTATTCCATAAACACCTCTACTTTATTACCATGTCCAAGAGTTTATATTGTACGTGATTCCACTTGTTGTTATTGTATTAATCCATAATTCCACCCAGGAGCATCTAGCAGTCAATGTTTTTGAGGTTTCACAATGCACGTTAAACCGAGTTAACAGTAATTATCCACTTTTGCTGCTATGTTTATGATCAAACCACCCCCCATCAGTAACTATCTACAACTATAACTGAATACAGTAGTGGAGCATTTACTCAAGTACTGTACTTATTTTGAGGTACTTGTACTTTACTTGAGTATTTCCATGTGATGCTACTTTATACTTCCACTCCACTATATTTCAGAGGGAAATATTGTACTTTCTACTCCACTACATTTATTTGACAGCTTTAGTTACTTTTCAAATGAAGATGTGACACAATGGATAATATAACAAGCTTTTAAAATACAACACATTGTTAAAGATGAAACCAGTGGTTTCCAACCTTTTTGGCTTTTGATGTCTTACAAAAAGCAGTGTGTAGTCGGGGTCACATTTCACATGTCTATGAGTTGTTAACAGCTCCACCAAATAGTGATTTTTCCCTCTAAACTTCTCACATGCTTTCATTTCAATAAATGTTCAAATGATCCAATATTTCACCAAAAATCAAAGATTAGAGAAAAAGTCCAAAAACTGAAAACAGATTTGTGTATCAGAACTTTGATTTTTCTTCTTTCCTCTACCATTAATCATCTCACGACCCCTCAGATTTATCTGCTGACCCTTTGGAGGGGCCCGAACCCTAGGTTGGGAACCACTGGACTAAACTAGCTAACTGTATATAAAGTAGTTGAAACTAGCTCCACCTTCAGCAGCTACAACAGTAACATGCTGCTCTAACACTGATGCTTCACTATTAATAATCTAATGATGTCATATATAATAATATATCAGTCAGAGGGACCAAACCACTACTTTTACTGCAATACTTTAACTACATCAAGCTCATAATACTTATGTACTTTTACTGCAATACTTTAACTACATCAAGCTCATAATACTTATGTACTTTTACTGCAATACTTTAACTACATCAAGCTCATAATACTTATGTACTTTTACTGTAGTAGGATTTTCACGCATGACTTTTACTTGTAATGGAGTATTTTTACATCCCTGTATTGGTACTTTTACTTAAGTAAAGGATCTGAATACTTCTTCCACCACTGACTGAATGACACTTATTAACACTATATTGCATTTAATATCATTATAGAACAAGAAAATGTTAGTGAAAAGACTTTAAACTCAGGGCTAAAATTAGCTGGTTAGCTAGCAGCAGCTGTTGATTATTAAATGTTGAATAAAGAAAGCTCAAAAACATTTAGCTGCTGTTGTAGTGCTGATTTAGTTGCTAATAATAGCAAAGGACAACAAGCTAACACAGTTAACAACGTCATGACCTGGCTCCAGTGGCCACAATAAAAAGGAGACACACTATGATGAAGCTTCAACAAAAGATATTTATTTAAGTAAATTAAACCAAATTAAATAGATAACAGAACATCTACAATAGGAGGCGTGGAAGTCAATGGGATCAGTGGTGTATGTGAGGCATGGATGGTGAGTGTGTGTGTGTGTTGAAAGGTGCATGAAAGCAAGGATAAGAACTAAACCAACATAACCAAATCAAGAGGGAGAGGAGCAAGGCTGCAGCAGCTGCAGCAGATAGGAGAGTCAGCCAGAGAGTGAGCTGTGCTGCAGCCACCTGAGAAATCAGGTGTTGCAGGTTAGCTAAGGAGCACCTGCAAAGAGAGCAGACAGGTGACTCACACAGCAGCCGCAAGATGACAGGGGTCATCACAACATAGTGGAGCATTTAGCAGCTAAAGAACCAGATATTTCCCTCAGGAATTGGTAGAGAGCAAAAACAGAGCTAAAAGAGAGTGAATATTGGACTTACATTCACCAGGTGGACAGAAACACAACTCCAAATGAATGATAATGTTGCTCTGTAACTGCTGGATGTGGAAATAAGCAACTGTTTGCTTCAACATATTAACTTGAAAGGTGATGATGTGTCAGTGTTGTGACCACAAATCAATTAATACAGGTTTAAATTGAGGATTCCGCAGCTTAAAATATTTTAACTTGAGAGAGGTTTTTTAAAAAAATAAATAAAGAAGATAGAAGATAATAATAGAGGCAACTGTATCTCCTCATAAGCTTCAAAGTCAGTCTGAGCCGCAGTTGTAAACACAAAAACATCCCAGTGGACAAATTTGTGTGTTTAGTCTGAGCACATCCAGGACCTGCAGCTTTACAAAACTCAAGAGGCAGAACTGCAGCAGCCGTTACTTTTCTTACCTGTAGACAGAGCAGGTTGGACTGAAATTGCTGAGCCTGATGGTTTCAGGTGCTTCACATCACTAGACGCTGTATGCGTCCTAGTTGAGTACTTTACCTTTGGTATTGTGAGTATTTTCAAGTACCTTGGGGCTGGACCTCCTTATATTTGATACATTTAGTTGGACACTTATTATGCTGCACATCATGTGCTGTTTTTAGCTCTCTAAACTTAGCGGTTTGGAGTGACTACAAGAAAGAGTATTAAATCACATCTTTGAAAACAGCTTACATAACAGCATGACTACTGTTGCTACCATTTAGTACCACTGTTATTCCTTGTACTATGCTCATAGTTATATGCATCTCTTTTAGCAATGTAGGAGACTTCTCCTGTGTTTTGTACAATAATATAATAACTTAAACAGATAATGAATGACAATGTAGTAAAACACAGTTGTAATAATATAAAATATGTCTTCATAGGAGAGTTTATAATTGTTGACAAATACTGTACTACTGTAATAAACACAAATCTGTTTACATCTACTTTATAGTGTGTTATAAACCATTTATTAACTGTTTATATACTGCTTATAAATGCTGAGTAGGATAAAATAATTAGTCCTTGTGTACAAGATTTTAAAAAATGAGAAATTGGACATCTACATTACCATGACACCTGACATCTGCTGATGAAGATCATGTGATATGATTAACACAAACAAATGAATGCAGAAAACAACAATAAAAAAAACTGCACACAGTTCTGCAGTTCCTGCTGTAACCAGCAGGGTGAGATGTACATCCACACAAAAACCTCAGTAACAGATGCAGTTATCAAAAGTGTCCAAAGAAACCAGGAGAGAGAAGACAGGTGAAAGACTGATGAAGAACTGAGTTAATGTTGTGATGTCTATTTGAGTATCAATGAGGATTACGTAGTGTTTATTTAAATATTAAGATATTATTTGGTGTTTTCAAGCGTGTTTCACAAGCTTCATTTCTTGTGTAAGTCAGACTTGTAGAAGTTAAGAAAAATATAAACATGATTGAGGGAAAAGGGGATGGAAAAAGTTTTTGATTGTGATGTTATGTTTCTAAATACATTAAAATGTATTTAGGTCAGATATTATCAAAACATTCTTACAAACCCCCTCTAGACAACTTTTAAGACATATAAAAAGACTGCTTTGAATAATCATTTGTCTGACGTGGTTTTACCTTGTTATTATTGGTTGGTTATTACCTTGTTAGAAATCCTTAAAATTACATTTCTTCCTTCTCTCTCAGTGTAAAAATCCAGAATCTATAAATATGCAAATCTTTTTCATTTCAAAAGTTTTCCTGCTGGATACCAGATGTCTCCTACGTCACTAAAAATCTGTTCTCAGTGTTTGTGCACTGGAGGCTTTAAGTTTCCACATCACACATGTGTAAGCTGAATACTGGTTGGCTCCAAACTAGTTTTGATGTCACAAATCATGCTCGTAGGAAACATATTTTAAACTGAGATTTAATGTGAGCACAGAGTAACTTTCCTCCTTCAGCAGATAAATGTGAAAACAAACTCTGCACAAACATCATTCTGCAAAGAGAACAACATCCAACTGCAGGAACAAGAAAAAAACATTTTAAGTGGAGAAGGACTTTAAGAGTCAGTGAGGAGTTTTTGATAGAATTTGTACAAAAAGTGGACAGCTGTGTTTTCATTTAGTAAATCTTTTAACTAGATGAAAAATAACCTCATGTCAGGCTTCTTGGCATGTTCATGATTGCTTAGATCACTGTTCCCAACCTTTTTGGCCTGTGACTAGGGTTGGGTACTGACCGAATTATGTCAGTACGACAGAGTACTGACTCATGTTAGATCAGTCGGTGCCAAACTTCAGTACCCACAGCCCTGAAATAAGTTTTAAAAACACACATTTACTGACTGAACCGTTTCACGCAGGGGCTCCGACACTGACAGGAGCACCAACCCACAGATAAAAAGGGACAAGACAGATCCATTTTACCATCCTGATGGCAGCTAGCATCGTTATCATAGTTGTGCCATGCTGTGTGTAGCCCATAGAGTTTATAAAAATAAGGTGTATCAGGCACCACGGTGTCTCTGGTTTAACAGCACCATGTTGAGCAGGTTGACAGGTGCGTTTAAGGTGTTTGTGGGCTCTGAAAGACATCAGCAAATATAAACTCACACAACTGATGGACTGTTAGCCTAGCATGCTAATTCTACAGTCTCTCTATAATAACAATGTAATACCACTTTGTTATTACAGAGACCATACGAAAACATATCCATATGTTTATGTGTGGTCTCTCTGTAATAAACAACTTATTATTATTACAGAGAGAGTAAAGTACCAAAAAAAGGTACCTTTGGGTACCAGTACCAAATTTGAGGTACTGGTACTGGTATCAGTTCAAACCTTTACAACCATAAAATTTATACTTACAACTTGTCACGGGTTGTCCATAAGCAGTGAGTGGCTTAACTGAAGAGGGACATTTCCTTCTCATTTTGTTTAATTTTAATGTTTTTTAAAGAATTCTGAGGAGGTACAAATGTCCAGTGTTTTACAAGAAAAAAGATTTTAAAGGCAGGAAAAATAAAACAAATTTTTTTATGCAGTAATGTTTGGTCTCCTTGTTAATCATGTCATGACCCCTCAGATTGATCTGGTTAGTCATTGGAGGGTCCTGACTCCCAGATTGGGATCATTTATCCGCCGAATTAAGGTGTCAAGAGTGTCTGTGGCGTTCACTGCTCAGTGAGTATCGACAGAAGTTCTTTCATACTATTCAGATAAGTCAATTACACACACTCACACTTGCATAACAATGACATCTCGCCTGCCAGCCCTCCTCATACTGAGCTACCTTTAACACTCACACACACTCAGCTTCATCCTGTTTTCAGAAGGAGGACAACACTCCCACGTCTGTCCAACACACACAAATTCAACACGCTGCTCAGAGCAAAGTGTTCAGAAATCTCTGCCAAAACTCCACATGCACATGTTGTATCCTCCTTCACCCTGTGCAACAGTTCATCTGACTGTAAACACGATGTGTGTTAAGGGTGAAAGAAAGACTTGTTTTTCTTATTATTTTATTACAGATATAAGCAGGTTATTATTTGTACTGTAACCTTGTAATTCACAACAAATGCAACATGTAGAGCAGTGATGTAAGCAGCCATAAAATCATAATTTCTAGTGTTACTCAAACAAGTCTTGCTAAAACAAGACTAAGGGCATTTTCAAATCTATAATTCATTTGCTCTGGTCTGAATCAGTGGATGAGTTGGTAAACCTGGTTCAGTTTCTTTTCACAAAGAGAAAAATCCAAACAAACCAAAATGCATCACTACAAGTCAGGTATAATCTCTCCTCTCATTGGTCAGATGTGTCTGGGGTGGGAGTAAGAATGTAAACACAGGAAGAAAGTCCTGAAGAAGGTCCTATTTGCTAAATATCAAAAATGCAACACACCTCGTTGTTAGTCCAGGTCAGAACACAATAAATTCTCCAGCTAGTTGTTAGCAACATGGGTGTATTGTAAGAGCTGGATACCAGACCCAAAATGGTGCCTACTCAGTTCAATGGGTATGTGGCCCACTGAATATGTAGTTTCTCCCACTCAATCCATAGACTTTACATTGTGATGATGTCACGAATTTTTAAATCACGTTTCTAGGCTCAAGGAAAGCTTTACAGGCGTCTCTTTTAGCAACTGTTAAATTCGCTCATCCGCATCCCAGCATGCAACGTGCACCTGGCTACGGGAGCCGTTTAGCTTAAACTTGCAGCCTTGTAGTCGGAAAGATGGATATCAGACAGAGACTGCTTCCTCTAAAGGGTTTAACATCTCATCTGAGGGAAGGCATCTTGTGGAGCACAGTGTCTGTGCTGGGGCATTGGGATTTATTATTAGGACCAGATTCATTATTAGAACTTCCAGCAGCAACTTAATTTTTCCAAAGAGGTCTCCCATCCAAGTTCTAACCAAGCCCATGCCTACTTAGCTTTAGTCACTGAGCAGATACAGGGTACATGTTGGTATGGCTGCTGGATCTTTGTACTCCATGAGCACTGTTGGATGGTCCGGTGTAGTAGTTTTGTGTATTTTACGAAGGATGTGTGCAAGGTGCAGACTTTGTCTTGGATTGCTTTTTTCTTCTTAGTTTGTATATTTCTTTTATTGTTTATGTTTATTGTGTAAGTTTTGGGCACATACTGTAAACCAATTTCCCTCTTAATCTTAATTTTTCTCTATTTTTTGTTATTTCATAGAAAAAATAATTAGAGACATCTCTACCTAGATTTACTCTATCCTCTCCCCACATTTTTAAAAATTTCTTTTTAAATTGATTTATTTCTTCATCTTGTGCATGCTAAGTCTCTATGGATTGCTGTTTTCTTGTATTGTCACTTGGTGGCACTGTTTCCTTGTTTGTATATAGCACTTCATTTCAGCAATAAAGTTTACGCAGAATCAATAGTGCATTATCAGTGCTCCATTACCTAGCAAACTAGGTAACTAGGAGTTTGAAGTATGATAGCAATATCAATTCAGTGCTAACGTTGAGCTAACGTTTGCTTGAATAAACCTAACCAAGAAGACAAAGTGCTATTTCTTCTTCCTCTCATGTTGGACTGAAGGCAGACTGGATGCTACAGTCACTCACTATCGCCTCTTAAGGTATAAAATGGTATTACAAGACAGGACAGGCTGGGGCTAGCTGGTTAGCATGCTAACTTCAGTAGATAGCTCTGCAACACCATACATACGCATGTATTATTTCTTTGACATAACATGAAAACTGTTATTTCTTCATATTCTGTTGATAAATTTAGTTTTTGAATGTTTTAAATTAAAATTCTTGCCAAATCTTACACAGTGCAGCTTTAAGAAATAAAGAAAACACAGACAGTCTAAAGTTAGTAAATTTCCTGGAAAGATCCAGGTACTTTAGAACTAATTTAAAGGTAAAATAAAGACAGTGTTCAATTGATACACTTCCAATTAACAAATTCCAATTGCTAAGCTAGCATAACCTATAGTCAGTTCAAAGCAGGTCAGCCAAACATGCAAACATGTTTTGTCTACAGAAAAACATACAATTCAACATATGTGACAGTAAAGTTTCCAATAATAAATGACAAATGGAAATCTATAACTTTGAAGAAATTAATAAGAAGAAACTATAAGAATAATGGACCTTTAAAATAATGCGTAACCAAAAACTCAGATGACGTGTCCTGGTGGTCCAGTGGTTAGGCAAAAAAAGTCTAACAAGTCCACAGATATCCAAAACAAAGAACACAGATTCAATAAAATATGGGTCATTTACACACAAAGGCAAAAAATAACTAAAATAAAAATAGATGTTATAGATGAAGTTGAAGCTTGACACTGGATAAAAACACTGCAATTTAATTTATTTCCACAGATGTTTCTGCAGTTAGTATGTGGTCTTTGTTTACCACTACCATCATCCCATAACCCTCCCTTGAGAAGTGTATAAAACTTCTCAAAACCAGTGTTACATAATGCTTTACACAAAACTAACACATACATACAGGAAGAAAATAAAACAGTAAAACAGACATAAGATTAAAATGTAAGATGTACAGTATATAAATCAAAAACAATTGGTAGATCATTGGATAAAAATGAGTTTTAAGAAGTGATTTAAAGGAAGATGACTTATCAGCCTGAGCTCCTCAAATAGGTTGATCCACGGCCCTGACTGTAAAGACCAGGGCCCATATTTATCTGTGCTGATAATCATTACTAATTCATTTCCCACCGCTCAGTGTGAAGTTATAGAAAATCAAGCTGCATTTGTGCAAATTGTGGCTTTATTTATTCAACTATTCTGTTTGAAATGGCTGATGGCAGAGATATATTTAAAAGACCTGTAAGGACACATAAGTCAAGTCAGGTTTAGCTGGAGATGAGGTGAACAATGGAGAAGATAAATTTAATGTTTTTAATGAAGTTGTGCCCACTGTCTGTTTGCATCATTATCGCTGTGTGCAGTGGTGTACAATACATGCAAGATGCTGCATAAATCTAGAAAAAAAGATGTAAAGTATCTGATTGGATAGGGCTGGACCATGCAGCTGAATCAAATTATCTCACCTACAAGTTTAAATTATATGGTCATTGTTGTAGCCACCTGATTGGCTTACCAGTGTTTACTTACAGCCTAATGCAAATGACTTGTCAAATATCATTATGAGATATAAAGTATTCATTTTAACATCATATTTTTGCATATAAAATCTAGATACCTATACCTTTAATATTTATACACAGAGCGACTCTGAAATGCAATCTGGAGCCATGAAGAGGCGGCTGTAGATTGTAGATGGTAGAGTCCACTAATCAGAAGATCAGCGGTTCAATCCCTGGTTCCTCCAGTCTGCATGTCAAAATGTCTGAACCCCAAATTGCTCCTGATGGCCGCACCAGTGGTGTGTGAGTCTGTCTGAATGTGCATTAGAACAGATCCTGATGAGCAGGTTGGCTCCTTGCATGGTAGCCTCTGCCATCAGTGTATGAATATGTGTGTGAATGGGTGAATGTTTACATGTATTGTACAGCGCTTTGAGTGGTTGGAAGACTAGAAAGGTGCTATATAAGTGCAGTCCATTTACCATGTAGATAACAGAAGTTAACTTGGGGTGTAGTTGAAAGAGGAATTGGACAGTGGAAGAGAAGATGTTCTTTGTGGAGAGGGTTTGCAACATGTGTCTGTGCAATATGTGCAAGATGCAGCACTATTACAGGCTGTGAAACCATGTGGCTGAACCAAGATAATTTCACACAGCTGAGTCAAATTACCTGTTACCTTAATTAACATATAGGCTACATTTATTTCTCAGGCTTTCTTTACAGTTTTAAATATCATCTTATAATGAATTTTGGCATCATGGTTTTGTTACATAATATTTGTAAGTTACCTGCCTGGTTACATGCCTATACACATAATATACCAAATTACCACTGTTTAACATTTCCAGCCAAGACTGTGAGAAAGCTACAACACGCCATCATTATTTCTACTTTGCTGCTCTGACTGTCATAAAACAGCGATGTCTCACTTTCTCCCAGGAGTAATCCTTCTCCTGCTGAAAGTAGTAAGTAGTGAGTGAGTAAATCTCTTCTGCTTCATAAATAAGTTTTAGTCCTTGGTTAACTCTCAGTGTGATTCTGAAACACTCGATAAATATAGGCCCAGGGTCAAAGCCTTACTTATAAAACCTGTTCTTTTAATCTTTTCTGCATCAAACAGCTCATATATAACACATTTGTAAAGTGCTGACATCAACAAAATCCAGAGATAACTGTTCAGTTTGTAGTCGGTTCAGTCCAGATTCAGACTCCGGTCCAGATGGATAATCAGGATACATCTGATCCTCTCTCAACACACACACCTGGAGGTTCACTCACACTCTTACAGAGATAATCACTTCCAACTGATGAGAGAAGAAGAAACAACAGAGGTCATAAATCAGTGTTTAGTGAGGCTCATCAGCTATCAGTCAGTGATGCAGCACATCCAGCATAAAGACCAGCTGGGACTTCAGTCCTGTTCAGACCAGAAGTGGAACAGCTGTGCGCCGTAGCCAACTTCCTTTCAGCTCTTATGTTGATGTGTTGGAGTGAACACACTGAGCTCCACACTCACAGCCCTGCAGAGACTTTTGGTATCATGTCTGTTTACTCTGCAGTTTTCACTGAAGTACACAGAGGAATGAAACTGCTGAAAGTCATAAACACATCATTACTGCAGAAACAGAGACATTCACTCATCTGTTTACTGATGGATTGACTGTTTATCATGTGAATTGTTACAAAAGTTTAAAAGCTACAGAGTTTCTGTGGGATTTGAAGATCTTTCCTGCTGTTAAATGATCACATGACAATCAGTCAGAGCTCTCAGCTAAACACTTGCTGTGATTCCTGGACTTCAGCAGAGGTTTTGGTTTGTATAAAGACCACATGGTTACTAAACATAATTATGGTTCTGTGAAATCAGAGTCAGTGATTTGCAGGCTGCAGTCGGACTGATCTTAGAGCTCTGACAAAGATGAACTGATCAATTCTTTAGTGTTGAAATTAGAAACACTTTCAGATCAGATTTGATGGTATGACAGTCTGATGATCAGGACTTCTATCACTATACATCTTGTAAGACATCAACTCAAACACATGATCACAATAAGCTTCTGGCTGATCTGTTTGGCCGACTGTTCTCTCACTCTCTCTCTGTCTTTCTGCCCAATCCTGAAGCTTGTCACCACTCTCCTCTCACTGGGGAAAACAGCCTCACTGAGGAAAACAACCACTGGGAAGGTTAGGGGTTCTCCAGAAAATACTGGATATTTGCTTTGATACTGACTGTGCTTAATACAATACTTCTGAAACCAGCATGGAATGACTTCAACTCTCTACTGACCTCAGAGTCTCCAGTCTACAGTGTTGAATTTGCTTAAGATCAGACAGCAACTTCATGTCTGAAACCTGCAGCTTGTTGTTACTTAGATCCAGCTCTGTCAGATGGGAGGGGTTGGACTTCAGAGCTGAGGCAAGAGAAGCACAGCTGATCTCTGATAAACTGCAGCAACTCAATCTGAAAAAGGAATAAATGATGTCACTTTAGAACACAATGTTACTGCTTTAAATCATTCAATGTTTCGTTATCTGCTCAGAGCTGAAGAAGGTTTAGAATGTAGAAGTTTAGAAGGTTGTGTTACACCTTACATGTAGTCAGCCCTATGGGGTGAACAACACTCTACCATTCACCCAAAGCAAAACCCTAAAACCTTTTAAAATACCCAAACCATGAAATTTATTGACAAAAACATACAAAATCACCAAGGCACTAAATATATACTATAAATCAAAAAACAGAAACACTAAATAGAGAGGCAGCAAGACCAGCAGTCCACAGTGCAGGTTAAAAACTGTCAAATACAAACAGTGAAAAAGAGCTCTCATTAATATTAATGACAACATGCTGTTACTTCAATAAAGACACAATAACTTCACTTCTTAATCTCTGTGGCTCCATCTATACAAAATCATGTTGTGCAGCCAAACACAAGTAAAAATGCAAAAAGACTAAAACATGACACATCTATATTTTTAGGCCTACATGTGCAAAACAGTTAAGCAAGAAACTGCCTTGAAGCCAGTAACTACAGACCAATAAGTACACTACCACTACTCTCAAAGGTTGCTGAGAAACTTGTCATTGAACAACTGACAACATTTCTTAATACAAGCAATTTTGGTCTACATTGTATGCAGTTTGGCTTTAGAGCAAATCATTCCACCGAAACTGCTACCTTGCGCTTAATAGAGCAAATTAAATCAAGACTTGACAAAGGAAGAGTAGTTGGTGCTGTATTTTTAGATCTGCGTAAAGCATTGGATATAGTCAATCACAATGTTTTAAAACTCTCTAAATTTACCTTCTCATCTAGAGCACTGGCATGGATGTCTTCATATTTATCTAATAGGATACAATGTGTTAAAGTTGGTGACACACTGTCCAGTAACATGAAGTGCACAATGGATGCTCCACAAGGGTCAGTGTAAGGTCCCCTGTTATTTAGCCTATATATTAATGATCTCCCTCACCAGTGTCATGATGTAGAACTACAAATGTATGCAGATGACACCGTTGTGTACACACATGCAAAAACAGCTGAGTTAGCTGCTGCTAAGCTAACAATTGCATTGGAAAGGATCACACATTGGCTTGATCAATCATGTCTGAGTCTAAATGTAAACAAGACCAAAGGTATGTTTTTCTCTAAAACCATGGTACAACCTCCTAATGCTGATGTTTTCATCAAAGGTGAAAAAATTGACAATTACTGATTTTAAATATCTTGGTCTGACACTGGATCCAAATTTGAACATTAAGAAACATGTTAACATGTTAAAACAGTTAAAACCATAAAGTACAGCGTAGCAAATTCTTGACATGACTGTCTCGCTTTGGACACAGCCAAGATATTTATGCATGCTGTGATTCTTTCCCATATGTCTTATGCATCACATGTTGGGGGCAGGCTGGAGAAACATCCATAAAACCTCTTGGGTCCTTATACAAACAAACTCTAAAAACTCTAGACAAAAAGCCAATACATAATCATCACTGTAGGGTACTGGAGAAATACAATTTACTGAGCTTTGACAATTTTAGATTACTCTCAAATTTGTGTCTAGTTTATAAAATTTTAAATGGTTTGGCCCCTCCTCCACTATGTGACTTTGTGTACACTCACTCAGTAAGTTCTATTAGATCTGCCAGAATATCTTCTATACAGGATTGTACCATACCATTTTGTCGCGCTGCATTTGGGCAGTCAGCTTTCTCTGTGAAAGCCACAACTCAGTGGAATGCCCTACCTGATGATATAAAGAACTGTAGTTCAATCAATACATTCAAGGCCAAATTAAAAAAATCTACTGAAGACCAATCAGCTGACCACTGAGTCTAGTTTATATTATTAATTTCTAATTGACATTGTGGGTGTATGTGATGTGTTGTTGTGTGTAGCTTTGTATTTTGTATGGTGTGTTCTGTGTGGTGTTGTTTTTTTTTTTGTTTTGCTTTGTACTGTTTGTTGTTGTGTTGTTGTATGTTTTGATTGTGGGGGACTTCAGATGCAAATTAGCTCTGAGATAGCTCCAGTGCAGTGCATCTTTAATGTTTAAAACTGCACACTGTCCCATTCAATAAATCAAATCAAATTTTAAAAAAAGAATAACACAAGACCTGCATCACTTGCAAGGGCTTCATCATTCTGCACATTAAAAAACATAAATGCTATCCCTTAATGCAACACATGAACTGACAGTACCTGCCGTTTTAACTATATAACTTTGTGCACAGACAGCAGAAACTGAAGGTGTGCTCATTAGCTGATCTGCGCTGTTTGTATTTGTGTTGACAAAGCATTATTCTGATACCTTCAGACAGCTGCTGGCTGGCATTAACTCCCCAGCAGGTAGAGACAGACTGAATACAGTACAATCTGCACTCTGTTCAGTCAACTTCCACGATTTCACATCTTGTAGTCAGAGATAATATCAAGTCAAGTCAAGTCAATTTGATTTATATAGTGCCAAATCACAACTCAGGGCACTTTTTACATAGAGCAGGTCTAGACCATACTCTTTAATTTCCAGAGACCCAACATTCCCCCATTAGTCATCACGTGACGACAGCAGCAAGGAAAAACTCCCCTTTAATAGGAAGAAATATCTCATTAACAAACAAACCGAGAGCTCAGATCAGTGTGTGGAGCCCTTTTTCATTCTGTTCCTCTCATAGATGTGATCTCTTGATCTCCCACAAAACAGCCAGAGTCAGCTGACTGTCACAGCAGTCCCGTAAACTGCGGCAGATCCACAGACTAGAACTATTCACATCACGGTTTACAGGACTGTCATGACTCAAGGCAGCTAATATAGCAGCTAGCATCTACGTTACTTTTAAACTTCAAATATGATTTTTGTGCAAGTTGTAATAGCTCAATTTCCACAAAGTAGACATTTTACATTGCTCTAACTGAACTATTTACAACAAGTAACCAATGCATACAACAAACAGTGAACATGTACATGTTTACTGAATAAAGGCACAAATGCAAAGATTGATCTCTGGATTTCAAGAATCAACTATTGGTCAATCAAATAAAAATAGTGAGTAATTGGAAAATCTATTTTCTTGTTTAGGCCTAAAATTTGGAAGATGGAATCATCAAACACCTGAATCCAACAGGATGTGGGTTAAAACTGTCAGATATAAAAGACAAAAAACAGAGGTTCACAGTGAATTATCCAGTGTAGGATTTTTCTTGTTATATGATGGTTTCAAACATGTGGCTCAACATTACTCTGACACAGTCAATGGACTAAACCACTGAACAAGAAAAGAAAGACTTTCCCATTAACATACTCATTGTGGATCCGCATAGTATCAGCTTTATGTCTGTAGTTTAGTGTCACCACAACTGTACCATCATATTAGTTAGGGCCGCCCAGACTTGCCTTGGATCAGCCCTTAGTTATGCTGCTATAGACCTAGACTGCCAGGGGACTTCCCATGATGCACTGAGCTCCTCTCTCCTCTTCCTCCTCTCCCATCTGTATGCATTCATGTACCATAAATGCATGTTACTAACTTGGCTTCTTCCTCAGAGTTTTTTGTGCTTTCTCATCTCACAGGAAACCCTGGGATGCAGGCCGAGCCTTTGCGGTCCTTTGTGGTCCTATTGGTGTCCTTCCCCGGCTATTGCTGCTGTTATTGTTATTGTTATGATTGTTGTTATTCTGCCCCCCCCCCCCCACCCCTTTTTCTTTCTCTCTCAACCCAACCGGTCAAAGCAGATGGCCACCCACCAAGAGCCTGGTTCTGCTTGAGGTTTCTATTTGGTGCTATGTAAATAAAAATTGAGTGATTGATTGATTAATCTCAGCACAGAAGTAAAAATGGTGTCTGACCTCAGAGTCTCCAGTCTACAGTGTGGACTCTCCAGAAAATCACACAGCAGCTTCACTCCTGAATCTTGCAGGTTGTTTCCAGTCAAATCCAGCTCTCTCAGATGGGAGGGGTTGGACTTCAGAGCTGAGACCAGAGAAGCACAGCTGATCTCTGACAAACTGCAGCGACTCAATCTGAATAAATAAATAATAAATAATGTAGATTAAAATCCATTTATAATCCAATCAGATGTGTTCAGGTTTTAAATGTGTAGTTCAACATTACTATGTCCTAATCAATGAGCTTTTCTCTAAAATGAACAGAGTGACTCTGTCATTATGTTGTTGTGGATCATCATAATGTCAGCCCTCTACAGAGAGCATCCAAACGTCACCACAACATTCAGACAACTGTTCATGTCAGCAGTGATTCATAAAAATACTTTGACCACCTGCACTAATCTCTCTGTGTCCCTCTGTGTGTGTGTGTGTGTGTGTGTGTGTTTATGTGTGTATGTGTTCTGAAGGATCAATATCAATTATCAGACATTATTCATTAAAACCAATTAAAGAATATGGTAAAGAAATATTTCTCCCTCAGCAAGTAAACTTGATCAATTCAAAATGCATATTAGTTGAGAGGATCTTTTGTACACAGATGTGACTCTTTACCAAAAATGATCAACATTAGTTGATTTTATGAACTGACAGTGGACATTTTCTATGGTTTCTTTAAGAATCAGTCATCTTTTATAACTATAGACCAAATTTTGTACAGTAAAAATATGAATATATGGGGAAAAAATTAACTTCATGGATGTAAGTTATGGATGTATATAACTTAGGTTCAGCTGTCAAACATTAAGATCAACAATAGTAACAGACAATCAATGAACTGACCTCAGAGTCTCCAATCTACAGTGTGGACTCTCCAGTCCAGCTGACAGGTGCTTCACTCCTGAATCCTGCAGCTTGTTTCCTCTCAGATCCAGCTCTGTCAGATGGGAGTGGTTGGACTTCAAAGCTGAGACCAGAGAGGCACAGCTGATCTCTGACAAACTGCAGAACCTCAGTCTGAATAAAGAATAAATGATGTCAGTTCAGAAGACAAAGTTCATAAATGCTATCCCATAAGGCAACAAATGGACTGTCAATACCTGCTGTTTCAACTTTATCACTTTGAGCACAGACGGCATAAACTGAAGGTCTGGTCATTGGTTAATCTGCCCTGTTTGTATTGGTGTTTACAATACATCATTCTTACACCTGCAGACAGCCTCAGGCTGGCGTTAGCTCCCTGGCAGGTAGAGAGAGACTGAATACAGTGCAATCTGCACAGTCAGATAAGATCAGTGTGAGGAGGTCCTCTTGTAGATGTCATCTTTAGGTCCCCTACAACAGTGGTTCTCAAACTTTTTCACATCAAGAACCTCTAAACTGATACAAATTAGTCCACAGACCCCAATTTGATAAGATTTTTGCTTTTAGATGTTTTATTACAGGAAGGAATGAAACCCATGACCAAAATAGTCATACATTCTGTCATTGTGTTTCTTATGGATGGCATTATAGTGAAAATAAATTATTCCCCTTTTTGCTGGGGAGCCCCTGGAACCCCCTCAGGGATACCCTGGGGGTCCCTGGATCCCACTTTGAGAACCACTGCCCTACAAGACAGCCAAAGTCAGCTGACCATCCTGAGTCACAACAGTCCCGTAAATTGCAGCAGGTCCAAAGACCAAAACTATTTATGTCACGGTTTACAGGACTGTTGTGACCCAATGCAGCTAACATAGCAGATTATAATAACACATTATAATAACTCGATTTCCACAAAGTAGACATTTTACACATTATGCTGCTCTAACCAAACCATTTACAACAAGTAATCATTGCTGACACACAACACAGTTCACGTGTACATGTTTACTGAGTAAAGGCACAAATATAAAGACTGATCCTTGGATTTCAAGAATCAATTATTAATCATTCAAATAAAAATCATGTGTAATTGGAAAATCTGTTTTTTGTCCAGTCTTAAAGTTTAGAAGATGGAAACTCCAAACACCTAAACTCAACAGGATGCAGGTTAAAATCTGTCAAATATAAAAGACAAAAAACAGAGTTCAAGAGGTTCAGAGTGAATTATCCATTGTAGGATTTCTTGTTATATCAATGCTTTAAATATGCACTTACTCTGACACAGTCAATAGACCACACCACTGAAGAATAGGCTAAGTCTATAGAATAGACTTTACCAGTGTGGATCAGCATAATATCAGCTTTATGTCTACAGTTTAGTGTCACCACAATTTTCACACCATATTAATCTCACAGAAGAAGTAAAAAGTGGTGTCTGACCTCAGAGTCTTCAATCTACAGTGGGGACTCTTCAGAAAATCACACAGCAGTTTCACTCCTGAATCCTGCAGCTTGTTTCCTCTCAAATCCAGCACTCTCAGATGGGAGGGATTGGACTTCAGAGCTGAGGCCAGAGACTCACAGCTGATCTCTGTCAAACGGCAGTCGCCCAATCTGAATAAATAATAAATGGTGTTACTATGTCCTAATCAATGAGCTTTTCTCTAAAATGAGTAGAGTGACTTTGTCATTGTATTATTGTGGATCATTGTAATGTCAGCCTTCTACAGACATCATCCAAATGTCACCACAACATTCATGACACCTATTCATGTCAACAAATACTTTAAACGCGTGCATTGATCTCTCTAAAACAGATATTAGTTGAGAGCATCTTTTGTATACAGATGTGACTCTTTAACAAAAATGATAAACATTAGTTGATTTTAAGAACTAACAGTGGACATTTTCTACAGTTAATTTAAGAATCAGTCATCTTCTATAACTACAGACCAAATTTTGTACAATTAAAAATGAAAATACGGAAAACAACTTCATGAATACAAGTTATGGATGTGCATAAATTAGGTTAAGTTGTTAACACATAAAGCACAACAACAATAGTAACAGAATCAGTGAACTGACATCAGAATCTCCAGTCTACAGTGTGGACTCTCCAGGAAATCACACAGAAGCTTCACTCCTGAATCCAGCAGCTTGTTTTCACTCAGTTCCAGCTCTCTCAGATGGGAGGGGTTGGACTTCAGAGCTGAGGCCAGAGAAGCACAGCTGATCTCTGACAAAATGCTACCATTCAATCTGAATAAAGAATAAATTATGTAGATTAAAATCCATTTATAATCCAATCAGATGCATTCAGGTTTTAAATGTGTAGTTCAATATTACTATATCCTAATCAATGAGCCTTTCTCTAAAATGAGTCATTTTATTCCATTATTAACTTTATCATTGTGTTATTGTGGATCATCATGTCAGTCTTCTACAGACATCATCCAAATGTTACCATAAAATTCAGACACCTATTCATGTCAACACTGATTCATAAAAAACACTTTAAAACACCTGCATTGTTCTCTCTGTGTCCCTCTGTGTGTATGTGTTCTGAGGGATCAATATCAATGATCAGACATTATTCATTAAAACCCATTAAAGAATATAATAAAGAAATATCTCTCCTTCAGCAAGTAAACTTGATCAATTCTAAACAGATATTTGTCGAGAGGATCTTTTGTATACAGGTGTGAAGCTTTACCAAAAATTATGAACATTAATTTACTTTAACAACTAAGAGTGGACATTTTCTATTGTTTCTTTAAGAATCAGTCATCTTTTATGACAACAGACTAAATTTTGCACAGTAAAAAAATTAACATGGAAAAAAGAGAATTAACTTAATGGATGTAAATGTATGTATAGTACATAAATTAGGTTCAGTTGGTAAACATTAAGATCAACAATAGTAACAGCAGTGAGTGAACTGACCTCAGAGTCTCCAATCTACAGTGTGGACTCTCCAGCCCAGCTGACAGGAGCTTTACTCCTGAATCCTGCTGCGCGTAGAGACTGAGGTCAATCTCTCTCAGATGGGAGGGGTTGGACTTCAGAGCTGAGGCCACAACTTGACAGTGAGTCTCAAAGAGTTTACAGCGAGAAAGTCTGTCATGACACATATATTACAACATATGTTATCATGAAAGAGGACACTTTATATTTACTTCATGCATTTGATGATGAAACAGTTTGACATTCCCTATTTTGATTAACATTTGCTCTTCACATCAGTGGTTCAGCTAATTTTGTTTTTACATTCAAAAATAATTTTCATCAGATTTGCTGATCCCCTGTGCTCACTATGAAATGGCTCTGAAACCATTAAGAAAAAAAATATGATGAAAGCAATTCTCCATTAGTTCAGAAAGTGCCTTTGGAAAATGATACAAATCATGTTTTAAACTCTTAATCATAATGGTAAAAACAGTTTGTCTGATTATATATTATTTGTAGAACCTCCTCATGTAATAATAACTTTACTGCATTCACTGATAACTAATATGATTTTCAAGTTTTTGAATAGTCATTAAATTATAAAAATCAAATAGTTTATGTCACTATTGCCGTGTCTTAAAAAAATATATTTTCCCCTGTTTTAACTACTAGGTGCCAATAGAACATGTGTGGCACGTTCAGTTTGGCTCTTTTCCATACAAGGGCAGTACCTACAGCATTTACTACAGCGCTGTGAGACAGGCTAGTGTACAAACAGGAGAAACATGCAACTACATGTACACGACTACTACAGCCATCAAAAAGTTCTGTGTGGAATTCCTTCAAAAAAATAAACAAAAATGAGGTAAAGCACAAACTCTGCTAGGTAAAGCTAGCATATTACAAGTCTGAAACTACTATGCATAGTCGTTTGAGAGTGTTGAGAGTTGTGAAAATCGTGACTGAGTTTCTCTCTCTGTCTCTCTCTCTCTCTCTCTCTCCCTGTGCATGTGTGGTATAATTTTAAAGACTTGTGATGTGCTGAAGGAAACAAAATGCAAAGCAAAACGATGATTATTGATATGATAAGTTTTAAGCAGAAGTATGTGGAATTGTTATTATTATGAAGCATTATACCAGTCATATTATATGTACACCTCACAAATTCTTGTGATTAATGTAAGGACACATAATATGATAAAGATAATCACACTCAGTGCACTGGATTAAATTGTAAGTGTGTTTGTATTAAATTTCATTATTTTTTTAAAATACCTTCAAGAGAGAATTAAGAAATAAGGATGAAAAATGGCAAGAATTACCTTTAAAAAAAATAAATCCAGAAGAAAGAATATGGAAATGATAGCTGATGTAAAGAGTTTCTAATTGTGTAATTGGCCAGTATGAAGAGGTTGGACAAGAGGTGTGAGCTGATTTGAGACATCTGCAGAAACTTCTTCAAACTGAGGTCCAGAGATTTATTACGACACATGCATGTGAGGAACCTTTGAAGAACGGTCGAATAGTTCCTAGTGAATATAGAATAGTATTTTCTCTTGAAATGCCTATCCCTACTGATAACTGAAAAATACTGATACATGTATCACAACCACCACAACCTCTAAAGTCCCTTATTTGTTTTACCAGGTTTGAACAATGCCTCCATCACCCAAAGGAAGATGAATAGAAGAAAAAACTGTAAAATCCATTAATAATTACTAAAAATAAATAGAATAACTGCATTCATTAACAGCTAAACACAACCAACTGAAAAATCAACATTATTTGCACTAACAACATTTGAAACAGCTCAACAACATCTGTGACTAAATATAATTGATGTATTATTTTGGCTATAAACAAGTAGAGTATTATTTTAACAATAATAAGAATTTTATATTATATATATTTGAAGAATTAAACTACTAATCTACACTGATTTATAATGTTAAGCACATCTGAATTTACCGAGCCTTTCTGCAGTTCCTCACAGCTGGGATCAGTCTCTTGCGTCCCTCCAGTGATGTGTTGTACTTCTTCAGGTCCAACTCATCCAGAACCTCCTCTGACATCTGCAGCATGTAGGCCAGAGCTGAGCAGTGGATCTCAGAGAGTCTCTTCTCTGATCTGTTCTCTGACTTCAGGAACTCTTGGATCTCCTGATGTACTGAGCAGTCGTTCATCTCCATCAGACAGTGGAAGATGTTGATGCTTCTGTCAGGAGAGGTATCAAGAGTGTTCATCTTCTTCAGGTTGTTGGTGACTCTCTGGATGATTTCTGGACTTTTCTCTGTCTGACCCAGCAGGTCTCCTAAGAGACTCTGGTTGGACTCCAGAGAGAGGCCATGAAGGAAGCGAACAAACAGGTCCAGGTGGCCATTTTCATCTCTGAGAGATTTCTCCATGGCTCTCCTCAGGAAGTCATCCAATGATGGGTAATTATGATTACTGTCAGATGGGTCATGCCTGTCATTGTTTCTGAAATAAGCAGAAATTTTCTCAAGGAAAGACTTTGGTTTTGACTGCCTGAGTTTGTACTCCTCTACCAGGAATTCCTCCAGTACCTCTGCCTTCCTGTTGGTGTAACAGTGGTACATGTAGACTGCAGCCAGAAACTCCTGAACGCTCAGGTGAACAAAGCAGTAGACTGTTTTCTGGAAGATCACACTCTCTTTTTTGAAGATCTCTGTACAAACTCCCGAGCACACTGAGGCCTCTGTGACATCAAGACCACACTGCTCCAGGTCTTCTTTATAGAACATGATGTTTCCTTTCTTCAGATGTTCAAACGCAAGCCTCCCCAGCTTCAGAAGAACATCCCTGTCAGCCTCTGTCAGCTCCTGTGGACTCGTCTCATGTTCCTCATCATAGTTTTGCTTCTTCCTCTTTGTCCAGCAAAGAAGCAGCAGGAAGTGTGAGTACATGTCAGTCAGGGTCTTGGGCAGCTCTCCTCTCTGGTCTGTAGTCAACATGCACTTCAGAACTCTAGCAGTAATCCAGCAGAAGATTGGGATCATACACATGATGTGGAGAATCCTGGATGTCTTGATGTGTGAGATGATTCTGTTGGACAGCTTTTCATCACTGAATTTCCTCCTGAAGTACTCCTCCTTCTGGGCATCAGTGAAGCCTCGTACTTCTGTTACCCTGTCAACATATGTGAGAGGGATCTGACTGGCTGCTGCAGGTCGGGAAGTTATCCAGACAAGAGCCAAGGGAAGCAGATTACCCTCAATGAGGTTTGTCAACAGCACGCTGACTGATGACTTCTGTGTGACATCAGACACAACCTTCCTGTTCTTGAAATCCAATGAAAGTCTGCTTTCATCCAGGCCATCAAAGATGAACAAAACATTACAGTCAGCGAGTTTCTCTGCTGTGACATTCTGTAATATTGGATGGAAATCATGGATCAGCATGAGAAGACTGTACTGCTCATCTTTGATCAAGTTCAGCTCCCTGAATGAAAGCAGAATCACCAGATCGACATCTTGGTTTTCCAAGCCCTCTGCCCAGTCCAGAGTGAACTTTTGCACTGAGACGGTTTTTCCAACGCCAGCGACACCATTTGTCAGAACGACTCTGATAATGTGTCTATGTTGGTCAGGTAAAGCTTTAAAGATATCGTGGCACTTGATTGGAGTGTCATGGAGGGTCTCCATCTTGGAAGTTGTCTCAAGCTGCCTCACCTCATGTTGGGTATTAACCTCTTCACTCTTTCCCTCTGTGATGTAGAGCTCAGTGTAGATCCTGTTGAGGAGAGTTCTACTTCCTGCTTTATCATTTCCTTCAGTCACATGTTGATATGTCCTTCTCAGTCTGAACTTATATATATCTGAAACCTTGTGCAGACCACTATCTTCTGAAAGAGAAGAAAAATATAAATGTGAACATTTATCAGTGTGTTTACATGTTCTTATGTACCCAGGTTATTCAGAGAAATTACGTGGGTAATTGGGGAACGTGTTAATACACACAGTTGTAACCTGGTTACTGTAAATATGTGTGTACAAGCAACAAATCAGTCATCATATTTCTCCTCTACATTGATCTTTCTTATGTATAGCATACCTTTCCTTTTTATCAGTATTAGTGATAGAAGACGTGTGTTAGACCTGACTTTTTGCTCTGTTTTGCTCTGTGTCTGAGTCAGAGCTTTTTCTCACAATGTGCATATGTCTGAATTCAACAAACAGTAAAATGTTAAGAGGTGGAAACTGACTTGATTTCTAGAGGGAACTTTGTGTTAGTTTAAATTTTAGTTAGACTTTAAAACAAGGATAAATCACTCTGTGCAATGGTCTCCCCTGTTATTCAGTTGCTCCACTTTCCCTATCTGATTTGTTGAGTGCATGGCAGAGACACTAGCAATCTCTAGGAGAAATCTACTCGGGGAAATAATAAAAATAATAAAATAACACATTTAATTTGTACCACACTTTTCATTCAGTAAAACTCAAAGCTTCTCTACAACCCTGATTACAGTAACCAATAATGGTTACTTTGTGGTGACCACCCGTCAGAATTAAATCATTGCCCACCTGACAAGAGTTCATTCATGTTTTCCACAGTTGCATCCACAATCTTTCAATGAGCCAATGACGACCCCCCCAGATTACCCACGCAGTGTGAAACCAGCCTCCAGGATGTATTGTATGTCTCAGAGCCACCAGTGTCTATTGGTCAGTGGGGGAGATATTACCAGATTTACGGTTTGCATTGTTATGTCTGTCGTCATATGATCATTTAGTCTGACTTCATATGTATCTGTCCCATTTCTTTTGAACCCCTGCAATTTAGGCACTATGTGTTCATATTTCTATGTTGATGTAAACCTATAAAGCTGAGACTTTAATGTAGTATCAATTATTTTATTTTAAATTGAATGTGCTGAAGCACAGAACCTGAAGAAAAAAAGATGAGTTTGGACTGTATCTAAAATTATGAAAAATATAAAGATACAGTTTCTCCTCACAGATCTGCTGTCTGGATGTGATTTCATGTTTGTCTCTCACTGTGACTGACCTTCTGCTCCTGAGCCGACATTTGGCAACTTCCTCACCAGATCATTCCTGCTGATCTTCTTTAAAATGCTCTTGATCACTTCAACCGCTCCAGCAAATTCATATTTCTGCACCATCAGGTCCACCGTGTCCCGCCTCTCTGCCTTTGACAGTGGGTTCTCTTTGATGGGTTCGATGTCACCCACCTTTTCGTACTTCAGGAACCACTTGAAGTTCTCAAATTCATTGTCTCTTAAATCATCCAGAATGTTGAGGAGGTCCATGATCTTTGTCATCTTGGCTCTCTGGTAAAATCACAGAACATTGATAAGAGAACAGTTTTGTTTCTCTAGGGCTTTTCACACTGCACTTAGCCCAGGGTTAAAAGCATTCTTAGAACCTTCTTAGCCCCAGGTTAAGGGAGCTTTTAGCCCCTGGCTAAGAAAGCTTTCACACTGGCACAATTCTGGCATATTGCTAACCCCATGGGCTAACCCCGCCTTTAGCCTAGGGCTTGCTGGCCCTGCACCAGGGCCTGGTTAGCTCTGAGTTTGCAGGGTTATCCCCTGAAAATTGACTAAACATGGAGCTAAAAGGTGCCAGTATGAAACAAGGCTACAGTAAAATAGAGTAGTCATGCGTCATTTCAGGGCTTTTTAGCCCTGGGCTAAAAATATGTAGTGTGAAAAGTCCTTGTCTGTCTGCCAGTAGAAACTTATTCTGTGTTCCTACTGGATCTGACTGATTTGACAAAAAGCCCGGTTTGGCTCAGAGAAACTCAAGAGAATCTTCAATAAAAATGTCTCATCACAAGTCTACTCAGTATCTGTTCTGGAGCTTTCTATCAGATCGAGTTTTCTCAGTTGTCATGGAAATGTACATTTTAAAATTTACATTTTTCTGGCTTAAATGTTGACAATAAAAGTTCAATCTTAAACAGCAGTCAACAAAGCAATCTCACCACAAGGTCCAGTTAGTCTTATGCTTTCACAACTAACCCATTTGTTGTGGTTCTGTGAACTCTGGTGTGTTCACGTGTTTTGGTTGATTCGTTAACGCTGGTGTTAAAGCTGTCCACCAAGAGTACCTAAAAATGAAGGTCGTCTCTCAAAGTGCACTCTTGTGTGTTTTTTTGTTCTGTGAAAGTAAAAAGGACAAACCATTGGATTTTAATAGTAGGCTACATATGTAATTAAGTCATTAATTAAAAATTGAACCACTGTTAAATCTGCTGAATGTAAAACTGTCAAGGAAGTGATCTTATACATGATCTGTAAGCCTAGCAGTTCTCCAATAAAAATGAGTGAAACTATAGTGAAACACAGTGACTATCCTCCTGTAATATCATGCTTTTTCATTGTATTTCATCCTTCCTGTCTGTCTCTAGTTATGATAAATGACATTCTAGTCCTAACTAATGATGTTGATAGTATGTCTCTGAGCTCTTTGTGACAACAGAGAAGATCAATAAACTCAACAGGTTCAGTCCGTGATTTTGATGATTGTATTAAGAGTTTTCAACACCTTTTGGAGCATTTTCTGTTATGCAAATAAGAAACAGTTTAGACGTTTGTGTGAGAATTGGGCCTTTAGTTTCTAACTGCTAATGCTGAACCCACCTTAAGGCCTTCATCATTTCAGGTGATATCGTACTATTACGGCATTTTCCTGAACATGTGTTTAAATACCAAAAAACAAAAAAAACAACAACAAAAAATAACATAGACACTATGACCGTGGGGTCTGTGCTTCTTTTTGTATCTACAGATAAAAACATACGTGAGAGCAAAGAGATTTAAACTTCTAAATGTGTAAACTCTGAATGAATATGATGAACATCCTGAACATTTATCTCCTGTAAATTCAATTTGTTTGTAGTGTCTAATGTATGCATGTAGTTTGACCGTATTGTCTACAGACATTTTATGAGCTGCAGTGCTTTGTTAAACACATCAGGTGCCACTTTACATTTAGATGGCTAAACTTGCTGCATAAGATCTTAAGACACTCACTCATAAAATTATGGCGGCACGTGTAGACGCAGCGGCCCCTCGCTGTCCCGACTGTGCGGTATTTTGTTCTGTTAGTAAGTGTTTGTCCGGAAGTTTTTCGTATTCGTCTCATCTGTCTACGCTGGAATACAAGTACAGTCGACAGACTCTGTTAGACATCTGCAGGAACCAGCTTTACAACACTTTGGATACTGCACAAACAGAGTCGATAGAGGAGCTCGGATTACTCCGCCGACCTGCAACCACACCGGACTCGACTGCTGCTCCCCCCTCGGAAAGGAGGCGCCGCAAGCGGTGCACGAGGAAGCAGAAGAGGGGCAAGTGTGGAGGTATCTGGGCTAGGCTAGTGGCTAGACCAACTCGCCCAGCCATACCATGCATCCTGCTGGCAAATGTACGATCCCTGGACAATAAAATGGATCACATAAGACTGCTGAGGTCAGCGAATCATAACGTGAGTAATTGCTGTGTGCTTCTCTTCACTGAAACATGGCTAAATGACAACATCCCCAACTCTGCTGTACAACTGGAGCAGCTAACATGCTATCGAGCGGACAGAGCCCTCGTAAACGGAGGAAAGACTCGTGGCGGGGGAGTCTGTGTTTACATCTGTGATGCGTGGTGCCGTGACACTGTGGTGGTATGCAAACACTGTTCACCACTGGCAGAGTTTATGATCATAAAGTGCCATCCTTTCTATCTGCCGAGGGAATTTACAGTGATTTTGCTAGTCGCTGTTTACATCCCTCCCACCCCCAACAGCAGTGACAGGAATGCAGCAAGCACTTTGTGAACTGTATCAGGTCATCAGTGAACAACAGACAGCACACCCAGATGGATTCACCATCCTCGCTGGAGATTTTAATCATGCTGATCTTAAGACCATCCTCCCAAAACTTCACCAGCATGTTGATTTCCCAACAAGAGGAGACAACATTTTGGACCTGGTCTACACTACCCACAAAGGGGCATACAAGGCCTCACCCCTGCCCCACATCGGACTCTCTGATCACATCACTGTTATGCTAATACCAGCATACAGGCCGAGAGTGAAAGTCACCAAACCGGTTCAGAAGCAGGTACGAGTGTGGCCAGAGGGGGCCTCCTCTGCTCTCCAAGACTGCTTTGACACAACAGACTGGGAAATGTTTAAGCAAGCAGCCACACACAACTACCTTACAGACATTGAGGAGTACACAGACACTGTTACTTCTTATATCAGCAAGTGCATTGATGATGTGACCCACACAAAAACCATCATCACTCGATCTAACCAGAAGCCATGGCTGACAGGGGATGTCCATCGGCTGCTGAGGGCCAGAGACAACGCCTACAGAGCTGGGGATGAAACTGGCCTGAGAACAGCGAGAGCCAACCTGTCCCACGGCATCAGGAAAGCAAAACAGGAATACACAAACAAGATAACCAGCCAATTTAAAGACAGCAGAGAAACATGTAGCCTGTGGCAGGGCATTCAGACCATCACAGACTATAACCCCACGCTACAGCTCTGCGACCACAACATCTCTCTGCTCAACAACCTCAACAGCTTCTTTGCACGTTTTGAAGCATAAACCAACATGACCAACACATGAAGAGGACACTCTTCGCCATCAACACCCGCAAGTCAACAGGTCCAGACAACATCTCTGGTTGTGTTCTGAAGGACTGCGCAAAGGAGCTTAAAGATGTCTTCACAGATATATTTAATACCTCTCAGGCTACCGTTCCATCATGTTCACCATCATCATACCTGTGCCAAAGAAACCCGCTCCATCCAGCTTCAATGACTGTTGCCCTGTGGCACTGACCCCCATCATCATGAAGTGCTTTGAACGGCTAGTCATGTCACATATAAAATCCATCCTCTCCCCCACCCTGGACCCCTTCCAGTTTGCATACCGGGCCAAACGGTCCACAGAGGATGCAATCTGCTCTGCTCTCCACCCAGCCCTCACCCACCTGGACACAAAAGACTCATATGTGAGAATGCTGTTCGTAGACTTAGGTTCAGCATTCAACACCATAATCCCACAACAGCTAATCAGTAAACTGGACCAGCTGGGGCTCAACACCTCCCTCTGCAACTGGTTGCTGGACTTCCTTAATGAAAGGCCACAAGCAGTATGAGTCAGCAACAACACCTCGAGCAGCATCACACTCAGCACAGGGGCCCCCCAAGGCTGTGTGCTCAGTCCCCTGCTCTTCACCCTGCTGACTCATGACTGCACACCAACCTACAGCTCAAATCACATGGTGAAGTTCGCGGACGACAACCCTAGTGGGTCTCATCACCAAGGATAATGAGACCCACCACAGGAAGGAGGTCAACCTTCTGACCACGTGGTGCAATGACAACAACCTCCTGCTGAACGTCAGCAAGACCAAGGAGATAGTTGTTGACTTCCGGAGAGGCACATCCTCCACTGACCATCAATGGTGCTGCCGTGGAGAGAGTGAGCAGCACCAAATTCCTGAGGGTGCACATCAGTGAGGACCTATCCTGGACCACCAACACTGCATCACTGGCAAAGACAGCACAGCGGTGCCTCTACTTCCTCCGCAAACTTAAGTGAGCGAGAGCTCCCCCACCCATCATGTGCACTTTCTACCGGGGCACCATTGAGAGCATCCTGTACAGCTGTATCGCTGTGTGGGGTGGGAGCTGCACCAACCAGAACTGGAAAAACCCTGCAGCGCATTGTGAACACAGCTGGTTGGATCCACATGCAGAACCAGGGCTAACGTTAGCTGGGAGGCTAGCAGAGGCCAGCTGGCTGTGCTTCCCTTCGGTCATGCTGCAGCTAGCCTCTCAGCTAACGTTAGCCCCGGCTCTCCATGTGAATCTAACCGGAGCACCAAGCCCACCTTCTGCTCCAGAGTGTGGACCAGAGATTAAATCCTACACATTGATCCTGTCTGTCTGATAAACTCAAAGAAACCTCTACTGCTCCACCCACTTGGCAGGTTCATTTAAGTTTTAATGCTGAGATCCTGAGCTCCAGTCTTCCTAAGTTCTTTCTTCATATATTGTCTTTCTTGATCATACTTAGTACAATCTACGATTGCATGCATAATAGTCTCCTCAGCCAACTGGAAAAAAACGTGCATATATTGGTATTGGCAATCAGCCACAATGAGTTGGAAATATCAGCATATTGGCATATTGGATATTGGCAAAAAATCCAATATCGTGCATCCCTACTAATAACTGATGTATGAGGTTGTTGGAGGTGGTTGTTGTAGTGTTGGTTGTCAGTCAGTGGTGTTTGATTTTAAATTATATTTCAACACTGAATCATCTTCAGGTCAGTTTGCAGTAGAAACAGTCTCTCACTTTGTGTCTGATGGTCCAGGTTCATTACTAAAGTCTGGAGGATCAACTTTAGACCAGTTCTCTTCACAGACAGACAGCTGAATATTAGAGACTCTGCTCCATCCTTCTCCTCTGAGGAATCTGAGAGGTAACCAAGTAATACTGGAGACACACACACAAACACACACATACACAGTATAATAAACCCAGGCCTGTTCTCAAGTTAGTAGCTTCTTATTAGTTTACATTACTTTAACTACAACCATGTGTATTTTCTAGCCATCACAAAGATAAACTTTGACTCTGGTTTAAATCCAACAAATAGACTTCAAATAAACATCTATCTTGTTCTCAACTGTGACTTTTCTTTATTTTGACCCTGCCAGTGCGCCACTTTACTTAGCTGTGAGGACACAAAATCAGGAGAAGAAAACAGGAAACAATGTTTGGAGATGTCCACACTGTGATATCATATTTTTCTGACAGTTGAATCAACTAAACAATTATTCCAAAACTAATCAGCAATTTAATCAATAATGACATTATTAATATATATATAATTATCATTATTTGCAACCCTAATATTAACACTCTACAACACAGACTTTTTTCCTCCTTCTGCTCTGTTGACTTTAAAATGGAGTCAGCTTTACTTCCTTCAAGTATATCCAGCTGCAGCCCCAGCACGTACATGCAGTATCTACATGACACACCCAGGTAACTACATGACACACCTACTTGGTTAGGTTTAGGCATGAGGAGGGGGATGGTTGGGTTAGGGGTTGGAGGGGGTGTGTCATGTAGTAAAGTGGGTGTGTCCCGTAGGGTTAGGGTAAGTCTGCAAGACTACAGCTAGACCCTCTTCACTCTCTTCCTGTTTGCTCCTCTCCCTTTCATTCCTGGAAGTCACGTGAGAGAGTGAGAGCTGGTCCAAACAGAGATTAACGTTTTGCTAGTCACCATTTAAAGTTGCTCCCAGCTTTCTAGAATTACTTACAGTAGTTTTTCTCAATGGGGGTGGTACCACCCCCAGGGGGCATTCAGAGAACGTTGGGGGGTGCTGGAAGCAAGATTTTTGATAGGGAGGCGCTAAGGTGTTCTTGGGGAACGTTTGTGTGTGTCTGTTTTTAATGCCAATTTAGTCCTACATTCTATGCACGTTTCATCATTAGACTTCAAGGTTTTCCTATGTTTTTTCACAGCTAATCCTGTTCTGAATTTATTCTTTTTTCTAAAACAATAATTAAAAAAACCCAAATTCTTTAGTAATGACAAAGAACCAATAAGAGTATTGATAAATACTCTTATTGGTGGTATGATGATGGTTGATGGTATTGGTATTATTTCTTGCATTTGGCATTTTGTTCATTCCACCAATGCAGTCAATAAAGCAACATAACACATCACTATAACTACCATCTCTACTGTCATCAGATCATTTTAACACCTGCTGACACAAACATGAAAACTGTTGGTTACATTACCTCTAGATGCTGAAAATAATCTGAATCAAGCTGATGAGTGAAGGTGAAATTAATCAGCAGCTTCAACCAGGAAACCAACCAGAAGAAGAAGAAACATGTAACTCAGAGCAGGTCTAGCTGTGTTCTTTAAGGAAATCTGATAACAGAACAGCAGCTCTGAACTTTGGAATGAAAAACCTGGAACAAAAGTCAAATACTAACAGACAGTATACATCTTTGTCAGTTTAAGTCTGATGTGTGCCTTTTATTCCAACAAGGAAATAAAAAGTGCTGAGATGGCATTAATGTAATCTGTTGTATCTCTGTGATATGTGCAAAACAGGACAAATAAATTGTTTGTAGATAAAATAAAGATAAAATTCTAACCACAGCTGTTCCTATAGCTGGCTAGTGGCTACAGCCTGACTATGGGAGGATGAGAAAATCGCAGTTCAAATCCATTCACTATAAGCCTGTTTTACCAATGTTTTGTGATTATTATATTTTATGACACACAATGCGTTTTTTTAAAAATAAATATTGTAATGATAATAGTCCAAAATCGTTTGAAAATGCATAGTTTTTAGTCAAATAACATCAAATTTTCTTGGGGGAGGACCCCCAAACCCCCTGACCAAAACCCATGTGGGTCCTTGACCTGGTTATTTTATTTGACCACTGCAAAAAAACAAAAAACAAAAAAAACAAAACAAAACAAAAACAGATGGTTGGATGTGTTCTTTGTGGTTTCTTGGGTGTGTTTATGTTTAAGTGACCTGGCTTACTGGTTAACATAATTTTACCACCATGACTAAAGTCCACCCTACACACCTTGCAAAATGGATGGTTGTTTCCCAACATGTTTTTGTCAGGAATGGGAAAATAGTCTTTCTAATAGGTATTTAAATATTTACTCAGATATTTCATTGTTTTGTTGGGTTTTTTTGATGGCCTGGTCTCATGTATTTCATTATCCATTTTTCATGCTGTTTACTGACTGAATGACTGTTTTTACTTGTCAAAAAGAAGAAGACAGGGAAAAGGATGCTGCTTGCTTTATGCTGCCACCTGCTGGATGGTTGTGGGTATAGCAAGGCTTTGCTGGCATATACAGTACATGTATGAATTCAATGGTGCTAACCAAAACAACTTGAATGGGCCAATAAGGATTCTGTATAACTGTATATGAAAAAAGGGAAATACAGGAGATTTACAGCATAAATTCCGAAATGGGACCACAGTGGGAGAGGGCATGAATACATGGGAGAAACTCGGGGAAAAACAGGAGTTGGAAGGTCTGCACATAGAGCCACTAGTATGGCTAGAAACACATTAAAAGTATTCCTAATTACTGAAAGTTTAACTGTCCAATGTCTTTGTGTGACCTTAAACTTGCAGCCAGCAACCTTTTGTCTCCCCAATATGGTAGAGAGAGTAATTACAAAAACAGTCTGTCACTACTGTTGCAGATGTAAAACGGTGGATAAATAGTTTTGAGTGTCACAACGCCCTTGAAATTTCATTATCAGAATTTGATCCATTCGATCCAATAACATTTGGAAAGTCTACAAGAGCTACATGATTAAATTATTTTATCCCACTCAAGTTAGCAGAGGGCTAACTGTTAGTTAGCCAGCTTGGCCAGGTGGAAGTCTCTGATGTGCATGTTCTGCCCATAGAGCATGCGCAATACGCATTCATTTGGCCAGCATGGGAACGAACCAGACACTAGATTAAAAACTATGTATACTATGAAATACAGAAAGATTTATCTGGTGGTGATAGGCTTAATCAACATTGTGTGAACTTGTTTAGCAAGGGCTTGAATATAACGGACATTCATTTATGGAAAAGTCCCACCATCTGTTTTGCTTTATATGGTTTCAATATCTTTCCGTTTTTTCCATCATTGGGTTCATTGTATTTTGTTCATTTGTTTTCACTGGATAAACAGATTTTTATCAGTTTTTTTTTTTTTTTGATTGTGAGTTTTGGAGGGATAAATGTGAGGATTTGTTATAGCCCGCATCCAAGTAAGAGCTACAGCCTCCATCTTGATAGTTAGTTCAAGCTTTTCAACTATAAAAAGTATTGTATTGTTTTTTTTATTATAGCTGAGATGAGTCATCACTTGTTTGATATCACAGCACAAAAAAGAATATAAAAAAACATAAAAACATCATGACAATAAATAAACTGTTGTTGAGTGAGCAGCTTTCATGGTGGCAGTTTGGGGTTGAGGTCCTTACTTAAGGGCTCCTCAGTAGTGGTAATGATGGAGGGCCAACACTGCTCTTTTTGTTCTGATTAAACCAAATTTAACGTGCTGGTCCGGAGAAAAGTGAACACACTTTTCTTACATTGACCACCATGGTCCCCATGGGTACTTAAGTAAATTTTGTAGTTAAAAATGGTAAATTCACCCAAATTTCCTAAAAAAACAAAACATGTTTTCTCACTTACCTCTTGTGGAATCTAACTACTGGAGGGTGGTTTTGAATACAGCTGAAACAATTAGTCGATAAACGGAAAATAATCCATAACTATTTTGACAATCAATTTGCCGATTCCCTATTTCCTGCTTAAATGATTTGCAGCTTTCGGTCTTAATAGGAAACTGAATATTTTTAGATTTTGTGTTTTAATTATTAATCAAGAAAATAATCAGCAGATGAATCAATAATAAAAATAACTGCTAGTTGCAGCCCTTATTTTAATGTATCTATCCCTGCTATTTCTGCCCTCCATCCCAATATAATGATTTATATAATGAAACTAGTTAATGGAGAGATGAGTTGTTATTAAGAATTTACTAACTGCCTGTGTGTAAAATCTTTCTTATGTTCGTAGGGACTACCATTAGGAAATATTTTATCTAAATACTTTCATAATGTGTAAATCAGTTGCCAGGAAGCATCTGTAGCTCCGTGAAATACAAAGCAACCAACAAGTCACTGTAGCGTTATACACTGTAACAACACTTCCAAAAACATTTTTAGAGGCCAAAAGATAAAATAAAGTTAACTGCCAAGGCTTTGTGAATGTATTGTAGGTCTGACTTTGTTTTATTTCTATCTGCATAACAGGAGAAACATCTGTCTGTTTCATTCCCCTATACATGAATGTGTAATTGTGTTAACTTGTGCTGTGCTGCTCCCATAAAAAAATAATGTATGTAGCCACCGTGATGTGACCCACTGGTTTGTGGACTCCTGTTTTGAAGCTTTGAGTTTGCATTTTGAACATCGTCATCTTGGAGATTTGGAGCTAGGTGACCATATTTGAACGAGAGGGAGGAGCTGACCCTAGCACTAGCTGCTAGCTTGATTAGCATGGTGCATTTATAGTCTATGGTTAACTGTGATAATGCTAATACTAATGCTAATTTTTGTTAGCCAAAAACAGCTCCCAGTCTGAAAAGTGAAGCCAATTCTTTCTAATGGCCAGCAGGGGGCGACTCCACTTGCTGCAAAAAGAAGTCAGATTGTATGGAAGTAGATGAGACAATTATCTTACTTCTCTCTTGATTTATTACCTGAGTTAACACTTTGCTAATGAGTTTATGGTCTCAATCGCGATCTTTATCTGTTCTCCTTGTATATTTTATCTGGTGTTTTTGTTTTTTATTTATTCTGATTTTATTTTATCGTATTTCTTTGACTGTGAAGCACTTTGTGACTGGTGTTTGTGAAAGGTGCTATATAAATAAACTTTGCTTTGCTTAGTATCAAGTCTTCTTTAATGCATCATGGTGTTATTTTGTAAATTACGGCCCCATTTAGAGTGAAATAGATGATAAAGCAGTGTATGCTTTAGGGCATGGATACGTTGTGATTGACAAGTCGCTACCACAGTGACAGCGTTGAATACGTAACATCACCATGGTGTAACCCCAGAGTCACAGTGTATAGGCGTAGCTGCTGCTATTTGAGAGTGTGTTTTCAGTTCATTAAAATTAATTGCAACATTTTGGTCACCTAAAAAAGTCTTGTTCAGCATTTGGTTGTGATAAAAGACTCTCTAAGGAGTCAGATGTTCCGTTTTTCTGGTGAGTACATTTTGAATCCAAGATGGGGATGGCCAAATCACTAAGTATCCAAACCGTACACCAACTATCCAGTTACCAGATACCCAGTATCCAAACCGTGCACCACCTATACAGTTACCAGACACCATCTATCCAGTCATCCTACGCTGCCACCCAGTGGACATTGCGTGCGACCCAGTCGACAGCGCGCACCACCCAGTCGACAGTTGGACATCGTGACAGCTTGCAAATGAAAAACAGAACAGAAGTTTGAGCATTTTACTAGATATTTTATTTCATGTCAGAAAATGCTTTGATATCCCTTTTTTCAAATTGAGTGACAAAGCATTTTTAAAGCACCGTATTTAATTTTATGATTTTGTTTCAGAATAGGAAATCAATTGAGGTGAAGTTACATGGATTTAACAATCTGCCTTGTGAATTCTGTATAATATTTGATAAATCTCTGCCAATACATAATATATAAAGAGCTCACCATAGATGTCATGGTGATTACGTCCATATTTTTTTACAGTCTATGGTCAAAATAGACAGTTAACAATAGTGAATTTATTCCAGTGCATAATCAGCTCTCTATTCAAGATTCAGGCAGAGTTAATACAACAGTCTGCATGAATATTATTATTAGAGGTAGATTTAGATGCAGGTTGAGGAGCTGCTTGAAAAGAGAAATAGCTAATGAAATAGCTAGTTACAGTCAGTTTAGTTTAACTTTCTTTAAATTTTAATAAATCTTGCGCGTATGTAATTACATCATGATGTCATCGATATGCAAATTAGAACGTTATCTAGTGACATCTAGTGACTTTTCCTGCAGGCTTTAGCTACTTCCCACTGACAATAATTGGCAACACTGCCGAGTCGTCACCATCAGTTCATGGCTGCATGTCAGGATAATAACCAATCCTCTCCGTCCCCGTTGTGGAGAAGGCGCACTTTGTTTTTCCACCCCATCCTGAACAGCTCTCCACTCTCCTCTCATTCCTCTCCTCTGTCTGCCTCCTGCTCCAGCATATGTCATTTTGCCTGTGCAGGGGTGCGTTACACAACCAGCCCGTTATGCTTCTCCATCCCAGTCTTGCAAACTATTGGCTAGTTGGTTTGTTTACAACGCACAGAGCTGACCATAAACAGGCAAGAGGCCATGTGTCACAAACTGCAGTAAAACCCCCAGTTGAGACGCATATTGCAAATCCGCTGTATACATGTCCAAAGAATGCTCCTAAAACCCGAATAATAACAGCATATCCCACGTCTTGATCGAAAAATGCTACATTCGGAATAAGGCCTAATTTGGAATTTCCAAACGGAATATGTTGTTAACATGACCCATATCAAATTCAGAATATTGTCATATTTGGAATAATTGTGGCATGTAAACATAGTCTTTGACTCCTTAGATTCTTCAGCTAGTTTTATGTTACTTCCCTCTCCCCTGGATCAACTTGGTGTCATAACAGTGTGTTTTTCCGAATTAATAGTATTCGTGCAGTTTACAGTGAGATTATGCTAACATAACAGATGTTATTTGGCTATTTAGTCTAAAGTTATTGACATAACACTGAGATATATTGTGTTTTTTCTGTGGAATGTTGAATGTCAGGTCAGATATGTCAACTATATTCCATATTTTCTCTTTTATTCCTCAATCTAAACAGCTCAGATATTAATAAGATAACATTTTCAGTTGGTTCATTTAGCTAGCTTAGCAACAGGATCATTAAAACATAAGAAATGTGTTACCTAGTAAATGGTAATGTGTATATCCGTTGCAAGGAAATATCTGTAGCGCCATCAAATGTGAGACAACACACTACAAGTCAATGTAGCATCAGAAACTTCCAAAAACAGTATTTTTAGGGACCAAAAGATAAAATAAAGCCACTGTAGGTCTGGATTTGTTTTATTTCTACCTGCATACCTGGAGAAATATGTCTGTTTCAGAATTAGTGGTATTCTTGCAGTTTACAAGGACATATCCAATTATGCTAAGCTAACCATCATTATTTGGTCATTTAGTCTAATGTTATTGACACAATGTTATGCAATTTGAGGTTTAGTGTGTTTTTTCATATGTAAAGTGTCAGGTCAGACATGTCAACTATATTCCACATTTTCTCTTCAATCTAAATGACTCTGATATTAGCAAGCTAACTTTAACTTTGTCAGTTAGTTCATTCAGGAAGCTAACGCTACAGTTACCCCTGGCAGTTAGTAGCTGTAAATATTTAGTAACAACTCATCTCTACGTAAGAACTAGTTTGTGTGGTTTGTGTGTTAATTAAGTGATAAATCTTCACTTAATAAGCACTTAAGTTACAACAAGGCCTAAGTTTGAACTTACTGTACAAACAGCTGGTTGGTTGTTAAAAATGTGGTACGTTCCCTGTAACTGTGAAAACATGTTGCTCAGGAAATGACTAAATAAAGTTAGATGCATGTGTGTCCTGTCATGTTCAGCTCACAGTCAGAACACACAGAATCACATCAGATGTCCTTCAACACAGACATGTGAGAAACAACAGCTGACAGGAAACAGGCAAGACATTTAGTCTGTGTGAAGGTCTGTTCATGCATTCACACACACACACACACACTCCACAATCCAGAACAATGAGATCATCATCAGCCATGTTAAGCATAATGTAATTTCACCTCACAATGAGGGGCGTTGAATCCACAGAAAGGAAGTCATTAGTGATATGGATGAGAGTCTGTGTGGGGTCGATGGTGGGTGTTGGGTGGGGGGCTAGGTAGGTTAAAACCCTGTTGAGCCTTTTCTGATGAAATTCTGCTGGTTGAAAATATTCAGGGAAAAGCTCATACAACAGCACTTTGGTGAGGGCGGTACTCATTCACGTCATGAAGTTTTGTCTGAAAAAGTCTCAAGTGCGCTGTTCCTTTTTCTCCTCAGACCTAACATAAGACACCCAAGTCTCCCTCATTGAATTTAGCTTCACATCAGCTTTTTTAGCTAAGATTATGGAAAACAACAAAATATCTTACCCTGATTATGCAGACGACACAGAGATCTACATAACGATATCACTACGTGACATTGATCCCTATAAGCACTGAATCACTGATTGGATGTACCAAACATTTACAATAACATTAAAAACCTCAAACCAAAGCCTGAAATCTGGGTGTAGTAATGGACTATGACCTTAATTTTAGCATCGACATTAAGACAGATACAAGGAATGAAAGGACGTAAATCTCAGCAGGATTTAGAAAAACCTTTCCACACGTTTATCTTCAGACTACTGTGCTCTACAGTGTCTTTACAGGTCTCTTTAAAAAGTCAAACAGATACCGCTGCTTCAGAGTCCTCACTAAGGTCACATTCAGACCGAGTCCGGCAATGCATGAAAAACTGGTCTAAACATGGCTAAAGACCAAGAAAGACCATATCAGTCCAGAATTTATTTTAAAGTCTCTTTTATCTAATTTACAAACATGAACACACATCTTGTCCTGCACCCTAGCTTGTTGAACTAGCCACCAAACAGACATTCACCAGGGAAAAGTGCACCGCTAATGTCAGTTAGCAGGGTAGATAGCGAAATAGCTGCTCAGCTGCAGCACATTAAACAGCATGTAAACGTATCTGCAAATATCACTTTCGACCCATTAGATGCTGGTTTGTTTACTTAGTCTCTGTTCTGTATGGTGTAACACTGGTAGCCTACCAGCTGCTGTCAATCAAACATAGACACTGACACGCCCCTCCAGCTGGCTGAGACAAAAAAAAGGAGCATTACTGATATTTCCCCAAAGGCCATTTTTCCTCATTCAAAATTATTAACAATACATTTAAAAAAATCATGTTGACAATATTTTGACTGCAAAGAAGGATGATTAAATGTGATTTCAGTTTGATTTGAAGTAGAAGCTAAATGCGTATGAGACAATGATTGAGCTTAAACACTTTCTGTGTAGACACCATGTAAGTGGATAATTGGGTTTAACAGGTGACTTATTTAAAACTGCCTGATCACTTGATTGACTCACCTCTAGCACTCTTTTTGTATCAGTCACCCAAAAATGATTTATAGCTATGTTTGAGTGACAAATGCCATCTAGTGGTCGTAGTAAATCTGGCCCAGAGCAGCGGTGCAGTTCAGATGATGTATATATACGCTGACAGATTTCTTCATTCAGAGGAGGAGGGGTGGATGAAGGCATTAACTCAACAGTGGACTTTGCCACAGGACACCGCTGTTCATTTCCTGTTTCCAACCGCAATTCGGGACCGTTTTTAAAAAAAAATGTAACTATGATCGTCCCCTAACCTCAACCCTGTGGTTATCATTGTAGCCATGACGATGAAGGTCACCTAACTTTAAGGAAGTGGTAACTTAAATCCACACCACATGTTTCTTTAACCTTAACAAAGTCATCATTTTAATCAAAACCATGATCTAACCCTAAACCTAACCAGGTGGTTTTTGGGCCTAAACCTAACCAGACCTTAACCACAGTGTTGTCACATCATAAAACATAATTATTTTTTAACAGTGATTTGTAACGGTTTTGGAAAGCACAGACGAATGATGTTGTCCTGTTGATTACTGCCAACAGGGGCGCCAGATTAGAAAATGCTCCTATGTGTTGTTCTGGAGTCACATGGTCAAACCACGTATTTGGACGTTTAATTTGGAGGACTTGTTGAAACTGTGAGATGTCTAGAACCTATAATAGAAAGATCTTAACTCATTTTAGCTTATTTGAGAACTATCTTAGCACCTTGCAACCAAAATAATGAATGCAAAAACTCCCCATATACTTTAAGATCTAACATTTTTGCAAGTTGTGTTTTGATAGACTGGTTCTTGAAATGCTGTATGAGTCACTTTTTCTGTCCATTGAGCTTTAAGCTTGACACTCGCCGCCCCATGTTTCTCCTGCATATACAGGAGGGAAGTGTAGCATGGAGGACCTCATTTGGAGATATTGACATAGCTGTGAATGTCCACAGAAGCTCCCAGGTGTCCTTTCCAACAACAGGCAGTGTGTTTGTTATTCTGCATGTGCTGAGACCCAGGAGTGTTCCTTCTCCTCCACCTCCTCCTCGTCCTCCTCCTCCTTGTGCAGTATCAAAGTTCACAACAAGAGGATTCATTCTGCATGAAACTGAAGGTTTTGAAGGTTTGGGTTTCTGTGTTTTTGCCAACATCATTTATTTAATATTTAATATTTGAAGTGAAATGTTGAAATGTAGTGGCTAATGTGTTTATTAAGTGTGTTTTTCTATTTCCGTCTTGTTACTGTGAGCCTCATTGAGTGGTCCTTCCATCAGCTGACAGTGAATTAATTTGTGTCACGTACCATCACAAAGCTTTCATGGCTATAAATGCAGTTGTATTTGTAGTGTGATGGTGTTTTTCTCCAAATATCTTAAACATATTTGAATATTTGTATCTGATCATATTGGGGACTTTTGCTGTTGTATTGCATGAGTGGGTGAGAAATGCTAAAGAAGGAAACCACATACTTATAAATGCAATGAAAAACTAATGGAACATCTGGGTTAGTGGTCCACCATCTCCTAATTACTGAAATATATAAATAATACAGAAAACATGTATCAGAGGCAGGATTTTACCACTCATCACAGAAGCAATTATTTTTTCTTTCATCATGACAATGTGTAAAAAAATGCAATTTGTTCATTCATTTGTATGACAGCATAATGCCATCATGACAACATTTTTTAATATAATTTAATAATTTTTAATATTTGCTAAGTTTCTTGACATAATGACAAAACACAGAGTTTTCAGAGACTCACTCATTTATGTCAAAACTTGTATATAATACATAAAATACATGCTATATTAAGAAAGGTGTTTGAAATATTAGACTGTATCTGTATCTCATAAAAACAGCAGTGGTGCTGCTGCTGCTGAAATGTTATGCATGTGTACGTTTAAACCAACTGATCAAGTCAGGCTGCCAATGCAGAAGGCTCTGACAAAAAAAACACGCAGGACAACTTTTCACTCAAAGCAGAATTTTGAGTAGCAGTTACCTCCATTTCCAAAAAAACAAAAAACAAAAACATGTCTTTATGTCAAAGAAGTCACAATGCAGAAAAATCAGAGATTTCTTTTCAAACACATCATACATGTTAGAAAATAATTGCTGAAAACATGTGAAAAGACTGTGAACTATGTGGAACTGATTTGTGGATTTAGAGCATTAAACTGTTTCCACCATTTCTGTGTTCAGGATTTTTTGGGCGGGCCTGAAATGGTGGCTCAATGGATGGCTGATGGGTGGAGCTGCCAGCAGCTCCGGCATCAGCACTGGCTGTTTGACTGGGAGGAGGGGTAGAGTCAATGGATGCACTACTGGCAGCGGTCAACACCTGCCACTGCCTGCGGCTTTGACTTCAGCATCGGCTGTGCAGCTGGGAAGTCCCCGGCCAGAGGGAGAGCATTTGCCGGGCTGCACTTCACAAAAAAAGCACAGCGTGAAAGGCAATTTTTCAAATGGTGACGGCCACAATGAAGCCGCCAAGTATGTTGCAGCAGAGAAGTGAGTAACGTTAAGTGCACCAAACTCCATTGAAAAAACATCAATTTAACATAATGATGATTGGTGATGGATTATTTTTACTGAAACATGTCCACATTTACCTACAAAATATGTCCCGAATTAAACAGTGGCTCCTAGTGTTTATAGGTGTTATTTTTGAAATATCTTCCAGGTTGCTTGTCTTACATAACAAGGCCTATTCAAAATTGTGTATTTTTATACAGGAGTTTGGTATGAGCATTGTTAACTCAGAGGCTGTTTAGTTGGGCAGACACGCCCCCGGTGTTTTCAGAGCGGAGAATACTGCTTATTTTTCCACAATTTTGAAACCTAATTTTATAAACTCTGCAATTTTTTAAAAGTAAACATTTTTCTGTGGCTGCGAGAAACTCAGAACACATATTTATTATTGCTTTATACAGACTGTAAACACTTTTTTCCCACAACATCAAATTGAATGTAATGTTTCCAGCACTGTTTCAATCACAACAGTTCACATAGACGCAAATCTACCCCCTGCTCGTGCCAAGTCCCAGTGGGCGACCTTTCTTTTTCCGAAGTCCTTCATGCTTGCAGCTCCTCCACAGGCCTGTCAGGGTTTATACATCAGGCACCTGCAGCGGGGATTGCTGTGCCCATCACATGTGACAGTGGAACACGCTGAGGTAATGGACAAAGACAGAGCATGCACTGACTTAACTCACAACTCACTGCTCCGTGTCTCTCCAACCAAGAAGACGAGGAGGGTTTTTTGTATCTCCAAAATGTCTTTCTTCAGAGGACAAGACACAGCAAGAATCTCAATTTCACTGGTGGTGATTAGAGATAGACAAGCTGTCATGCTGGATGACAGGTGATGTTTCGGGTGGTGAAATGAGAAGAAAAAAAGTAATTTGTATGCAGGGTCTTTTTTGTTTGACGTCTGAGGAAAGGAAATGTTTTATCTTATCTGTTTAGTCTGACAAACAAAAAAAGCTGCATTGTTTGTCCACACCATATGTCTCTTTGTATCAACCATATGTTTTTGCAGAGACTAAAACACACATTTGTTTTTTCACTTCTATCCACACTGTTTCAGAGAAGGTGAAATATGACAATAAATCATAAATGAAATAAATTAGGACAAAAAATTAGTATCAACAATATAATTTAGCACCTCATAATTAAAAGATAAAATGAAACAAAAATTATCTGAGGTCAACAAATGAACTTTCAATGCTTGTTTTGTTAGAATTCAACAATTACAGGTCCCATGAGTCAGCCATTGGCCCACAATTAACATTTAGTGCTTGTGTGAGGTTTTGAGTACGCTTGTTGAATACTAACATATTTGTTCGAATGATGAGGTGCTCCAATGTGAAACTGGAACTGCAGGTTCTGTTCCTGAAGTAGGAAAACCTCCTTTAAGATCACAATGACTTTTGTAGTAACGGAAATAACTGAAAATCCAGTTTTAGAACAGAACCTTACTCAACAGTATGTTGCGTTGTTCAAGATATAAAGACATAAGTTGAACCAAATAATTACAATAAGCAAAATAATTACACCAAAAAACTCTTTGGTTCTTTGATGGAAGGTCAAAAGTGAATAACTAATATTAAAGTTTTAGGAGAGAAGTTAACTACCACTCCTGCATTTCAAGTAGCCTGGTTTCAGACCTCAGAATATCCGCCAACATCTCAGATTTGCTCATTCATGGCTGTTTCTGCTAGATGGAAAAACAATCCACCATTCAGAGCTTTGTAGGTGGGATTAAGAATGGGAACGCCATCTTCCTACACAGCTAATTAATTAGCTACAAAGCTACATCCATGAAAAATTGCAACAAGTGTGTATAGGATTGACTCAGCTGTCAGAAGTCAACTTACAGAAATAACTTTCTTTAATTGAAATATTTCTTCAATTGATGTGAAATTGATGTTATGTGCAATATTGTCATGTTATGTAATTGTTGGTGTTGGTATGGCTGAGGTTATATTGTGTCAGAGTCCAAGATAAATTTCCCTGAGCGGGACACTAAAGTTTATCGAAAAACATTAACTGCTCTGAACAACTGCCACTGCAGCTTCTGTGTTGATTAAAAATTCCGATGGTGGGACACATACAGTACGTCTTAGTTAGGGGAAAAGAGAGAACTTTCATCCCGGCAAGAAATAGGCTAAAATGAACCTAAAATGATATTTTCTGTTGGTTGTTTTAGTCAACCAACAAATAAAACCAACATTGACATAATTAATTGAAATATTTCTTCAATCAACGTTAAAAGTGTTAACTGCTTCGAACGGCACCTGTGTTGAATGGAAATTACAACAGTGGGATGTATAAATGAACCTAAAATGAACACAATGTTAGGTTGAATAAAATGGCAGTACAGTCTGATTATCAAGTCATGTTTCAAAAAGAAACAGTCATCAATCTCAAAAGTTCTGCAGCATGCAATGATTTCACTGTAGAAACCTGATAAAACATTTAGAAGTTTAAGTCAGCTCATTTTCAGACTCTGGATCAATGTTTAAATGAATTCAGCAAATATGGTTTGCTTGCCATTGCAAATGAAAAAGTGTTTAAAGAAGCCATGTTGCTATGGCTTCTTCTCCATAGCAACATGGGCTGAGGCTCATGGGCATTGTAGCATTTAGAGACTTTTCCCCTAAAAACAAATATATGAATATAATTTTTTTTATCAAATCATTTTATTTCTGTTTTTTTTTTTTTTTTAAATAAGCTTGATTGAACTCCACAATCTATACAAGTACCGCGTTTGGGAATCAGTGCTCTACAATCACCAGTCAACTTTTATAAATAGCTGTTCTTTCCTAGCTTTATTGCTTTCTTAGTTTTTTTTTAATCTGAACCAAACGTAATCATGGAAACTAAATTTGTTTTTGGAAACAGCCATCCTCATATTTTCAACAGATTTTAGATACAGGGTTGAAAAAATATTTAAAGTCTACCTCTATTCAAAAATGTGTTTTTCTTCTTGTTCCTTCAGTTGGATGTTTAAGCTTCACTGTGCATAATGATGTATGTGCAGAGTTTGCAAATTGGTTTGGTAACTTTTTTAATGGAGAAATCACATCAGGCACAAATTATTATTCAGGTAGTACCAAGAGTATTTTTATATTTCTGAAAACATGTCTGGAGGGGGTCTTAAACTAATTTAAATACATGTTTTTCAGGGGAGAATCAAATATTTTGCAAACTGTACACAACAAATCTGAAGTTTCCATAAAGAAGCTGCTACAGCCTTTGTACTACAGAGGAAGGACAATCGTTATAAGCCGAGATAAATCCTAGTGATGTGTTATGGTTTCCCCGCTGCGACTGGCTTTCTCACCCGCTGTGAGACCAGGAAGTCTGCTGCATTATTTAAAAATCACCCTCCCAGCCACAGCCTCTAAACCGCTGCAGGTTCCCTTCTTCTTTGAGTGCAGAAAATAAAAACTGTTTTTATAGACAAGGAGAAGAGAGAAGGTGAAGGCTCCTCAGGAACAAAAATGCTGATGTCAGTCGAACCACCCATGGAGAAGGTGGTGAGTGGAGGTTTAACTCGTCTTCATCGCTGTTCCAGATTGTGCTGAACAGACTCGAGCTCCCTGGTGTCCTCGACATATTCTGCCAGATGGTTCTCCTCTGTCAGTGCAGGGAACAGAGGTGTACTGTTCACAGTTCAGTTAGGATGGCAATGCTTCTCTACCATTTCACTGAGCTGTGTGGGCTGTACTCCTAAACCCCTTCAAACTGAAATACCAAGCAAGGGGTTGTGGGAATATGATGTATTTTTGAATTAGGATTTGAAATAATTTTTGAACTAGGAGGCATGGATGTTAGTTGTTGCTCCAAAACACTTTATTACAGATTTTTATGTGTATTTGTGTGTGTGAGAGGGGATGGGTGGAAAAATCTACCTGACTGACCCCTTGATTGTAATTAAAGATAAGAATTTCATGACTTCCAAAATGCAGCAAACCAAACTACATTGAAGGATTCTTTATTTCTCTTATTGTAAACAAATCCCATGAAATTACCCAAACCAACAAATAATTGATCTATTTACAAGTATTGTGTGTGTATCAAAGCCTGATATATTTTATTCCTCTGTGCTGTAAACTTCCGTTGTTGTCCAAAAACTATTAAAAACATGTCAATGAGCCACACCGCTGCACTGGGTGACATGTTCCGTCATCACCATGAACACACACTGGAGTTTATTTTGACTCAATCCCACACACACCATCCTGCTGCCAGAAATATTCACAAGAGCACCAAATGTAGATTCATCCGCCACTGCAAATAGTCCCCAGCAAATGCACTATTTCCTTGTGCTAGAGTCACATTTGCTAAAGACTACAGTGCCCCATCATTTTTAAAGATTTACATCTTCAGTGGGAACAAATGGGTTGCTGCTGAGAGCCACAGACAGGGTAGGGAAGTTAGAAAGTATTGAGAAATTGACAGACTGTTCTGGTTTAACTACTGCCATCCATTTCTAAAAATGAGGCATTCCAGGCAAGGTAAGAATTTTAACTGTTAAACCTTACAGTAAACTTGATTAACTGCAAGCTTAATGAAAGAACTGAAAGTTGATTGTGGTGCCACAGTCTAAAACTTTGACATTGGTTAGACTGATCAAAATTGGAAGCAAGAGGAAACAGCAAGCCTGGTCCTCTCCAAAAATATGCCTGCAAATAGTCACTCAATCAGAGCTTTGTGGACGAGATTAAGAATCATCTTCCTACATCGCTAGCTAATTAGCTACATAACTACAATCATGGGAAATAGCGACAGAAAAATTGGACAAGCATCTACGAGATTGACTCAGCTTTATAAGTTGTAAGTCAACCAACAGAAAAAACAATCTTTAATTGACATAATTAATTGAAATATTTCTTCAATCAATGTTAAAAGCATTAACTGCTTTGAACAGCTTCTATGTTGAATGGAAATTACAACAGTGGGATGTATATGTCACCATATTGGTTGGCAAAACAAAAAAAAAAGACCTTTCTCCCAACAATAAATCAACTAACATGAACACAATGTAAGGCTGAACAAAATGACAAATCAGTCTGAGATGTCACAGAAACAACATATTTCTTGGCAAACAGCTGAGTGCAGTAACTTCCCGCTTCCGGTTTTTATGCTAAAATTAGATGGAGAAGAATGCCTTTCACATCAACTTCTGGTATCGATCTTCTCATCTAACGCCCTGCAAGCGAACAAATAAGCGTACTTCCTGAAATGTCAAACTTTTCCTTAAAGGGAAACTCCACTGCTTTTCCACATCATTGTGTGTTTCCAGGTGTTGGGGAGTACAACTGCATATGTGTAAAAAGTAGTAAAAAGCCTTTTATGTCTCCAGAGGGAGCTGTGTGAAATCTGATAAATTGCCTCAAGTGATGTCACTTGAGTCAGCATCAGTTGTGGCTGAAGACCACAAGTTTGAAAAACAAATCTGGGGGTGTGGAGTTAGAAAGAAGTGAGGTTACCAGACCTCATCTCTGCTGGAGGCTAGCAGCTCCAAGCTACATTACTCACTACTAGCATAACATACCTGAATCTCCAACTTAACTGTTGGCTTTCGAGGTGTATTTTGGGTAAAGTAGGCACTGTGTTGTCCTCTTTTAAAGCAGGACTATCTGGGACTATCAGGACTGCACTAGTTTCTTTTATAACCTTGTCTATGTACTATGTACCTCTGTACTTTGTTGACAGTTGTTCATTGTGATTCATTTGATAGTACTGATTGTATTCAGTGTAATGAATTTGATCATTTTGTAAAAATAATTTGCTGTGATTGTATTTACCTAATTGGTCTATTTTTATGTTGTAACTTGGATTATGTGTCCATTTATTGAATTTATGTTTTGTTATTGTCTAATAAAATGATTGTGGATTAGACTGCTACATTAAAAGCAACTAGAAAATGCATGTGAATGCTGACAGCTGAAATAAATTGCAAAGCATTGCTGAAAATTCTACAGACTTGTTCAGTACATTTGTACATTTAAGAGATATGGCAGTTAATAAGTAGTATGGTGGTATTTCACTAATGGCCACAAGATGGGGTTATTGGTGCCATGATTCATTATGTCGTGCACATTCTCATGGAGAACTTGTGAACAATGTTTTGTTTTATTAAAGACAACATAATTGTAGAAATATGTTATGATATTACAGTAGCGCCCCCTGTGGGTAGAATTGTATCAAATGTTACACACTTGTGCAATGTGGCGTGTGTACAATATTCCCAAATTTGGTTTCAATCGAATTGAGTAGTGAAGAGTTATGGCCCGTTAACTGCATCAGGCAACGCCTTCAAAAGTTTGGTAACCAATCAGAGACAAACGGTAAGTGATACTAACAAACTAACACATAAGTTTTGTTCAGGGTTATTTAAATATGGTATATATTAATTTTGGTGAAGATTAGATCAAACATGTGCCAACAGAAGCCAAAAATGTTTTTACCGCAAAACCCAAAATGGTGGAAAATTTTTCCGGGTGCAAATGGGCATGGCCTATATCCATCGAACACACTGCAAATATTGTTTTGATAGGCCACGGTTCATCGGTTATTAGCAAAACACATAATAACTGGTACCATGTTTTAATATGTTAAGCATTTCCATGTGGGACACCCTTCCATGAAGTATGAATACACTTTTAGTGCATTTTTAGAGCACTTTTAGTTTTTGAAATATGAACTTTCAAACATTCCTCCCATAGACTTTCCAGAATAAACTTTAATATTTTAAAAATATATATAAAATCACAGGAATGTGCTAGAAAGAAGAAAAGTTATAGCATAACTGTCCTCAAAGAGCTGAACATTTTGATATTTGAAGGGTTTCTGTCACCGAAAGTATGCTGAAGTAGTTAGCAATCGAAAAACGTATGGAAGAATAAATAAAGATTTGAAGAACAAAAGTGTGAATGCTTGTCAGCATTCACACCAAAAATGGATCCAAACTAAACTGTGTGGAGCGACTTCATGACAGCATTTAATGATCAAGCAGGAGTAGGTCACCTTGCCCAGAGGCATCGTAGCTGCACTGGCCCATCAACTACACCTGCACCAGTCCATTAAAGTGAAACCAGCATCAGTGAAAACACAGCTTGCACAACTGGATGTCATCCTTTTTATCTCTGCTCTCATTTTATATTCTTTAGTTGTTTCATGCACTATGTGAGTGATGGCTTCTCACATCTGGCGGCTGCAGATTAGCATAGTTTTCTGAGTAGAGTGCAAATTCAAAATCAAGAGATGAGAAGGGCAAACTGCATGGATTCTTCGGAGGTTACTTTGTACCTTTAATATTTCTGATGTGTTACTTAAATTGGGATTGATTTATGAATTACGATGGCAAGAAGCTAAAATGCAGAGTAGATATTTCACATTAAACATCCATAACAGCTTCCTTAGAGACATTGTACATCCACACAGGTGTTTTCAGTTATTCTAGTTCATTAGCTTAGGTTGAAGTTGGAAGGAGCTTTGTTGGGAATAACGACAGGTCACCGGACTTCGTGTACTGAATATATACATATGAATTGTGGAGATATGTGATCGGCAAACTATTTCATTTCTGTTGACATTTTCAGCCATATATGTAATATAATACAGTGGTCCGACCTATCTGATGTTTCTACTGTGCTTATTTTATGTACTGTGTTGCTTTGCTAGCGTCTTTGTAAACCAAATCTACTGAACAGTAACATTTCACTGACGGTCAGATTAACTGGTGGCTGCCTTTGTCATAGTGGGAAGCTGCCTTACCACTGCTTTACTCATTTATTCTTACTTTTAATTACTTTTACTACTTACTGCTTATACTTATGTACATGTGCTTCTTTGTTTATTTCTTTACTAGCTTAAACTGACATTTGTTTTTGCTCTGCGCCATTAAATTGTATGTACGTGATGCCATTTTTTTTGATTGGCTAGTGCTTGTTGTCTTCATTGGTTGGGTTGGTTAGGTTTAGGCAGGAGGAATAAGATTGGTTAGGGTTAGGGTAAGAATATCAGGGTAAGCCAATCAGAGGCACAGTAGGGCGGGTCATGCCATCCTGGGAAAAAAAAAAAAATTGGCCATGTGAGGCAGAGATTTTCTGCCCTGAAGTTATTTTTAAACAAACATTGCGATTGGTTCTATTATACTTTCTTGGTCAGTACATTTGTTATCAAACATGTAAAAGTCTTGAAATATACATGTTTGTCGGTTACATGTTATGTAATATTTTCAAATGTGTTTCTCTAATTTTGTTTGTGATGAAGAATCTAAAAGTACAAGTTAATGTTTGTGAAGTAAGAGTTACAAAAACATTTTCCATGTGGTTTTATTTTCCTAGTATTGTCTATTGCTTTATTCTGAAAATCAGATGCGGAAGCTCTATGTCTCTAACGGTTAGCTTGACTGTGGTATAAATAGCAGCTAACAGCAGCAACAGCCCACATCAGTCTGCTGCTGTCTGTGTCTGCTCTGAGCTACCGGCAGCGTCAGTGCTGATTGTAAGAGTTTACTGGATGTATTAGTTTGTTAGGAGACACTCGACTTCACTCCCACAACAGACAACTTTGGAGGAAGAAGCTCATCTGTTAGCGGTAAGTTACCGACGGAGGTTTATATTGACGTTACAGTGCTGATACACTAATAACAGCTAATTTACAGTAGCTATGTTATCAAACACTTAACGTTACCTTAATTATCTGCTCTTATCAAATCAAGTTCCGACTAACATTAATGTTTTTAATATTTTAGTGTTAAAACAACTAATTTGCTCATATTTTCTATTAACTTCAGCGATTCAGTGTTAATTTGCGACCGTTAGAATTGAACAATTTAACGGTTTTGGTTTCAAATATTGATAGAAAACAAGAGATATTGTTTTAAGGTCTGATTTGACCTTTTTTTTTTTTAACATTAGAGAGAAATAAAAACATCTTTCACACCTTTCTGTCAGCCTGAAATGTCAAGACCTTTCCTAAAGTGACCCAGAATATAAAAAAATAGAAATATTTCAACATTTTATTTGTGTGCAGCTGATACACAGTCTTGTCACTTTGTCAATTTGACCCGTATTTATTAAAAAAACAACAACTCTAAAACCACCATTCAGAAATGTTGTATTCTTCACGTTCACTAACATTCATTGAAATCATGATGGTTGTTATGTTCTCCTACTTTTAGGTAACACAGGGCTATAATATAGTGTGATTGTGAATGTTTTTTTTCTCCATAAACAAAATAAAAGCATAAAATCTAAAGAATACACTTCCTCTCTGAAAGCTTAATTACGTATTAATCACCTATTCATTAATGACTGATGAGGTGCTCATGAATGAAAAATACATTTGTGGCTCAGAAGTTTGGTATAGAGACTAATTATGAGAGGATACCGAGAGGGTTCAGAATATGAACAGTATGTTACGGTTAAAACCTTTATTAGAACCATTATTAAAGCACATTTGTTCTGACTTCCATAAATATTTTATAAGATGCAGTTAAATTCTGTGCAAAACTAGTGAAATATTAATTTACTGATTTTATTGGTTGTGCTGATTTTATGGCTCTCATTGGTCTTATTGGGTGTGTGGTTATGTGTTTATTTTTATGTATGAATGATTGTTAGGATGATGTTTGGTCTGGAGATAAATGCTCTGTGTGATGCAGCGATGCTGAGCCCAAGAAAAAAATGCCCAAAGGGGACATTAAAGTGATACTGCAACCATATTTAGGTGTGCATTTTTAGCTTAAGGACTAATTAAGATTGAATTAAGGGCTGCAACTAACGATTATTTTCATTATTTTCATTATCGATTAATCTGTGGGTTTATTTTCCGATTAACAGATTAGTTGTTGGGTCCATAAAATGTTGGTCATGTTTTCCTACAGCCCAAGGTGACGTCCTCAAATGTTTCATTTTGTCCCGACCAAAAGTCGACAACCCAAAGATATTCAGTTAAACATCACAGAGGACTAAAGAAGAAGAAGAGAAGCTGGAATCAGAGTATTTGGATTTTTTTTATTTATTTATTTATTTTTAAATGACTCAAAATGATACATGGATTATCAAAATAGTTGGTGACTAATTTAATAGTTGGCAGCTAATCCTTGTTCAGAGTGATCAGTGTCTGAACAACGATATGTGATGAGGACGTGGATGATGACTGACAGGTGAACAGGGGATACAGTAAGAGTACTGGAGGTCTCCTCTGAATGGACAACCTCATTACCTGAATTAAAACAAGTGCTTTACATTGTGTAGAAAGTCGAGAAAAAAAGGTTTTTAGAACCATTTCAGAGCAGTTCCTCTGACTTAGAATATGTTCTTTTTGCAGGTGTGTCAAGCTGCAGTGATTAATCCATTCATTGTTTTTAGTCATTTTTTAAGAAGAAATTTCCCAAATTCTCTGTTTGCAGCTTCACAAATGTGAATATTTTCTGGTTTCTTTAGTCCTTTATAACAGTAATCTGAATATCTTTTGGTTGTGGACTGTTGGTCTGGACAAAACAAAACAAAATTTTAGGACATCATTTTGGGTTGCAGGAAACAGTTATTATGTTCTGTTATTTTATGGACCAAACACCCAATCAATTAATTAAATAATACACAGATTAATCGATAATGACAATAATCATTAGTTGCAGCCCTACATGTGTGTAAAACAGGACACTGCCTCTTCTGTTGACAGTTCACCAGCCGGCTATATTTCATATTTTTAAAGTGAAATTAAATCTTCAAATGAGACTTGATTACCTGCCATCGTGGCCTGTTGAGGAGCCAAACAAGCATTTGGCTGGTGGTTGGTGTCACTTTTACACCAAGTGAATCTCTACAACACACTGCGACCCTGCTGCTTCAGCTGCCAGACTGTCTGTAGAGACACACTTTGTTTTTTCAGTGTGAAGTTGTTTTTTTTTGCATTTTGTATAAATCAGTTTGGCACATTCATGTGCACCATCTGCATGAAAAAAAGTTCAGAATATGATCATATTTATTGTTCCAAAGCAAACCAAAAGAAGATGCATTACATATCTACTGTGGTGTTGCATGTTCACATTTATGAGGCAAATGTTAATTAACGAGTTAGTGAGCGAGCAAATCCACTTTAAATCGACCCTCTTGGCAATGCATCAGTGTGTTTTTGGGTCTGTTGTTGTCTGGTCTTTTCTTCAGGCTGCAGCTGATGATCATTTTTCATCTGTTGATTTTTTGATCAACTGATTAAGCATTTAGCCTATAAAATGTCAGAGAGTAATGGCAAATGTCCAGAGAGCTCAAGGTGACATTGACAAATTGCTAGTTTTATCTAACTAACAGTTAAAAACTAAAATATTGTACATTTAAAACGATATAGTACAGCAAAAAGCAGCCAACCTTCCCATTGGACAGTTGCTGTTGGCATTTTTAGCAAAGCTAGCAGCGTGGCTCTAGGGATGGCATTATCAGTCAGTCAGTCTTGACAGACAGAATTGTTTGGACTACTATTAGATGGACCATCATGACGTTTTGGACAGACATTAACAGATGAATCTTCCCAACTTTGGTGATTGTTTCCCTCTAGCACCACCAGCAGGATTTTGTTTGTTTTGGTGTTTGTTTGCGTTTGTCTCAACAACTATTGGATGGATCCCCTCAGGATGAATCGTAATGTCTTTGGTGATCCATCATCAGGTCAAAATTTCAATGTGTTCAAAACGTTGGTTTATGACCTAATACCTGCCAAACTACTAACATTTCCATCAGCCTCAGCTGTACTTTGTGTTTAGTGCTAATTAGCAAACATTAGCAAGCTAACATGCTAAACTAAGATGGTGAATATGGTAAACATTTTACCTGCTAAGGATCAACATGTTAGCATTTAGCTCAAAGTACTGCTGTGTGTAAGTACACAGAGCAACTAGTGTGGCTGTAGATTCTTCTTGCTTAATAAATCACTCAAACAATTAATTGACAATCAAAAATTTCTGTCAATCGACTAATTGACTTTTGGTTTCAGAAATTCTATTCATACTTTTCCGTTTGCAACAAAGGAGTTTGAGAGGTGAAAATGCTGCCATTTCCTCAGAGGTTTCATGTCTTCTTTAACTATTAGAACAAGGTTTTGTTTTGATTTTTGCTTTTTCTTGACTGCGCTCTGCTGCCGGTCTCACCAACTCAACATGCTGAAAGTTCAGGTCATGTCTCTGGGGGGACGTTGACAGTCATTGTGGCGAGGGGAACCACAGGTCCATCTGTCCCTTCCCCTCGTGTGCAGCACTGAGGGACTTACTCTATTTGTGGATCACAGCGTGGTCGCTGTGGTCTGACAAAAGGAGTAACGAGCCGCAGGGGGCGTGATCCTCAATGACTGGCAGTTACTTTACTTCCCATCCTGCCAACAGAGCGTCTCAAGGGTAAACTGAAGGAGGAACGCTGCTGATTGGACTGAAGCTGAGCTGTGACAAATAGAGACCTACTGTAGACTTGAGACATCTGGTGTCATCTGGAGAAAATACAAAAGATCAGGCTGTCACAGAAGCTTCAGTTTAAAAAAATATTCCTATCAGCCAGTAATTTGGATTGTAGTGTTGACAGTTATTCCTTTCTTTAGTAAAGTTTGGTGATTAAGCAGAAAGAATTTAAGTACTTTGTTTGGATTTAGAGCTGAAATTAATTGATTAGTTGATTGGAGAGCTGCAACGATTAATCACTCAATTAGATGCCAACTATTAAATTAATCACCAACTATTTTGATATTTTGATTTTTTTAAAGAAAAATAGTAAAATTCTCTGGTTCCAGCTTCTCAATATTTTCAGATTTCTTTAATCTTCTGTGATAGTAAAGTAATTATCTTATCTCGGGTTGTAGACTGTTGATCAGGACAAAAGAAGACTTTTGAGTTTTTCACAATTTTCTGACATTTTACAGACCAAACAACTGATGGATTAATCAAGAAAATAATCAGATTAATTTTCTCAATTTATCTATTAGTTGTTTAGTCTATTTAATGTCAGAAAATAGTGGGAAATGCCAGACATAAGTACCCAGAACCAGTGGTGGCATCTTCTAGCCTAAATTTTTTGTCAGATGTAAAGCAGAGAGAAGCAGCAAATTCTCAAACTAGAAAAAACTGGAACCATAAAAATTTTTACTTGTTTTTGCAGACTAATTTTTTGACAGACTAATCAATTAGCTCCAGTCAATTAGAAAATTAGTTTTGATATGATGTGAAGCAAAACAGTTTCAGCCTCTCAGATTTGTGGATTAGCTTCATCTCTCTGTTTTATATCTTTGTAAATTTCATATTTTTGGCTGTTTGTTGGACAAAACTAGCATTAAAAAGATGTCATCTTGGGCTACAGGAAATCCCTTAGACGGCCATTTTTGTTTTCTGACATTTTATAGACATTATATAAATGATTAATTGAATATCGTTGTGTCTGTTGCTTTGACAAAACTCGCAATTGGACGACACCATGTTGGGCTTTGGGCAATTGTGATGGGAATTTTACAAGTAAAGGTAAACAAAAAAGCATTAGTTGCATCCCTGCTTAGCTTCGTTCAGAAAAAGCTAAACTAGAGCTTCCAGCCTCTTAAAATGAAGCAACTCGTGAGCCCTCATCACAGCCCTAATACGGCCTCAGTGTGAACATAGGTGTGATCAGTTCAACCAAAGAGTGATTTTTCCTTCGCAGATTTATCTCATTAAAGGATTTTTAAAGGTTTGAAGAGGTGCCCAGTATTGTAAAAAACAAGGTAAAAAGTAAGAAAAAGAGATGAAACAGTGCATGAAGGATTTCTGTCTGCTAATGAGGAATGTGTGTGACTGAGTGGTAATGACTCAATCTGGCACAAAGGAAGAAGGAGGAACTGCTGTTTCCTTGATTCCGTTGATTTAATCACCAGCGTTTAACACAACCAGCTCCCTTCAAACACACTGCAGACACATCATGTTAATGACCCGGTGCTCTGTCAAAGGTTTCTAGTTCTAACGAGATTAAATTCAGCCAAACTGAATTAAAAAGCAGATGGTGAGTCCCGCCCTCCACAGAGCGACCCCTCCCCTGAACTACGCTCACCTCTGCTCTGTCATGCATGAGGGCTTTATCAGCTTTTCTCTTTCTTGGTGGTCTCGCTCAAAAAGCATTTTGATTTTCTGTATTGTTCAACCACATAAAACATTTACTGTTATGTAAAGATATTTATGATAAAGCACTTTTAACAATCTGGGTTTCAAAGCACTTCACAATAAATTTGAAGAAAATAGAAGAAATAAATGCCCAACACAAGCTAGCAAAGCTCTGTAAATGGAACTGTGTTAGCACACATGCTCAGTGGTGAAGTACAAGGTAAAAATACGATCACTGTTATGAGTCTTTGGAGCTGTTTCTAAACAAACCAATGTGACTAAACTCTTTATAATGAAGGAACACGTCACTCAGTGCAGCGGTGTGGCTCACTGACATGTTTTGGTCTGGAAGGTCTACGGCACAGAGGAATAAAATATATCAGGCTTTGAATACGCACACAATACTTGTTAGTAGATCAATTCATCGTTGGTTTGGCTCTGCAAAGGAGATTTGTTGACCATAAGAAAAATATAGAAATGGAGGCGCCCTTTAAGGCTTTTGTTGACCTTTTAATAAATGTATGTAATACAGAAAAATGCCCTTTACAATTTACCAGAGTACAAGTTGAAATATTGACATGTCAGTGCAAAATGCCAAAAGATCCAGTTTACTACTGAATGAGCAAATATTCACATTTTAGAAGTGAAATTTAACAATTTTTGCTTGAAACAAAGATGATAAATCGATTATCGAATAGTAAAGACTTGAACATAGACAAAAGCATAGGTTTGTAGAGCTAAGGATTTTACAATATTTCATAATTAAAGTAACACTTGAACACTTTACATGTTTATTAAGGTTCCGCTGGAAATCAAAAGTTATAGATATATAGTTATAGGCAGATATAAGACTAATTAAACTAAAGAATTTGCAGTCTTGATGCCATCTAGTAGTACGTGAAACTTTGCGTACATGATACATAGAGTGTGCTAACCTTTAGTGCATTCCAACCAAATTGGATTTGGTAATTTAGTCACTGTGGTCAGAAGTAGTGCAGCTGTAACACAGTGGCTAAATTACGAGATAATTTGGCACCAAGCCACTCGTGCACACACTGAGCACATGAGAGCCAATAAATCCGACCAGAGTCTGTACACGGCCGCTGAGAGAAACCAGCAGACAGTATTTTTCTCCACATGAACATCAAGTTTATTCTCACAAACCTGAACCAGATGGTCCTGGCTGTAATGACGGTGACGTTTCTTTTAAACACCAAGGCAATTACAGCGAGTGGAATCTGCTCCCTGTGTGGTCCCGGTCAGACAAGAGCTGCTCAGCGGTTCAGTTAGTTATATAATCTGCATGGAGGGTTACAATGTTAGTATCTGAAATGCAGTTTTTAGTCACACCCAGTGTATCGGATTCACTTAATAAACAGCAGTAAACACTAGTGACTGTCAGGATGACGAGAAGCAGCACAAACCGTCCTCTGCCGCTGTGCAGGACTCTCAGCTGTCTGAGGAGAGTGAACGCCACACTCTCCGCCTCTGCTTCCACCTCTTGGGGTTCGAGTGTAATTGGGTCTCTGGAGGATTACGTGTCTACCTCCGTGCTCAACATTTTTACTTTAATCTTTTAAGGTTTGGTTAGTCCTCCACTGGCTGACAGCTCAGCACTCTCAAGTGGCACTGAGGGCTGAAGTGTTGGCAGCAATTGGGAATAATTCTCTTTTCATCACACTTCCATTAGGGGTGAAGCTGTTCTTTAGCTTTTAAAGCAATCAGATAACAGCTTGTAGTTTGAAACTGGCTGACAGTGTGCTGGAGCTTGTTTCTCTGGGTCCATTTTGTTGGTTAGCCTTTGTGTAATGACAATAATTTTATAGCTCTCGTGTTCTTACTGTCATTGTCGTCCAGAGGTGTAACGGGACATAAAATTCTAAGTTCGGTATGATTTTAGTACAGCGGAGAAAACAAAGAAAAAGGTAGAATATAACATTTTGGTCTTTCATTTTGAAAAACATAAACATCTGATAATGTCTCATTGGAAAGGAAACAGTTTAGTCGTGCTGCAGTGGAAAGTAAAAACAACATACAGAACAGCTTCACTCAAAGGCTGAGTGAAAAGTTGACAGCCACAGAGAGTTGAAAGGGACAGAGGAGACACAATAATGTTTAAATACAGAAATATGGTGCATATTTTAATAATAGTGCACTCAGTCAGTGTCATGGGAGGATCGTCCAGCTCAGGTCCCATGGCAGCGACACTACATGAGCATGGTAACCAAGGTAACCAGGCTAACTTGGCTAAGCCAGCTGGCATGTATCCATGGATGTATAAAGAGAACTGGATACAGCGTCGGAGGCGTGGCCCTGTTCATTCGTATGAAAGTTGCTCAGTGGCGCATGAAGCCAAAAAAGTTCGACTTCCACGTATAATATTACTCGGATCTTCTGTGATCATCGGGCCCATAGAGCAAGCGCAGTAGTGGCCTTCACTGGCCGAGCCGGCTACTTCCGGTTTAGCCCTCCGGCTAACTTGAATGAGGATAAAACAATTCAATCGTGCGGCTCTTTTACGCTTTCGAAATGTGATCGGACCGAATGAATCAAATTCTGATAGTGAGACGAGTCATTTCGCAGGGGTTGTGATGCTCAAAAAATCTATCTGCTGATTTACGGACGTCTCTTTCACAATGTAAGTCTATGGAAAAAAGTCTTTTTGGGCCCAACAGCCTCACATGATGTTGTAATTACATGGTTTGGCCACTATGTCAAATTGGCCTCACAGCCCGGCGATGTTCGTGGGGGCTTGCATATATCCACTAGCATGCTACAGCTAAGTGGTGCACTGCCAAAACATTTCACTGTGGAACTTGCGCTCTAGAATTATTGTTCCGCATGTCGGAGTCAGTGGATTATCAAACTATTTTGATAGTAATTGTTTGTTTCATGGAGCATACCAAACTGAGGAAAGTCACTTACCGAACTGAACATCTTGTACTGAATAGTTTGGGACGAATACATAATTACATCCCCCTGTTGTCTAATCTGCAGCTGAAAGGAACAGTTTTAAGCCCCTTTGCTGTTGATGATCAAGGTGTTATGGAGTCGAAGCAGACGAAAAACAAAATGGTAAAACTTTTAGGTTGTTTAAAAGGTGCTGTTTAGGTTGACATCTTGTACGGACATAGATGGTCCCCAGAAGATAAATCTTAATAACTTTGCTGCACCTCTGACTTTTCCTTTAGTGCTACTAGCAGGTTTAAACTAGTGGTGTTGGGTAAAATGTGTCGATAGCTATTGGATGGATTTAACATTGATGTTCCCCTGAGGATGAATCATAATAACTTGGGTGATCCTTTAATTCATATAGCGCCATCATCAGGTCAGAATTACAGTTTGCCAAATACTTGCTTTGTTGCTCTGGTCGAAGAGGAAACAAGGAGTGTTTAATTAATTTAAATATTTGTATTGTATATACAGTATATTACTTTGTGTTGCTGTACCATTAGCTGTAGCTAATGTAACATTAGCGCCATAACTAATGGTCTATTTCTGACTTGTATTTTTCTCTTTTCTATATATTACTTTGCTCTAACTACCTTGGTTTAAATAAGGTGTAATAGTTCTTTTTTAGATGAGAAAAAAGACAAACTTGCTTTGTGTTTAGTTCTAAAATGCAAATGTTAGCAAACTGAGATGGTGAGCATGGTAAACATATTAAACATCAGTATGTTAGCATGCTGACTTTAGCATTTAGCTCAAACCACTGCCTTGCCTAAAAAAGTCTCATAGAGATGCTAGCATAGCTGTAACTCACAGTCTGGTCCTTGTTTGTTGATCAATTGTAGATCCAAGATCAAATATGTCTTGAAATGAGTAAACTGTGAATCTGTTGCTGCACACATTAAAAAGACAGGAGAAGGTTTTTCCTTTGAACTTGCAGTCATCAGGATGACTTTGAGTTCATTTACATTTGTAATCTGCATCTCAAACAGATCATTAAACACTTCAGAGATGAAAACAGTTATTGAGGTCTTCTGAGATGTTAAATTGGTGCAGGATTAGTCACCGTTTCACTCATCTGCACATGAACGTGATTTTGTTTTTTTCCCTCCATTTCACACTGAGGAAATAGAGCAAGTAAGAAACGGGAGCGGGGCTTCTTGCTGTGTGGGCAGCGCTGCTGTCAACAGATTTGGAAGGTCCTCCACATCCGTGAGTCATGTGCCTTCTGTTTGATAGTCCTGCATCATCGGCACAGCTGCCAGCAGCAACCTGTAGCTGTATGCAGAATGAGCAGACAATGTCCTGCTCAACAATGAGAATAGCAAATGACTGTCCTGGACTTATTCTTAAAAAACATAATATACTACATACTGTACTATATTAGTTAACCACAATCATGGTGATGTTCGTATTTTTGAAAGTTATTATGTCCACAGACTTTCTGGTTTACTTTCTTTCAACTCGTGTTGTTCACAAAACCAGAATATCTAACACAGGGCCAAAAGGCACAAATTACTGTTCATTGCAGAAAGGTTCAGATAGAGCAAGTGTTTTGCATTAATTTGCAGTTGTGTTTCAGGCCATCTGGCAAATGTAAATCCAACAGTCACTCTGCTTTTAGCTCTGTGTTGCTCTCTACCAACTCCTGACAGAAATATTTGTCTCTGTAGCTGCTAAATGCTCCAGTATGTTCGCCAGCTAGTCTCCAACAGTCTGTACACCAGGGCTATTATAGCCTTTTCACTAAAAACAGCTGCCTACTGTTTGTGGAGTCAAAGGTGATGGGAGCAGTAAACAGTTAAGTTGCTACCAGTAAACCAAAATATGTAGCTACAGGCTAAAACGCTCTGTAGAGTCAGATGATAATTCTGTCACTTTGATCCATGTTAAAGAATAACTCAACACTCAGTGAAAATCTGGTTTTTGCTGACCTGCAATGGTTTAACTTCACACCTTGCTGCAGCGATGTACAGGTGTACTTGGGACACTATGACATCACTACTGGGTGTGGTTACAGGTACAACAGAGCAATGGTGGAGCATTTAATGATATAGATCATATTTGGGCCTGTATGGTATCTCTAATTGTAGTGGTTTTAATGTGATCAGGTTAAGCCACAGCTACACTTTTTTGACTTTTTCGTTCCCATTTTGTGAAATAAAATTTAATGCTTGTCAAGCGTGATTGTGGAACGTGACTTACTGACTACAGAAAAACATAAACCAGTTGGGATTACTGGCCCTAAATCACATTATCAACAGATCACCATCATCATCAAAGTCAAAGTCTGACACATGCTCTGCAGCCTGAAGCTGCATGTTTGATCGTGTTCAAAAGCTGCTTCAGTGTTTTCACTCAGAATGAGCTGAAAACAATCGGCTGGTCATCAGCTCTCACAGATCAGCTGTGGTGGCTCACAGGGGACAGTAGTCACACTGAATATTCAACAAAAGCTTTGCAAACACTGAAATGCAAACAAAGGAGCTCCTAAGTATAGAGCATTGAGGGATTAGTTGGTCCACTTTTAATGTTGCTGCAGTATTGTCTGTATGACGGGAGCAGAATAATAGTGTACTTACTCAGCTTTACCGGTTATCAATGTTTTTCACGCTTTTCTGTTCTGTCACGACTCTTCTGTCTGTCTGTTTACTGCTTAAGTCTTGATGGTTTTGACAAACAGCTCTGCAGTTATGAATCATGTTTTGCATGTATGTTTAAAACAAACAAAAGAAAACATGAATCATGAACTGTGAATTGTGTAGAACAAAAAGCTTTGTGTTAACGTTTCAGAGTGATGAATCACTCTCATTACTGAAGTGATTTTTCCTTTTCCTATGGCATTTCCCTCCTAATGTACTGTAGGTACCATACTGTATACAGTCGCAGCAACAGCATCGATCATCATTTTATTCCTGCATGCGTGCGGTGGTTGCTATAGAAACAGCCAGGCATTAGGTAGGCTACAATGCCCAGGTCACAGTATATACCTTTGTCTAGAAGGAGAGCTTTGAAAAACTTTTGAGTAATGACTTTAGAAATATGTCGATACATCTGAGACGTGCAGGGTCAGGTTGATGTGTTAAATGTGTTTAATGAGGCCTGCAGACTGAACCTCCTCAATGTTGTCACATCTCTTGATAGATTATTTCAGGTATGGAATGTGCAAGAGGCGTAAAATACAGAATATACAGTATTTTAGTTCATTTGATTGAGATTGAAAATGATGTGTTTATCTTTAATTCAACAAGACTAAGAGTCTCATGCTGGCGGCTCTGAGAGGCTGCACAGCAGCGCTTTGAGCTAAATGCTAACAACAGCAAGCTAACATGCTCACAATGACAACAATAACATTTCGGCTGTATTGTTTACCAGGTATGCTGTAAATGGTCATCGTGTTAGTTTAGCGTGTTAGCATGCTAACTGTTTCTAATTAGCCATAATAATCTTAATGATAAAGTTGATATGACACTTCTAGCATGTGCATCGTTTAAAAGCATAAAAGACATAAAATTATTCATAGGCTGTGTGACAAAAATGAGTTTTAAGACGCAATTTCAAATAAACATGATTCGGTTAGTCTGAGCTCCTCAGACAGATCTTTCCAGTGATTTGGTGCCCTGACAGCAAAGGCAGCTGATACAAAGTACAGCTGAGGTAATATTGACATGACTTGACTACTCTTGGGACCGTGAATATCTGAACCAAATTTAATGGCCATCCATCAAATAGTTGTTGAGTTATTTCAGCCAAAGCGGTGGATGACTGACTGACAGAAAGACAGTCAGTCAGTCAGACATTGTCATTCCTACAGTCCTGCTGCCAACGAGGCTAAAAACAAATCATGTATTTCAGTAGAGAAACACTGCTTAGCTGTCATTTCCTGTGATTTTTATAATACTCATCAAGATAAGAACCAGAAACAAAATCTTACATGTCAGTCATTTAAAATGTGGTAATGTTTTATCTTTTGGTATTCCTTTCATGGGTGATTTCTTTGTGTGTGAATACATTCCAGCCATTATTACTCCTCTTTTTTTCTCTTCTACAGCTGATGTAAAGCAGCACCTGGTCAAAGGCTAAAGACGTCCATTCACCCACCTACATTTGAACTCAAGAGCCATTAAACAGGTACAGATGGTATGATGCTTTCTGTTGCTATTCAGTCCTCTCATAATGTTCTGTCTTCAGTTCACTTCAGTTTTGTCATATTCACAAAATTTCTGTTTTGTTGAATTCGTTTCAACATTTCTGAGTGCTTTTACCTTCACACAAGACCTCATGTTTACATCTGTATGTTAGTCTGAAAAACTGGGATTTCAGTGATATTTGGTGGACAGTTATGTCTAATAAACAAGTCATTTGTTTTTGGTAATGATGGCACTACAATGTAGCTGTTTACAGAGCATGGTTGGTTTTTTCTTAGATTTCCTGCTTCAGGATATCTCGCTCAGGTTTCTCACCACCGTGTCTACAAATATTGTTAGTTCTTCACCAGAAACGGTTGGATGAGCCCAAAAAATAGTTTGATATTCTGAAACTTTTTCTAAGCTAGGAGGATCTCTAAACATCTAAGAGTGTAGATAGCGTGTACTGAGCCAGTCTACAACATTTGAGGGCATTTAATGGCAACAATGTGTTTGTGTCTGACTTTTCTTCTCTGTCTGTGAATCTTTAAAAAAACAGCTCACAAACATAGTAATAAAAAAAGATTTTTCCCAAAACAGCTGGTCACTGTAGCTTTTAGCAAACGCTGCTCAGACAGGGGGAAATAGTGCATTTTTTGGAGACTATTGTCTGCAGCAGATTAAACCACATTTGGTGCTCTAGTGAGTATTTCTGGCAGCAGGATAGTGTGTGTGGGATTCAAGGAACATGTCACCCAGCGCAGCAATGTAGCTCATTGATGTGTTTTTATTGTGTTGGGATACACACACAATACTTGAAATTTGTTGACATTAAGAAAAATATAGAATATCATCAGTGTTACTCTTTTTCTCTAAAAAACACTGCTGCCATCACCATGATTGTCGTGTCATTGTGTATTTTGATGCAGGTCTGACTGCTTTTTCTAGAAGTTATTTTACTTTTTATCTCATGTCACAGTGACTCTGTTTTTATTGTGGCATACAGATAATTACCCTGGTCTGGTTTACATCATTAGACTGATCAAATAGAATTCAAACTCGTGGCTGCAGACAGACAGAATAATGAATGTAAATCCCCACAGAGGTCAGACTGAAGGCCTGATCAAATTTAGTCCAATTAACGCTAACTTATTTACACTGTCAGATGTCTTTGATGTTCAGGAGCTTCATCTACTTCAATAGAAACATATTAGTTTATGTGGATCCCAACAAGTGTTTATTCATGCAGTTTTATAAAGAATGCAGTCTGGAAAAGTATCAGTTAATTTATCTTCTCACTGTGTGTACTGCAAAAACTCAACTGCTTTGTACAACATGCAGCACGCAGGCACATGTGGTCATCCCCACAAACTTATCAAACACTAGGGCTGCACAATAAATCGTTTCAGCATCGACGCCGCGATGTGCAGAAGTCACATTGCAGGACGCATGATGTTACATGCTACAACTTTTGATGTGCTCTGGTTAAGGGGTGCTCTGGTTAAAGTGGAATTATCCTTTAAAGCAGCCCTCAGGTTGACCAACAGAGAACATTTCCTCAGAGACGAGGGTGACGGCATCTTTCTCCCCCTCATGTCAACATTTATAACAGCTCCAGACTAACAGGATGGAAAGACAGAACCAGCGGCACTGACTAAAACATGACATGTTTGCTGATACTGAGAGTAGTATTTTAGCTGTGTTAAATAATTAAATTGTCTGAATTTTAAACTCTATTTTAGGATACAACTTGTCCCCGTGTGCATAGTCAGCACAAATCATGACATCACTTTCACCTCAGTTCAACTGGAAGAAAAGAATCGTCTCACTTTGAGAAGAACGTCATGTTCACTGCACCACAAAACACGTGCGTGACTAAAGTTTACAGGCATTTTATCACAAAAGAGTCATCTTGTCATTTTAAATTCACACAAATTGTGATTTTTTTTTGTTCTAATGACATTTAATTAGTAAACAAACTCACTTTAACTTTTAGATAAATTCTGGATCTTCACCTCCATGTGTTACGTTTGTGTGGTATAATAAGTTATGTAAATTAAAACTGTTTTACATCACGTCACAACCTTGACAGCATTTTTCAGAAACATAAGGCTCCTAATGAGAATGACCTTAATTTACTTTCTAATAATCAATATCTTCCCTGTGGAGAGAGGATGCAAACTGACCACTGGACAACCTGCAGCGACTGTTTAAACAGGTCAACAGTGAACAGCTCGTGGTGCTAAAATCAGGTCAAACTTAACTAGATCAATGATGATAACAACACTTAATCTTAATTAAAACACTATTTGAATTCCACTGCAACATTTAACCGAAAGAGATTTACAACTAGAATTGCAGCCTGGGATTGATAGGATACATACAGTACTTCTCTGTCTGTGTTTTCTTTAAAAAAACATTTTCATTGCAAAGAAGAAGGCCAGACAGTCTAATAAATCTATTTTTATTTCAAGTTGAATTAAAAAAAATCTTACTCTTCTCCACTTTAGTAGTAAAACTGTTGGTCCTAGCCTGATAATCAGACTAAATTGCCTTTCCTTTTCAGATTGTATAGAACTTGGTGTGCTCAGCTAAAGGTCATTTGTTTTGTGTGGAAGCTGATGAATCTCAATTGTGATAGTTTACTGATCTGAAATATCATGTTAAGCTGGAATAAAGGTGATATCAGTAGCTTATGGGGCTGCGACTCACAATTATTTTCATTAGCGATTAATCAGTTAGTTGTTCGGTCGATAAAATGTCAGATAATCGTGAAAAATGTTGATCACTGTTCCCCTAATGCCAAGATGCAACCTTAAATACCTTGTTTTGTCTCGACCAACAGTCCACAATCCAAAGATATTCAGTTTACTAGCATAGAGGACTCAAGAAACCAGAAAATGTTCACATTTAAAATGCTGGAACCAGAGAATTGGCATATTTTTTCTTAAAGGCCTGATGAAACAGAAGTTAGAGTGTCTTTAGCTTCTGTACTGTGGCGTATTTCCCAGTGAAACGGAATATTTGAGCAGCGTACAAGAGGGATTTAAATCAAATCCTTCGCATTTGACTGGACCATCTGGTTAAACTGTCAAAGTGATGTCACTGTGTTCCCAGATCTCAGCAATTAATTTGGTGAGTACAGTGTTATCATAACTGATAGAAATGAGAGCCAAAACTTTAAAAAAAAAACCCAAGTTGTAATAAACCAGTTTTTTCTTTAACTAGTCCTCTTGAGTCCTTTAGCAGTGAACTGATTCCTCCCACAGCTTTTTGTGCTGCAATAAACAGTAAAGACTGCTGCACTCAAACAAGAGCAGAAAGTAAAAATACATAATGCAACAAAGGGTAGTGGAATACGTGTTATCCTGCCCAAAAGTGGGATGATACTTCAGATCTCTATAGTTTAAAATGTCGACTTGAGATCCATTGTGTCTAAAATGCAGAGAATTGCAGAAGTGATAATAAATGTTTATTCCTCAAATGGTGCATATCTCACACAGCAGTATGAGATTGCTCTTCAGATTCCCAACACATAGTGTTTGAAGTGGCTACCATGGCAATAACTTCTACATTGCAGCTAATAAATAAGGGAAAAGGAAAGAAGTGACACTAAATTAGCCCAAACTGGTTTGAGTGTCTTACTGAAGAGGCTGATGATTCAACTAATTAAACCAAAACTGCTGGTGACCCCATGAGAGCTTCACTTCTTCTTGCTTCTCCACTACTATTCTTTCACATCTGTTTAGCATTCAGAACAGGAAAGTCAGTCAGTATTGTTGTGACCTGGCTCAAGTGGCCACAACAAAAGGGAGACACACCAGTGTTAAGTTTTAACAAATAGATATTTTATTAAAGCAAAATGAAACCAAATTGAACCAAATTAAAGGATTAACCAAATATGTAAAGCATGGGGTGTGGATATCAGTAGCGTCAGCGGGTGTATGGTGTGCATGGGTGTAAAACACAACTAATCTTAACAGGTGCCTGCGGGGAGAGAACTGCAGCAGCAAGGCAGCCAAGTGTCAGAGAGTCAGCGAGAGCGTCACCGCAACCAGGCTTAAATAATGAGGGAACACACCCTCAGGTGTTCCAGGTTATACTGACAATCCACCTGCAGGACGAACAGAAACACAGGTGAACCACACAGCAGCAGAAGATGACTCAGCAGGGGTCACAATATGGATGCTCCAAAGAAGCCTCCGCCTTCAGGGACGCCCCATCTTTATGTATTCCTCATCCAACTGTTATTATTTGATATGCATCTCAGGGCCTTTCCAAAATCAAAGTGTGTGAAAGAAGATAATATGATGTCTCCCCCGACTGGCTCTGTTTATGGTTATGAGGCATGGTGGCAGCCCCTCAAAGGGAGCAGCTGTCCTTGTGACTGGTTTTCATAACAGGTAGCTTTCAGCAAGGACAGAGAAAGGGGGGAGTGGTAATAATTACCTCTTTGAAAACACTCCCCCGAGGCTAGCCTTATCCAAGATTTCTCTCCTCCATTTCACCAGTCTTTCTCATCCACCTTCATTCAGTTCCTCCACATGAAATGAAAGATAGAAGAAAATTGTTCATTGACTTTGCTTAAGTAACTTTTAAATGCTGAAAGGAGTGTATTCAGAAGCATCTCTAGTTGACAGGACTGATTTTAGGGAGATTGAAGGATTTCCTGAGAGATTGGCACCACTTTTTGCCACCATCATTTACAGAAAATATCCTATTGTTTATTAATAACATATGTTCAAGGTTTCTTAATTAGTACTCAAGGGTAAATTTGTTGTGCAGACGAGAGATTCAGCATTCCAGAGTTAAAAACAACATCACAGCGATACAGATTCAAGAGACGTCAAAACAAAATACATTAAAACAAGTATCATCATAGTATCAAAAATAGTATCAGAGTACAAGAACTCCTAAGAAGGTCATGACAAAGTGCCTCTACACACACTCATCCACTCACTCAAAAGCTTAAAGTGCCATGCATGGGTAAAGTGCATCATCTTGTGATAGCATTGTTTAGTAGTGCAATGGCTGCAGGTACAAAAGCATTTCTGTATCGTGTTGTTCTCCACCGACAGCCTGAGCGAAGGAGCTGGAATTCGCTATAGAACAGAGCTCACCTTACAATGTTTTTTTTTTTTTTAATGCATGAATTGTGCTATATGAATAGAATGAAAAGTTTCCTCCTCCTCTTCCTCTTCTTCTTCTTCTTATTATTATTACTATCAATAAAAGTCCAATAAAAGAGGTTCATCTTGGTTTTATCAATGTGAAAATGGGACAGTTTTTGAGACAAAACAAATGCTCATGTCCCTTTTTACACACTGCCTCAAAATTCTTCTCAAAGGTCAATTTAGAGTCAATGGCCCTGTTCACACTTAGTTTTAAAACCTGTCTTGGGTGATCGGGTCACGAGTAGACAGCAGTAAATACAAGTGTAAACGACCACCAAGACAAGTTGTGATCTGATCACTCAAACCACTTGCTGAGGTGGTCTGGTACGCATTTTACCACATATCTTTTGTAGTGTAAATGCTAATGCGTCCTGATGCGTCCCCGACAAGGATGTAAAAAGAAAATACATCATCAAAGCAGGATGTGGTGGTTGTTTTGGTGACAATAGTCCTACGCCAAATGACTTTGTCCTGCCAATCTCAACAGTTGCAAAACAAATTTGGTGCTTGTCTGGATACAGACTGACATAATAACTATGTGCGTGGCCCTTTGACCTTCTAGCGGAAGTGACATAAGCAGTAACAAAATCTGAACAGAAGTGGTCAGCTGTGTTCAGATCACTGAAATGCATTTTAAAACCAAGTAAACAGCCTCTATGACTGTCCCAAGATACCTGTAGCTTTCTACACAGTCTGGTCTTTGATTGATGGTAGTCTCATAGATTGAAGTATGAGTTCTGAAATCTATGATCATATCCTTTGTCTTGGATACGTTTAGCTCCAAGAAAGATTTGTCACACCAGGTGATAAACTCATCAATGACTGAGCCTTGGCTGGACTCCTTGTTGTGTAGCAGACTCACAATGACTGAATCATCTAAAAACTTCAATATGGTCCTGTTCTTATGCTTACTTTGGCGCATGTTTGTGTACAGAATATAAAGTAGAAGTGAGAGAACACATCCCTGGGGTGAGCCAGTAGAAGACCATAATGAATCTGATAAAATGCCGAGTTGGATAGTATTAAAAGCTGTAGAAAAATCAATAAATAGCAATCTAGCATGGGTTTTATTCCCCTCTAGGTGTTTAAACAAAAGGTTAAGTAAGGTCATTATAGCATCCTCAACTCCTCTGTGTGCCCTATAGGCAAATTGCATAGGGTCGAGTGCATGCCTGGTTTCCCTTGTAAACTCTGTCTTCACACACACAAGAGAAGTGTGGGCAACCAGCCTGAAATCATTAAAAGCTTTGGGGCTGCTGCCTGTAGGAAGAGGGGTGATCAGATCCTGCTTCCACAGGTTAGGTACACGTTGTAGGTTCAGAGACAAGTTGAAAATATCATAAAAGATAGATCTTAATTGCCTTGCACATGACTTCAGTAACTTTCCACTGATATACTCATGGCAGGACAACGCCTCTTGTTTATCTTTAGAGAATGGAAGGACTTTTCAACTTCTCTTTGCTCCAGGACAAAGTACTGATTGTCTTTGAGTTTACATCTAAGTCCCTCAACTTCATCTCTAAAGTCAAACTGATCAAATCTCTGATAGAAGTTATTAAGAACATTGGCAGATTCACTATCTGACCTGAAGCCATCCATACAGTAGTTATGTTGGTTCTGTTCTTGCTTTGCTGTATGCCTGTGATTGTTTTCATGCCAGACCAAGCTAAGACAAGGTTCCTCTCAGCCCCTCCTCCTTGACTGAAGGACAGGTTCTTCTTCTGTGGACTGTAGACTAGACCTAACTGCCTTAGACATCCACTGTTATTGGAGTAAACCTTTATCTTTTTAGTAGGAATAATCATATTCTCACAAAAGGTAACATAAGAACAGATTACATCAGTGAGTTCATCAATGTCCTTGCAAGAGTCTTTGAACATCTCTCAGTCAATGCAGTCAAAGCAGCCTTGAAGACAAGCAGTGGATTCCTCAGACCAGATTTTAATATCTTTGGTCTGGATTTTTTCAGTTTTATATGTAGAGAGAAGGAGCATGCAGTTGTGGTCAGCAGAACCTAAGGGAGGCAGGGGGATTGATTTATATGCTCCCTTAACTGTACCATAACAGAGATGTTATTCTGCCTGGTTGGACACGTTACATATTGGTAAAAGTTTGTCTAAGACTTTTTTAGGGACATATGATTAAAATCTCCAAGTTTGAGGTTCAGTGCTTTGGGTGAAATGGACTGTAGTTTTTGCACTACATTAAATATAGTGCTTGTGGCAGTGGCAGGATTTGCCTTTGGATGAATATACACAGATGAATATTTGTGGGAATTCACATGGTAAATAGAATGGACGGAGCGACACTGATAGAAGTTTAACATCAGGCGAGTAGAGTCTTTCTCTGACAGTCGCAGAGCCACAATAGCACTTATTGACATAGAGGCACAAGCTCCCTCCATTAGATTTTCCTGTCACCTCTGCTTGACGATCCAGGCAAAATGGAGTACCTAATCCGTCTATAGACAGGTCGCTATCTGAGTCCTGCTCAGTGAGCCAAGAATCCGTGAATAGCATGATGCAGCTGTCTCTGTAGTCTTTGTAGTAGATTTCCTTGTAGCTCATCAAGTTTATTCCACAAGGACTGGACGTTTCCTGTAACCAGGAGGGCAGGGGAATACTGGTGAGCTGCTGTTTCCTTAGTCAGTCTGACACCTCCTTTTTTCCCCCACTTCCTTTTCTTAACCACTCAAATGATCACAAATCAGGGTTTCATTGTTGTCCCTTCAAATAAAAGTGAAAAGTGCCCTGAGATAACTTGTTATGATTTGGTGCCATATAAATAAAATTGAATTGAATTGAATTGAAATAAAGTCGGGAAACTGAAGATGATTAGATGAGGCAGCGATGATTAAAAGCTCCATCACTGCAAATCAATAGTGAAATGTCTAAAAGCACCTGTTCATGACGATCATAGGCAATCAAGCATCAAAAACACGCACAAACTCACTAAAAACATCAAACATAGGACGCCGAAAAAACCCACAGCAGGTTGCCGCATGAGCATGCACCCTTGCGTTCCAGGCAGATGCCTGACTGGTGAGTTAAAAAACCATTTTTCTCTGCTGTCTGCCAGTATGGTGTGACATTTTAAAGCTGCATTGTTTCATTTTTGGACACTGGGGGTGGAAGAAAACAGCTGCCACCAAATACCTTCCTCATAACGTTATTAGCAAAGGCATCAAGCAATATTAGCATTCATTTTGAGTGATGTTTTTGTCCAGCTGATGAATGTAAGTCCAATATTCTCCTTTAAGCTCTGTTTTGGTCTCCACCAACTCCTGGGATATCTGTCTGGGTCTGGGAGTGCAGGAGTTATGACTCATTTATATATACAGATGTGTATACATATATGGATGTATATGTAAATATACAACAGTGGAAAGCATGTAATTTCAATACTGAGCTCCGACCGTGTAGATATTTTGTTAGGTTTCCACTGAACCAACAGAAAACAAAGTAGTTAATTTCCAAGCAATGAGTCCATTCACTGTTTTTCAAGTTCTGGTGGCTCATTAAATAATTACAATAAATGCAAAAAAACAAAAGATGTAGTACCAAATACCTGCTAACAGCATCAGCATTCTAACAGAAGTCAACCAACCACACAGTAACTACTGAAGCTGACTTTTTTACAACTTCAAGAAGGATAAAAAGTCTATTTTCCAAACTCCAAACCGTTAACTGCGCTGCAAATCCAGAACTTAAATATGCATCTCAGTACTACTACTTTTTTTCCTGATGATAAATGATCTATTCTCATCCACTGAGGTAAAAACAACCTGACAAACCCTTTGATTTTTCTTCACACACTGCTAAAAGCTGTTCAGTAACTTCAGTATATTGAGAATATGCTTAGAGAGGATAACATTTGTATTTAATGGTCCAGTAAACTTCTCTGGAGTTTTAGCTCACAGTGATGAGTAGAAAATGATTCAGTGAACTTTTCCTTTAAATATCTACATAAAGTCATTAATTTTGCTGACGTTAAAAAATTGCTTCCACAGTGACACTCATTGCATACGCCACCTTTATTAGCATTTATAATACACAGTGTTGAGGAGTGCACAGTCAGCATATTGCAGCAGTGAAACAAGATCCCAGTGTGAATCTCCAGCTTTCCACAACCTGTGTGCGTAACTGTTTCTGCAGCGATTACCCACCTGTGACAGGATGCTCCAGTCCAATAAATCACGGTGTCAGAGAGGCTGGAAGGAAGTGCAGCGTATACAGAAGTGTTTTCCCTCAGTGCAGGAAAACTAGTAGACCTGATTGCCTTCATCCATCAGAACAGAACTGCAGCAATGAACGGGGAGAGGAAAGCCCAGAAGATTTCATCTTTCTGTCTCTGTACATTAGAAAGTGATGTAAAGTGATGAGAAAGTAAATATTTATAAGATTGGTATTGATATTGGTAAATCTCAGGAATATCGTGTGGTTGCTTGTTGGTGTTTGTGTATTTTCCCTGTGTGGCTTCTGATATTCTCAATACAATGATATATGAGGTCCGTCCAAGTGTTCAAATATTTTGTCACCATGGACAAAATGCAATAACTGTGAATAAATATGTGAATGCTCGATATGGAGTTTTGGAAAAGCCACTTTCAGATGGTTCTTACACTAAACACCAAAAAAATGATAAATTTGTGATGTTCAGCTACTCCAGGGCTTAATGTATAATGCAGTAAGTGCTATTTTTTGTCTGTTTTCTTTAGAAAGTCTGGTCAAGAGATCAAGAGATTTTATTGTCATTTGCGCAGGTACAGAACAGTAAAGGTACATTGGAATTATTCTCTAACTCACTGGTCCCCAGTATAGCCCCCAATAAATGCACTATTTCCACCTGTTTGAGCAACATTCACTAAAAACCAGAGATGCACCGATCCACTTTTTTCAGTTCTGATCCAATTCTGATACCTGAATTTGGATATCTGCCAAACCAATACCAGAGCTCTTTTTTCTTGACTATTATTATTAATATTGTAATCATTATTATTGTTATTGTTGTTGTTATGTGTAAGGCTACATGCGGCTGTAATAAGCCACACAGCACTTCTTATTAAAAGAGTGAAAAATATACAAAAATGTATTAAATTTTAATGTATTCCAAAGCAAAATTTGACATGGTGTGTAGTGTGTCTTTAAAGAAAAATCCATTAGTTTCTACTGGGGAGTTGTGCTGACCCAAAACAGCATGCAGACAGATTCTGAGGTTAAAAACAAATTAATTTATTATAAGCTAAAACACAAGTTAAGAACAGATTGAAAACACAGGTTAAAAGTCCAAGTCTCTCAGAAGAAATAAAACATCACTAAAGGAAATAAAATGTCTCAGTGTTAAGAGTCCATCTTAGAGCAGTCCTGTTTTAGCTTTGTCTGCAGCGTGCGGGTGGTCTCACCGGACTTATCTGTCTCAGTCTCCTACTGCATCAAGAGTTCATATGATGTAAGGTGGAAGAATCCAGCTATATAAACTAAAAGGGACGAGCCAAAATAATAGCACAGATTCACCCCTCCGCTTTCCAACAAAGTGTGTCCCTCTTTCCTCCAGGGGCCTGCAGGCACAGCATGCTGAGCTCCGTCTCCTTCCTTCTGTTGGCTGTTTGCCTTGCTTTATACTCTCCTTTTCCGCAACCAGGCCATAGGCTGGCATCTTTGTTCTTAGGTTGCGTTCATTGCATACTGAGTCTCTTCTACACTGGTCCGTCACTGCATCCATGAGCTCTGCTTCTCTGTCGGCCGGTCAAAACATTAGACTATGGAATCTGGATTGGAATGTGGATCAGTAATGTCAGTCCAACATCCGATGAGTGAATGATGTCAGTATCGGCACTGATACCTATATCAGTATCGGATTGTTGCATCCCTACTAAAAACTACAGTGGACAGCAGTTTTTAAAGATTTACATCTTAAGTAGGAACCAATAGGCTTGGAGCTGTAGTCTGCTCCTCATCTCTGCTTGAGGCTAGCGGCTCCAGGCTACATTAGCTGCTACTAGCATAACACACCTGAATCTCGGACCGAACTGTCAAGTTGCATCGTGGGTAATGTAAGTGCCAGGCTTTGACAGGTTTGGTACAAAAAAGATATTATCTTAGGCTCTGCTGCATTGATGTTGATCCTTTTTTTAAAGGATATTTATAGGTATTTTTTACAAAGTCCATCATAAGTGTGACAGTGTTATAGAAGTGAAATGCTAAATCTGTGGAGTACTCTTATAAAGGTTATTTATAGTTGTGCATTAGGAGGCAACCATGTAGCTTCTTTTGAGAGCCTGTAGCTGGACAAGTGCCTTCTCAAAAATGTGACTACATCTTGGGGCTACAGTGACCAGAAGAATGCTTGTGTTTTCTCTTACAAGTTTCCAGTGCCGTGGAGATCGTTGATAATAAAGACAACATTAAGCAATTTAAAGAAAGACTCACTAGTTTTCTCCTTTTCAGTAACACATCTAACAAAGTCACATCCAGATTTTCACAGTGACAGACTGCTCAGCAATAGCCTGCAAATCAGTAATGAGACAACATGAAATAGAAGTTACCCAGATGTAACTACAGTACGAGAAGGACGTGCACTGTCCACTGTCACTCAGTATCACAGAATAAATGAAAGAATGTAAACACAGTTACTGTGGGGGATATAATTAAATCATGTAATGATTTGGTTAGTGTTTAATGACAGTTGGTGAGAAGCAAAAGACCAAAATCAAATCAAAAATGGGTTGACCTCTTTCCTAAACGCTTAACAAGCACTTAATGGAAAACAGACTGATGGACTGTGGGAATCAATATCTTTTAAGTTATTGTGTTTAATGGCAGCTGGGCTTGACAAACAGAGAGAACATCAGTACATGGACACACACTCATACAAACAGCCACATACTAGGTGCTAATACAGACACACTTACTGAACTATCAGGCTGTCCCAGTATGAGCTAATCAAACCCAACACCTGAATGATCTCCAGTGTTGCCCCGCAGGAAATCAGTGCAGGGAGAATCAGGCTGCAGGATTATTGAATTGAAGCAGAGCGATTCTTCATGACTGCAGAGGGGAGAGAGAATTTTCTGTGGCCATTCTCTGTATGGCTGCGTGAAATTACCCAGCTGCCCCCAGACCTATTTTTGAAAGGAGCCACAGCTGCTAAATGGGACGAAAGCACTACTCTGTGTTTCTGTGTGAGTGTGTGGTACACACTCAAAATGTAAGATACAGGAAGAAGAGGACCTGCATTTTTGTGTCATAAAAGTACCTTTTTCGCTAATGTACCATAACAGGCCAGATGCATAACTTTTGATCCATCATAAAAGCTGGAGTGCGGGACTTACATATAAATGAACATCCATTACATTCAAGCCCTTGCCGTACGAGTTCACACAATACTGATTAAGCCCATCACCGCCAGGTAAATCTCTCTGTATTTCACAGAATACCAGAGTTCTGGTGTCTGTGGTTCCTGTGCTGGTGCACCAGTAGTGATGTGTTTTACATCAACCAGCAGTGATTGGTTTGCGTCTGTTGACCAGGTCGGACTGTCCTCAGTGCCCTCCAACCAAATTGCGTCACCAGGGTGGGGACAGGCTCATGTAAAAGATTTCAGGGGTCTACAGTGATGACATCAACAGTTTTTGTGTAATTACTCTCACTGCCAGAAGGGGGAGACAAAAGTTCTGCACTGCATGTTTAAGGTTGATAGTTCAAGTTTCATACCAGTTCAGCCTAAACTAAAACCACAAAGATCATACACCTGTCACAAGTATGAATTGCATAAATCAAGCCTGCATCCCTTTTTAAGGGGGGTCAAGCTATATAATTATATATAATATACCGTATGTGAAATATGAAAACGTGTCTTCAGCAATTGTATTTGACAAATCACATCGCCAGATTCTTCCAAAAGCTGAAAGAAAGTAAATTTGTTCCCCTCCGTCAATCATACCATCACTGATGCACATGTTAAATATAAACTAGTGCGTCACTGCTATGGATGATTAACACATCTGTACTGGGATTTATAATATAACAGGCCTGAGGATGATCTATTATTGCCTTTGGTTTTAGGTTTTAAAATGTCTTAAATTCAAATATATAGTCATTCATTTTTGTTAAACTTTTTGTCTACTTGTGGGCAGTGGAAACAAGTCGTGAACCCAACACTGTCATATCATCACCTTTCAAGTTAATATGTCGAAGCAAACAGTTGCTTATTTCCACATCCAGCAGTGACGGAGCAACATTATCATTCATTTGGAGTCGTGTTTCTGTCCACCTGATAAATGAAAGTTACCAGAACTAGTAGAGTTCAAACTGTTGATGCAAATGGTTTCAAATCAAGACCCCAAACTATTGATGAAGGTGTCACTCAAGGATTAATATAATGCCCACTGCTATTTACCCTACACATAAATAACATTTATTTTACAATTCAGCACTGTAATGTCCATTTTTATGCGGATGATACCCTCTTGTATGCCATCGGCCCTTCTGCAGACCAGGCTTTCTCTAGAATCTGCAAACCACTTGCATCAATCAGGCAGTCATCAGTGGCAAAATGTCCAATTTTTAATTATTTTAAAAACACACCACACTCATTGATGAAGACTTTAATAACAGAGCCTTAAGCAGCTACAAGAAGATGTGTCCTGCCAAGCTGAGAGGAAAATTACACACTTGCACTTCATACATGTTTAGTGTGAGGTTCTAAAATAAGTGCAGGACATCACCCCGATCATCCAGTATTGTTTTTTGTCTTTTTTATTGGAACAGCAGCTGGTGTGAATTTATAGATTTTCCTTCTATGTCAGCTGTTTTTGAATTCAGTTTTCATCTAAAATGTAAGTGTAATCATGTAATTATAACAGAAGTAATGTAATTATGATTGATTAAATCATGATTACTGGTAATTGTGACAGCTGTTTTTGCATTTACAATCCCTGTTGGTTTTTAATCAAGATGTCTGTTTGTGCTTTTCATTTTTATAATTATGGCAGCGGTTTTGTGATTGCAATAACTGCAACTGTGTAATCATGTTTTCTCTGACATCATTACAATGCTTGTTAGGTTTTAATGTTTTGTTTTTTGACAGCTCTTTATGTATTCTTTTTTTTCTTACAAACACTGTCTCTGTAATTGTGTTTTTCTCTTTGTTCATTTCATAATCACAACGCCGCTTTCTGTTTTCTTGTGGTATTTGTGTAATTTCAGTTCTTGTATAATTGTGTTGACATGAGTGATTGACAGAGATGTGCTAATAATGCTGAGTGCAGACAAACTCCCAGCACACCACACATGCCCTTATTTTATTAACCCTGACCTCACCCAAAGAGGCAGCAATTACCCAGAGTGAACCGGCAGTCGCAAAACCTGTGTTTAATTGCAGTGAGAGCAGAGCAGCCGGCATTTTACTTCATTAAAATAAAAGCCCCACAGTGCGGTCAAATTAGCAGTAAATGCACATTTACACAGCTGAGAGCTCACCAAAGTCAGACAAAGAGAGAGATGGTAAATAAGCAGGAGTGACTGGTGTTAACCGGCGTGTCAACCCTGTTAAAAGGGCGCAGCGGAGGACAGCTGTCAGTTCCAGTCAGTCTTCACTGCTGGTTTTAATCTCAGAGACCTGACACCCACCAGACATAACCCTGGCAAACAAATCTCACCTCCCAAATTTAAGGTGTTTTTCAAGGTATTTTTCTTTGCATGAGCAGCAGTTTATTTCAAGCTAGGATTTTTTTTTATTGTTAATCTAAAAAAAAGACAATTTTAAACATCAAAAAATGTTATAAAATGAAAGTCAGAAAATCTAATTAAATACAGCATGCATTGCACAAAGATTGGAGAAATGTAAATAAATGGAAATGTTTCAACAAATGATAGATTTAAATGTGAAAAAATAGTACACAATAAAAATAAATAAAAGAATTATTTAACTCAACTCAACTTTATTTCTACAGCAATTTACACACACACACAAGAGAAATGATAAAGAAAAGAGAAAAAATGATTATTCTCATTTAAAGTTTTCACAGTTGTAGAATCATACAGTAACATTACAACACAGTGAAATAGACACCATCAGACCCACAGCACATACTTCCATAGAGCAGATACAGATATTGATGAAAACAACAATATAAAGCATTTTATAAACAAGTCTCACAGCTATTGTGTCCAAATTCAGCGACTAGATCCAGCAAAGTCTGCATTTCTACATCACATCATGCAGTCTGGCCTGCTGGATCCCTTACTCAGATCTGGAGCACACATTCTTTGCAGTTTCTAGTGCCAGTTGTTTAATGAACCATTCAGGTCATGCTCATCAAGTTGAGGGCAACTTCCTGGTATACCCTTGAAAAATGTGACTGAGTTTTGATGCGACCAGTATTTTGGTCTTGTGAGACTAGACACAGGTTCAGCCTGCCCTTCGGGTCCTTGATGGGCTGTTTCCTCTGGAGGATTCTGCAATTTTCCAACCCAATTCTGGAAGGAAGGGATTCTGGATTCCCTCCAGATTTACGTTTCTTTTTAAAATATTCCACTATTTCACAGCTTTGTGTTGTAACAACAGTGAAACCACCCACATCATGTTTCCATGTTTTTATTCTGTAATGTGTTGCACACAGTGGTTCATATCACACATTGTATAAAAGAACAAGAGGTAAATGTCCAGAGTCTCACTGATAACAACACATGCAAGCATATGTCTGGTGATACTCTACATATCCTGTTTTTTTTTCTTATTGTCCTCAAATCTCATGAAAAGACCAAAACCAACAATTAACTGATGTACTAACAAGTATTGTGTGTGTATCCAAAGTCTGATTTATCTTACTCCTCTGTGTCATAGAGCTCCAATGTTGTCCAGAAACTATTGGCAAAAAACTACGTTTTTACTTTACGTTTTTAAAGATTTAAATCTTCCTTAGAGACGCCAGAGAGTATTGTGAGACAGACTAACACAATTAATTTGTCTTTTAAAAACAGTAGTAATATAAACTATAGCCAGTTCCTGAAAGTGTCTCAGTTTATTGTTCTGATCACTAGCTGTGTTACTGTATGTCTCTCCAAAGAGAAGAAAATGTTTTGTCTCTTGAATAAATAGAAGAAATGCACATGAGCAGAAACAGCTACCATGGATGAAAAATGTCTACATCTCCAAAATGTGTAATTTCATCAAACCAAACTAAACACAATTGTTGATGAGATTTAATCAGAAATAAAAACCTTTAGCATCATCGTTTAAAAGTTTCAATGTGGTAAAACAAGTGAAATCCTTCACAGTAGTCTCGCTCTTGATTAAATTTGCCGTTATTAAACTAAACTGCTTTTGGTCCCCTCAGATGTGACAGGAGGCTATGTGTTAGTTTTAACTGGTAAACACCATCAGGGACCATAAGTGCACAGTTGGTCCTCTTCACACCCACACGGCTGGCCCCACTTACATCAACATGTCCTCCTCACCAGCAGCCAACGTCCCTCCATGTGTCATACGATCCCACAGGGACAGGCTGTCAGTGTCACGTCCCCAGAACTGACAAAAACTGTCACTGCTGATGTGTCATCATGCTTTTCTCTGTGCTGCTTGTTGTGTATGCTCATATCAAACGCCAAGTCTTCAGTGCCTTCATGCAACATGCTGCATAAAGCGACAGTGTAAGATGTTTCACATTTATGATTGATATAAGACTAAAATAATGCATTTACCTGTTCCAGTTGAAGCATGAATTCACACCAATCAGGAGTTGCAGCACACCTCCACAAGGTTGTGTGGGAGTGGGAGGTGGGGTGTGGGAGTGTTCATTTGTAACCGCCATGAAACAATCAGAAAATAACAGTTTATTCCTCTCATTCACCTGCTTTCTCGCTACCACTCCCTAGCTTGTTTGACGATTGATAAATTGATCATCAACTAATTGTTTCAGCTCTTTGAACTGTATATATGTTTGAATTTTCTTAAATTATATTTTTCTACAGTTTTCTACTTATATGTTTAATACCAACAGAAGTGTGTGTGTGTGTGTGTGTGTGTGTGTGTGTGTGTGTGTGTGTGTGTGTAGGGGCAGGGGGAGGTTTCAGCGAGAGGCTCAGCCATGGAGGGGGACTGCCTCAGCTGTATGAAGTACCTGATGTTCATCTTTAACTTCTTCATCTTTGTGAGTTCTTCTCTCTTCCTCTGTTGTCTAAAATCAGAATGAAATGAAAGCAGCAGACAAAAAACAAATCTGTGACTTTGATTTGTTTCTCAGAATATCTGACAAGAGCAAATGTCATAAGACAGAAAATTAAAAACATTATTACTTGAATAATAGTGTCCATAATATGCAGCATCTTTCCTTGTTGTTTTCCAGTCGTAAGATAATATAAAAGAAAATATTAATAAGTCTGTTGGGTTATTTTTGTCATTTTGCTGTTGCAATTAGTGCTAATGCAGAAAAAAAATCACCCAGATCACATTAAAATACCTAAATGAAATTCTGACAAGCTAAAATAAAATGTATTATTTATGTGTTTTCATACCAAAAATATGAACTATGGGCTGTTTACAAACCTGGATTATTCACTTGGTTTTCACCTCTTTCAAAATATGTTTGCTTTTGTTTGGTACCATTAACTCTACTGCTGGTATGAGCTGTATTGGACTTATTCAAAGGATAAGGCTGCAATTTTCTATATTTTTCTTCTTGTCAACAAATCTTATTGTGTGTGTATCCAAAGCCTGATAGATCTTATCCCTCTGTGCTGTAGACCTCCGTTGTCATCCAAAAACGATTAAAAACACGTCAATGAGCTAACAGCTGCACATCATAACCTCTTGACTTTGTGCTTCATTGTAAATTCCTCAAAGATCTTCAGTACAAAGATACATAAGATATATCAGGCTTTGGATACACACACAACACTTCTAAGTGGATCAGTTCATTGTTGGTTTGGCTGCATCATAAGATTTGTTGGCACTAAGAAAAACAGAAAATCAGCAGCTTGATCCTTTAAATATTTTTGTCAAGTCTTGTACACTCTGTATTCTGACTGACTCAGCAGAGTATGTTGATGTGCTGAACAAGTATCAGCAGTTAGTGAAAGTTTACTGTGTTTCAACTTCAAAAGTCACCAGCTGAATGTTAACACTGTTGCTTACCCCAACACTTTCAGCCCCCAATGAAAAACAGCATTTCGCTGGTCTTTTTCTTCCCACCAGTCAGGAATCTGAATTCTCTGGATACTTATTAATTATCTGTGATCACATCGTATCGTTCTAACTGACTAATTAACCCCCTATCTCCCAGCTGGGTGGCTCCTTCCTGCTGGGTGTCGGTATTTGGGTGCTGCTGGACCCGATGGGCTTCAGGGAGATCGTGGCAGCCAACCCCCTGCTGTTCACAGGGGTCTACGTCATCCTGGCCATGGGAGGCATGCTGTTCCTGCTGGGTTTCCTAGGCTGCTGCGGAGCCATCCGAGAGAACAAATGTCTGCTGCTCTTTGTGAGTCTGCTGCAGTCAGCAAGTGTCATCTTTCATTAATAAGATGAAGAGAGGGAGTCACTGGTTTTATTGTGACAGAAAGAAACAGGGAATCATGACATCCAGTGGGATCATCGTAGGAAAAGTGAAACACTTTGTCATCACTAAAACATTACTGCACATTTTCAGATCTTTAATCAAGAGTTAGTTGAGTAATGATGTGGTTCTGGTCACAGCATGTCACAAACGAGTCTCAAAGTCTCACTCTAGTCAAAAATGTGTTTTTCATCTTGAGCTTCTCTGTGCAGAATGATGTTTGTGCAGAGTTTGTTTTCACATTCATCTGCTGACGGAGGAAAGTTTATTTGTGTTCAATGATGGTTTCACAATTTTTCAAGTCAAACAACAGTCAGGAGCCCAAATGAACACTGAAATAGGGTGTTCTTGCTGTAATCAGTCCTCCTGTTCATACTGACCATTACAAGATCCCTTCATAATGCACTTACAATGGAGGTGATTTCAACGTTAGTCTTTTTAGTGCCAAAGTCCCTCTTTTTGTTACTATACTTCCACCGCAGCTCAACAGGGAAACACTGTCCGAGGAAACACAAAGAGGGAATTTGATGCTAAAAAGACTTGTTGTCTAATGCTAACAAAGACACATTGTGAAGGGTTTCTAATTCTAATGGTCAGTATGAACAGGAGGAACAATTACAGCAAGCAAAACCAGTTTCAATGTTTATTTGGGCTCCTGACTGTTGTTTTAAGACAGACTTGAGGCGTGTACCTACAACCATGATTTGTAATACAAGTGTGATGTGGAAGCTTGAATCCTTCAGTACACAAACACTAAGAATAGACTTTACAGTGAAGTAGGAGACATCTTGTGTCCAGCAGTTCAGTTGTTGAAATGAACGATATTTGCATAATTATTCATAGATTCTAGATTTTTTCATGAGTGAGAGGACGTAATTTTAAGGTTTTTCAACAAGGTAATTTTACTTTTTGGTGTAAAAAGCATATTAGTCACAATTATTCCAAACAGAGTATTTTTAATGTTTTAAAATGATTGGAGGGGATCTTTAAAAACATTTTCAACCATTTTTCATCATTCTGATTGATCCTGAAATCTCTGCTGCTTTACTTCAGAGCTTCTTCTGCTTTATGTACATGGCTGCAGTTCCTAACTGGCCAGTGGACATAGTCACCTTCAAAATTACTCTTTTTCAACATATCCATGGCTACTGTTTGAGTCTTTGTTTCCTCTCCACTCTTCGGCTGCTTCCTGTCTACATGCACTGCTGTGTAGAGTAGTGTATAACATGCAGTATGAATGCCTCATCTGCTTCTTAAAGATGAAATATTTAGTTGCTTTTGAGGTTGATTTGTTTTATTTTGTTTCATTTCATTATCGTTTGACTCATAAACTCAGAGGAGAGAACGACACCCACAGAGCACGACAGAAGAAGCTTTAGAGCGAAGTGATCATAGGTAGAGCTGCAACAGTTAGTCGATTTAATTGATTAGTTGATCAAAAGAAAATTAATCAGCAATTATTTTGATATTTAATTATCGTTTAAGTTGTTTTTAGTAATTTTTTCGAGAACATTTGATAGTTCTTGGTTCTCAAATGTGAGAATTTGCTGCTTTTTTGTCTTACATTATTACATTTTTCACAGTTTTCTGACATTTTCAAGATATATATAGAACAATTAATCCAGAAAACAAGGAGCATATTAGTCAGTAAAGAAAATAAGTTGCAGCCCGAGTCACAATCAATCAGAATTATGAAAAATTCTGGGGGAATCTAAGTAGAATATAGTTGAAGTTGTACATTAAAAGACCCTATATCTGTACAGTGTGTGTTTCATCAGATTGGTACTGCTTAATTTAATATACACTTTACATTTATGTGTTAATTCAGCCTAAAAATGGTAAACAATTATAATGAAACTCCAGTAAGGAGAGTTAGAGGAACTGAACCATCTATCCTCCATTATGTAAAGCCAGATTGAGACAATACAAGTGTGCCATCTAGAGGACTATAATGTAATAGTTCTCATCATTATTACTGTCAGTGTTTATTTATTTGACCTTCATTTCATCAGGCAGAGAAATTATTATTAACAGCCTCGTCAGCTTACTGTTGCATGTTGTGTGTGTTTGTTTGTGGTACACAGTTTGTACATATATGTCACATATCTGGAGTCATAGTAATATTTGTTTAGACAGTCTATGTAGAGTAAGTTACTGTGTAGATGACAGTAATCCATAAGCATAAGCTCTCTGGGTAACACTGTGACCTTGTTTGTGTCTTTACTGGGCTCAGTTCTTCATGCTCATCCTCTTCATCTTCCTGGCCGAGCTGGCAGCTGCCATCCTGGCGTTCCTCTTCAGGGAGCATGTGAGTAACGTCTCTGGGTCACTTTGTTAGTGAACAAAACTTAGTTAATCAGTACATCACCCAACATTCTGCTGATACCAGAAAGAGTTCCTGCTGTTGTTTTACAGTCGCACCAACAGGTTTAAGCAACTGATGCATTTTCCTTTTGTGAAATCCTGTTGAGTCTATTATTAGTCATCCACCCTTTACTATAAATGACCACAGAGAAGGTTTGAAGCAGCAAAAGGTTTTCATATTCAAGTACAGCGACAGAGCAAGTCAAGTAAGTTTATTTAAAGTGTAAAATCACAGAAGTCTCAGAACACTTTACAAGAAGGTAGTCAACATTACAGACAAACAAATTATAACACATGAAAACACAGTACAACAAAATTAAAATTCAAGACAGAACAGAAACCAGTACTAAGGAAAGTACAGCTTTTATAATCAGGGTTTAATTATTTAACTGCAGGCTTTTAAATGATAAACGATTAATATTTATGCTGCTTGCTGCGTTCTAGTAACCGAAGCTTCGTGGCATCATCATAGCAGATCTCACCGCACAGATGTTTTCATTAACTTGTAGTTTTGTCTGTATTTTGTCTGACGACGTCATGATCAACACAAACAGAAAAATATGTTAATGAGAAAACTATATGTGAATTCAGAGTTTCCACATCAGTGTTTTTGTTCTAACACATGACCCCTGAGGGGCTCTATAATTAATGGATGATGATGATGATGATGATGATGATATAATCAAAGGAAAATACAGTCCCTATAGTTACATCTCATAATTTTCTCTCTAACAGTTTTAAAACATGTATAATTATCTATAAAGTGTCCAAACATTATATGCACCATGTTTCAGCCAGATGAGTTCATCATGTGCATAAAAGCACCACAGAAAACTGGAGACGGTCAGACGTCTCTTTACACGTGAGGTTTATCGGCCCTGATGACCTCACAGACAGACATGGATGTGAATAGCAGCAAAGTATTCTTGTACTCGAGCACGTTGATCCATGTGGTTATAAATATTGGGCTGCATGATGATGTCCACACAGACACTTGCTGGTCAGGCCAGATGGCAGAATTTACATCACTCATAGACTCATGCGGCTATTATACACAAATGTGGAGTATTTTAGCTTTTCATGCATATGGACTCAAAGTGACAGCCGCCTTCTTCCCTCTTGCTGGCTTGTGGTCGTGTTTAGCGTTGATACGTTATTTATGTCTTCAGCTCAGAATGTTATTTCCTCACGTTGCCAAAATACTGGTGCAAGTTATTCATTTTAGGACCGATGTGTTTCCATGCATTGTTTTTCTTCCTGGAAGTCAAGTTATTAAGACGTTGACAACAATGAGCAGCTTTTCCTTCAGCTTTTGAAGTACTTCTGCATAGTGTATCGCCAGTGTTCCTCTTTACAGACTCACAGACTTTTGACTCACACTCCTTCAAAGTTCATTAGGATTCAACAGTCTCGCTGTGAAATCAACAAGCAGTCAGCTGACTTTCCAAAAGTCAGCAACTCTGCAGACTTCGCCGAAGGAATTAATCATAAACTTCATTTATAACCCAGCACTGCACAGCGTTGTGATGATAACGATTACTGGAATTCTGCAGTGTCATTGAAAAAGTCATCAGAACAGGAGTTTTTTAACCAGCATCATGTTTGTATAACTGTTTGTCTTATGAGGACATGATGGTGAGAGAATCCAAACAAGTGTGATTGGTTGTTTCTGGACATTTGCATAAAGTTGAACCTCACGTCAAACCGCTGAAGTCATGGTGGACTGTGCCAGGATGTTATGTGGATGTTAAATTCACAATGAACGGCATCCTGTTGAACCTCCAGTGTTTGTGTATGTATGTGTGAATGGGAGTGAAGCTGGCTGCGACATCTTATCCTGGTGCAGTAAATACAGGATATATCAAAAGTGTTTTAAAAGAAAGCTTGAGGTAGAACTGTGTTTTTAACAGACGTACAGTCCTCAGAGTTGTAGGTCATGAATACCTGGTAACAACAACTGAACTGTGTCTGTATCTCTGTACAGTTAACCAGAGAGTATTTCACCAGGGAGCTGAAACGTCACTACCAAGGTCACAACAACACGGATGTCTTCACATCCACATGGAACGCCATCATGACCACGGTGAAGCATCAATTCTTCAATTACCTCTTTTTTCCACCTTATAATCAGCCCAGTGTGACAATATTTACCATCTGTTGTCCACCATCCCGTTTCTTTGTGCAGTTCGATTGCTGTGGCGTAAGTGGCCCTGAGGACTTCGAGGAAAGTCTCTTCAGGCTTCTCAGCCCCAATAAGATGGTCCCTGAGGCCTGTTGCCAGAGGAACAGTTACCCTGGAGACCTGGAGCACATCAGCATGGAGCAGTGTGTGAGCGGCAGCGTGACCTTCCGACACAACAAGGTCATTAGAGAAAACACATTTTTCACACAGACCAGAGTGCACTTCATGTCAGTTTGAATACACACGCCTGAAAGATCCTTTAAAATAGCAATACAACAATTTAAAAACACTTATTTCATTATCACTGATGCATTAATGTGTAAGCAGTGTTTTAATGTTTCAGCTGGTCCAGGTTGAGCCATTTAAATACTTCACATACTGTATATAATAATGTTGTATAAAACTAGCTTAATCACAGCAAATCATGTGAATTCTGCTAAAGATGACAGTTACAGCTACTCTGCTGAGCTAATCTACTTTAGCCAAGATCGTCCAACTCTGTTTTTATGGTTAATTTAACTCCTTTTCATTAGAGTAAAAACTGCTTTAAGTGAAATAAAATAAAAATCCAAGAGGCAAAGAGTGAAATGTGCAAGTATTACTGAAAAAATACAACTTTATCTTGTGTCTTAAAGACATTTATAACTAACATCAACATTTTAACATTAGCAAGGTGTGGGAAAAAAGCAGGATCCAACTTAATGCTGATTAAATGTTTATCAGCTAATGTAGCTTCTGTTAAAGATTTTGTGTTTTTCAGTTCTTTCCTGAGCTGATATTAGAATCTGTTTCACATGAGGTTTTATAAGACTAACATAAGTTTTTAGGTAATTTAGCAGAGTATTATTGTCACCTCACACAACACAAGAAAGAATAACTGTTTTTTAACACGACAAAAACATTATGTTAACGCTGCTTAAAATCTTGAGCAGAGAAACGTGATTGTTCTCAGTCACTATGATGTCATCAGGGTTACTTGACAAAGCTCCGCAGAGCCACAGAAGACATTTTAAGAGTTTCAACTAGTTAACTGATCTTGATATATAAAGTTGGTGGAGTTCCCCTTTAATTAAAGCTGAAATGCAGACTGTTTACTTCGTGGACTACAATCGTGTTGGGGGATTCGTACTTTTAATTAAAGTGAAGAATTGTTGTACTTCCTCCATCTCAGAAACATGATTCATGACTTTCAAAACTGTGCTTCAAAAAGAGTTTAATGCTCTCAAAATTATTTCCTCTTTCTTTCTAACCCTAACGCTTAAATACAGACTAAAACATAGTGTGCAGATCAGTGGACATCAGGATTATTGAGTATGGTCGTAGTTCTCTTCATCGCTGTGTTTTTTCATGCAGGGCTGCTACTCGGCGATGGTGGACTACTTTGAGACCTACATCTACACAGCAGGAGCCATGGCCATCGTGGTGCTGACAATTGAAGTATTTACTCCTTTTTATTCAAATACTGTTTCATTTATAATCTGCATTCGAGTAGTTAAAGTGTAGAAGTCGAAATGCTGAGTAATGATATTTAACAGTATTTTATTGTGGAAACCAACAGCTGGTTGTTTTTTGTCTCTAGAGAATTAAAGGATAGATGAGGTGATATTATATGTTTCTCTTATCGTCAGCAAAGCACCAAATATGGATTCATCCACCGCTGAAAATAGTCGCCAACAAACTTCTCTTGTTTGAGTAAAAAACTACAGTGAACAGCTGTTTTAGGAAAGTGAAGTGAAAGTAGAGCTTCAAGAAAAAATGCCACAAGTTTGCTGGTTGCAGCTTCTCATATTTGAGGATTTGAAGCTTTTATATTTCATACATGATAATAAAGTGAATATCTTTAGATTTTGGACTTTTGATCAGACAAAACAAGACTTGATGACATCACCTTGGGCTCTAAGAAATTATAACCGGCATTTTTCTCTATTTTCTGACATTTTCTAGGCAAAGTGATTAACCGCTTAATTTAGAAAATAGAGACACATTGTTGGTTTTGTCTTTTCATCTTTTTATGTTGACAATATGAAAAATATAGAGTACCATCAATGTTGACTTTTTTGCACATGCTTGAAGGGTTTGAGCTTCTCTCCTCAGCTTTAAAACAAAAGCTCATCACCTTTCTCACCTCTCTGATCGCTGTGTGTCTCGTTGTCTCCGCAGCTCTTCGCCATGGTGTTTGCAATGTGTTTATTCAGAGGCATCCAGTAACCGCCGCCTGCAGACGCATCATCAGCAGCAGCGGCAGCAGCAGCCACCAAGAAGGCAGAAGTAGAAGGAAGACAAAACTGTAAAATATGAAATGTATTTGTACAGTGATCGTTTATGTGTCTCATTGGTTTTGTGACATCATTTTGTATTTCACAGCAGCAGCAGCAGCAGGAGGAGGATAAGGAGGAGGAGGAGGAGGAGGGGGGGGTTGAGGTTCTGCTTTGGACACAATAGACACACACACAGGAAGTCATCTGTGACCTGAAGCCGAGGTTCTGCACTGTCAGCACTGCTCTCTCACAAGTAAAGGATTAACACTGGTGCTTAGAAGTTCTACCAGCTAAAAACTAAGGGCAAAGTTAACGGTAGACGCGATTCTGAACACTAAAGTCACTTTAGTCCAGGACTTAATCTGTGTCCAGGCAAAGATGGAAACACACACCACACAGTTTAAAGCATGATTTATAACCTCAGCTGGTCATAATGATTGATTTTCAGGATCATGAAGAGTCTGTTCAGTTCTGCACAACAGTTCAGGGACCGGCGACAGCCAGCACATAATATCTGTCAAAGATATAATATCTATCAAAGATGTTTGGTTTCTACACTTAGAGTCTGAGAAATGTGAAGATGATCGTGTAGTTTGAGTCGGTCGTCAAAACACAACGGGCTTCATGCACCAACGTTTTATCTTTAAACTCTGAGATTTGTTTCAACTCGGATTCAACAAACTCTTTTCAGGTCACAAACTTCTTGTAAATCGATCATTTCATCCTTTTCATGAGAGATTTCATCATTAAGGAAAGACAAGTTTATTTATACAGCACATTTCAACAACAAGGCAATTCAGAGTGCTTTACATAAAAAATAAAGGGCATCAAGATGGAATGTAAAAGAAACACAATAAAAAAAGACACATTTAAATACAATTTAAAAAGAGTTCAATGGACAATAAAATAGAGTAAGACAGATAAAACAGGAGAATAAAAGTTAGAGTGCAGCTACAGTGTAAGATATGAATCAAAAGCCTCAAAATTGATTTAAACAGAAAAGTCTTCAACTTTTATTTAAAATAACAGAGTTGCAGCATAATCGACGCCTCTAAAAATGTCCATATAAGGCGACCTGCTCCGCTCCGTTTGTGTGCGAGTTTCATTCACAAAAATGTTCCTAAAGAGTAAAAACAGGAATTTCCCTCTGTTACAAATCAGCAGACAAAAACATAAAGTTAGCGGTGTCAGTATTCAAGGACAAAAAACAAAATAATAAGAAAATATAAATCATCTGAGCAGCGAATGATTTGACATGAAGTTAGATAATCTTTCTTTTAAAGCAATGTGCTCCATGACTATTATGAGAGGCGTCATGTGACAGTCACAGAGATATCTGCCTGCAGCAGGTGATGTTACACCGTCAGCTGCAACACAACATGATACTGGACAGAGAGCTGCTTAAAAACCACGAAGCAGCTGTTCCATCTAACTACTGAACTGTAGAAGTCATTTGTGCTAAAACGTGCCAACAAAATAATAGACTAAATTAAAAAAAACATGAACTTATTACTACAGATATTACAGTTGCATTTTGCAGGTTATCTATTTTTAATTTTTTTTAGTTTGTTACATATTTAAACTGTGAACTCATTCAGATTAAGGCGTTATACTAATTCAAACAAGTGTTTTCCCCCTGAGGAGAAAGGTGAACTGTCTGCACACGACTTCATTCATACCTGAGAGAAAAATCTGAATATGAGAAAACTGGTGAATGCGACGAGTTCTGTGCGTCGTGCATGAGGCCCGTTGTCATTCAGACGAGTCATAAATCATTAAACGTCTTTTCACAGTCTGTTTTTAATTGTTTGTTTACGAGAGTCTGAACGTTTAAGTATTAAGATAAGTAAAGGAGTATTCAGTATTTAAGTTTGTCATGGAGCACCTGTAAATGCATGCATCTTCATGAAAAGGAGTGTGTGTGTGTGTGTGTGTGTGTGTGTGTGTGTGTGTGTGTGTGTGTGTGTGTGTGTGTGTGTGTGTGTAAATATACCTCAGTAGGACTGTGCTGGTGTACAGTATGTGTTTTTCTCTTTGTGCACAGTGGAATCATGTTAATTTTGTCAGTGGTTATAAAATGGAAATTTAGCTAAAATAACTTTTTTTTTTTCTGTACGTGTGTTTTGAAACCTGTAAATGGCACTGAGTGACATTAAACTGATGTCTGTGATTTTAGTGGTGGTTTGTTTCATTTGTCCTTCATGAACAAACGCTGCATGTGGGGAAGTGTCAGCTGTAAATTTAAGAGGAACAATAAAAAAAGTGTTACGAACACAGGAGATCATAGATATAAACTAATCTAATCACATGCAGAACAAAACATATTATCTATATTAGTGTTTCCCAACCTTCTTACCTTGTGGTCATTAAAATTAAGACACTAATTATCAGTTTAACTTGACATGATAAATGAACAACAACCAAAGACTTATTTTTCCCCCTCAGATTGTTTCATTTGTATTATTTTTAGAGGCCTGAAGATGTAAAAGTATTGATTATTTCACAAGCAAGAAAAAAGTCAGAAAGAAAGAAAAAACAACCTAATTTTGTGTCTTTTAAACTTGACCCACTACTGATCAACTGTCCCAGCAATAAAGTCAAACACAGTACTCATTAAAACAGTGCAGCTCCGTTTAAAGTGTACAGACACTTTTGGAGTGTAAATATCGATGGATACTGTGGTGAAAACTTCCTCAAGAGGCTGAAAGAGGATTTCTGGATTTATACTCTCGAGATATTTGTTGTGGTTATTTAACAAAAGAGAGTTGTATATGCTGTATATTGAAAGTGCATTTCTTGCCATGGGAATAGAAGTCAAAATAATCTCACCACAACTTCCTGTTTATATATGTATAGACATTACATCATGGCTGAACCGCTTCCAGTTATAAAATGAGAAGTAAACATTTAAAAGGTCTGACTCTGAAGGACGCTGCTCCACAAACAGAAAACTCATTATGTTACATGAACAGTAAAAACTACAACAATAATACAAACAATCATAGAAATAAAGACATTAAAAACTGCTAATAAAGTGAAATAAACTACATAAAACATTGTCATCACAAGGTCCATATTACTTACTAGCAGTTTTCAGCATTTACTTGGATTGTAAATCATATTTATTCTATGGTTGTATTATTATGACTGAGTGGTTGTTTTTACTGTTAATGATACATGTGTGTAGTGTGTTTTTACCCATTACAGGATGTAAATCACCTGATTGTTCCCCTCTGGCACAAAAACAAACTGTTTTTTTTTTCTCCTGATTTGGGTGGATCACATTTCTGCCTGGTCACCATAGAGTCAGTACATTTACACCCACACCGAGGCTTGTAAACTGATATAACTGTAAAAACAAAAGTGATAGGGAGACAGCTGTTGTTTTTTGCTGAACTTTGTGCTGCAGGTTTCTTAATATTACAGATAATATTCATGTAAGTATTTGAGCCTGTTGAGTTAATCCATTACCAAATGTGGAGAAAACCTCTTGAACAGACTGGGACGGCTGCTCTGTACCTTGGACTCGTTCTGTCACACTTGGTTGGAGAAGGTAAGTTCATGGAGTAATTTGACAGGTAGAGTGTTTTTTTTCAAATATAAAGGCTTCACACTCCATGTGCACTAAAGGAATAACAGTGTAGATTTTTGTGTTTTCCTTTCTGTCCTTCTTGCTGGTTTCTGTCTATCTATCTGACTACCGATAGATATCACGGTTTGTTTCTGTATCACAAGAAGCCAGCGGCTCCATCTTGTTTCTAATTCTAATGTTGAGTTAGTCATGTTGCATCATGTGATTCTCTGCTTCCTGTTAATCACCTGACACACTGGAAGAAAAGAAAATCTCCAGAAAATAATCCCCCAGAAACATGTCAGCTTAGTTTACTTCCCTAATTTAAAGGCAGTCGGGTTTCAGCACAGTGTGAGAATCAACAAACCTTTTCCCCTTCACTGAAGTCACACTGTCATTGTGTGTTAGTGCAGTTAGTAAGCAGGAAACATCTTAAAAACTCTCTAAGATGATGCATTTATGGACACTCCTGAAAAGCTCTGCAAATAAGAGTCATTTTTATTATCAATTAATCTGGTGAACAAACCAATCATTTGGTCTATAAAATGAAAATTCAGATCACAACTTCCCAATAAAGCCTAAAGTAATGTCTTCAATTTGCTCATGTTGTCCAACAAACAATCCAGAGATATTTATTTTGAAATGATACAGAAAGAGGAAAAGCAGCAAATCCTCACAAATGAGAAGCTGGAACTAGAATGTTTTTGCCATTTTTTACTGATAAATGATTTAAAGCAGCTATAAATTATATTTGTTATATTAACAGTGTATCAAATGTCAGTGTGTAATGTGTTGGTTGTGGCTTGTACTAATGAACCTACAGAGAATTATCAGTGACTCTGCAGCTCCTCTCGGCTTTACGGAGCTTTATAGTGAGTTTCAGCTCATTGTTTATCTGTCCAGCAGCAACTTTACTGTTTTGGTTCACTCTCAGCGCTCTCATAGCATCGCTTTGGGCCGCAGCAGGCAGCTGTTTTCAGAGAAAAAAGCTCTAAAAAGCCACTGTACACTACCTGCTCAGCACCAAACAGCAAACAGACGCAGTTAGCTGTAGACTAGCTGGTGAACATAGTGGAGCATTTAGCAGCTAAAGAGCCAGATATTTCCCTCAGGAGTTGGTAGAGAGCAAAAACAGAAGCTAAAAGAGAGTGAATATTGGACTTACATTCACCAGGTGGACAGAAACACGACTCCAGATGAAAGATAATGTTGTGCCATAACTGCTGGATGTGGAAATAAGCAACTGTTTGCCTACTAGTTCAACATATAACTTAAAGGACCAGTGTGTACGATTTAGTTGGATCTATTGGCAGAAATGGAATATGATATTCATAAGTATGTTTTAATAAGTGTATAATCACCTGAAAATAAGAATCATTGTATTTTCGTTACCTTAGAATGAGCCCTTTATATCTACATAGGGAGATAGGTCCTCCTCCATGGAGATGTTTCTACAGTAGCCCAGAATGGACAAACCAAACACTGGCTCTAGAGAGGGACTTTCATGTTTCTCGCAAATTTTGTGGCCACCATAGGTTCTCCTACATGTTTGGAAGGGGAGGTGAAAGGTATTCAGTTGGTTGCAATCTATAACCTCACCTCTAGATGCCACTAAATCCTACACACTGGTCCTTTAAAATGTGATGATGATATGTTAAAACTTGTTTCTGTTGCCCCCAAGTAGACAAAAAGTCTGTAAATGCATGTTTAACTGGCTCTAATATTTACTGGCAGTCTTTAAGTATTCACAGTGTGATTTTCCGTCTCCAGGCAGTGTTGTTAAGGTGCTCTGTCAGCCTGGTCAGCGGGTCACTTTGCCGTGTACGTATCACTATGAAGACCACGCGCACATCTCTCAGCTGTCTATACAATGGAGGAGCCCAAACAATGAGCTGCTGTGTCACTACATCAAACACAAGGCTTTTGAGAACTGCACCACCGGCTACACCATCACCTACACCCCCGGCAGCATCACGCTCAACATCCAGCGGGTCAGGATGGAAGACTTTGGCACTCATGTTTGTTCTGTGAGCAAACGATTTGAGTTCTCTGACTTCAGCATTGAGCTGGCCATGACGACGGGTGAGTCCAACAGTTGGTTTATGTACTTTAAAGGATAAGGCTGGTGATTTTAAATGTTTTTCTTGTTGTCAACAAATCTCATGTGCAGAGCCAAACCAACAATGAATTGATCTACTTACAAGTAATGCATTTGTATCCAAAACCTGATATATGTTATTCCTCTGTGCCGTAGACCTCTGTTGTTGTCCAAAAACTATTAAAAACACATCAATGAGCCACAGCGCTGCATTGGGTGAAATGTTCCCTCATCATGAAGAGTTTGGTCACGTTAGTTTGTTTAGAAATGGCTCCAAAGACTAATAACAGTGATCTGCTGTACAGGAAGTGATGGAAGAAGTATTCAGATCCTTTACTTCAGTAAAAGTACCAATACAACAATGTAAAAATACTCCATTACAAGTAAAAGTCCTGCATGAAAAATCCTACTACAGTAAAAGTACATAAGTATTATGAGCTTGACGTAGTTAAAGTATTGCAGTAAATGTACATAAGTATTATGAGCTTGATGTAGTTAAAGTATTGCAGTAAAAGTACATAAGTATTATGAGCTTGATGTAGTTAAAGTATTGCAGTAAAAGTAGTGGTTTGGTCCCTCTGACTGATATATTATTATATATGACATCATTAGATTATTAATAGTGAAGCATCAGTGTTAGAGCAGCATGTTACTGTTGTAGCTGCTGGAGGTGGAGCTAGTTTCAACTACTTTATATACAGTTAGCTGGTTTAGTCCAGTGGTTCCCAAGCTAGGGGTGTTCTGATACACAGATCTGTTTTCAGTTTTTCTCTAATCTTTGATTTTTGCTGAAATATTGGATCATTTGAACATTTATTGAAATGAAAGCATGTGAGAAGTTTAGAGGGAAAAATCACTATTTGGTGGAGCTGTTAACAACTCATAGACATGTGAAACGTGACAACGACTACACACTGCTTTTTGTAAGACATCAAAAGCCAAAAAAGGTTGGAAACCACTGGTTTCATCTTTAACAATGTGTTGTATTTTAAAAGCTTGTTATATTATCCATTGTGTCAAATCTTCATCTGAAAAGTAACTAAAGCTGTCAAATAAATGTAGTGGAATAGAAAGTACAATATTTCCCTCTGAAATGTAGTGGAGTGGAAGTATAACGTAGCATCACATGGAAATACTTAGTTACTTTCCATCACTGCGTACAAGGAACTATTAGTCTTTGGAGCCGTTTCTAAACAAACTAACGTGACCAAACTCTTCATAAAGAAGGAACATGTCACCAAGTGTAGTGTTGTGGCTCACTGACGTGTTTTAGATACACACACAATACTTGTTAGTAGATCAGTTCATTGTTGGTTTGGTTCTGCACATGAGATTTGTTGACAATAAGTAAAATATAGAAAACAGCAGAATGATCCTTTAAAGACTGTGTGAGCTGTGACTGTGTGAGCTAACAGGATGTGTTGGTTTCTTTAGAATCTGTCACTTCAGCTCCAACAAGTGGATCCAATCATTCAGGTATGTTTACATGAAGCAGACGTCAGGCTATTTTCTCCTTACTTGTCAGTGTTAAAGGGATATTTCACCACAAATTGAAGTTTTAGTTACTACATCAAACACACAGCAAGTCACTGCCCTTCAGTTAGTTACATGTTGCTCTTTAAAACTTACTGGTGTGATCTCTATTAAATTTCTGCACATTTCTCCAAACAACATTACATTTTATGTTATCTTTCTGGCACAATATAAAATATAAAATAAATATATTAAGTTTAAAGTCATCAGGGACTTTATAGCATTATGCCACTTTAAATTGGAATTTTTCATGAGTTACTGATTAGATTTTATTTGATTTTAATCTAATAGTCTAATTTTATTTGACATTTCCGTCTAAAGCAGCATCCATCGTGTGAGCACAGTCTTTAACTAGAATATTATCACATTTGAAGTAAACTTTATTTCATTATGTGTTAAACTGTTCCTTTAAAGGATCTGGTAGACATTATTTATTATCAAAAAACTGTTCAAAGCTTTACTTTGTATAAACTGGACATAATGTGAACAAAATAAGAGCATTAATGTGTGTCTTTGTCTTTTCAGGTCCCAGCTGGAGACTCATTCTACTCCACACTTTGGTTTTGTGTGTTTATATAGGAGTTAAACAGTGATCAGATATATTTATTCAATGAATGTTGATGCAGCTGCAGACAGAAACACGCTTCAGTTCACTGAACAAAAATATAAATCCACACAGAAGATGCACCTGTCCTGAGCAGAGCACTCAATAAAAATCTGCTATGATATGGGATGTTGTGTTGGGTCTATGACTCGTGTGTGTGTGTGTGTGTGTGTGTGTGTGTGTGTGTGTTTGCACAGCCTCTCACATGTCTGCACACGAGAAGTGCATCATTGTTTCTGCTGTTTTGCTGAATAGAAACATCAGAGGAATTCAAAACACTGCTTCCTATTGGACAGTCTGTGTGTGTGAGTAGGTGTGTGTACATGTGTTTGTGTGTGTGTGGGCGTCTGTTGCCATCTTTGTGAGGACCAATTTCAATTTTAAACCATTGTCATTGTGAGGAATCCAGGTTTGGCTTTTCTATCTATATATAATACTGATATATTTCAATAAGGAGAGCTCAACAGAAAGTATATAATAATATTTATTGATGTTAGTGACAGAGAGATTTTTGGCTATTACACTTTGTTGAATCTTCATAAAGCCTAGGCCTGTATGAAGATAGCAGAGAGATGACAGGAACCCGTGGACTCTAGATGAGCGGAGCCAGCAGGTGGTTGATGGAGAAGGAGATGATGGAGGTCTGGTAGTGATGGGGAGGAGGTGGATTGTGACAGAATTGCAAGAACACTTAAAGAACAGCATCTGGGGACTGATTGGCTCGAGGAACATGGGCAGACAGATTATCGGTCAGGTATGATGATGACAGAATTATGAATGAAGGGATTTTTTCTGTGATGGAGAGGAACAGAACAGGGGTGGAAAAAAGGTAGAATGTGGAGGAAGAGAGCTTCCTTTTTGAACCTTCGGTCTTGGTTGCTGTAACAGTTATTACTCTCCATACTTCCCTTGACGCTGTTCTCTCAAAATGAGTCTACACTGTAAGCGATGGGGGACGAAATCCACCACAGTCCTCATTCTGTGCAAATATACATTTCTACGTTTGACTGAAGCTAAAAGTTGGTCTCTTCTAAAGGTAGAGTCAGTTTAGTACGACATTTTTACCACGAAAAACAACGATAATATGATGATGTATATATAAGTTGATGATCTTCCTCATTCATAAGAGGAGGGTGGATGGAGGCATTAACCCAACAGTGGAGACCGCTGTTCATTTCCTGTTTCCAACCACGAGTCGGGACAGTTAACTACCATCATCCCATAAACTTAACCATGTGGTTATTATTGTAGCCATGACGATGAAGGTAGACTAACTTTAAGGAAGTAGTAACTTTAACCCACACCACACGTTTCATTTTAACCCAAACCAATCTTTCCCTAAACCTAACCAGACCTTCACCACAGCGTCGTCACATCATAAAACATCATTATTGATTAACAGTGATGTGTGATGGTTTTGGAAAACGCAGACAAATGGTGACATCCTGCTGATTACTGCGGATAGAGGCGCCAGATTCTTGAGTCACATGGTCAAACCACGTATTTAATTTAATTTGGAGGACTTGTTGGAAACTCTTTGTTTATGTAAACCTGTGTACTAAAAATCTGTTGTGTGTATGTGTGGTGTTGTTCTTACTTTTTTATGTGAATATCTGTAAAGGTTTTAATCAGGTTTCCATTTATTTATGCAATATCTTCTTACATTATGTTGTTTTGTCTGCTTTTTGTTTGTCTTGTTTGTTTCTTTTAATCATTAACATCAACCTGTCCAGGGACTGCAGATAAAAATGAGCCTTTTGGCTAAATCTGACACATTTATATCATATTGGTGTTAATTAATGTATGTTGTCAGCACAGAAAATCCCTCATATGTGTACAGAGGTTATAATGAGATATTCATACACTGGTTGCAGAAATTAATCCTGGGTTTTCACATGAAATACAAGTGTTTCAGCCACAGTTTCTCTTTTTACAACAAAATCTTCAAGTATTTGTTGACTGTGTTCGGCTGTTACACTTGTCCTGTTGCAGTTTCCCGACTCTTCAAAGTATCGGTACACTGAGTGCCCTCGCTGCACTGGCACCAGCAACATTTCCAGGAATAGATAAAGATTTTCCTAGAAAGACTGCAGGAGGCTTGCAGCTACATAATTGAGCTTCCTGTGGTCCTGATACAATCTACAGATGTCTGGTGACAACCGATGCACAGCTTCATCTCCCCTGAGACACACAAACCAACCTCGCTGTGTTCAACCATCAAACAAAAATAAAAATAAATAAAACAATATATTAAGTGTAGATATAAAAAAAGCAATTATTAATAACTGGGAGATAAATTGAGGAGGATGTTCAGATTTATGGGCTCAAATAAGGGTCAATAAGATTTTGAGAATTTTTAAGCCTGTGTATGAGAAATTCAAGTTTGTAAATATGAAGAAAACATCTGCACGTTGAGTGTGTCTAAATAAACTCGTAGTATATATCAACGTATATCAGCGGTGAGATTATGCTGCTTTTGTGGGCATGTGAGTACAGATTTAAAGCAAAAGACTGTTGTGAAACTCAAGGCGAGCTGAAAATTCTAAAACTAAAACTACATTCAAACGCGATTCACACAGTTTTTTTCACAAGTTTACAAAGATTAATTTACAACCACAGGATTTGACTTTGTGTCTTAACATCATTTCACAAGCTCCAAATCTTTTTGACCCTCACATGAGCCTGTTCTCTCTATGTCTGAGTTTGTAAGACTGTTTATATAAACAAGATGTCACTCTGTATGTGGGAGTTTCATTGTCAATATTCACAAGTGAACAACAATTTTGATCCTTTTGAATTCAAATTCTTTATTATTTAAAGATCCCTTCAGACATGTTTCCTCTGCTTGGAATAACAAATACACTTCACATGTTTTTTCTACAAAAACTCTTCAGTTACCTTGTTAAAAAAAAAAAAAAAAACGTGAAAGGTCCTCTTTAGAGCCAGTTTTTGATTTGTCCGTTCTGGGCTACTGTAGAAACATGGCGGCGCAACATGGCGGGCTCCATGGAAAAGGACCCGCTGCCTCTGTAGATGTAAAGAGCTCATTCTAAGGTAATGAAAACACAAAAATTCTTATTTTCAGGTGATTAAACACAAATTAAAACATACTTATGAATTTTATATTCCATTTCTGCCAAGTACGTTCTGCTAAATGCCACTAAATTCAACACACTGCACCTTTAAATTTCTCTTCAAAATGATAAGGTTCAACATCTTTTCACAAATGTTTGACATTCGGTGTTTCACAACATTACAAATATGATCTGTATCTGTTTTTGTTTTTAATAGCTGCACCCTTATGTCAAGAAACAAATTGCCTAAAAATATTGCTTCATGCAGATTTCAGATTATTCTCATGTTTGAAATATGTTCGTGTTATTTCCCTGAGCAGATTATATACTGATATCATGTATATTTTATAGCTTATGTTTTAGTTTTTTATCCAAACTAATTCGACTATATTTCAAGGGCAGAAACTACAGGCTGTAATACTGAATTATTCCACTTGATGGCGATATTATCAAAACTTAAACCTGTAGAAAACCTGTCAGCGTCTGTGAACCTGAACCAGTCAGCAGACAACCAGTGAAGAAAAGGTTGAGAGTGTAACAAACCTTTTTCACAGCAGACATTTTGACTTGTCATTGTAGAAAAAGCTCAGGTGTTACTAATAACATTTATGACAGCGAGGCAGCAAGTGCAGTACGAGGACTCTGAAACTGAGACAGCTAAATGGGATTCAGCCATCATTAACTGTATTTATTTATTTAGTTTCCTGTTGTAACATGTCAACATGTCTTCTGTGGAAAAGGCCTGAATTAACTGAGCTGCTGTGGTCTGTACCGCAGCATAAAATATAAAAGGAACCAAGTCCTTTAACAAATGCGCTGTTCAGGCACAGCAGATGTCAACAAATTACACAAGGAAATATTTAAAGGAGTAGTCTGACAGGTTGGGAAATATACACATAAATGTCTTTTTGCAGCATGTTAGATGAAAGGATTGAGACCACTCTCATGTATTTACATCAAGTATGGAGTTAGAGTAAGGAGGCGATTAGCCTAGCTTAGCATAAAGACTGGAAACAGGGGGAAACAGGTAGCCAAAGCCTGTCCAAAGTTGAAAAATTAACCAACCAACACAACTCAATTGCAAAATGTTCTCAAAGGGAACATAAGATGCTTTTTGTGATTTTCTATCATTCACATCCTCTTGAATGAGAAACTATTGACTGGTACTGTTTATACAGTTATGATGTCGGATGTTAAACATGGTCAGAGGTTATGTTTGTGCTTCATATCACACACAATCAGTTAAATCAATACTAATATCAAACATATTGATTAATGCAGGTCATGTTTTATTCTTATACAGGGTCAAACTCACAGCAGTGGTATAAACAAGCATCAAGGAGGAATTTTCCAGAAGGACTTTTTCAAGGCAGCTAGCTTTGAAGAATTCTTTACATAAAACACCAACTGCGAGCACAAGGAAAGGTTGATATTGGGAACTGACCTTTGACTATCTGGTTTTCACGTAAAACATACAGAAAATAAAAATGTGATAAAAGCCAAAAAAGCAAAGTAAAAGGTACCACACTGAAATACATATACTGATACTTTGGTATTCTTGTCAAAAATAAGTGTATTTATGACTGCTGTGTGTGAAACTGTGGAGTCATTTTAAAGTTAATATGAAAAAAATACAAACTTATTTTTCCCAAATGATCGCTTTAAGTACCAGTTTTTTCTTTACATGTGTTTTTCCTATGAAGAAAAGATCACATCCTGGATTAAAATGCATTTTGTAAGTTTTTTTGCTGCAGCCTTTAAAATAAAACAGGAGGAAGTTTGTGGTTTAATACTCCCTTTGTGTTACATATTTGAGAAGTTAAGCAGTGAAAAGGGAACACACAGATCAAAACAAATGACAAGAAGAGTGTATCTTGACAAAATTATGGCCGCTGTCACAACGGAGCTGTAAAACCAGTGAGTTCCCTGTGTGATGGAGCTCATGGATCAAGTCTGTTTGTTTCATTTTATCTGCATCTGTAAAACCCACATTGTCAGCGCGGCCCAGAACGCACGATAAACGGCCTTATGTCAACAGCAGGATGTGGGGTTTCCTGAGGACGACCTGGACGGCTGCCAGCGCTGTGAGTGAATCCTGATGTTATATATACAGTGTGTCTGATTCGGCCACGTGAGCAACCTATTTTAGTTCAGTTCAAACCTATGGCACAGCTGGCTGCACGTTCCAGTTCAAATGAGGCAAAGCGAATCGTTTCTGTCCTTAAATCACATTTGTTTTTTTGCTGCAAAAAAAGCTGAAATGAAGAAATGAAGGGATCAAGTTTTTGTTGAGTGTGTTGTGATTTAAAGGAAGTTTTGATCTTTTAAAGGAAAAAAACTCTGTTGAAAGCACATTTTCTCAAGTGCTGTAGTTAAATACTGTTTGAGGAATTTGTACTTTATTGAACTCATTTACATTTTATGGTACTTTATACTTCTACTCCACCACATTTCAGAGGTAATTGTTACACTTTTTACTTCATTTTACATCTCTGACAGCCGTAGTTACTAGTTACATAGAAGGCATTTATCAGCTTATAAAATATCAAGGCCATTTCCACCACTGGAAACAACAAATATACCACCTTAGTGTGTTTTTGTATGAGATAAAAAACTCAGTACTTTAATAATTATGGGAATAATAATAACAATGATAATAAGTCATCATTGTGAAATACTATCTTATAATTATGAGATAATAAGTCAAATTTTGGGGGAAAAAATTACTTATTTTCAAGCGGAAACTGCTATCTCATAACTGTGATCTAATATTGAATATTCATATATATTCATAATTCATAATCATAAAACAAGTTGTAAGTGTGAGATTTCACAATGATGACTTTTTAATCATAATTATGAGGCATTATGAGTTGAAATTATCTCATAATTATAAAATAATATAAATAAAGTCTTAGTATCTGATAATTATGAAACACTGTCATTATGTGACTAAGTCGTAGTAACTAGTAGTGCTAGCTATACTCTGCATCTGCAATAATAATCCAATAATATAGTATATAAATTTCCAATGCAGGACTTTTATTTGTTCACTGTATTATTGATACTTTGACCTAACTGAAGGTTCTGAATATTTGCACCACTGGTCATCCCACCATTAAATATTGAAATATGAGAATTATAACCTCAGGTCATTCTCAAACTCATTGACAGATCTTTACCTCCATTCATTGATTTTTTGGCCACTTGAGGGCAGCAAGAAATGCAGGAAAACATAACACTGACATATATGACGTTATAAAGTTGTGATGGTGAACATGTTAGCGAACAGTTGCTTATTTACTCATCCAGCAGACAAGAGCTGGAACATTAGACCCGTGTTTATCTTTACCTTTTAGCTCTGTTTTTGGTCTCCACCAACTCCTGATCTGGCTCTTTACCTGCTAGTCTCTAACTTCATCTGCTGTTAAGTGCTAAGCAGGTAGCGTACAGTGTATACGGGGGTTTATCAGGGACTTTTTTGCTGAAAACAGTTACTGCTGGGTTGATGAGAGCAGTGAAAATGAACCAAAACAGTAAAGTTGCAACAACGAGCTGAAAGAAGCTACAAAGCCCAGCAGAGCTGAGAGGACCTGAAGAGTTGGGTGATGACTCTTTAATGTGAGTTTGTCACAATAAACAACCCTTTCTATAGTAAACACAATCATCTGATCCATTGTTAATATAAAAACATTGATTGGTGCAGCTTTAAACAAACAGAAACTAGAAAACAACATTTTTGAGTGTTTGGAACATATTGAGCATACTGATGGACAACAGAGAAGTGGATTCATTTGGTTTTAATGGTTTAATTAATGTTTTATTTGTGCTTTTTGTTTCATTTTGTACACTCTGAATCATTTTGTTGCAGTGTGTTAAATAAACTCTGTGTGAATATTTTTGCCCTTCGCTGCACATCAACCTTCCTCCTTAAAATAAAATACAGACTCTTCAGCTGAGGATCCATCAGAGGTTGTTTTCTCTTGTGCATGTTAGGCAGTGTTGGGGGGGTAACGTTAGAGTACTCAGATTACTTTTTTGTTTGATTGTAACATAATGCGTTAGTTTGTAATTGAAGTAATCTGTTATTTAGTTACATTTTGAAATAAGCGATCCATTACTGTTAAAATATTACTATATTTCCCTGCCACAAAAAAACAAAACAAAAAAATCCCTGATGCGTTTGCACTGTTTCTTTTCTGTTTATGCATCTATTCCCACTTCTTAGCTTCTGATTGGTGCGTATTAGTGGAAGGTATCCAATCCTGTTGTTGTGTCAGTGTGAATGTGTAGCTCAGCTGTGTTGGGCACAAAAGTACTCTTTCTCAATACATAACGCTGTAACCTAACAAGTTACTTTTTAATGGCAGTAATGTTGTAATGTAACTAGTTACTTTTGAAAGTAATGTTACCCCCCTCTGGAATAGTCTCCCAATAAGCTTAAGGTCCTTGGATACTGTGGACTCTTAAAAACCAACCTGTTGTTGCCTGACAGGCATTTGGGTAGTATGTGGTATTCTATATTTTAATTTGTCTATTTTGTCTGCTCTCCTTGTATATTTTATCTGGTGTCTTTGTTTTTATTTATTTTTGATTGTATTTGATTTTATTTTCTTTGACTGCGAAGCACTTTGTGACTGATGTCTGTGAAAGGTGCTACATAAATAAACTTTGCTTGCTTGCTTGCTACCCAACACTGATGTTCAGGCTACTGTGTTGAGCAGGACAGCTGTGTTTGTGTTTAAACACTGGAGAGAATGATAATCAGCATGATGACAACATGTAACACAGCATGTCGCTCAGAAGAGGAACAAAGTTCATCTGCGATTTCATATGTTTGATGTTTTTTCTCCAGTTGTTGTGTTGTTGTTTGTGTCCTAAAGCTTGTCCCCGGCGTCACAGTTCTTCCTGCCAGATGTCAGCAGAAATTACTCAGACAAATGACTAATTTAGAAGGTGTGTGTTCATTAATATCCCATTATCCTTCTCTTTCCACCCTTTAATCTTCTGTCATAATGAATAACAATTTCAGCCCATCAGTGTTCTTGGAGACTCTGTAGAAAAGAAATATCATCATGTACATTACACGACTGGTTAAAAAAATAGTGTGGCTCACATAAATGTTGTGACATTCTTAAGTTTTATTGTTAGATGGACTCACCTGCTGTTTGAAGTGTTAAATATTTCAGTACTCACATACAGGACTTCACTGTCGCTCCCACCGAGGGTCCTCAGTTTACATTGACATTGTACAGCTACATGCAAATATACTTGGTGGGCTTTTCTTATTATCAGCAATTCCATGAAAAGACCAAAACCATCAAATAATTGATCTACAAACAAGTATTGCATGTGTATCCAAAGCCTGATATATCTTATTCCTCTGTAGAGCGCCGCTGTGTCCAAAAACTATTACAAACACATCAATGAGTCACATCGCTGCACTGTGACATGTTCCTTCATTATCATGAACACACACACTAGTTTACTTTGATTCAATCCCACACACACACACACACACACACACACACACACACACTGTCCTGCTGCCAAGAAACACTCACTAGAGCAACAAGTCCTTCAAAAGAAACAACAAAATACGTCATCGGTCCATGAACTCTAGAACGACACGTGGAAGTGTTTTCTGATCTTTCGCCTGTATCAGCAGGACGAAACTCAAAAATAAATAAAAATAAATGTGTTTTATGATGTGATAACGCTACGGTTAAAGCTTGGTTAGGTGCAGGGAAACAGTGTGGTTTGGGTTAAAATGATGGTGAGGAAACCTACGTGGTCGTGGTTTAAAGAAAAACAATGTTTGTGGTTGGAAATGGAAAACAAGCAGCAATCTCACGTGTTAAAGTCTGATGTTTTGTTGATCCGTCCGCCTCCTCACCTCTGTACGTGGACTTTGTCGCTCTATGACACGATCACCTGATCGCCTCTTTTTCTCCCATCATAAATACAACAGCCGCTAGAGGGCGCTGTCACTTGGATGTAGTTTTAGTTTATGGATTTTTCAGCTTTGAAAGCTGAACTAGGCTCAACTTTGGCCGCAACGCAACTGGGACGTCATCTGGCAAGGTGCTGCATTGGCCAATCACATACATGCAAGTGCACGCTACATTTCTGCTGTTTACCGCACAATTGTTGCGAAAAAAGATAAAACAGTTGCCACTATGATAATTTTCCTCAGTTGTAAAATCCTGTGTGAGTATTACAACCCACTGCACAATGTTGTAGCGTCTGATAAACCTTTCAATGCATTAATCAGTAACTCCAACTTCCTCGATTGTCTTTTATTGTGTCACCAGAACCTCAAACAACACGCCCCCGCCGTCGCTGCCTCTTGTAATGTTTTAATGCAGGGCTGTTTTCAGTCTGAATGCTGCTTTACTTGGGAGAACAGTCTCCACAAGAGCAACAAATGCAGATTAATCCTCAGCTGGAAATAGTCCCCAACAAATGCACTATTTCCTCCTATTTGAATAACGTTTGCTTAAAACTACAGTGCCCAGCTGTTTTCCATCAATTAAACTAGATATTTGTGCCTTGTTTTTAAGAGTTATGTCTTCATCAAGAACAACTGGGCTTGGAGCTGAGTCTCACAGACAGAGTAGGCAAGTTAGAAAGTATTGAGACAGAAAACAACACATTGTTGTTTTTGGTCTATTCATGGGATTTGTTGACAGTAAGAAATATGAAATGGTGCCATTTTTACCCTTCAACAATAATGACACTGTCATACTAAAACAAATACTGTTACAGTAGCATGAAAGAGACACGTGAGCTTTAGTCAGTGTGGCAATTTCTGCTGTTAGAGGGAAAAACACATGATGTCTTTAAAGAAAAAGAACAGCTTCAGTCAAGCCAAGCAACACGTGCAGCAGTACTGTGTTGTCATTCAACTTCTCTTCACAAGTTGCATTTTCATGTCTCACTATCATATGGATATCCCTGACATTTCTGCAGGGAGTTGATTGTGTGTAGTGGAGAAAAAAGGAAAACATGAGACTAAAGCAACAGAGAGCTGCTTCACCTTCCCTCCGGTCCATTTGTTACTATGGTGAAACGAGGCGGCGAGCAGCAGCAGAGAGGAGAGCGCGCTCAAGGACGCTGTGTATTTAGTCTGAGCTGGCTGAATATCTAGAATAACAAACCTTGTTGGGCTGCTTTGTTATTCTAGATATAGAGAGAAGGCTCTGGGAAAAAATGACATACAGTACAGGTAGACTGGTCCAGCTGCTAAAACTCCAGATATTTTGAAGGACATGTCTCTGTATATCTCTGAATATCTTTGGGTTTTGAAGTGACAACTACCAGCTTGAGGCTGAAGCTTTAAAGTACATTTAAGTACCACTAGATGATCCAATTGACTCCCAGTCAAAAAGCATCAACCTCTCTCTAAAAATACCAAGTCAATCATCTTTTTCAATGAGTTGTTATGGCTCAATCTCTAAATTCAGGCTCTCTAATAAGTGTGCTGGTGGTCATTTTGGAAATTATTGCTCCGTTTATAAGATTTATGTCTGCCGTGTGGGTGTTGATTGACAGCTCTGATTGACAGTTGGCTCACCTGCTGCTCTCCCTGCTGCGCCGGGACTCGCACTGAGTCGGATTACTGTCACAATATTTCACTAAGTTTAATGTAGTTGATTATGATACCTGCCCTGTTAGCTCAGTTTAGCTGCAGCAGCTAACGTTAGCCCAAGTGTGCAGCGCTCGGTTCCGGGCAAGTTAGCGTTAGCTTGGATCTGAAGTAGCGGGACATGTTTCCACCCCACACTGCTTATTTGAAAGCTCCTGGCTCCAGATGGAGAAGATGGTGCCAACCTTGAGTCCTTGAGTTCTGACAATCTGTCTGCTGCTCATTAAAATGCGACTGGAAACATGTTTTACTGTTTCCTTTGATGTGACATAAAGCTGAGCCACAAATCAGACTCAAGGTTAGAGAGACACTGTTCTTCCTATAAGAGGACTAATATATTACTTAATGAGCAGAAAAACATTGCTGACCATTAACATGAACACGGCTGAATTTAAGCTAATGAAAATGTGAAAATTAGAGGATTTACCAATTCTTTGTTCAGATACAAATAAAATTTTCCCAACATTTAAAACTGTTGATGCATCAGTATGCACTGTGGATAAAACTGGAAAAGTTAACAGGAAATTATGACCTTGAGAAGTCAAAAGCCTCAGTGAGTTGATTACAATACCTGCCCTGTTAGCACAGTTTAGCTGCAGCAGCTAACGTTAGCCCAAGTGTGCAGCGCTCGGTGTTCTGGGTAAGTTAGTGTTAGCTTGGATCTGAAGTAGCGGGACACATTTCCACCCCACCCTGCTTATTTGAAAGCTCCTGGCTCCAGATGGAGAAGCGACCGACCATAAACTGCAACACTGGGCTTCAAACTGGCTCCAATGAAACCAACAAGTTACATCACATCTCGCTATGTTCATTTTTATACACAAGCTATGCATGTTTTTAATTGTTCTTCACTAGTCTGAATGGGCCAAAAGGACAAACAAAAAACAAATAAATGAAAAAAAAAAGATGTTTTATTCTATTTTCCATCGAGTATCTTTAAGAGTACTCACTCAAAAAATCTAATTTGAACAATAACAGCATAAAACGTTTTAAGTCTTATATGCTTTACAGGGTCCATTTGGGGCAATCACTCTCCACAGTCTCTCATTTACATCTTGTGCTTTCTAAGCAATGCTGACAGTTTTGATTTTTTAATTTAATCCTTATTTAAGTTAAAGTTATTGTTGGAAACCTCTTTTGCATGGGAGACCTGGCCAATATTTATTCAGATAATTCAAAGTAATTTGTCTTTCTGGAATCAGTGTTCATGTTATTCTGAATAACCACAGTTCACACTATTAACAGTTTTTACAGGAACTATTTCTTTGGTAGAAAGTAGTTCAAGTGAAAAACATCTCCATTGTTTTTATCTCAAAACCTGAAGAAGAAAAACCAAAACGATCTGCTTGGCTTGAAGCTTCTAGAGATTAGTAAGACAATATATTTTGTTGTTATTTGGGTAAACTGACCCTTTAATATGAACCTCGGATGATGGCTGACAATGTTCTTTGTTAGGATATTACGTACTCAAATGAAAATTACATCCTGAAGATTAAATTCTTAACAGCTGATCCTAATCTGATCAAAAAGACTATATTTCTCAGAGGACAATGAGGGAAACAGTAGACAGAAGCAACATTACATCACCAGAGTGTCTCTTCTTCTCTTATCTCATCTGACACATTTCCTGGTCAGGTTCTGACGACATTTTCCTTCTGTAGAGCAGCCAGAGTGCCTGGTCTAACTGGTGGTAATACAAGTAAGTCTGTTATGTAAGAGTATTAGCAGGATTAGCAGTGGTAGTCGTTTCACTAACAGGGTAAGTTATAATAGCAGCAGAACTTTTGAAGGTGATTTGATTGATAAGTTTGTTTTTGCCACTGCAGTCCTTTGTTGAACAGAAAAACCCATAAAAGACACCAGCCGAGCAGTGATCGAGCATTAATCTCGACATGATCCAGAATTTTCCTGGCATTGTCGTGAAGCTTCGATTTATTGCAACAAGAGAAGTCAAGAGTGTCCCGAGCTGATGGATGTGGCGTCAGAAGCTGCACGCCGCCCACGCTGACACACATCCTAAATGACTCCAGCTTTGTTCTCCAGATGGCCAGAACTTGTTTTACTGTTTTAGAGTTCAGAAGTGAATCACATCTCTATAAGATGAGACGAACCTCACAATGATAGGTGTCGTAAGGATTGGCCGAGTGGTGGAAGAAGGACACGTAGAAGCAGGAGCAATCTTCACCCGGTTTGCAGACAAAAGGAGGAGTTCAGACTGACTTTGCTATTTAGAAAAAAATTGAAAATATACTTGTCAAAAGAACTCAAGGAAACTCATCAGTCCACAAAATAAAAACCTAGCCTCGGCCCATGGCTATCAGGTACAAAACACACAGGTCACTGGAACATTAGTAAAATTCTACAGCAAAGAAAAAAACACAGTAAAGTTTCAACCTTCTGTGTTTCTTTATTCTTTCACCACTGTTTAGTTTGGACAAATTGTGATTTGAACAATACGAAACATTCACAAATGTTTAACTGATGGTGATAGATGGTGATCAACATCAGGCCGGAGCGGCTCACTTTGAGCTTCAAAACCGCTCTCCAGAAACCAACAGGTGATGTCACAGTAACTACGTCCATATTTTTATCATGGATGTATAAAGCAATGCATGAAGCAAAAAAAATCGACTTCCGGGTATGAAAGTACCCGGATCTTCCGCATTGTGTCACTTTCGCTGGCCGAGCCGGCTTCTTCCGGTTTCCCTCCGGCTAACTTGAATGCGGATAAAACAATTCAATCATATGGCTCTTCTAGGCTTTTGAACGGATTTAATTCTGATAGCGAGATGAGTCATTTCGCGGGGGTTGTGATGCTCAAATAAATGTACTTGCTGATTTACAGACGTCTCTTTCACAATGTAAGTCTATGGGAAAGTCTTTTTGGGCCAGTGTGCATCACGTGACGTTGTAATTACACGCTTTGGCCGCTATGTCAAATTGGCTTCAAAGCCTGGAGCTCTTCCTGTATCCAGTTCTCTTTATACATCCATGATTTTTATACAGTCTATGGTGCAGTAGTCGTTGTCCTTCTGGCTCTGCCTGCGAGTTCCCACTCAGCTATAAACTTTACATTATGATGACGTCACAGATATTAAAATCACTTTTCTAGGCTTGAGGAAAGTTTTACAAATATAAAACCTTCATGGATTAAAAACTCATAATAGAAAGAGTCATAATTTACCTTATTTGCAGTTCGAAGAGTCCTGTCAACAGTTTTATAAATGTCGGTTGGTGGTCTGTGGTGAAAATGCTTTTTGCATTGTAGGGGTTCTTTTTCCACATTACCTCAAGTGGCCTCTGGGAGAAATTGGCAGGAAGGCTGAGTGGAGGTACCGTATCCATCTCTCTTAGTACATCCATGGGTAATATAAAGTAGAGCCCATGGAGCACAACGAACATTTCAGTAATGTGTACATTATGTCAGTGTAAGCAGCAGGTTAGCATACAAAACTCCCTGTATGCATCATCCTAAATAAGCCTTAGAGGGCTACAATGTAATGTAAGAATGGTGCAGTGGTAAGTTAGCTTAGCCTCACAACTATAACTATAGATCTGTTGTGGCAGCAAGATATAGCTGTAAATAATAAGAGCTAAACTAAAAAGTCACACCTTTGCCCGTCTTTCCCATCTGACTGATGGGATGGCTCCATTAATCAAGTGTGTCCCAATGAGATCTGATATATAGATATACATGATATAAATAAATACATCACACAAGTAGACACATGTATACTTGCAAATACATCAAGTGTGGGGATTGTTGTATACCCTAAAAAATAGGTCTTGTGTTGATACAACAACTGATATTAGCATCTGCTAGCATAGCTTCAGACTGAAAATGAGGCCACCAGTGGCTGATTGATTGGTGGAAAACAAAACAAAAGTGAAAAGTGAAATGAAATGGCAAATTAGTCTGATTATCAGGCTAACAGTCGCTACCACTCCAGGATTATATGAGCAGCTCTGACTGCAGTCACTGTTATTATCGTATTCACTCGTCAAGCTGCAGCAGACACCGTTAAAGTCACCACAAAGTCATGAGGCTGATGGGAAATACTTTGTTTATGTTCATTGTGTCCTTGAGTTCTGACAATCTGTCTGCTGCTCATTGAAATGCGACTGGAAACATGTTTTTTTTTTACTGTTTCCTTTGATGTGACATAACGCTGACTCAAGGTTAAAGAAACACTGTTCTTCCCATAAGAGGACTAATATATTCTTTAATGAGCAGAAAAACATTGCTGACCGTTTACATGAACACGGCTGAATTTATGCTCATGAAAATGTTAAAATTAGAGGATTTACCAGTTCTTTGTTCAGATACAAATAAAATTTTCCCTGTTGATGCATCAGTATTTTGCACTGTGGATAAAACTGGAAAAGTTAACAGGAAATTATAACCTTGAGAAGTCAAAAGCCTGAGAAATAATGGAGTGCTGGACATTTATAAGAACAACAACAACAACGTACTGACTCATAAATAATTCATGAAAATCATTGTAGAGTAACAGACATGACAAGTTCAATTAGGAAAACTGAGTTTACCCTTGAAGAAAGAAAAAGAAAAAAATAAGCGCACTCTTTTTTAACATTAGTATGTGTTATCTGTAAACCATTTTTCATTTATATGGTTAATAAAGGAGATGATGCTGAGATTGACAGGAGTAACGTAGTTTTACAACAGTCGGGCGATTCATCTTGTACCAACAGCTGAGAAGAGAACTCACCAGCTCTGGTTTACCCTCATTTAGCTCATATTATGTGAAAATAAACATTTTAAAAATCACCTTGAAGTTCAGAAGTTTGTGAATTAATCTTGTACTTAACTTGAGTATTTCCATGTGATGCTACTTTATACTTCCACTCCACTACATTTCAGAGGGAAATATTGTACTTTCTACTCCACTACATTTATTTGACAGCTTTAGTTACTTTTCAGATGAAGATTTGACACAATGGATAATATAACAAGCTTTTAAAATACAACACATTGTTAAAGATGAAACCAGTGGTTTCCAACCTTTTTGGCTTTTTGACGTCTTATAAAAAGCAGTGTGTAGTCGGGGTCACATTTCACATGTCTATGAGTTGTTAACAACTCCACCAAATAGTGATTTTTCCCTCTAAACTTCTCACATGCTTTCATTTCAATAAATGTTCAAATGATCCAATATTTCAGCAAAAATCAAAGATTAGAGAAAAAGTCCAAAAATTGAAAACAGATTTGTGTATCAGAACTTTGTTTTTTCTTCTTTCCTCTCCCATTAATCATCTCACGACCCCTCAGATTTATCTGATGACCCTTTGAAGGGGCCTTAACCCCCTAGGTTGGGAACCACTGGACTAAACTAGCTAACTGTATATAAAGTAGTTGAAACTAGCTCCACCTCCAGCAGCTACAACAGTAACATGCTGCTCTAACACTGATGCTTCACTATTAATAATCTAATGATGTCATATACAATAATATATCAGTCAAAGGGACCAAACCACTACTTTTACTGCAATACTTTAACTACATCAAGCTCATAATACTTACGTACTTTTACTGCAATACTTTAACTACATCAAGCTGACAGTTCTTACCCAGTTAGCATATGGAATTGGGCCACTTCAGGCAATGATGAGACACTGCTGACCTTCTTCTGGCCCGGACAAAATGGATGTGAACCTGAAATGGCCCACATGTAAAATAGCAAATATGGCCCAAATGTCCCAAATCAAAAGTTGGCCTTTTTTTGGTAAAGCTGCGATGCCACTTCTGGTTCATCTGGTTTGCTCTTGGTTGACATACGGCTTTCTTGCGGCCCAGATCTGGGAAACAAGGGCGGACCGCCCAAGTGCCATCATTATACGCGGTATGTGGGCTGGATGAAAGGGCCAAAAATGGCGGGTGTGGGCCGGTTCTGGGCCACAGCAATTTTGCTGTCTATGTATGTATTTTTATTTAAGTAGGATTTTTCATGCAAGACTTTTACTTGTAATGGACTATTACTGTTTTTACTTAAATAAAGGATCTTACTACTTCTTCCACCACTGAGCATAACTCAAATGATCTGAATTTACTATTTATAGGCACAGACGTCTTAATTATGTTGCATACTTGCCTGAAAATATTGTAACATGTTGTTAAGTTATTCTATTTAACATGTATGTGCTGATAGAAATGTAGTTATGTTATCACATGAAACGTTTGTGTTTAATTTTGTATTGTTATAATGAAGACAATAAGTAACAAAGTAGTTTTTAGAGATTTAAGAAGAAAAGTAAATATTGTTAGAGTATCTACATTTTTAAATAACCTGCAGCCTCACATTGATATTGATTTATTACTTTTAATAACATCACTGTTTTCAGTGCACCTGCAAATTCTGTACTAATACAAACCTTGTCTTCTTTTTTCTTGTTTTTATCTAAAATTGCAAACACACGTAAACAGAGAAGGTTAACTAAAGGATCCAGGTTGCTGTAAATAATGAGCACGTGTCAGTCAGGCCCCAGATTATGCAACCAGACATTAAGATTAAGATTTCTTTTATTGTCATGTGTGTATTTGACCAATCCTACACACACACTAGGAGCAATGGGCAGCGCTCAGGACCAACACCAGTTATTTTTGCCAGTGCCAATGGTCAAGGGCACTGACAGGAGTATTAATCCTAACATACATGTCTTTCGATGGGAGGGAGAACATACAAACTCCACACACGGGACCTGAGACGGCCGCGGCGTGAACCCGGGACCTTCCTGCTGTGAGGCAACAGTGCAGCCCAGACGTTATTAAGATCATGTCATATGTGGACATTTACTGTTCCTGACATCACGAGACACTGAGAGTCTGAGAAGAGGGAGACAGAGAGAGAGAGAGAGAGAGGAAGGGAGGGAGGGATCAGAGTTACATAACTGTGTTGAAATATATCTGGAGTCACATGTTCAGAGTAAAGGCCTGCAGTGAAACACACACACACACACACACACACACACACACACACACACACTCTGGGATGTTACCAGACAGACATTAAAGATTGCAGTGTGGTTCGGAGCCATGTGAAGGCTGTGGAGGAGAGCTAAACATGTGACCAGGAGAGGGGCGGAGACAGGAAACTAAGCCCCGCCTCCTGCTGGGCGGAGCTCTACTCTGCTGTCCAACACAGTACTGACACAAGTTACTACTGTACTACTGAATACTACTACTGCTACTGCAGTATTACAGTTACTACTGTTCAAGTAAAGAATACTGAATACTACTACTACTACTGCAGTAACAGTTACCACTGTAACTGATAATACTACTACTTCTGCTGTCACTGCAGTAATATTTATACCAATACTAGAACTTCTATGTTGTAGTACTGCCGCTATAGTGCTTGTATCTCTACTACTACAAGCACAGCTACAAGACTAGTTCTACTAAAACTGCCACAGCACTACAGTACTGTATTAGTACCACTATTACTAATAGTATTACTCTTACTACAAGACAATTACAACCAGAACAACAGTACTAGGACTTCTAGTACTTGTACAGTACAGTACTACAACAGTATTAGCACTAATTGTACCACAGGACTAGTAAAATCAATACTACAGTACTAGGACTACTGCTGGACTAGTACAATAACAGTACTAGTAGTTGTAGTACCACAGAACTAATACAACAATAATGCTAGTATTAGTACTATTACAAGTACAACTCCTGCAGGAGTAATACCACAATGCGGCTACTGCTGCTGCTATAGTACTTGTACTACAAGAACTACTACTAGCTACTAATATTAGAGGTACCACAACCACTACTACAACTACTACTGCTTATTACTTGAACTACAGGACTAAAAATATACCAGTACTGCAATAGTACTGGTATATTGTTATCATTACTGCTATTGTTTTCTGCTAACTCAACTTTTAAAGTACTATTGTTTCTGTGACTACCATTACTTCTACTACAAATGTTACTACTGTGGCTGCTACAAGTACTACTGTTGGTAGTACTCTAACTTATTAAATTTTATTAATTCTACTGTTAGTTGACTGATACTACAACTGATACTGATACTACTACTACTACTACTGCTGATACTGCTAATATTCATGACATCATTGAACAGTTTATACCCAGCAAATAGTACAGTTATGGTTATATTTCTTGTCTCTATTCTGATTTTAATTATTCTATTTATTCTTTATATTTGATTCAGTCCATTTAGTTATTGTGCATAATTTAGCCTTCAAGTGTATTTGTCGCTTTTATCTTCCTCACTGTTTTTGTATTTTGATTTATGTGAAGTGGCTGCTGCAACACTTTAATTTAGTACTCTATCAATCTTTTAACTGCTGCTACCTACAACTACCCTGACAGCCAGTACTATCAAATAAACAAGGTTTTTCCTCCAACACAGCTTTATATCATATCATCATCCCAAGAAGCTGACAGAGTAATTAAACAAACATAATGACACTAACATAAAGACAAACTGTTCCTGGCTCAGATCTAGTTCAGTCTGTTCTGTTCTGATCTCTTCTTCATGTGTCTTTTGTAAAAGTCACTGGACGCGAAACCAGAGCTCATTCAGGCTGCGGCTGAACTCAGTGTTCTGACGAGCTACATTTAGCGATACTTGGCACGGTCTCACATGTTGTTGATGACTCATCGATGCTGGTTTATGAAAGCTATGAAAAAGCTTTTGAAACTCTGACTTAGACAAACTACAAAAATGTTGGACGGCCAAGTTAAGAAAACAGGACTGTGTTTCTTTGTTGTTGAGAAGTTGGCAGTGGAGAAGATACTGTAAGAGAGTTTGACCCCACGGCAGATTCTACCAACTCTGATACTATTACTGCCAAACAAGTTTTATAGTGCTTGATGTTGTACCTGAAATGACTTTTTGTGAAAGTTTACAGGAAACTAAGCTGCCTCACAGTAGCAAAATATCTGCTAATACTATAATTATCTTCATAACATGTTTTGGTTGTTAGTAAATGTGTAAACAGTTCCTGAGAATGGGCGGGTCGAGCAGAGGGAGGTGCAGGTGATGATGAGGTCAGTGAGTACATGTGTGAGGTTGCTGCTGCTGCCCAGGAAACAGCTTTTATTATATCGATGGCTGAGGAGCAAAACCTCCTATCTGAAAAATGCATTTTTTTGAGAAAACTAAAAAAAGCTTGTTGTTTTCTTGCAGAATGCTATTTGTTAAGGATACCCAATACATAATACACTGTTTTTGGACTATAATACTATATTATGTGTTAACAATACCGTAATAACCATACAAACATACCGTAAACAACACCACATAATATAGTAATATAGTCTAAAAACAGTGTATTATGTATTGGGTATCCTTAACAAATAGCATTCTGCAAGTTTTCTCAAAAAAGTGCATTTTTCAGATAGGAGGTTTTGCTCTTCGGCCATCGATATGTTTTTAAATTATTTTATCACCTGCTACATTTTTAATGGTTGGGTAATGTAGGGGTGCAAATGCGGCCTGAGGTATCTGTATTTTTAATGTTTTAATGGGTCTTACCATGATTTTATGTTTGCTGAAGGAAAAAGGAGAAAGGTCGTCTTTTAAATACCCAAACGACTCGAAGTAAGAACATTTTATATTTGTTGAATCTATTTTAATCATGTTAACATTGGGCCAGTCTTAATAGTGCTGTTTTTGTGTTTTTACAGGCGGTACTGGCTGCTGTTTATTTTAAGGTTTAAGTTTAGTTTTTAATTAGTGTTCTTATTTATTTATTGCTTTTAGAGTCAGTTTTTAACTCTGTTTTCTGTTTCCTTCTAGTACTGTGGTTGGTGGTCCAGTCACAGGACTAGTTGGGAGTTCACTCACCTGTGATAGTTTGGGGTGTGTGTTGGCACGTTATTTAGTTGGTGTTTCTTCTGGTTGTGGTGTTTTCTGGGGGTTTTTTTGCAGATAGTAAATTCCCAGACCCTCTCGCTGTGGTTTGGTGGACGTCAGGCCGCAGTACGACTGTCTATCAGCTCCCTTCTCTAGCTTTGGTTTAATTGTTTTATAGATTTTTAATTGGTTTTAATAAAAGCACGTTATGGCCTGACCCACACTGACTGTCTTGGTTTCATCATTGAAGCCCCTGCATTTTTACATTTAGAATAAATTAATGTGCACATGTTCACAGTTTTGGACTGCAAGTCTTCTCTAAGATCGATATCACTCTTGTGCATTAACTATGCAGCCATGAGGCAATTAGCTTAGCTTAGCACAAAGACTGGAAGGAGAGGGAAACAGCTAGCCTAGCTCTCAGCAAGAACGTCAACAAGCATACGTCCCAAAATGTCCAACAATTTACAGTCTTGGTATGTCATGTGAAAACAGGACACAGCTCTTGTGTTTCAAAAGTAGATCAACTTATGAGTGAATGTTTTTGATCATGTTTTCCTGCATCATTTGGAGTCTATCAACAGCAGAGTTTGGCAGTAAAGCTTTACTTTAAAATGTAATGGGATTACTTTTTTCAGTAAAGAGTAATGTGAGAGATTACAATGTGAAACTCAATCATTACATACCAGTTACTAACTTCAATAACATTCTGTTACTCAGACAGTTTGGGAGTGGACTTGTTTGTCGTCTTACTATTAGCTTGATGACGGTTGATATCAGTTTGGACAGACTGGTCTTACTGGTAGTTTGATGGAGGGTTGATATCAGTTTGGTATGTGCTAGCTTAGTGCGGGGGTTGGAGGTTTGGAGACATGGTTAGCCTCCACTGAAAGAGGAGAAATGTGTCTCTAGGTAACTCCAGAGTTGTCTTGAGTTGTCATGTATCTTCCATAGCTAATTTACTAATGTTAGCCACTGGTAAGACTACATTCAGGAAATAGCTGGTTTGGTCCACTGTCAGAGGGTTTGAGAGCAAAGCAGCTTCACTGAGAGAATGTTAATGCTAACATTAATGGATGGGTTCACAATTTTTGTCTTAAACTTTTGTCATAGTTTTTGTCAGACTTTTGTCTGTTTTAAAAACAACAATCAGGAGCCCAAATGAACCCAAATGAACAGTGAAACATGTTTTTCTTGCTGTAATCATTCCTCCTGTTCATGCTGACCATTAGAAGATCCCTTCATAATACACTTAAAATGTAAGTGATGGGGGACAAAAATGTATTTAAAAGTATATCTGAAGCTAATATGAAGCTTCCAAATGAGTCAAATCAAGTAGATATTTTTCAACATTACAGTCTACTACAGTTTTTAGTGCCAAAGTCTCTCTTTTTGCTACTATACTTCCACCGCAGCTCAACAAGGAAACACCGTCTGAGGAAACACAAAGAGGGAATTTGATGCTAAAAAGACTGTAAATGTGTCAGATATCCACTTGATATGACTAACTCAGACTTCTGAAGCCTCATATTAGCTTCAGATAAACTTTTAAATACATTTTTGCACAGAATGACTCTGTGGACACACTGTGGATTTTGGCCTCCATCACTTACATTGAAAGCACATTTGAAAGGGATATTTTAATAGCCAGTATGAACAGGAGGAATGATTACAGCGAGGAAAACCTCTTTCTGTATTTATCTGGGCAACTGACTGTTGTTTTAAGACACACTTGAAAAATTGTGAACCTGTCCTTGAAGCTAGCTGTTTATGGTCAGTAAATACCTCCAAACGGTCGGCTGGCTGCTTGTTAAACCACAACGTCTCCTTTTCTTTTTCTACACGTGTTAAACACATAACATGGAACATGTTGATGTGGAGGTTTTGTAATTGATCAAATTACTGTTGAGTCATCAGTAAAGTAATGTGATTACGCATGGTGTGTTCACATGATGGCATCATGTGAACACACCATACTGACAACACTGATGAAGTCACTTTGTCAGGTCACAACTCCCCTGTTGTCGCTTCAAATCCCCCTCAATTACCTTCTCCTCTCATGTTACTGTCATCACATCAAATTCAAAGAGCTTTATTGGCATGACCATAATCAACACAGTATTGCAAAAGCAGTGTATGAATACTGACAATCATTAACAATACATTTCAGAAAAGGGAAAAGTGCAAAGAAAGGAAATGTGTATATAAAGGCCAAATGCAATGATTAACAACTTAGAAAGCTGTGTTTGAAGTGTTTGAAACAACAGATTTAACTTCTTTCCTTTAAATAAAATTGTATCACATTTTAAACATTAGCCAAACATAATACATCACTCATTCACTCATTCACAAAAGCCAACCAGTGGAGGAAGTATTCAGATCCTTTACTTCAGTAGAAATACCAATACAGCAATGTATAATACTTCATTACAAATAAAAGTCCTGCATGAAAAATCCTACAACAGTAAATGTACATAAGTATTATGAGCTTGATGTAGTTAAAGTATTGCAGTAAAAGTAGTGGTTTGGTCCCTCTGACTGATATATTATTATATATGACATCATTAGATAATTAATAGTGAAGCATCAGTGTTAGAGCAGCATGTTACTGTTGTAGCTGCTGGAGGTGGAGCTAGTTTACACTACTTTATATACAGTTAGCTAGTTTAGTCCAGTGGTTCCCAACCTAGGGGTCAGGCCCCTCTAAAGGGTCAGCAGATAAATCTGAGGGGTCGTGAGATGATTAATGGGAGAGGAAAGAAGAAAAAACAAAGTTCTGATACACAAATCTGTTTTCAGTTTTCAGACTTTTGATTTTTGCTGAAATATTGGATCATTTGAACATTTATTGAAATTAAAGCATGTGAGAAGTTTAGAGGGAAAAATCACTATTTGGTGGAGCTGTTAACAACTCATAGACATGTGAAATGTGACCCCGACTACACACTGCTTTTTGTAAGACGTCAAAAAGCCAAAAAAGGTTGGAAACCACTGGTTTCATCTTTAACAATGTGTTGTATTTTAAAAGCTTGTTATATTATCCATTGTGTCAAATCTTCATCTGAAAAGTAAGTAAAGCTGTTAAATAAATGTAGTGGAGTAGAAAGTACAATATTTCCCTCTGAAATGTAGTGGAGTGGAAGTATAAAGTAGCATCACATGGAAATACTCAAGTTAAGTACAAGTACTTCAAAATTGTACATAAATACAGTACTTGAGTAAATGTACTTAGTTACTTTCCACCACTGAAATCAACCAAACCTGCCGACCACCACTGAGGCAGAACACAGCTTTGAGAGACACACACACACACCAACAGTAATACAGTAAGTTTGTGTGTTTGCACTTCAGGGTTAAGCTCCCACACGACTTCACTTAGTGAACATCATTAGACCTGACAAAGCATCGATCACCAGCTTTTCAAAGCCAACGCTGCAGGAGGGCAGCAGCTGAAATCCCTTTTAATTACGGATGAATGGGATTATGTTGTCAGAGCATTTCACCCCCTCAACACACACACATTCACACACATACAAGGCCTGACTCATGCTGAGATTAGTCAGACCAATATATCAATTTGCTGATGTATCAGGCCTTTCATTAAATATCAGATATCAGCTGGTTTTGACCTTTTGCCCAGTCGATGTTAGTCTGATCTGTCTGTAGGCTTCCAGTCTGCAAAATGTGACAGTAATACATTATGGTCTCAGCACTTTATTAATGTAACTGTTAAGTAATGTACTGTACTTTGTTAATTAATTATTGATTATAATGCCTAATATACACCACCATTTATATTGTATAGTTGAGTTGTTTCAGTAATTTATTGTCCTTGAAACCTTTAAATTATTTTGGGAATTAACATGTAAATAATACAGATTTTAACATAATGTTTTGATGCCAAAGAAAATTTATAGAAACTGAAAGAAATGTGAAAAAATATTCACTATTTGCAGCTTCAAACATCAACTAACCCCCCCAAAAAAAGAACATGAATTGTAAAGTGTTCAAAAACTAATCATCTGTAGGTGTCATTTCATCACATATATGACGTGTTTAAAATGCGATTATTACAGTTATGTAGCTAATGCTAATGCTAATGCTAAGAAAGTTAGTTGGCTAACTTTCTTAGCATTAGCTCGCCAGCCAAAATGTTTCAGCTGCTGTTGCAAGAGTTTACACAGCATCACTTCAGCAGTACACAGTGTATTAACAAATTACCTGCCTCAGTGCACTTTTATGATTGAATTAGCTTCAGTGAGGTAGCTAGCTTAAAGGGCTAGTAAAACCGGTGTTTCAGGTAATCTAATCACACATCCTCTCAACTGGAAAACTGGAAATGTGGTCGGAAAAATAGCTGTAGACGTTCTGGTGGGAACACAGGAGATAAATAAATGATTAATTACTGTGTACTGAGACCAAGTTTTATGTATTGATTAACTGGTTTATTCAACAGGAACAGTGAACATTGATAAATATTAAATTAAATGCGGCAGAATTAACTAAAAAGCTTTTTTTCTTTCTTTTTTTTCTATCTGCATTTCACACACCCTAAAAATAAATATATAAAGGGTTATATAAAGAGCTTGTTGAAATAGTTTATAAGCAAACAGAATGACAAAAATAGTATTTTACACATCATTATGCTAATTAATACATAAAACACAGAAACACAATAAACATCATATCATACATACATACTGTATCTTTCTATTTGACTCTTAATTTTAGTTATTTTACTGAACAGTATTGTTTATTGATGTATTCAGCTATGTCTGATACACTTTTACTGCCTTTTGCTGGTTTTGGGTTCCATCAATTCACATATATATCTGAAAATCACTGCGTACATTTACATTTATTATTGGCAGACATGTTTTCTCCAAAGCAACTTACACATGAAGTACAATGCAAGAAAAGTTATCACATGTAATCAGACAACCACATGTGCCTTCACTGTGTATGTGCAATAGTTTTCCACCTGTGATGAACATGTGAAAAATCTTTAACATGTGAAAAACAACATGTGCTTTTGTGAAAGTGATGTAACTGTATTGGTTGAACAGCTCTGTTGTCTTCTCCAGCAGCAGCAGCAGCGATCAGTCAAAGTGATAAATACACACGGCCAGGAATTTTCTCTGACTCATCAGATGACTCAGCTGCACTTAAATATCCACTATAACTGTAGCACGAAGGCTAAGACTAATATCCAGACACCAGCCTTTAACTTGGTTAGAAATCCTCCTGAGATTAACTGTGTAACAACCAAGATGTTTTATTTCTACAGAACACACAGCAGAGCATCAGTATGAAGATTAAACACACACAAGTTCTCCACAAGTGCACAGACCACTGAAATCCAACCCCCCCTTCTGCAAAAACTAAAAAAATAATTAAATGAACCCATTGTTTATTATACCTCAGTGAATAGCTGAATGTAAAGGGCCATTGTTGGAAAATATGTGCAAAGGGTTCAAGATTTCCCTTCTTCCCCGCTTATCCAGTATAATGTTATCACTAACAGGATATGACACACTTGAACAATTGTGGTTTCAGTGGTCTTAAGCTGAGTGGAAGTGCAAGTCATTGCCAGGCAGATGGAGCAGGGTGTGTAGAGGACAACTGATAGGCTCAGTGTGCCGGGGCAGTGAAAAGAGTGTAGATAAGATAGGAAGTGAGAGGCAGGAGGCCACCAAAGAGCAGAGGAATTAACACAAAGCTTTGTTAAGTCCACTGATCATACAAGGGTGTAACTTTGGTTTGTGAAGTGGAGGGAACACAGTAAAGTGGGGGGTCTGGTATATCAGCTGGTTTTGACCTTTTGCCCAGTCGATGTTAGTCTGATCTGTCTGTAGGCTTCCAGTCTGCAAAATGTGGCAGTAATACATTATGGTCTCAGCACTTTATTAATGTAACTGTTAAGTAATGTACTGTACTTTGTTAATTAATTATTGATTATAATGCCTAATATACACCACCATTTATATTGTATAGTGGAGTTGTTTCAGTAATTTATTTTCCTTGAAACCTTTAAATTATTTTGGGAATTAACATGTAAATAATACAGATTTTAACGTAATGTTTTGATGCCAAAGAAAACTTATAGAAACTGAAAGAAATGTGAAAAAATATTCACTATTTGCGGCTTCAAACATCAATTAACCCCCAAAAAAGAACATGAATTGTGACATTTCACATTCTGTAGGTGTCATTTCATCACATATATGACATGTTTAAAATGCGATTATTACAGTTATGTAGCTAATGCTAATGCTAATGCTAATGCTAAGAAAGTTAGCCAACTAACTTTCTTAGCATTAGCTCGCCAGCCAAAATGTTCAGACCTCTACCTATTTATACACCTGTAACACAGAGACAGCACAGCGTGTGACATGTAGTAGAACTTCAAAGGTGATTCTTGCTTTGCACTTTTCATTTATTGCCTATTTTTTACAACCTAACTTTGTGGAAAGGAGAAGGGGAACAACAGGTTATGGAGAGTCCCTTTGGACCCCTGATAGATATAACAGTGGAGCAGAGGAGAGAGACTGAGATAACGATGTAACCAACCTTTTTTTTCTTCCCAAAAACAAATAATTTTTAAAATATTTGTATGAAACAAATATTTGTAGAAAACCCACTATTTGTACTTTGCCGAATAATGTATTTCTATTCAGGCACACCCCTGATATATATATATGCATATAAGGTCTTCCAGTCAGTCAACTCACATTTCCTTTCTTTCTTTTCATCCCCTCTCCAAAGAAAGACATTAAATTTACCTGTGAGCAATTTTTCAAGTGCGCATGTACTATAGAACAGTGTTGGCAGGCCGTCTGTGTCTGCTACTTGTGCGTGTTAATTTTTTTGAGTATATCAGGGCCTTAAAATCAGCAGCTCAACTCACATTCTCAGCCAGAATCTGATAGCTGGCTAAAACAGTTGCCTACTAAGCACGATTTATGCTGTTAAAAAAATTACAGTGGAAATTACACCCCAGGATTCATGTCATCAGTCTCTCACTGAAGCTGTTTGGACACCTTTTACTTCACATTTTGGTAGTTTTTAAGTGTTAACACAGCTAAAATATTTAGATAAACTCAATAATTCATACTATGGTGCAGCTTAAACCAAAGATGCTTTTTCAGCCAGAGAAAAGTTTGGACATTTTAGACATAACTGGTTTATTTGACAAGGGCTGCAACTAAAGATTACTTTCTCAATTGATTGATTAATCATTCAGTGAAATGTTACAAAATAGTGAAAACAATAGAGGCTCCAGTGAACCAATAGTCCAGAATCTTAAGAAATTCAATCGACTGTTAAACAGTGTCGAAGAAAAACAGCAAATTTTCACATTTAAGAAGCTGGAAAAAGAAAATGTTTGGCTTGAAAAATAAGTTACACAATTAATCGGTTAGCAAAATAGTTTACAGTTCATTTTCTGTTGATCAACAAGAATTAAATTAACAGAAAAGAAATAATAATGAGTAGATGAATGAGTAATGAAATAGATAAGAGAGAAAAGAATTGAATAAGATTAGATTTGTTATTTGCATACTTCTCTTGTTCCCACTTTCCTCTCTGCTCTGTTTCTGTTTATTCTCCTGGGGATCAATAAAGTTTTATTTACACTTTCCTCTCTAGATCACAGGTTTAAACCCAAAAAGTGTGCAGGAAAGTTTCAGTATAACACATATGCTTTGAATAGAGAGCACATGCATCCTTTAAAATTAATTTGCTGCTGGAGTCACAGCTGAATAAGTTTCTCTCTCTCTTTTGTTTTGTTTTTATAGTATCGATTAAACAGTTTTAACACTTCCTGCTGCTCTCTCTCGCTTATCGCAGATCATTTGGCAGTGACACAGTTGGCAGTAAAGTCACATACAGGAAATGGGCCGTATCTCTTCAATTCTTTCTCCAGTCAGTTTAAAAACATGCTCAGTGGGCAGATGAGTCCTCACTGTGCTGGTGCAAGGACGAGTTATGAAACAACCTCTTGGCACAGACACCTAAGAGTCCGTCTGTCCGATCAGCAGCCTCCTCGATATTACAGCGTAAATTACATGAAGTCAGAATACAAAACCAGATTCTGTAAAATCCAAACATTTCTCAAATTCTTGATTTCTACAATATCTGTGCATGTTGAAGGTGAGAGAATGATTGTGACACATAAACTACATAACAACAGTGGGTTAATGTTACCCAGAGAGCCAGTGGCTCTCAGACACAAGGTTGTTTTGACCAAGTTTTAGTGTTATTTTCTAATTTTACTGTCGGATTATTTATCCAAACTAAAGCTTGTTATAGTCTACTTGACTCTTTTTGAATTTACATGTCACAGTTTGTTATTGATTGTTAATAACTTGTGTCTTTTGAATGTCATATGCACATTGTTTTGTACAAAAAACCAATAGATTGGTGACAGTTTTTAGCTAAAGCTAGTTGTGTGTAACGTTGGGTCAAAATAATGTTGTATTGGTGCAATATTGATCCAAACTGGGTACAATCTTAAGCCAGTGAGTTTTAGTGTGTATGATTAAAGTTTGTTTGGATTGGGCGAGTAAAACATGCTGCGGTTACAGTTAATAATAATAATAATGATATCTTTATTTGTGTAGCACTTAATGGTTACAAAGTGCTCCACAGAGCGATGGAACATAATAAATAAATTGTTAAGGATAATAATAAGATTAAGGCTCTTTGAGGTTGTGCAGTGCTGCTTTGAGCTAAATGGTAACACATGCTAACAGGCTCTGAATGCTCACATGACAGTTCAAACATACTAATGTTAAGTAGTATGTTTAGCATGTTAGCATGCTAACATTTTCAAGGTTAAACTTTATTGTCGTTATACAATACAGGATTGCACAGTGAAAGCCGAATGTTATTAGATTTTGACCAGATGGTGGCGCTATATGCAAAATGAAGGGATCACCACAGTTATCATGTTTGTCCTGAGGGGATCATGAATGTTTGTGCCAATTTTTGTGCCAGTGTATTTTATAAATGTTGAGATATTTCACAGGATGAGTGAAAACTGTGACCTGCTGGTGGCGCTAGAGGAAGTCTGTAGGATTCCTCCTCTGGGGACCATGAACATCTGTACAAAGGCAAAAAAAGGCAAATCTTAATTGTATTTGTGTGATGGGAGGCAGACGTGCTACATCACACTCTCACTCTTCGCCTCAGTGCATGAAGGAAAATCTATTTTTCTGCATCAGCACTGAACGTTGGCATTGGATGTAAAACGTGAAGCACTGAATCATCCAATATGGACCTAATTCACATGTTTCTGTAATAGGGAGCAGCTGGCCTAAACGTCATTAAAAATGTTTTTTTTTCTCTTTTTCTCTTTTTTTTATAGTTGTTTTCCTTTTTTCTTTCTTCTTTGCCTAATCGTCTCTAACATTGATTGCAGGCTGAAATACATTTCAAATAAAAAATAAAAACATTTCAGAGAGTGTGACGTATATCTAACTTTTTCTTGATGAACAACAGATGACCATTAGACCAGTGACTCTCTGCAGTGTCTTTGCTGGTTGCCTGGCAACCTCACGGTGACAACAAAACTCCAGGAAGTCACTGCTCCTGGGTTTTGTAACTCCTTCTGAAACCACAAATAGCCATTTTTACATTTCTGATAGTTTACGGATTAAACAAACAAATGACAACATGGTCATGACTGAGCTTCAGATGCATCTGTAGTTTAGTTTTTGAACTTTAGACAGAGCCAGGCTAGCTGTTTCCCCCTGTTTCAAGTCTTTATGCTAAGCTAAGCTAATCACCTCGTGGCTCTAGCTCCATACTCAACGCAGAGACATGGAATCAATCTCATCTAATTCTGTGCAAGAATGCGAATATTTCCCAAAAATGTCAAACCATTTCTTTAAAACGTTTGAGTCTAAAGTAATTTCCAGCTGTTAATATCTATGCCTGTTTTTGTTTTGCTTTTCAAAAAAACAAAAACAAAAACATCTTAGACCTGCTTCTAGTTATCTGGGATTATTTTATTGTTGACAATATGATGTTTTATGGCTGGTAGAGTGTAGAAACCTAAAAACTAAAGGTGATGGGACCTTTTTAAACTCACTACTTTAGACTTGCTTTTTTTATATGAATTTTACTATTTTTTAAATGATCTTTGTGGCATTTTATCATTTTATTATAATTTATTAATTGTTTGCTTTTATTCTTAATAATTCTTTATATGTCCTTTATAATTTTATGTAAAGCATTATGTAACTTGTTTTGAAAAGTGCTACGTGCATAAAGGTATACTATTATTATTATTATTATTATTATTATTATCTACTGTAAATGTGTTGAATCAATGACACTGACTCTTCCCGGAGGTCCTTTAACGCAGCATTAATTAGCCCCCTCTCTCGTCACGTGCTGCAGTGCGACTCTGATCCAATGGGAGACTTTAATTGAAAGGACACACGTGGTGACGCGCTACAGTGTTTCGTCACGACCAGAGTGATCACGTGCGTAGCCTACTTTTTTTTTTTTTTTTTCTTTTTTTTTTTGTTCCCATCTTTTATTTATTTTTCCCTCATAAATGTCCGGTTGACGCAGATGTGTGAGGCGGTTTCCTGCTCGTGTGTGTGTGTGACAGTCAGACCGGGGGAGGCGAGGACCGGTGGAAGAGGTTTGTGCCCCGCCCCTCTCGGACACGTTGCCCAGGGAGAGGCTGCACGGGCTGGATGGGACTCCTGCCCTCCTGCGTGTTGCGCGCTGGTTTCACTCCATCATCAGTCCGCTCGGTCCCGTCTGCGCGTCCGCACACGGGTCCACTTCTGGTAAGTGACGGTCGGGTCTGCCGCTCGCACACACCCGCCTCTCTCCCGCTTCTCACTCACTCACCTGGATTATTATTTTTTTGTCAGTATTATGAGAGAGGATCGATCCGTGGAGGTGAGACTCTGCTGCGCAAAAAAAAAGACGGATTTTGGAGGTGATGTTTGCGGCTTCTGCACCGCGCTGAACATGCAGGTCTGGTTCATTTCTGTGGTTGTTAAAAAGAAATCCTCTGCTGCTCAACTTCCTGCATTATTTTTTATTGCATAATTACACTGTGATGGTGCATTTCAGCAGTTGAAAGCTGTGTGTGTGTGTTTCTGGTTTTAATGGGAGTTGAGAAGATTATGCATGAAGCCACAGATCTTGTCGTTGCATCAGCAGTGAGTCTGCATGTGAACTGACAGGCGAAGGGAAACAGGTCCATGTGTTTGGATGTTTTTTCTTACATAATGTTGGACGACCTGCCCATTTGGAAGAGGCAGAGGAAGGTTATTTAATCTACTGGCCTGTATATTCAGTCATTTCAGGAAGCTGTGCAGTAATGTCCGTGAGTGCAGAATTCAGACTCACATGCGGGATGTTTAGGCTTAAATCCAGAGCTGAAGGCAGGAATTTAGAAATACTGAGGTCATGGGTCAACATTTTTACAGTGGAGCCACTTTTTGGACAAATGAAAGTCCGTAAAGTTTTCTGTTAATTCCAGTTTTTTTTTTCACATTTAATCATTAATTTAACTGGATTATATTTGACGGTCTAAATTAGAGCTGAAACGATCAGTCAAAATTAATCTGCAAGTCGTTTATTTAAGAAGAAATGCCAATATTTAACTGGTAACAGCCACTCAAATGTGAATATTTGCTTGTTTTCTTCATCGTCTGTGAGTCTAGTTGTCTTTAATATTTTGGGGATTTGGATGTTTAGTGTTCAGTTTAGGCTCTGGTGAACTGTGATGAACATTTTTCACTATTTTCTCGCATTAAAGAGACCAAATGATTAAATAATCAATCAAGGATATAACTGTCAGGTTAAAGGAGAATGAAAATAATCATGCAGCTAAATGAAAGTCTGGATGTCTCCTCACAACCAGGAAGATACTGTAGTTCTGGTGGAGACATGTAGAATCTCTTAATTTCATTTTATTTATTTATAGCCTACTTTTAGTTAACTTAGGCTCTGCATTAGACTACATTTGAATTTTGCGATCATCTCTCAGCTGTTAAAGCTTGAGTTTAGTCTTTGTTTTGTCTTTTTCTAACAATTCTGTGCTCCAGTTCCCAGAGCCGAGGACTGAAATCCTTTTTATATTCAGACCCAGATGTTCAACTGTCTGAAATGTTTACCGTGATGTAGGTTGAGTCTTTGTTCTAAAAGTGACAACAGGTTCTTAATGCAGGTTGTTCAACCTCTTTAACTATTGATCTCTGTCTTAAATTTCCCTGTGAGCTCCTGAAGCTCTGTTACCCTTCTGACCCATCGGTGCGTCAGTCATTACAATCTCACGCTGTGCTGCCAAACAGTGTTTAAACCCACAAAACCTCATCTTTCCAAAGTCTCCAAAGACACTAAATATGGCAGAATTTTTTTGGGAGATGTGTGTGAAATGTTAGAGCCATAAAAAACAGTCTTGGATTTAAATATTTCACTTGGTGTAAACATCTTAACTTGTAGATTAAATGAAGAGTTGGAACGAGCTGATACACAATATACATACAGTTTATGATACTGTCAAACAGTGCGGAATAAGATGATTTTTCAACTGTAATGCTACTTAATGGGAGAAACACTGGATTTCAAGGGGTTAAAAAGATCAGTTAGGGGTTAGGGTTATGGTTAGGGTTATGGTTAGGGTGGGTTAGGGTTAGGGTGGGTTAGGGTGGGTTAGGGTTAATAACAGTTTTCCATACTGTATATAGTTAAAGTTTTGGTATCGACAACACTCTGTGAGGGATAGAATGATACATTTCTGGACTTATTTCCATCATTGTCCTGCTGTTTTCACAAACTATCAACCACTTAAAGTGTCTGACATGAAGAAATATCACTAAATAAACACTGAAAGGTAGATAATTGAATCTCAAGAAGAAACAATCAATGATGTTTGATGATGATGTTTTAGTTCTTCATTGTTGAGATGATTACAATCAGATATAATCAGGTTCTTGGAGCATCTTTTGTTTTGTTTGGTGCATATAAAGACCACATCCTTGTTTTTAAAAGTCCTCATCCTGGTTCTGATGAACCTGGATACCAGCTACTCTGGACTCTGATAGAAACCAGAATACTGTGGCATGTAAACACCTCATCCAGGTTTCTGATTGTTCTCTCGTTACTTCTTGACATTGTTATGATGTAGAGATGCGACCATCGCTGGACGACATCACGATATTTTTGACCAAATACTTTGATATCGATGTTGCGACAGTATTGTTGGGATGATTAACGGTGCTTTCACAAAATATTTACACAATGAGATTTTTGATAAATAATCAGTAGTAATGTGGATATAATGACTAAGAAAAAGCACCGAACGCTCCCGTCTGAGAAGCTGGAACCAGTTTGATACTTTGACTTAAAAAATATCTCACATGATTATCAGATTCATGAAAACAGTAAAGGGGCGGCTGTGGCTCAGGAGGTAGAGCAGGTCACTGTTGTTTAACACTTTATAGACAAAATAACTAATCATTTGATCAAAAAAAATAATCCAGATTAATTGATAATGAAAAGAATTTTTAGAAAATAGTTTACATTCACACTTTGAAACATCATCTGAACATTTCTGCTGTGTGTTTGGTGTTTTTGGCGGCAGGTCCGTGATGCTCTCTGCTGGCTGATAATCTAGCTTCACCATGTCGACCTCAGACTCGGATTACTCCATTGACTGGCTCGCCAGCGACGAGGACGATTACGACGGTCCAGAGAGATTAACCCCTCAGCACGCAGATGCTCCGCCGGTACCCTCGTCGTCGTCATCATCAACAACCACGTCGTTAAGAGAATCTCCTTCGAGCTGTTTCCGCTCCGGAGCGACCCAGAGGAGGAGGAGTGACTGTAAAGACGGAGGCCGCTGCGGGGACGACGCCGACTCTCCGGCCCCTCTGGAGACCCCGGCGGTCAGTCCAGTTCAGGGATTTACCTCCGTTTGTAAGCAGCAGACGCTTTCTGTGGAGTCAAAGCATCACGCGGTCAGGAAGAGAGCACACAGCGCTGCTCTAGACGAACTCTGTGAAAAGCCTCAACCAGACACTGAAAACGAACTGTTCTCGCACAAGGTGAGAGGTTTTTAAATGATAACACGCAGACACTATCAGAGCTTTCAGGGAGGATTAATGTCTGTCACACTGAAATCTGCTCCTTGAAGCACATTTTTGCCTTGTATTTCTTCTGGTGGTGTAACCTCGTTCCTGTAGAAGACTGAACAACATTTAAACAACTGAACTTCAGATATCTGCCATGTAGGTTAGTTGCAGAAAATGTAGTGATGTAGAGTAAAGCTTTGAAGTCAATCTCAGGATCAGAGAGTGAGATCTTTCTAGAGCTGCTATTTAACATCAGTGTTCTCCTACAGCACACTATGTGGCCAGAAGTATGTGGACAACTGAACTATGGCTGCAACTAACAAAGATTTTCACCAGCGATTAATGTGTTGATTAGTTTCTCAATTAATCGATTGGTTGTTTTGGCTAAAAAATGTCAGAAAATGAACCCAGAGTTCAGTTTACTGTCACAGAGACCTAAAGAAACCAGAAAATGTTCACATCTGAGAATCTGGAATCAAAGAATGTGACTCCAAATGATTAATCAGTTATCAAAATAGTTGGTAATTAAATTAATAGTTGACAACCAATTGATTCATTGAATAAATCATTGCGGCTCTAAACTGAACATGTGATTGATGAGTATTAATCTGCTGCTGTATCAGCCTCCTCCTCCTCCTCTCAGCAGAGATTTTCCACCAGATGTTAGAACCTGCTGATTCAAACGTAGCATTAGTTTGATCCAGTGGAAGAATTTCTTCAACAAGTTAAGGTAGAAGTTATGATTTACTCCTCTCCTGAGCAGGTGTAAGTGATTTTTTTTGGATGGAGGAACAATATTTTGATCAAATTAAAGTATATTATAGTAAAAGTACAGACGGTTCAACTGAACAAAGAAGGGAGGTTAGTGGGAAACCAGCTTGTTATAATGTCAAACTGTGTACTAACTTTACACTCTGTGGAGTTTTCTCATAAACAAACAAAAGTTATTTTTACATCCAGCGTTACTCATCAAAACACTCCGTGTGCATCCGGGAGGTCCTGGAACAAAACTGTTGAGTGAATTTCCTTCCTTATAAAGCATTTGAAAAGCCAACTTAAAAAAAAAAAAAAAAAAAAGTATTTTAAATCCTGTATTGTTTACAACCGTGTTTACTTGCAGTCTTCTTGTTTTCCGCCTTTGTTGGCGCATTTCTGCATTTCTTGGCTCAGTGCAGCCACCTGCGGATCACTGGAACAGTGTGAAACATTTGGCAGGGCTGTGAACTGTGTCTCCTGCATGCATGAGTGTCCTTGTACATGTGCAGAAGACAAACAAAAAGGGAGATGCACTCATAGAAAAACTGCTCCGTTGGGCTATTAGAGCTCATAAACTCCACAGGGAACCTTTCATATTAAAAGCAAAATATGATTGAAAGCTGTAGCAAAAAGATTTACCTCAGCTGGAGCTGATGGTGTCCTTCGATTAATCTGCTGGTTATTTATTTGAGTAATCAATTTAACGTTTTGTCTATAAAATGTCAGGAAATAATAAAAAATTCCTGTTAGAGTTTCTTAGAGCTCAAAGTGACGTCTTCAAATGTCTTGTTTTGTCTGATTTGTTCGATACGACACCAAAAAGCTTCATATTCTCACATTTGAAAAGCTGCAACCAACAAATATTCTGCATTTTTCCTCTTAAAAAATGACTAAAATGATTATTTGATTATTGAAATAGTTGCTGATTAATTTTTTGTCAACTGACTAATCAATTAGAAGCTCTAATCAATTAGAAGCTCTAACCAAAAGTACACAAAAATTGGTGAACATGTACTCATACTTTTGGCCATATAATGTATCTAACAGTACAGAGAAAAACTCTTTGTAGAAGAAGCACAGAAAGCAGGAAATAGACCAGAATGCAATGCAGCGACAAGATCGTTCACACTTTGAGTAAATGGGCACAACTTTAGCTTCTTCTAGATTCTGAAAACTCTTCTGTACTTTAAGAAATCAATAACTGATGTACAGCAGAAGTTCACAGAAGTGGGAGAAACCTGAAAGTACAAACTCTAAATGACAAAGTAGCTTCAGGGAGGCATCGAACATCAGCCTGCCGGTATCAAACAGTGTAAGAGGATCTGATGGTGCCAGTTTTCAGGGTAGTCTGGTGTCACCGGGTCTCACGTTATCCGTCTGAGTGTCACAGTGACGCCGAGGGAAGAAGGCGGCAGCGCGACAGCTCGGCGAGACACGTGTGAAGTCGTCGATTGCTATCAGTTTCTCCATTAGCTTCTGTCAGCTGTTTAATGGCGACTCTCTTATTGAAGCGCCCGCGGACATTTACCTTCAGTGGTAACACGAGACTAATGGCATCAAATGGGAGCGGGTGTAAATGGGTGATCAGTCACTCAGCTGTAAATCAATACGTCCTTGACAAAATGAGAAATTTAAGGTATTCAGAAAGCTGTGAATCAAACTGTTGACACACTCAGACACACGCTGTTCATTACATTTACTGACTTATGTAATCCTGTATGCAGTTTTAGGAACGCCATAAGCAACGCTCTGCTGTGGATAGATACCCTTAAGTGGCTATTAGGAAGCACTTTAGGTGGTGCAGAGCTGATAGCATGAATGTTAACCTCATTATCTGTTCCACACAGTGCATGGAGCTGCAGTGCTACGTCCAGCCTCTGTCGTCCATCCTGCGCGGCCTGAGATCAGGCAGGTACTCCGAACGTAAGTGTCTAATCCCGGATCTCATAATCCCCCCCCCCCCCTCCCTCCTGTAAGGTTGCCGCTCTGCTCTGCAGCTCAGCGGCAGGTTTGTTAATGGACACATTTTGTTCAGATCAAACTGCTAAAGATAAACACATCATGCTGACACAAAGTGGGATGATTATTTCACTGGATGTTCTCCTGAATCAGACTCGCTCAGACTAACACTGAATGTTTTCTAGCAGCCTGGTGTTTGTTGGTTGGTCAGTTAGTCCAATGTTTTGGTCCAGATGATGAATTTTGTCTTAAAAGTTTGTCTTAAAACACTTCTTGTCCTTTTTTGCAAAAGTGTTTATTTGAAGCTAAAATGAGGCTTCAGCTGTCCGGATGAGTCTAATCAAGCAGATATATTTCAAAGTTTGTCTTTTTTGTGCCAAATTCCCTCTTTTTGTTTCTGTTCTTCCACTGCAGCTGAACAGGGAAACACTGTTGAGACACAAACAGGAATTCTTTACTAAAAAGACTGTAAATGTAGAAGATATCCGCTTTATCTACCTTCATATTAGCTTCAGATTGGATTGGATTTTCTCCTCCATTGTAAGTACATTATGAAGGGATCTTCTAATGGTCAGTATGAACAGCGGTTGTAGCTCAGGAGGTAGAGCGGGTTCAATCCTCGGCTCCTCCGGTCCACATGTCGAAGGGTCCTTGGGCAAGAAACTGAACCCCAAATTGCTCCCGATGGCTGCGCCAGCACAGCATATCTCACCGCCATCAGCGAATGGATGAATGTGGCTCGTAATGTAAAAATGCTTTGAGTGGTCGGAAGACTAGAAAGGCTGCAGTCCACTTACCGTCTACAGACACGAGAGTGATATCGATCTTAGAGAAGACTTAGAGTCCAAAACTGTGAACATGTGCACATTCATTTCTTCTAAATGTAAAAGTTTAAAATGCTTCAATGATGAAACCGAGACAGTCAGTGTGGGTCAGGCCATAACGGGCTTTTATTAAAACCAATTAAAAATCTATAAAACAATCAAATCAAAGCTAGAGAAGGGAGCTGATAGACAGTCGTACTGCGGCCTGACGTCCACTAAACCACAGCGAGAGGGTCTGGGAGTTTACTATCTGCAAAAAAACCCCCCAAAAAACACCACAAACAGAAGAAACACCAACTAAATAATGTGCCAACACACACCCCAAACTATCACAGGTGAGTGAACTCCCAACTAGTCCTGTGACTGGACCACCAACCACAGTACTAGAAGGAAACAGAAAACAGAGTTAAAAACTGACTCTAAAAGCAATAAATAAATAAGAACACTAATTAAAAACTAAACTTAAACCTTAAAATAAACGGTAGCCAGTACCGCCTGTAAAAAAAACACAAAAACAGCACTATTAAGACTGGCCCAAAGTTAACATGATTGAAATAGATTCTACAAATATAAAATGTTCTTACTTTGAGTCGTTTGGGTATTTAAAAGACGACCTTTCTCCTTTTTCCTTCAGCAAACATAAAATCATCTTATCATGACCCATTAAAACATTAAAAATACAGATACCTCAGGCTGCATTTGCACCCCTACATTACCCAACCATTAAAAATGTAGCAGGTGATAAAATAATCTAAAAACATATAATAAAAGCTGTTTCCTGGGCAGCAGCAGCAACCTCACACCTGTCCTCACTGACCTCATCACCCGCCCCTTCTCAGGGACTGTTTCCTGTAAACTTCCATAAAATGTCAATTCAGGTACAACATCAAATACTATAAAACTTGTTTGGCAGTAACAGTATCAGCGTTGGTAGAATCTGCCGTGGGGTCAAACTCTCTTACAGTATCTTCTCCACTGCCAACTTCTCAACAACAAAGAAACACAGTCCTGTTTTCTTAACTTGGCCGTCCAACATTTTCATAGTTTGTCTAACAGAGTTTCAAAAGCTTTTTCATAGCTTTCAGAAACCAGCATCGATGAGTCATCGACAACATGTGAGACCGTGCCAAGTATCGCTAAATGTAGCTCGTCAGAACACTGAGTTCAGCCGCAGCCTGAATGAGCTCTGGTTTTGTGTCCAGTGACTTTTACAAAAGACACATGAAGAAGAGATCAGATCAGAACAGACTGAACTAGATCTGATCTTTTTAAGGTATTTTCAGACCTGTTGTAGTTGTTTTTCGCTCTGGTCTGAATCTGTTTTTTCCTCTCGGTTCTGTTTCTTTTTCACACAGAAAACAAATAAAGCGAAAAAATGTCACCTCACAGTGAGTTTCGTGTTTAAGCTTGTCTCTTTATTCCTGCATCGCTCCCCGAGGAGTCTGCACATGTTCGTCTTGGCTGAAGATGTTAAATACTCTATATTTATGTCATAATTATAAAATATCTAATTATATACAGCATTCATCTCTACATGATTAAAGAGTTATGAACATTCTGTGCTGCCAGTGACATTGATATATTCCTTTTGATTCATTTTCTTTTCTCAATTAAGGTGTTCATTTAGAAATAATTAAAACTGAACGTCCACAGTAAAAGACTCAGGGAGGCACAGCACACACTGGCAACTACAGTAGCGGAAGAAAAGGGAAAAAAGGATCAAAGGCCTCACGAGTCATTTAACATCCGTTTTAAACTAAGACCGCTTCAGAGATGAAAGACCGGATCAAAGACGCTCGGTTGTGCACACAGTTTAGGTGAGATATGGACTTAAGAACGGCTGTTTGCTTTTCCTTCCTGCACGCAAACATCACTCTGCCAAATATTAGAGGGATTCAGTCATAAGTAGAGTTTGGGCATCGCTACTTTTTTTTTTGTTGAGAGTATATGATTCACTCACCACAATACCTATAACAATGTGTTCCTCTAAAGGCTTCATCATAAGATATTTTCTCAGTTAAATAATCACTCAAAATGTACCAAACACCACACGGTCATCATTTTATACATATCTTTAATATTACATCAAACCACTGGAGTGAACTCATAGAAAACCATACTTGAGTTCTCTTATTAAATTCTTAATTTAGCGCAATTGTGAAAATTAGAATATTTTTATGTTTGTGACTTTTTAAAGCAACACCTGTAGGTCCAAAAATTAGCGTGCTAACATGTTGAACTAAGATAGTGAACATAAACATTACACCTGCTTAACATCAGCATGTTAGCATTGTCATTGTGAGCATTAGCATGCTAACGTTAGCAGTTAGCTCACAGCCTCACAGAGCCGCCAGCATGTCTGAATACTCTTAGTCTCAAACACTAACGCTAACAGTTAGCATGCTAATGCTCACAACGACAATGCTAACATGCTGATGTTAAGCAGGTGTAATGTTTATGTTCACTGTCTTAGTTCAACATGTTAGCACGCTAATATTTGCTAATTACCACAAAACACAAAGTACAGCGGAGGCTGATGGGAACGTCATTAGTTCAAGATATTTTAGTTTCGTAGTTGAAGGTATTTCATAAACCAAAGTATCTTCATCCAGATGATGGTGCTAGATGAAAATTCAGTTATTAAAATTCATCCTGAGGGGATGAATGATTGTGTGTACTAATGTCATGACAATCTAACAGTTGTTGAGGCATTTCACTAAAAAACACAAATATTAACCTCATGGTGGCGCTAGAGGAAAAGTCAAAGGATCATCAGACTCATTAGGATTCATCCTCTGAGGAACATGAACGTCTGTACAAAATTTCATGGAAATCATCCAATAGTTAAAATATTTTAGTCTGGACCAAAGTGGTGTACTGACCAACTGACAGCTAACACGGCTAAAAATGACTTTTAAATGATTATCAAAACAGTTGCTGATTAGTTTTCTGTCGACCAATCAGCTAGCAGATTCATCGACTAATTGTTGAAAACATATTTTCTCACTCAGCTTGTTCTTATGAGCAGTGATATCCAACATGAACATTTTCTGCTAAAGTTTTGATTTTTGGGGGGATTTCTGAGCTTTTCTCACTGGTTTGAAGTGGGCGGGGCTCAGTACCTTTGCACCAATCAGAGTTTAGCAACATTTGAATCAACTTTTGAGATGTGGTTGAAAGCTTCAGAAAAAGATAGATCCCCCTAAATCTTACACACTGGTCCTTTAAAAGCTTAAGTCAGTGTGCAGAGCCAGTGCACATACATACAGGAGCCTTCCTGAGTGATTAAGAGAAGTATCTGTTGACTGTAAGCGTAAATTGTTTTTCTAATGATGCTGCTGTTGTGTTTTAAGGGAATCAAGCTGCTGCGGTTTGTGGTTTTAGCGTAGTCGAGGCTTTAAAGAATAAAGCTGATGAGCATGACGACACAGCAGAGGTCATAATTGGTACCGTGCTCAGACACAGAGCCACGTGCCTCCTCTCCTCATGCTCAGTGCAGATTTCTCTTTTTTTTTCCTCCTGCAGGTCTCAGCAGTTTCCAGGAGAGCGTCGCGATGGACCGTATCCAGAGAATAATGGGGGTCCTTCAGAATCCAAACATGGGGTAAATACCTTTTTAGAAATACTGCAGTAGTACGTACTCTGCAGTAGAAACAACAGCATGCTAGAAAATCCTCCAGGTTTGCTTTCTTCCTTTTTGTGTGTCTGATCTTTTTTATCCCGAGCAGCCGGATCACATAGTTTAGAGAAATAGTGTCCACATGTCAGATAAAAGCAGTTCGGACCACTGGAGGGCTGATTGAACACAGTCAGGAATGTTTGTAAGATAAAATACTTTTAAGGTGGATGAGAAAAAAAATCTGTTGGTTTTGTTCAGCGGCCACACTTCACTGCATCTGATTGATTATATGCTTACGAAGCTGCTTTTCTTAAACATTTATAGTTGTAAATACAAAATACCTTTAACACATTGCACCTAAGGGACACAGTATGTGTCAAAATTTATGCCCCTTAATCTCAAAACGATTCCCGTTGAACCATAAACACGCTGTAAAAAATCAGACAAACCTGCCCTTTACAAAAACGCCAGTTTCTTAGTGATCTATTACGGATAAGTATCAGTAAATCCGCTTTAAAATCATGGAAAGAACTTAGAACTTGGTTCATAATCATTAAATTTATGACATTTTCTTCAGTAAAAGCCTAGTCGATCTTTTTTTACAAGCAAATGCAGCTTGTAACTCTGGAGCTGATTAACAATCATGTAAACAAACGAAAGCAAAATATTCAGCAAAACAGTCAGAATCAGTGAAAACAGCTTCTGTATGTTGTTTTTTTGGCTATATTCATACATTTTTTTGTCATTATGAAGAACTCAGGAACACATCTGTCGATAAAAAAGGCTCTTTGAGCAACATCAGCTTTGGAGTTTTATCTGGTCTGAGCCAATAAACAATATTTATCACATTAATTGGCTAAACTTCCGAACCGTTCCCCGTTATTTCCTGTTTTACAGTCTTTAAAGTCTCTCTTTTCAAATCTGTCTTAATATAAAAAAATGTGTTATTTATCTTACAAAACATAAAAATCAACAAAAAACAAAATTCCTTCATGTTTCCCTGTTGAGCGGCAGTACATTTGTACTAAAAAGGCTTCAACTGTGGAAGATATCTACTGAATTTGACTAACTTAGTGGCTGAAGCTTCATTTAAGCTTCAGATAAACTAACATTCCTAAACAACAGGAGGGAGAAAGTGATCTTTTATGGTCAGTTTGAACAGGAGGATCATTACAGCGAGCTAAACCTGTTTCAATGTTCATTTGGACGCCTGACTGTTGATTTTAAGACAGACTTGGAAAAAGTGTGAACTCGTCCTTCGAGTCCCAACCTGCTCTGTTTGATGATGAGATGCGAGTAGGTTAACAGGACTGGATCTACTGGTAGCAAAAAGATTCAGTCATCTGAGGTTCTATTTGAAAAAAATATACAGTTAAGCACAAAGTCAAGAGGTTGCAACAAGCTAGTGAAGCTGTAAACAGAACTGTGTTCCCGCACATGCTCAGTAGCGTCGGCCTCACACACAACTACTCTCCAGAGACTGAAAACATGTTCGCTGTTATTAGTCTTTGGAGCCGTTTCTAAACAAACATGTCACCCACGTTTTTAATAGTCTTTGGACGATAACGGAGGTCAACAACACAGAGGATACATACACAATACTTGTTAGTAGATCAGTTCAGTGTTGGTTTGGATCCAAACATGATATTTGTTGACGATAAGAAAAATATAGAAAATCGCAGCCTTATCTTTTTAAGTATTTGGTACCAACTTTCTGTACTTCAGTTTTTTTTTTTCAGTGAGTCTACAAAAGCATCAAAAGGATCGTATATCTCCACCACTTCGGAAAATAAAATAAAACATTAATCTCAAAAGCCTGCAGACCCAAAAATGACTTTTAAGCTTTAACTGTAACAAAAAGGCCATTTTTGTTTTTATTTCAACATGAATAACTGTTAAACATTCATGTATTAAATGTTGTTGAAAGGACCCATTTCACACGTCATATATTCTTCCTGGACTTTCTACGACCTTCAGTAACGTCACAGACATGAAATACGACTCTTGAGTGACTTCAAACAGGTCGAACACAGTTGTTAAGAAGCTGTTTCCAGCCGTTTCAGTCATCTTGTGTTAGTCTTTGATGCCAAATGGGTGGAGTTTGTCTCTCCAGAAAAGTACAATGAACGTCGTGAAGTTTGTTTGACAATCACAGGAAAACATATGAAGGTCATTTAAGACACTTTCCTGTGATTTACAGCGTCTGTGACTCTATCAGCACTGAACAGACGCGGTAAACTGCAGCCACGTGCAGATTAAAACAAATGGGGAAAAACGTTTGGGAAGAGTAAAAGACATCTGACGTCATTAAATTTAATCTTCTGTGACGGCCTGAAGGATTCTGGTGAAACCACAGGATTTTATATATTTTCCCCTGAAGAACATTTTGCAGTTGACCTCCCAAACTCTTCAATTTTACTATTAAATTTCTTTTGTTTTTTTACATTTTGGAAATAAAATGTGTTTCTGAGTCTGACTGACGCTGGATTGATACCAAAATCGATGTCGATACTTAAAATAATAAAAAACTCATGCACAATGATGTATTGACCAATACATTTTTCTACATAAATTTTTTTTTTTTACACAAACAAATGTGATAAAGATATCTGAGTAAAAAGTATTTACACTTGAAAGACAAACTTCAATATCAAAAACGATAATAAAAGAAAATAGAACTGTTTAAGTATAATAAACGTACATTAATTGCAGTAGAAAAGTGTAAATAAAGACAAACACACAATAAACTCAAATAAATTTGAGTGTGAAACTTTATTCTTGTCTTTGGAAATTCCAGTTTGGCAAAAATAATCTTAACTCATTGTCTACTTAATAGCTTTTTCTGGATCTTTCAACAGTATGTCAACTGTTGGATGGCACAAAATTTCCTTCAACAATTCAAAAACAGAAGTCATACTGTTCAGTCCCCCTAATCTAAATAACCCCATCAGTCTCGGTCCCCTGTACACCTACATCAAGCCCACAGCCAGAAATCTCGGAGTACAGTTCGATTCAGGTCTGAGTTTCAAACCACACATTAAACGCACAATATGTAATTTCAGCCGCTAGGGGTCTCAATCAAAACAATAACAAGAGACGGAGTGTGATGACGGTGTGAAGTAGCAAGGGATCATGGGAGTTGTTGTCTTCCCAGCTTCACTGGGATAGGATTACTCCAGTGTTAATCATTCGGGATGTTTTTACCCGCAGAGGTCTCCTCCTCTCCAGAACAAACAGACCCGGTGATTACAGGTAAAAACACTGAATAAAGCTGTTTCACTTAAAAAAATCAGTGTTTCTCCAACGATGTACGGCGACCACCGGACGTCCGGTACGGGCTGTTAGCCGAGCTGCTGCTAACACTTGTTTGGTTTATTTCTCTGATAACTTTAGATCCAGACGTTCGGTCGGTTTCTACCGGGAGCCGAATTATCCGCAGAGGTCTCCTCCTCTCCAGAAACAAATGTACACGCAGATTAAAATCGTTAAAATACTAATTAAAGCTGTTTCACCTAAAAAAAATCAATATTTCTCCGACGATGTTTGGTGACCATCGGACTTCCTGGAGGGGCTGTTAGCCGAGCTGCTGCTAACGTTTGTCCAGTTTATTTCTCTGATAACTTAAGATTCAGACGTCGAATGACTAAAATCTTCTTCTGGCTAAAAGATATAGTTAAAAATGGCTTAAATGTATCATGAAAATGTGGCTTAAAACTGAGTAAAAGTCCATTTATAACAGTTTGTGTGGAACAACCACAACGCCGATGTATTATCTTGTATGTGTGTAAGTTACTCTTTGGTAGACGCCATTGTAGCGGACAAACACAGCGCCGCCGTCTGCATCTTGTGCGTGTTTACTCTTTGGTAGAGGAGGTATGACGCCATTGACATGCGACCAAATGAAACGGTCCGTTACTTTGATTAAATTACAGATTTCTTTGGGTTTGAAAATTGTTGGAAACATTTGGGATAATGTAAGTACACAACTCAACAACATATATAACATAGGTCTAGTTGTTTTTAGACATTTTACTGTGGAATAATTACATATTATACCTTTAACAAAGTTGTCCAGTCCTGCTTCCTCCAAATCGGAACCATTTCCAGAATTAAGCCAATGCTCCACCAGTCCGACCTTGAAAAAAATCATCCACACTTTCATTTTCTCTAGACTAGGTTACTGCAACTTCCTCCTTTCCGGTATAACACAAAAATCCCTGTTCCGCCTCCAACTAGTTCAGAAAGCAGCAACTCGGCTTCTTACTGGTTTTAACAGACAACATCACATCAGCCTGATTCTGGCTTCTCTCCATTGGCTCCCTGTTCGTTTTAGAATTGATTTTTAAGATTTTACAGATCACTTTTAAAGCACATCTGGGTCTGAAGCTCCAAGCTACATAACAGACATGCTGACCCCGTACGAGCCAGCCCGCAGCCTTAGATCCTCAGGTGGACCCTTCTGGCTGTTCCAAAGTCGAGGCTTAAATCTAAAGGTGACCGTGCTTTTGTCCATCAGGACCCCTCGACTTTGGAACAACCTGCCTGAGGAGATGAGGCTCGCAGAATCAGTGACTTCTTTTAAATCCCTTCCTAAAACCCATTTTTACAGTCTTGCTTTTATGTAATGTTGTCTTTCGATCATCTTTCTTTTAAACTTTTTATCATCTCTTTGTCTTTCTTTGCCTTTGGCCGCCATCTTTTTAAGGTCAGATCTGTTATTGTCTTCTGTTTCATGTCTTTGCTTTGCATTTGTCTGTCAAACCACTTTGTTTTTAAAAGGTGCTATATAAATAAGGTTATTATTATTATTATTGTTGTTGTTATTATCTCCTGGTCTTCATCAGTGGTATGTCAGTTTAGTTGCATCATGAGACCTAAGTATGAAACCTGAGTCATGTTTTCATCTCCGGCCACTGATGAAAACCATAAGATGCAGTTGAAAGCCCCAGAAAAAAGCTAGTAAGTAGAAAGTGAACCTTGAGTCAAGATTATTTTGTCAAACCTTATTAAATTTGAATAACAAATATACACAAGTAAACCTTCTCCTTTAAGAAGTTAAGGTCACAATGCAATCTAACTATAAAAGGTAAAAAATAAAAAAAAACAGTGACTGGAAATTCCATGCAGCCGTTTTTTACCTCTTTGTATCCTGATAATATATTTTTAGGCTCAATTATTCCATTATCAGAATCTGTTTTGACCATTAATCAGTCTAACTGCACAAAACGTCCAAAAAAATCACTGCAGAGAAGAATCATTTCAAACACTTCAGCACAAGATGATCCCGAAACTCCACCAACACACTCACGTAGGACTCCAAGTTTCTGTTCCTCTGAAACGAAACATTCGTTAGTCGCAGATTTGATGTGAAACGTTTTGTTCCTGGAAACTGAACTTTTTATAGAGTCACAGCTGAAAAACGATCTGGATGACGCACACTTTTGTAACATAAGGGATGGTTCTTTTGGGGCCAAAGCTGATCTGTCCGCCACATGACAAAGATTCATTCATTCATTCATTCGGTTTGTAAATTATATCCCGCTGACAGACAAACTAACAGGTGAGAGTCATGATCTTTGTGGGAGAAATGAAACATCCCTCCTGGAAACACAAACACGTTGTAAAGTAGGAACATTTATGTGCAAATCTGATCCAAAAACATACATAAATCTGCATTAACGGATATTTTTTTGTCCAGCAGAAACAAGTTATGAACACAACACTGACATTTCATGACCTTTTAAGTTGATATGTTAGCAAACAGTTGCTTATTTCCACATCCAGCAGTTACGGAGCAACATTATCATTCATTTGGAGTCCAATATTCACTCTCTTTTAGCTCTGTTTTTGCTCTCTACCAACTCCTGAGGGAAATATCTGTCTCGTTAGCTGCTAAATGCTCCACTATGTTCACCAGCTAGCCTACAGCTAACTGCGTCTGTTTGCTGTTTGGTGCTGAGCAGGTAGTGTACATTTGCTTGACACAATGAATAAAAGACAATAAAAAAAATCAGGTCAACAGGTTTCCTTTGCTGGCCAAGAATCTGACCCACTTTCTTAAACAAAAACAGAGCACATTCTGTACATTTTTTTTTGTTGCTTTCCGTTTGACACATAAACCTGACATGTGGGCTGTGAAATGAACGTCTATGTTAAACACATCTGAGGCTGGACCACACATGGAGCTCTGCAGCGTAGGTGGCATTAAAATGTGTCTCAATAACATCAGATTTAACACGCATAGGTCCTCCAGTGTTTGGGGGGGGGGGGAAGTATTCGACTCATCCGCCGTCAGAACACATGCAGTGTTTTTATAGGCTCCATTGTTTCCCATTTGGCAGAATGAGTTGCTGAAGTAAGTCAGGAAAATATGGCAACAAATCCAGTCATGTTGGCAGTCAGAGGCCGAGAAGAAAAGAAAAAAAGATATTTACAGCAATAAAGTCAAAGCTGCTTGTGAATACTGAGATATATATTACCTGCTGGGATTCATTCATTTGTTGCTTTCAGAGTGAATACATGGAAAATATCTTTAGTTTGTGTTCTAATGAGTTTAATGTGAAATTTTAAAATTTGTAGCAACAATACATCAAATGTTCTTCCTCTGTTAACATGTGATAGTAGTCTGAATATCTTTGGGTTTTGGACTGTTGGGCAATGTATTGTATTGTATTGATATCGTTATATCATAAGGCAGAAGTGTCTTCTCCTGGTTTTAAAGGCTGTTTTACAGTAAAATTTTGTAATTCTCTGAACTTACCAGACTGTCGTAGCTGTTCTATTATTTGCCCTTTACCTACTTAGTCTTTGTATCCACATTACTGATGATTATTTATCAAAAATCTCATTGTTTAAATATTTCGTGAAAGTACCAATAGTCATCCCTACAATACTGTTGCAACATCGATATTGAGGTATTTGGTAAAAAAGATATCGTAATATTTGATTTTGTCCATATACATTCAATTAATTGGTCGATATGCTCTCGTCTGACTAAATTCTCATTGGTGTTACTTTCATTAGGAGAAAAAATTAAGTCGATTGAGTTGAAGATTATGTACACTTTCAGTCGACCAAGATTTTCTTTGGTTGCCTACATCCCTAGATGTTTGCGTTGTCCACCTCATACTTCAGATCAGATTAGGGCTCAAACGTACAGATGTATCTGAGAAGTTGCCATTTTGAGTAAAGAACAATACTAGAAAAATAAGTTGTTGCTTCTGGTCGACACCATCTTCTCGGTTTGGACCTTCCTGCTACCTCGAGGAACGCTAGCTTACTATGAACACCCAGTGCTACACACTTGGGCTAATGCTAGCTGCTTTAGCTAAATTGTGCTAACAGAGCAGGTATCGTAACCAAGTAACATTGAACTTAGTGAAATATTGCGACAATAGTGTGACTCAGCAGGTGAGCCAACTGTCAATCACAGCTGTCAATCAACACCCAAACAGCAGACATCAAAGCTACTATAAGTCTTCAAATCTTATTAACGGACCAATAATGACCACGAACTCACTTATTAGAGGACCTGAATTTAGAGACTGAAACCATAATGACTCGTTGAAAACAAGTGTTTCTAGAGAGATGTCGGGTCAGTCGGCGGCACTTTAAGGTTCTTCAGCCTCAAGATGTTTTAGTTGTGACTTGCTTTGAAACCAGCGGAAAAAATTCTTAAAAATTCTGTAGCCTTGGTAGCTAAGGTTGTCCCCTCTTTTATTTCAGATCGGATTCAGACTTAAACATGTACGGATGTGTTTTTAGAAGTTTCCATTTTGAGTAAAGAAGGAGAAAAAGAAGTGAAATGCTACTATGATTGTCTGTTGATGTAGCCTCTGGAGTGGAGTTCATCAGGAGGGCGGCCCTTAAAGAGACAGGAGCTAAAACGGCCTCTTTCAGACAGAGGCTGAACTGAGGGGCTGCATAAAGGACCAGTATAAGATAAATAAGGAGTTTATTGAATTATAAATCAGGCAAAGATAATCCATTAGAGCCTCAGAATATAAATACAGACCTGGAAATGTGCAGAATATGTCCCCTTTTGATATATAAATACAGATTATAACCACTTTAAATATAATAAAGTCCAGCACAACAACTAAAATTAAGGACTCAGACATTTCATTACCACAACGTTGAATCACCATCTGTTTGACAGTATTACATGGTGTGTGGTGTGAAGTCATGTAGGGTGTGTGTGTGTGTGTGTGTGTGTGTGATGCTGTCCTGGCTGAAATAGTTGTTTTTTAAATCCAACTCATGGCTGTGAGCAGGTGGGCGGGGCCTCAGCGGGCCGCTCTAGGGCTTACTGCTCTATTTATAGCCTGTGAATGGAAGGAACGAGGGCCTTCCCCCGCTGCCACGTGTGGGCTGCAGCCTGCGTGCGTGCGTGTGTGTGTGTGTGTGTGTGTGTGTAAAGCAGCGCCGCAGCAGCAACTCGCCGCGGTCACATTTCTCATGTGGAACTGAACATGCCCTACTCGCCTTCCTCCGTACATGTCATGTGACCCTCGTATAGATAGCATCACACAGACGGCGAGGAATGCAGATATATAAAAAAAACACATACACACACACACACACACACACACACACACACACAGCACTCGCCCCCTCTCAGGCTTTTTATTTATTCAGTCTTTGTGCTATTTCATGATGTCCACCAATCAGATGAAGCCAGAGTGCTGAATGTGTTGGCAGAGGCTTTATAAGGCTTATGTAATGGCCATTGGCGAGACATCCCTAAGCCATCTGAGCTGCAGGGCGGCTCGTCTCCGACTCTCTGTAATCTGCAGCTGAAAACTCCTCTCCTGTTCAAATGTCAGATCCAGTCTGAAGTCTGAAGCAACACATGACTTCACCCCTCGTCTCCTGTCAGCAGCACGTCACTCTCTCTCATCACCTCGTTCTCTCTGTCTCCCGTCTCCTCTAGCGGACGCTTCCTCAGCATTATACTGAAAATAGAGGAGATGCTTCAGAGCTGGTTCCCCCATATCAAACCAAATCTGACCCAGAGAGACGACAGCACTCCGGCTAAGAAGCAAAAGGTAAATATATGTTGAAAAGTGACAGTAATAAAGATTAAAAATCCTGTTTATGGAGTAATGTGGCGCTGACGGTAAGGAGAGAGAGTCATGAATCAGATTATGTAACAGCATCCTGGAAGAGGACAGTGGAGGCATTAATGTATTTTTATTGGGCAGAGGAACTGGCAAAGATTTCCAACAGCAACAGTTTCACAAGAAGAGTTGGAGGTCAAATAAGGATGGGGGGGGGGGGGAAACCAGAGCGGCCTCGTGCTCGCACACAAGAATGTGTTGACTTCCCCCCCCCCCGATCGATAAATCCACGTTTGGAAACAACCGAACCAAATTTAACCGAGGATCTGGAAGGGATTCTCAGAATAGAAACCTCCCGAAAACCAAATAAATCATCGCTGTCACTCGGATACTTGAGTGAAATGTATTTATTGGCCCCGTAAGAACAAGCTCAGATCGCTGCTGTTCCCAGTTTCAGCTAAAAATGGCTAAAATCTCAGAACCCCAAACCCCCGACGTCCACACTCACAGACTTCGAGGCGTGTTCCCGTTAAGTCTGCGAGGGCTTAGGGCTGTCCCATCGTCAAATTGTAAAGTGCACGAGGGCTCTCTGGCAGACATTTTGAACCCTTTATGTACACCTTATGTAAGTCCGCATTGCTGTCACGGATGCACAAAGAGAACTGGATACAGTGTCGGAGGCCCTATGAAAGTCGCTCAGTGGTGCATGAAGCCAAAAAGCCACTTCCTGAACAGGGGACTATCTTCTCTGACTATATAAACCTCACAATGCCTCCGCTAAGTTTCTTTTATATCGCTGATATAGTACCTGCGTTGTGAAGATGGTGAACTAACGGCTGACAGTTAGTAGTTGACTCCAACGAAGATACACAGACAGCTCTGATGTCATACTATAAGTATTTTTTTTTTTATATATTTCAGAAGTTTAAGACGTCTCCTCTCAGTGTTTGTGCACCGGAGGCTTCAAGTTTCCACATCGCACTTGCGTGAGTCGCATACTGGACCACGATTGGCTCCAAACTAGTTGTGATGTCATAAACGATAGTCTTAAGTAAACGCCTTTCAACCCAGATTTGCGGCGAGCGCAAAGAAACTTTCCTCCTTCAGCAGATGAATGTGAAAAAGAGAGAAGAGGACAACATCCAAAACACATTTTTGAGTGGAGGAGGACTTTAAGTTATTGTTTGTCTTTTTTTTATTTTAAGCAAAATGCCAAAAAATTCTCTAGTAGCGGCTTCTCACATGTGAATATTTGCTAATTTGCCCAGTTTTCTATGGCAGTAGACAAAACATCTTTGTGTTTTTGACTGTCGGTCGGACAAAACAAGTCATCTGAATATGTTCTCTTGGGCTTCAGGGAACAATAGTCAGTATTTCTGTTTATTTTCTGACATTTTATACACGGAAATATCAACTGAATACTAAAGCAAATAATTGTCAGACCTATTGATAATGAAGATAATTGTTACAGTTCTCCTGTGATGGAATAATACGACCTGTTCCTCAGTTTTCTGTGTGCACTTTGATTAAAAACACAACTTTACAACAAAAACGCTCAATATAAACTAAAACTATTAAAGTCAAACTAGATTTTGACTCATATATTGCAAATTTCTAAACATTTGACTCAAATGATTTAAGTAAGCCTGAAGCTTTTGGCTAGTTTTTTGTTTTTGGATGCAGAAGCTGATGAAATCCTTCTTTTCTCCTCCAGCAGCATCATAGCAGCAGTGCCTCCCCTCCTCCATCCTCTCCGGTGTCGCTCTGCTCCTCAGACTCCGCAGCCTCCTCCACCCACCTCAAATGGTTTCACACTTCACCCATCTGCTCCCTGAAAACGCCTGAGTCAGCGCTCGGCCGCTCCGCTGCCGCCCCTGCCCCCACCACCACCACCGCCTCCTCCTCCTCCTCCTCCTCCTCCTCCTCCCCTCTGCCCTCGCGCTGCAGCCGGGAAGTGACCCAGGACAACGCCGTCTCCTCCAGCACCGACTCGCACACGCGCCGCCTCAGCGCCAACCCTCGTCTGAGCCGGGGGCCGCTGCCGTTCAAGATCAGCTCGCCGTGTCTGGAGAGACTGCTGCAGGCGAAGGAGAGCATCATCGCTCCCAGAACTGTGGGAGACGGCGGCTGGTTGTCTTAGCTGCCCGCGGAGCAGCGTGACTGTGTCAGCGGGTGATTTGGGGACAGATCCATGTGAGACAGGATCTCACCTCTCGCAGGCCCCCCACATGGCTTCCATACAGCCCGAAGATACTAAAAAGGCCTTAAAAAGCATGTTTCAAAGTCTTCTAAATCTTTTTTTTTTTTTTTAATCTACAGCTCACTTGGACTTCAGGTGGTCCAGGATGAGCAGGAAGAGTCCGAATGTGAGAGAAATAAAAACGGGGCAGTGGGTTCCAGTGTTTCGATGACAGCTGCTTGTGTCACGAAACACGGACCTCTAGGTTGAGTTTTCACTAGTTGTTTGAGTTGGATGGGTTTAATTTTCTAACAAATCCAAAGGTTAAAAAACAATGTTGGCAGGAGAGAAATACTCCCTCAACGAACGACTGACTTGACTGAACAAATAAGGCGGGAATCATGAGCTCTGGGTCTGACTTCCTCTGAAAACATGTACACGACTGTATTTATGGATCTAACTCTGAATGAATGCACATTACACTTGATAAGGAGACTTGTGGTTTTTTTTTCATACCTGAATACTTTTGACTGTTACCTTGTTTTTGATCTGCTTCAGTTTATAATGATTCCTCTACCTCATGCTGATACCACGTCACAGTTCGACGATCGCCGTCGAGTCAAACGCTGAATCCTAAACTCGTGAACTTTTACAAGAGCTGAGAAAAGTCACTTCTTGCTTTTTAAGGCTGAGTGAATCAATAACATGATTCAATCAATACTATGAATGTGGCAAATGCATCCAAAGTGAGTTTTTGACTAAAATGAGTCTAAAATCATTGATTTAACACGATACAAAGTAATATTTTATTATCGCTCAGCACTAAATAAACCAGTCAGTAACTTTTCTCAGCTCTCAGAAACACTTGATCCCTCAATACAAAGGGTCTCGTTTTTCATTCACTTTAAGTTTTCGTCTTTCACATCCTGCATGTGTGAGTTTCAGACTGGTTTAATTGGTAGGTTCACATTTTTTTCCCCCCAAGTCTGTCTTAAAACAATAATGACATCTGCTGTAGTTGTTCCTCGAGTTCATACTTGCTGCAAAAAAAAAAAAAAAAAAAAATCATGTTTTAAAGCAATTTTAATATTTTCTTATGAGGGAAAAGTTAATTCCAACGTTCAGCTGAAGTTGACGTGAAGCTTCAGAAGTCCAAGTTTGTCTTTTTAGTACAAAAATTCTACTTTTCCACATCGTAGCTCAGCAATGAAACATTTCATGGGAACATTTCAAGGAAACATGAGATTATTTTGCACTAAAAAAAAGACAAACTCTGGAACATAATCACTCGATTCACACACACTCACAACCTCACATCAGCTTCAGCTGAACTTCAGAATGTGTTTTTACTCAGAACGAGGACCATCGCTGACATAGATATTGCTTTAAAAAGCGATTTCTTTGCAGCAAGTACAGACAGGAGGAACACTAATGCTTTTTAAAAGTACAGACTTGAAAATATGTGAACGTACCTTTTTTTAAAGACTTCTTTAACAATAAATACTTGGTCACAGGTGGTGACGGTGCCTGTACACATTTTTAATTTTAACGCTGTTCAACTCCAGAGGAAATTCAGAAACCAGAAACATCTCCTGCCAAAATGTTAAGGTTCAGATTGAATTTTTAAAAAAAAATCTTGTTAAGTTAATCTTAGTAACTTGATGATTTATACATCGAGAGAGTTTTTTGGTCGCTTTTAATAATTCCTCCTCTTCATACTGGCTGTGAAATGATCCTTTACTAACGGCTACAAATCTTTCATTCAGCATGAAAACAGTTTCAGCTGAAAAGTGATCTGGTCTGAAATTTCTGATTCTGTCAGAATGTTTTTTTTGGTCGCCAAAGCTTCAAATCAGTCATCACAGCGAGATCCGTCAGCATCGTTTTTAGACCGACGACCAAAGATTTCACCACATTTCTCTCAACGATTGTCGACTGGGAATCTTCGTCCTGGCAGTCGTGTTGTTTGAATTTTATTGCTGGTGTGTGTTTTTATTTTTCTTCTTAGCAACAAACCTACATGTGACTACCAGGATGATTCACTTCATAGAAGCACAAAGAGAATTTCATTGTAAAAACACCGAACGGTTAGAAGATCCGTGTTTGATCTCCTGAAGCTTCTCTAGAAGACAAGTTTTGCAGATATTTTGTCACTTATTTCTTTACTTTGCGAGGCAGCAGGATTCACAAGATCACGAGAGAATCCATCTCGTCAGAACCACCGGTCGTTCTGTGAGGATTCTCGCATCTCTCACGTATTCCAGCTGCCTCGCAAACTAATACAGCGATAGACAGATGGTTCATCCAATCACCTGCCAAGTATTTTTTTTTTTTTTTTTTTTAAAAGTGCCTGCCCTTCTCCCAACAGGACGACTGACGGCTGCGTCATGTCTCTTATTTCTAGCAGCAGAACAGAAATTAAGATCATCTTCAGGCTGGTATGAAGAGGAGGAATTATTGCAGCAGCTATAAACTCTTTAAACAAAAGTATTGTTTTGAGATAGATGTGAGAAAATCCAAATCCATTGTTTAAAACAGCTTCTTGCCAACATGTACAGTATGAAACACACTGCGTAGACATGTTGAGGTTTTCCTTTATGTACATACTTTTCACAGTTTATTTACGCCCCCCCCCCCCCCCCCCCCCTAAAAAGATGGCCTTTGTGATATTTTGTACTTCTGAAATAAATGTGATGTCTGCTTTCTGAAAGGAAGTGTGTGTCTTGTTTTAAAACAGCAAACCACAAATCAATTATGCAGCATTTATTGTTGTTTTTTGTTTTTTTTTTGTATGCTTTGGGAAACTCGGCATAGGCAATGAAAACAATAAATATGGATATTATGCAAAACATTTTTCCTAATGAAGCATTTTACACAATGTACAATATTCCTTTTTCTTCCTCCATCACCTGCTTGAATATTCTATACACATGTCCAAACAAATAAACATACCTCCATGCAGAAACCCTGAAAATGGGATGTGGAGTAATGGAAAAAAAAATTAACACTAAATGCACTTCTCGTGTGGATTTTCGTGTCATTTAAAAACTGCTAATAAACCACAAGGAGAAATGAAACTTTGTGCTGTTTTAAAGTACATAAAATTAAAGTAAAAAGTGGCCCATCTGCTCAGGAGTTCCCTACAACTGGTGCAGTGATGGCGATGCATCTCTGGGGTTTGTGTGTTTGTGTGTGTGTGTGTGTGTGTGTGTGATAAGACAGTCCGTGCCCGCTCATTCCTGGGACTCAGTCATGTATTCAGAGTGTGGAACTGCCCGCGTCAGTAGTCCGTATCAGAGCCCTCGGCGTTGTCCACGTTACGGGAGAGCATGTAGTTGTCCATGTCGATGGAGCGGCAGTTGTTGATGGCGTAGCGCAGCCTCTCCGCCATGACGGCCTGGCTGGAGTACGGAGGCAGACGCAGCTGGAAGAAACAGGTCTGAGAGGTCGGCAGGCTGTCGTACGGCTGCGGAGAGAAAACGCAGAAAGTCACATTAAGATCCTCCAGATGTGTTTTAACCCTTTCATGCATGAATTATGATAACCAGTCAGGAAGTGTTTTTATTCCTCTTTAGGCATGAAAAAAAAAATTTAACTTTTTCAAGGAGTTTGTCCAACTTAGTGGACGGATGATTAATCATCATTTTCTCCCAACATAAAATCAATACTTGCAGATTTTAACAACTGTATCACTCCTTAGTTGTTACTTGATGTTACAAAATTTTATGTACCTGCAAGGGTCTATTACTATAGAAGGATTGGTGAGATGTTCCTGAGCTGATGAGTGTTTCCAGCCGGCAGTCGGCCATCTTGGTTTTGGGATATTTGTGTTGCACTTACAAAGGCCAATGAATGTCTGGGATGACACACACGAGTCCACTGCGTTGTGTAACTATACCATTAAAACTCGTGCATATATAAGAAAACAGCTTTTGAACAGCTGTCTGCTGCAGTGACCACGATGCATGAAAGGGTTAAATACATGAAAATGCTCTGCTTGGAAAAACACCAGACTGACCCAAATATCAGGTGATGTTTTATTATGAACTTGAAAACATTTGAAGAAGTCGAGGTTTTGTTCACAGGATCAGGGATCCTTTTTGAACGGAGAGAGTAATGGCTGTAACACCGGCTCCAAAGGAGAGAGGTGCATTATGGGTTGTTTGTAGCCTTAATGTTGCTACGCTAGCGGGTTTCTTGCAGTCTTAAAGCCCCTGGAAAGGCAAATCCATGATTGGCTATTAATCATGTAATTTGGGATGTAATGTGCATATAGTAAACACCTAAAAAGTACGAGAACAGCCTTTGACATAGTCTATGTAATTCTTTAGAAAGTTTCTCTCCCTTCCCTTGTTACTGGGTTGCAGTTGTTGGGCTAAACTAGGGAATTTATTACGTAATAAATCCCTGCCCAATCATATTTAGGAGAAAAATGATTGGCGTGGCTATCCGGCCGAGCTGACTTAACAACACTTACTCTCATTTCCTGCATGAGAAAACAATGCAGTGCACTTTTCTTTGCTTTTCGCTAGAATGAGAATTCAAATTAGCCTGATATAGTTTGAAAGTTACTGTGTTAAGCTAACTAGCAGACTTGGGTACATCATCCAAATCTGTATTAATCACTGAGTGGATAAGTAGCCCAAAAGTGTAGCATAGCAATGCTAATGCTAACCGCTTCATGTAAGTGAATGAAAGATGCTAAAACGATTAGCATCATGCTCCAGGAGTCTATAACGAGTCTGTTAGTCGGTTAGTTCAGTTGAACCTGCAGGAGTTTCTGGAGGCTCGTCTAACGTGTTTTTCTGCAGTGGAGGAAATAAATTCGTGACGAGTGAAAACGAACTGAAAGTTTTTAGAGCTTTTGCTCAGAAAACAGCTGCCGTCTGTGGTTGAAAGCAACGCTATGAGAGCGCTGAGAGTGAACCAAAACAGTAAAGTTGCAGCCAGACAGTTAAACAATGAGCTGAAACTCACTATAAAGGAGCTGCAGAGTCACTCATGACATTTTTTCACCTGATAAAATTTCTCTCCATCATTATTTATTCTAACTAACTACCAGAACTGAGCCCTTTAAACGATAACTCCACTTTATTGCAACTTGGGTCTTATTTTTGTACCTTTGAACATTGTTTCTTTCAGTTGTAACAACAGATGTTTCAGTTGAGGACAAATCATTTTACTATTCGACTGTTTTCTCCTCCAGTTAAGTTGCTCTAATCTGTTTACAAGCTGCCTGATTGTCTGACTGCTCGATAACGACTTTGCAGCGTTTCCAGATCCCACATAGATCCTGATTCACTCACCCTGTCCACCTTCATGATCTGAAACCTCTGAGAGATGTCGGCCGTGTTGGCGGGCAGCCTGGAGCGTCCGGAGACGAAGCGCATGAAGAGGACTCTCTCCTCGTTGGAGAACTCCTCCAGAGTCTGCCAGAACCACTGCACCAGGGAGTGCTGCTCGTCCACCTCTCGGTAGCGCACCACCTTCTTCAGCACGTCGCAGCAGATCTCCGGCATGCCGCACACCATCTGCTCCAGCTGCTTGGCCGTCAGCAGGGACAGCAGCGGCACCGGAACGATCCACGACATGCCTTCACGCACCGCCGCCACCTGACAGAGGAGGAGCATCGCTGCGTTTGAGTAAAGAGTCGCTTCACTCTTGCTTACCTCTACAGTAGAATCTACATATATAGTTTCTGTTTTACTTCTCAAAGCTTTGAGATATCTGTCTCCAATATAATGGGAGTGAAAGGAATTTCATGGCATAAACGTGCTCATAAATCCAGTTAATACAGTGTTCCTGTTACTGGATAATCCACAGACCTCACTATGAACACTTTTCATTAAAATTACTTTCTACTGAAGAAATATTTCCTGTAAAACTGCTGATTGTTATTCAGATGAAGGCTGAAACTTCAGACAAATAAAAACGCGGTTGAGCAGCACTAGAGGTGAAGTCTGGTGATCGTCTACGTTATAAATCCAACGAAGAGACTAAAAACCAACAATGAACTCGTCTACTAACAACTACTGTCTGTGCTGTAGACGTCTGTTATCCAAAAACTATTAAAAACACGTTAATGAGTCACACCGCTGCACAAACACACACACTGTGGTCTGTTTTACTTTAGTTTTTTTTTAACTTTATGGGATAAAAGCGTCGGCCAAATGACAAAATATAAATGTAATCCCACCCACACCGTCCTGCAGCCAGAAACACCCAGTTAGAGCAGGGCTGCAGTTAACTGTTGTATTTTCATTATCCATTAATCAGTTCATTGTTTGATCTATAAAATGTTAGAAATGTCCGTCACAGTTTCACAGACTCCGAGGTGACGTCATCAAATGTCTTGTTTTGTCAAAACCCAAAAATATTCAGTTTGTAAGCAAATAAATCAGAAAAACCCATAAAATCATCTTATTGGAGCACAAACAAGAACATTTTTGGAATTTTTGCTTGACAAATGATTAATCACTCAGCAAAAAAAGTTGTAGATTAAATTTCCTGTCGACTAGTATCAATCCACTGCTGAAAATAGTCCCCCCAAAAAATGCACTTTTTACTCCTGTTTGAGTAACGTTTGTCAAATCTACAGAATCCAGCTGTTCTAGGACATTAATTAAACCCTTTTTAAAAAATTAAACTATATATTTGTGAGCTGTTTTTTTAAAGATTTGTCTTCAGTCAGATCTGTTGGGTTTGGAGCTCCAGACAGAGAAAAAAGGTTTTATAGACGGACTAACACATTGTTGGCTTTGGTCTTTTCATGGGTTTTGACGACAATAAGAAAAATATAGAAAGTTATCAGCCTCATCCTTTAAACCAGATGTGTATAAATGACTGGTGACCTTCTACTGAACTAATGAAACCTATTAAACAAGAGGAATAAATGAAACCGGAGAGCAGAACTTTGAAACCTTCTGCTCCGGTCTGATGAACTCAGTGACCTCGTAACATGAGAACAGTGAAATCATCACCTCTGCATCTGCACTGATCTTTAATAATAATCTACACTGAAAAACGCTGCGTCGCTCACATAAAACAGGAAGTCTTACCTGTCGATCTATCTCGTGCAGCCTGTACTCGATCGCTCTTTCCACGTATTCCTTTCTGTTGGAGAAGGTGAGAGGGATGCTGTTTCCTCCCGGGATGATGGGCACCATCTTACCGTCTGCACTCTGCCCGACAAACGAATCCAGAGGAATCATCTGAAAAACAAAAACACGACCGATAATCAATACGACACTGAGATACAGGTGTCTGATAGACGGACCTGTGCTGCTGTTAGAGGACGATTCCCACTGATGGAAAATATGATCTACTAAAAAATAACAACTAACACAGAAATTTAAACATGTGGTAATATTTAATACAATCAATCTGCAACAATTCTGATAATAAAATCACCGTTTTTGTTCGTTTCTACGTAGTTTTTGTGCAGATTTAATGTTTTTCTTTGTCAAACATGATGGTGAACTGAATATTTTGGGAGTTTTGAGCTGCTAAAGACGTCACACTGGGAAATTATAAAAAAATATTTTCATTACTTCAGACATTTTATACACAAAATGATTGATTGAGACACTGATCATCAAAATAATTGTTAGTTGCAGCCTTAAATTCGACATTTAAAGACATTATTCTAGTGCTGATATGTTCTAAATAGTGACAAAATAATCAAAATATAAAAACATTTGTATCATAGAAACAAATGAGTCTTTTGACTGATCGTTAATATAAAATGAGAAAAAGTGCAGCTTTGAAGCTTCTGCACATCTGTATATTCTCATTTTTGATTTATCTGTCGGTTTTCTTCGATTAATCATCGAGTCTATTAAATGTCAGAAAACAGTGAAAAACGTTCATGTGTGTGTTTTCATAAAACTCGTCTATAAAAACGTTCCTTTGAGTGATTCACGTCGCTACTGATCGGTTACAAAAGCTGAAATTTATCTATTCTTTCATTCACTGGCCCGGAGAGCGACGCGAGATCGTAATATCACGGTGAGACATCTGACGGCTCGTCTGGCGGAATTCGAACCAACGCCAGCGGAGAAGCAGAAAAGGCAGACAAGGAGATTCTTTCTCTCTCCCACACTCCCTCCTTTCATGCCAAAGCAGCAGATGCAGCCCCTTCCTCCTCCTCCTCCTCCTCCTCCTCCTCCTCCTCCTCCTCCTCCTCTCCTCCTCCTCCCTCGGCCTGGCTGACAGAGCTGGCCGCGGCCGTGTTGTGGTTCCAAACCCCCTTCTCTCTCCTCTACAAGGCTGGGAGCGGCGCCAAGTCTCCACCAGGCAGGATACGCTGCATCAACAGTGGCCCTGGCATTCCTGCAGGCCGGGGGCTTTACAGTGCAGGGGTTGTGTGAGGTTGTTTGGACAGAAGAAGGGGCTCCGGGATGTGTTAGCTTTCTGCTGCTCGAGCCAGCCTATCTGCGGGGTTCGTGCGGGGTGGGAGGGAGGGGAGGGGAGGGGAGGGGGGGTGTGTGTGGTCTGTGTCGGGGCGGTTTTGTCAGTAATGGTTGGAGCCACAGATGCGAGGTTTTTAATCGGGAGCTGGGAGAAGAACAGAGTGTACCAGAGGAGAGAGGAGAGGCACAGCTGAGCTCTGAGTGCTGGTGTCTGAAAGCTAAACCACAGCCCCCCCAGCAGGACTTACATCAAGCTCTCACAAGGCTTAAAGGAGAACTACAAGATCTTTAGAGCTGCAGCGATCAGGCCGTTAATCGATTAGTCCATCGCCAGAAAATCAACTACTCTGATAGTCGATTAATCGTTTAAGTCACAGCTTCCACCACATCGAAGCTCCAGTAAATTTCAGTACAAAAACTGTATTTCTGTATTAATGGGAGACGTGACACCTTCGTTGTGTAACCATGTTCTTAAAGGACCAGTCTGTAGAGTTTAGTGGCATCTAGTGGTGAGGTTGCAGATTACAGCCGACTGATTACCCCTCCGCTCCCCTTCCAAGAGTTTAGGTGAACCTACGGTGGCTGTGAAAGGCCATTCTGAGCTACTGTAGAAACATGGCGGTGCAACATGGCGGCCTCCGTGGAAGAGGACCCGCTCCTTCTGTAGATATAAAGAGCTCATTCTAAAGTAACAAAGACACGATTCTACACTAATTAAAACATACTTATAAATATTATATTCCATGTCTGCGGAGTCCTGTAATTGTAATTTCATTTCTTTATCTACTTTCTCTTTGGTGTTTTTAATTATGATGTCTAGACCTCTTCAAATGTAAACACTAGACCTGCAGGATGCCTCCGGTGCGAACCACACCATAGGGTATGTGTGTCAAACTCATGGCCCGCGGGACAAATGTGGCCCGCCACATCATTTTATGTGGCCCGCAAGAGAAAAAGGTCTGTTAAAAGTGGGCATTGACCAAAAACTATATTTCCCATGATGCATGCCGATAATGTTACCCACGAAGTGATGGTATCCCGCCGCTAGACTGCGATGAATCCACATCTATGAGATTTTCCCAACAAGTGGAATTGAGAAATATAAATAATGACCCCAAAAAATGTCCAGAAAGAGAAAAACTGATGCAGATGAAAGAAAGACGGGAAGGAGAAAACATGTTTGTGCTCCAAGGAGAAAAACCGGTATTTCTTTTGTGTTATGAGGCGTCTGTGATCAAAGAGAACAATCTACCAAACACGGAGCGACGTCTGCCAAAAAACAGCCTTCAAGAAAAACAACAAATTGTCCAAAAACTAAACAGCAAACTGTGATCGCAGCAGAATTTAATAATAATAATTAGCAACAAGTTATTAATAATAATAACTTGTGTTTGATGTTAGTTTTCTTTATTCTCTTGGATAGTTTGATGGTTGATTGATGGAGTAATGTGGGTTTCATAACCTGACAAATTAAAGAGGTTTGTGTTATAATTACAAAGCAACAAGCAAACATATTTTTTTACACCTATGCAAATATTATATATAATATTTGCAACTTGAATAAGTAATACATTCAGAGTTATTTGACATTAATGAGTAGCTACATTTATTTTACATTACATTTAGTTACATTTAAAAGTTACATCTGGTCGGCTCTGATACCCACAGCAGACCAGACGGTGTGAAAACACATCTTTGGGAGGGGGGGTGGGGGTGGTCAACAGGTATAGATGTTTAGATCTCCTCATGCTCGGGGTGTCGCATGTTGAACGACCTTTTCTTTGCAAAGAAAATAAAACCTCGTCGGCCGGCAGAAATCTCTATTTCCTTCTTCACCAGCAGCGGAGAGTTTCCACTACGGTCCGTCCTGATAGACGACATTAAACTCTACACACTGCACATCAAAAAGTGTCCGAACTGTTGCTGATATCTGTCTGTGTTTCTCAGCCAGTTTAAAGTCTGGATTGAGAGAAACGTTTGGTTCGTTAATGTTAAACGCTGTCAGCTGTAAATAGGCTGAACCGCCAGTAAATCACATGTGTTCACTGCTGGCTGCTGCTGGCCGTCACTGGGTGCGGTGCCGTATGGTATGTGACATCATTTTGAAGTGTGTGTTTTGCTTTGTGACAGTCAGGTCTGGTTATGGGAATGAAAACAGGCTCATGAGGCTGTGAACTGACTGCTTATTACGTTTATAGCTGTTGCACGCATGTGATTCTGATGAGTCGAGCGTTCACATGGCGAGGAGAGGTAAAAAACACGCTGCCCCTCTGTCAAAACAAGACCGGGTCAAAACCTCGTATACGTCTATGATGTGAATTCCTGGATATTTGATGCTCATCTGTGATTTCCTGTAGTGGTCCCAGTGATATCTGTTGTTAAAGTGAGCTGGAGTAGCATCACATGACGAGATTAAACTACGTTTGAGTCAATAAATGCAGTTCTAAGACCGAGATTTTCCACTCATATCTTGGGATGTTTGATTTAATTCTAATTATATTCTAATTATCTGTTAACTCCTCCCGCTCTTACATCTGTTTCGCTCTGCAGATGTCTCTCGTTTTTCACTCTGTATTGAGTGTTTTGACAGATTGATGGTTATTTGGGTGCTTTAACTCTCCCTCCTGCCTCTATGAAATGGTAAATTAAAAGTTTTGACAGCATTTTGGATGCAGATTCAGGAGGTTTATCTCTGCCCGGTTTACTACAGTTAGTCGAATCAAGCGCACCTGCAGAGCAGCCGCCCCTCGCTAAACTGATATAACAGCTACAAGACGTGTTTAAATGCTGCTGTTCATCATTTGTGATGTGAAAACGTCAGAGAAATAAAAAGCTCGCATCCTGGTATTAGTTCAGTCATAAAAATCCAAACGTGCTGCGGAGCGTCTCTCCTGTCAGCCGGCGAGTCGATCACACTGGACGGTCGTCGAGGAGACGCAGAGACGCCGCTACGCGTCTGTTTAAACTGGAGTTTAACCGACTTCTCTGCATTTCACACCGGAGAGCTTCACAGAAACACAGTCGCTCTGTATCGCTGCTGTCCGCCGCTTCCATCATCTCGCATTTTGAAAGAGCAACGACCAATGAGGAAACTCCAACGCTTGTCCTGCCGACCAATGGTGTAACTCCATCTCTCACTCACTCACTCACTCGCTCGCTAACGGACGGCGGCGGCGGCGGTTTCAGGGCTGGTCTGTGGCCGGTGAGCCGTCAGCCAGCCAACTTCTTTATTGTGCTGTTGGAGCCTGAGGTTAATCCTAAATACAGTGTGTGTAATGTAGCTGTGATCAGCAGCAGGGAGGATACGGAGAAGTGGCGGCTGTGTGTAACCGGTATTTACTGCTCAGCCCTCAGGAGGAGGACTGGCACCTATTCAACTTTTATAAGCAATAAAAAGTTTCCAACTTGATGCGTCCAAGGACAAATTAACATTCACCACCGTAAATCCAGTCTGTGTGCAAACTCAGGCCGCTGGCTGTGATGTTTCTCTGTTCTGTAAATGTCTTTAGAACAGATTTCTAATATGTGGCAGCAAGATATTTGTAACTGTTACAATCAAACGACCAGTATTACAGACACTTTATCCCACCCAGATTTACTTCATCTTCTTCTTCCTGATTCATCAGTCTACCTCCCTCCTGTCAGACTGAGTGACGACGTGTAGAAATGAGACTAAATAAATGTGTTCAGTTTATTCTGAGGCGTCTGTTTTAACATCATCAATAGTATGAAGCACCTCCTTCAATCAGGTTTTCAATTTAGTGGAATAACTACAACAAACAGGCATTTCCATCATTTTTTAAACCAATAAACAGTTTCTCAATCATAAATCATAAGACTGAGAGATAGAAACCAGATAAACACTAGTCTAACAACTAAACTAACAACCAGTCACATCACAGAAACTCTTACATGAAGGTTCTTTAGGAACGTAAAGCTCACTTCACAAAATAGACACATCCGGGTTTCTAACGACAGGTAGATGTGAGGAGACGAGTTACAGTTACTTAGTTACTTGAGAGGAGCTGTTGTGGATAAACGTGATAAAAAGAGGCGACGCTTTGACAACTTAAAGCACCTTTTTGGTCTCAAAGTAGTTGAGAGACACTCGAACCGTTAAACCAAAGTCACAAACAACACAGACTGATAATGAAATGTTTATACTTCATATATTCATAAAGGTTTCTGTTAACTGAGCAGAAAACCTGCGACATCAAAGACAGGAAGTAAAAGTTTATCACCTGAAACATCAAATAAAGCAAACAGAGAGCAACCGCTTACAGTCTGACACCAGCAATTAGACCCATCCGCTGGAATAACAGCAAACCGTTCAAGAGAAAGACAACAAACAACAACATGATCAGCTGTTTCCAGCGTCAACATGCTGCTTATTACAACTCTCGGATGATCTGAACGGTCGATGAACACAGCTGACGAGATCTGAGCTTCCTCGTTATAAACATTTAACATTAATGGATTTATACACAAGATTGAAGATTATTGTTAATGTTTGTATAATTGATTTATTTATATAGATTTTCTGTTTGTAGCTCACACAGTTATTGATCATTTTTCAGGTTATTGATCTACTGCTGGCGAATTATAAGCTTAACAGAAATAGTGACTTAATTAAAATTATGATATATATCAATATTAATATAAAAAATATCATGAGAAAATATTTCCAGCTGTGCTACATCACAACTAACGATTAGTTTCATTATCGATTCATCTGCAGAATATTTTCTTGATTAATTGATTAATCGTTTGGTCTAAAAAGTCATGAGAAACGCTCGTCACAGTTTCCTGCAGCACAACGTGACCAACCAACAACAATTTAATATCACATAAGACCAAGAAAAACAACTAATTAACAAATTTAAGAGACTGGAACCATCTAACAGCTTGAAAATGATTCCAGTGATTAAATCGATTAACAAAATACTTGATTTATTTTCTTTTGATCGACTAACGTTGCGTCTTTAATCACAATATATACTGTTATTAAAATATGTAATTATATATATTGTGATTGGGGATTTTATCCACTCTGATGCCTTCCACAAAACAAACTCATAACAACACAAAACTGAAGACATGATCCACATTAACACCTTCATCCAGTTTTCTCACCTCATGGAAATTATCCTCGGTGATGCCGCTGTCTTCAATGTGAAGAATGCTTTTGAGCGTCTGCACATAAAGGAGGTCGACTTCCTCCAGGTCCTCCAGCAGCAGGGGGATGCAGCACAGCTGTTTCCACACCAGCGGCGCCAGGTGCAGGTCCAGAGGTTTCTTGGTACGGATGGCCACGCCCATCAGGATGCCCAGAAACTTAAACTGGAGCATGTGCTCGTCCAGACACGCAGACGGGTTGAAGAGAAACCTAGAAAGATTAAAAGGAGACGTGGAGATATTGAACTGATTTAAACTGGTTTAGATGATGAGTTTAAGATTACGCTCGTCATGTCAGGTTAGCCAATGAGCAGCGCGACGGAGCAGCAGATCCGGCCGATGACAGAGCTGGAGGCAGGTATGACAGGGTTCATATTTCACAGATGAAATGAGCACATAAATGGACATTTTGGAAACTTGGATTTTGCTGCTCGAGTACATGAAGACGTTTTTTCAGATGTTATAATTTTGTTTTACTGCTGCTTTTGGAGGCTCATTCGCTGCTGAATTAACTTTGTCATCCAGCATCACAAGCTGAGACTGATGAGTAATCACTTCCAATAGATGATGAAGATTCAGCAAAGATATTCAAGCATGTTTAACTTTATAAGAAGAAGAAGTTTTGTTCTTGTTTTCTACAGTTTATTTTAAACAACAGAGGATGAAGTTACATCTGCAGCTGCTTCATTTGACTGTTTGTGACTCACTCAATGTTACTAAGATAGAAGAGGCGACTGCAAAAGATACAAGAAGGTTGATGATGTAAGGCTTCAACCCAGGGTGTGAAAAAATGTAATTAATTTAAAATAAAATAAGAAACATTAAACAAATACAGAAAAAAGTCTAAAGAAATGAAAGAACATCTAGTTGGGGGAAGATGAATAAAGACGAAGGCAAAGAACATCAAGTGTCGTCTGTTTGGGGAATAAAAACACTTCTATAGATTCAATCTGCTGTATTATCAGTATCGATCGATGTCATATTGTAAAAGGAACATCATATTGATCCAATATAATCATACTGATGATATTTGACAGATTGTGGAACTGTTCAGTTCTGTTTGAGACTCTTTATAACTGTGACATTAATGACAGAACAACAGTATCTTTGGTTTTATGTCAAATATCTCTTAGTTACTTTAAAGTAGACGTGTCTGATAAGTTGAACTTGTGCTCACACACTTGTTCTTAAATAAATGCTGTTCAGTATCGGTCATCATGGACGGGAGAATATATTGATACTGATTTCAACGTCTCTTCTTGTACCTACAATTGATCCTAAATCTCTCAGAACAGAAGGATATTTAAGGTGGACAGTCAGAGTCGATGCCGACAGGTCGACGTTTTCCTCACCTGTCTCTGTTGTAGCCGACCTCTGCTGTGGCGTTGGGGGAGGGGATGAGCAGGTCAACCACTCCCGTCTCCAACTCCTATAAACACATTTCCAGGAAAATAAAGAAGTTATATCACTGTGTCACAGGACAACCAGTAAACTCCTGGTTTATTTAGAGTAACTCTGACATGTGCACGTTGTGTGCATGACGGATCCGTCCGTACCTGACACATCTCTGTGATGGTATCATCAAAGACGCCCCCTGCGTCGTCGGCTCCCTCTCCCACCAGTTTGACCTTCCAGGCCCTCGAGGGCAGTCGAAGGTCAGACGCATTCAGCTTCACAACCTGACGCGCGATCTGCACGAAGATCGGTTTGCACTTCCGTCCCCTGCAGAGAGCGAAGAGACCCGAAACCAAAAACAGAGAATCGTAAATTTAAAGACAATGACGCAACAAGTCACCCCCCCCCCACCCCCTCCTCCTCCTCCCCCCCGCCTCCATGTTTCCTGCCTGTTTCTATAAACCAGTCTGTTAATGTTTTTTCCATTGTTGGCAGTTTAAAATCCCATTTTAAGACCCTTTAACTTCTGCTTTTGAGTCTACAAATGTTATGAGGACATGATTATATTCTGTCTTTATTATATGATCTGTTTCTGTGATATATAATTATCTATTTAATAATCATATTATTAAATATATTTTATTTAAGATATTTTCATTATCTTTCTATACATATTAGAAACATTTTAGCTCTATTCTGCGTATCATAATCTCCTCTCCTGTTTCAAATAAAGGCATAAAAGCCAAACAAAGTACCTGACTGATGTATTTTCACTGTGACCTTTTGGTTTATTTCAACATGTTTGTCGGAGCCAAACTGGGAAACGTGTAAAAGGTTACAAACACACAGTACTGACCGCGTGGAGATCCGTTTGACGGTGATCTGGGGGCCGTAGTTCTTCCCCTGCACCATGGTTTTGCCGATGGAGCGCACCATGGGCAAAGTGTACACTCTGGGGGCCAACAGGGGCCTCAGCTGGCCCTGGACGATCCCCCAGGTACCAGCGTTGTAGTGGGAGGTGCAGCTCTGCATAAATAAATAAAACTTACCGTCATTACATAACAGAGTGAAACACACTGCTTACATAAAATAATCAAGAGAACTTTGTGCAAATTAGGAGCAAAATCCCTTCAAAACAGTTTGAATCAGCGTTTACGGCCTCAAAAACGTTAAAATTTGACATCTTAAAGTCATCAAGTTACTTTCTCTGACTTTATGAGAAAGGCAGTTTGTTCCCTGCAGTAAAGACAAAGCATGTCATTTGCTGAAGTTTGAGACAAAGTGATATTTTTCTCAAGTCCTGATCTGTATCCTGGACTAAGATTTCAAAGCTAACCCCTGATTAAAACTGGAAAACAGGTTTTTATATTTTACAGTCATTATATAACTTTCACCTTCTGTCTCATGTGCTCTGAAAGCACAAAACACAGTATGCAGCGTTTCCTGTGGCGTCATAATTATTGTAATGGTTACACATTCATCAACACTACCTCAACACTGTGTGTGTGTGTTGCGGCTCTTTGCGTACCTGGTTATTGGGGCTGAGGTTGAGAAGTCTCCATGAGGAGTACATGAGGTCGGAGAAGTGGTAGAGGAGGCGTAGACGAGCCCTCACCGCCTCGATGCTCACCTCTTTCAGCCCGCTGTACTGAGGAGGCACCGCCACGGGCAGACCCAGCTGCAGAGGAACCGACGAGCCTGAGGACCACGAGACGCACAGAGAGAGACGGAAAGATGACGAGAGGGTGAAGGGAGAGGAGGAGGAGGAGGAGGAGGACAGAGAAGGATTAGAAAAGGGACAAGAGGTGAGGGTGGGAGATAGAAATGGTAAAACTCTTGGGTCGCTGCTAGAAGTCACACTGAACACAGAATTCTTGATGTAGAGCGTAAAAACTAATTTATAGAAACAATCAAGGAAAAGTATTTTGTGTACTGTTTGTTGTTGTGTTGTTGTTTGTTTTGATTGTAATGGACTACAGATGCAAATTAGCTTCAAGCTAACTCTGGTGCAGTGCTTCATTTATGCTTAATACTGCACACTGTCCTGTTCAATAAATCAAATCAAATGTAAATAATAAGTAGTATACAGTATCAGAATCACAGATATCATCTTTATTATTCCACACATTCCTCTTCCTTTGCCTACGTTACCCACAATGCAACTCGACTGCTTTGTCTGATCGTGATGTGTTATGCTAGTAGCAGCTAACGTAGCGTGGAGCTGCTAGCCTCCAGCAGAGATGAGGAGCTACAGAGATCTGACTTCTTTCTGACTCCAAACCCTCAGATTTTATTTTATTTTTTTTTTAACTTTTCAAACTTGTAGTTTTTCAACCGACACCTCGGGGACCCTGAGGCGAGCGGGAACGATTATGGCCGATCCCTCCCACTCCAGACATAAACTTCTTGAACCACTCCCCTCCGGCCAGCGGCTGCGGTCCAGACCAAAAACCTCAAGCCACAAGAACAGTTTCTTCCCGACTGCAGCTGGCCTCATCAACAACAAGGCCTGTTTCACATTAACGGTAAATCTTATTATTAATACATCTGAAATGGAGCGTTACATTAATGCAAACTTTGTAGATTTACTATTATTATTTGCACATTTGCACGTTCCTGCTCAGTATTTTCTACATTTGATTCTATTCACTTGTAAGTTCTTTTCACTTAGAACATATTTTACACTTTTTTATTGTCATTTTTATTCTATATTATTGATTTTTGTGTATATTTTGATTGTTAGGCATCACAACACCAGAGCAAATTCCTTGTATGAGCGAACCTACTTGGAAATGAACCCGTTTCTGATTCTGATTCTCCACAACACCTGGAAACACACTTTGATGTGTAAAAATCAGTGAAGTTCCCCTTAAAATTTTATGAGGTATTCACATATTTTTTCTGTTTTACAACTACATGAAAATAGTCTTTCTGGCACGTACTAGTACTGGAACGTGGCAGCTTTGCATGAAATTCCTCAGTGTTTGTTCACCAAACAATGACGGTGCCTCATCTGACAAAAATGTGCCGTTTGTTGCTTTGGTATTTACTGCGCGTCCCAGCGGCACCGCAGGAAATCTGACCTCTGGGATAAAGTGTGTATCCATTAGAAAGCAGCAGCGGCGGCGGCGTGGCGGGAGGCAGGGCAGGGGGGGTGGGGGGCTTTATGTGTGTGTGTGTGTCTAACCTGGTGCTCGAGGCGGCACGGAGGGAGCCGTCCACGCGGCGCTGTGGCAGCGTCCAGCAGAGATCTGGTGGATGTTCTTGCCCTGCAGCACCGTCGCCAGCGTTGGTTCTCTTACATGGTTGGTGTGACCCAGACCCAGCTGCACCGCAAAGATACATTTATAATCAGGACATTTACTGGCCGGATGAGGTTATAAGTAGCATCCTGGCGTCATTAGTGGGGGTTCAGTGTGTCAGCAGGTTACCTGTCCCTCAGAGTTGCTGCCCCAGGTGTAAACGTCTCCTGTGGAGGAGAGAACCAGAGTGTGTTCGGCTCCTACAGCCACATCCTGGATGTGGATCCCTGACAGAGCTGGCACCTGCTGGGGACGGTTGTGGTTCCTGGCTCGGCCCTCTGGCAGGCCAATCAGACGGTCTGCCGCAGGAATGGAAAAAAAAAAGTGAATTATGTGTAAAAAAAACAAAACAAACAAACAATAAAAACCTCTATTGTGAAAATACTGCTATCTTGATCACTGCATGGCTTCTGGGAATGAAGTTGAGGCTGGTTTCTGTTTTTCTGGCCCTAAACTGTGACTTTATGAAACGAAACATGGCCGCTATCCACTCAAAGTGCATGTCATCAAGAGCTCACAATCTCTGAAAATGTTAAAAAGAAATCATTGATGAATCATTTATTAGCTCAGAGTTTATTTGGTTTGTTTGTTTTATTAAGTTGAGAGCCTGCAGCTTTTTGACCTAATTATATATACAGATATTCATCATTACCACTTATGTATCGGGAGCTGTCAAAAAGAAACTATTTCACTTAAAACAACAACAATAAATAAATAAATATTGATTACCTTGGCCGAACGTAAACACTTTGCCATCTTTGGTTAAAGCCACAGAGAACTGTGTCCCACAGGCCACTTTTTTGATGCCGATTCCACACAGAACGTCCACTTTCTAGGGAATCAAAATTCAAAATAAACCTACATTACATTCATTTAAAAAAAAAACTACAGCAGTATAATAGATGAAAGATTCAGTTTTTACAGTTCCAATCACCCAGCAGGCCTCACAGTGCCTACCTGAGGAGAGGACTTGGCTGTGGAATTGCCAAGTCCCAGTTTTCCATAATCTCCATCACCGAAAGCCCAAACCATCATTCCATCAGCAGAGACGACCAGAGTGTGGTTCAAACCACAAGCCACCTGAGGAGAGAGAACGGGCCAACGTAAACACCACGCTGTCTACATTCATCTGTGTTTACTAAGCCTGCAGATATTTAAGCTGTCAAACAAAAAATGAATGCCTCTTTCTGCAGCCTTGAAAGGTTCACTGGTGATTCTGTTTCACCATTAAGAGTCTGCGAGCACTAAATAACGATAGTTTACTTCAATATTCACACTAATCTTTAGATAAATGTCATCTGGTACTTTCTCAGACATGTATTTTTGTCCAACCTGTCCGACTTGGTAGCCCTCCAGCGCGGTGACTTTCTCTGGTAGCTTCTTGTTTGAGGTGTTTCCCAAACCCAGTCGGCCATAATCACCGTTACCAAATGTGAAAAGCTTCCCATCAGCTGTTACCACCGCCGAATGTTTGAACCCACAGGACATCTGGAGAGGAAAAACAGAAAAAATGTTGGCAGAAAGAAAAAAGAAAAGAAAGTATGACTGAACCCAAGCTAATGAAACTGTATATTAGTATTTAAACCCTTTTAACTAGATGATCCATCATCATTTCAATCTGACAGACCGACCTGCACCACTTCCTCTCCTTGCAGGGCTTCGATCTGTCTGGGTCGACGCTGGCGGTCGCTGTTCCCGTGGCCCAGCTTGCCGTAATCCCCGTCTCCCCAACTGAACACCTCGCCGCTCTCCGTCAGAGCCATGGAGTGGCCGTCGCTGCCGCATGATGTCACCAGCTGAGTCACGACAAAACCTGAGAAACAAACGGGACGGACGGACGGACAGTCAGTGAAGGAGTAACTACCACATTTATTCCTTTAAAATCTAGATATCCCACATTGGGTTTCGCCCTCTCGTCAATGCAATAAATTGGAAAAATCATTCATATTTTTTGTGGAGCAACTTTATGAGTAGAATAAGCTCCACTCTGTAGCATCACTGTATGACAGAGAGAGATATTTTGAGCTTGTATCAACTAAATAATTCTGCATCAGGACCTCCAGTACTGATCAAGTTGCTTGTAAAAAAAATCACCTAATTTCCAGGCTGCATCTACAGGTTGTGAAAATTAAAACTGTATTATTTCTGTCTTCTCAACTGATCTAACTGCTTTTAGTTTTATCACAAATATATATACTTGTACAAACAACAGATGATTCAGTTCCACCTTGCAGAGCTGAGATGACGGTGAGGACGTGCAGGTCGTCAGAGTTGCCTTGTCCCAGACGGCCGTAGCTGCCCTCTCCGCAGGCCAACACCGTCCCGTTAGGCTGGATGACGAAGGTGCAGTTCTGACCGCAAACCACCTGGAGGAGGAGGAGGAGGAGGAGGAGGAGGAGGAGGAGGAGGAGAGATGATGACAGGTAGACGAATGAGGGAATAATTAGGAAACAGATGAGGTTAGAGTAAAAGAGGAAACAGATGCAGGAAATGAGGTTGGTCTAGTGGTATATACAGAGTATAAATCATCATCTCATTTTATGACACTGGACAGAAACAAGGATCAGTTGTTAAGCTGGAGAATCCACATGCCAGTGGAAGCACCTGTAGTTTGGTCATAATTATTATTTTAGTATTATTTTAAGTGCTGTTGTTGTATTTTCTTTGAAGTATTTTTGAATTTTCTATTTAAGTCTTACTTAACTGAATGTCTTTGCTCTGCTTAACATGTTTCTTTTCTTTCTTACTGCAAACATATATATCTAATAGTGCTGGAATACGTATATAGTGTAAGAAAGAGATAATAAATACAGTGTTTCCCCTATAATTGCCCAACAGGCCCCAAAAAATATTTTTTTGCTGCGATGATGGAGAAACAAATATATCAAAACTCTGGAGTCAAGAAAAAATAGAGATGGGGAAGAAAGGAGAGGGACAGCTTATTTTTATGCAATAAATGCAGCTAATTAAGTCATCCTCTCCTTGTGACCACTTTGTTTAAGTCTTGAATATACTGAGCAAACAAAAATATATATACACCATCCCATGTGCCTCGTCCCTAAAGGGTTTTTTCAGTGCATATCACCAGGCCTGAAAAAAAATCTAGAGGAAACACTGAAATGTATTCTAAAAAGTATACATGCTGCTTGGAGGCTGTACTTTGGCACAGTGTTGCTTTGCGTTCAATGCTAATGTCGCCATGCTAACATGCTAACCATGCAAATGCAAACCTGCTGATGTTTAGCAGGTGTTATGTTTACTATTTCATCATCTTAGCTTTGCATGTTAGCATGCTAACATTTGCTATAAACCTCCAGACACAAAGTACAGCTGAGGATCATGGGAATGTTATCAGTTTTGTAGGTATTTGGTCATAAACTAAAGTACTGAAACTAAAAAACTGAAACTTTGACCTGATGACGGATCTTGAGGAAAAATCAGGGGCGTCACCAAAAGGATTATAATTTATCCTGAGGGGGGGGGGGGCATGAGTTTGTGTACAACATTTCATGGCAATCCAACCAATAGCTGTTGAGATATTTGGGTTTGGACCAACCGACCAGCTTTACCGTCCCTACAGCCTTGCTGCTAGCATACCTAAAAATAAGAACTACATCTAAATCCTTAACTGTCACGTGATGTAACTGGATGTGATGTGTGTAACAAAGACATGACAATCGTCTGTGTACCTGTTGTGCCTGAGAGAAGGACGGGGCAGTTGTTGGCACCAGGATGTTTCTACCAGCTTCTGCCAGCTGTCCGTGTCGCCCGGCACCCCACAGAAACACATCACACTTCCCTCCGAGGTGCCAGTCCTGGAAACACCCAACACGAGTGACAAACAAGTCAAAAGAAGTGGGTTAAAACAGCAGCAATCACCTCGAGAGTCAGAGTCTGATTGATTCCAGCTAATCTAAATCACCTCTGGTCTGGAGGTGGCCCAGGACATGATCTGTTCATCCATACCAGACGCCCATTTACTGTTGTCCTGGAAAAACACAGTTCAAAACGTTTTATTACACATTACACAGGTGTTCATTACATCATAAATTACAGTTTTACCAGCAGCAGCCTCCCTCACCATGAGCAGAGCCATTTCATCTTTGGGCACGGGCTCCAGGTCAGGAACGGAGAACGACTCGGGGAAGGTGGCGCCTCGAGCGAGAGCCTCGGCAGCTTTGACCGTCGTGGAGAAGCAGTCCAACCAAGCCCACTCGCTGGCGCTCCAGATGGCGGTGCCAGACTCCGGCGGGCAGTGTCGGAGGTGAGGCGGCACGGGGGGACGACACAGGAGCTGGTCCAGGTGGAGACCCACAGCCAGGGAGGCGAGGCACTGCATGTAGGGGCTGTGGACAAGCTGCTCCCCGCAGACGACGTGAGGCTGGAAGTCGAGGAGGAAAGACGACGTTAGAAACAATCAGAACGATGAAACTCAGCCTCAGGTGCTCTAAAACTCTAAAATACAGTTAATGATGATGAATTCTGTCTGTTTTACTTTATTGGTATGATGCCATAATCTTTAATGTTTTATCATATTGTTATTAAACCTTTTTTATTGTTAATCTTTATTTTCATTTTAGTTTTTGGGCTTAACTTTGTAGAGCTGCAACGATTAGTCGATGCCAGTTGCCAACTATTCAATTAATCGCCAACTATTTTGATAACTTATTAATCATTTGGAGTTTTTTTAAGAGGAAAATTTTCAAATTCTCTGATTCGAGCTCCTCAAATGTGATTTTCTTTTCTGTTTCTTTTGTCTTCTGACAGTAAACTAAATATCTTTGGGTTGTGGACTGTTGTTCAGGACAAAACAAGACATTTGAAGATGTAAACTTGGGCTTTGGGGAAACACTGATTGACCTTTTTTTCCATTTTCTGGCATTTTATAGACCAAACAATTAATCTATTAATAGAGAAAATAATAAAATAATCGTTAGTTGCAGCGTTGTAACTTTTGTGAAGCACTTTGGGCTTCATCTTTGCCTGAAAGGTTCTGTACAAATAAAGTTATGATTAATATTATTATAAAATTCTGGATCTTAAACAGGTGCATGAGGACTGGGAGGCTTTCTGGAGTATTCGTGGGTGGAAAATTTGGTCTCCGTGCTTCATCTGTGAACAATGACGCACTAATTCTCCTCTTATAAACAAGCCTACTTTGATTCTGAAACCCTCCGTAGGTCGGATTTGAAAAGACCCGAGGTTAATTAGACTTGATCCAAAATTCGGTCAACCCAAACGGAGCTAAACAGAGAAGATCAACCTCCTCCAATTAACGTCATTATTCCTGCACTTCACAGTTCACACATGAAACACATGATGATTCAGAGCTGATAGAAACTGCAGATCAACTCGAGTCTTTTGGGACTGAAATTGTGCAGATTGGAAGAATTAATTCCTTATTAAGACTTCAGTTTATGAGCGTTGAATAGCGGAGCTTCTTCTGTGTGTCACAGACCACCACGAAGAAACTTTAATATTGTGGGAAACACGCTGCACTGATAGCTCCGAGCACATTTAATTCAACAGAGCAAGGTTTCAATCTAACAGAGATCTTCAGGCGTTGAACAAACTATTTTCTGCTGTCGAAATCAATCAATCTGCTTGATGTTACGTTATGTAAACCTCGCCAGTTATCTGCTGAGCCAAATGTCTCAAATAAAACGTTTTAAGGTGGATTATTTCTCTAAAAACCAAGTACTGTTCTCCTTCGGCTATTTTTAAGATTGTTGAGCACAATAAACGTCTCTGTACCTTCTCGTAGGCGTACTGCTCCTGCAGCATGACAGGAAGTCTCTCCAGGAAAGCCCTCATGCAGGGCGCCATGTTGAGGCCGACTACGCCCTGCTTCTTCAGAGCTGTGCGGCAAGTGGCCAGCACATGGTTGGACGCCATGAACTCTTTGGAGCTGTTCACAACCAGCACATCCTGGATGGATGAACACACACACACACACACACACACACACACACACACACACACACACAGGTGAAGCAGACCAGGGAGTAAATAAATACTCAATTTTATTTTAGTGATGCGGCTAAAAATTGTGGAAAAGTTTGACTCAGGCGAAGGGAAAAGGTCTTACCTTTGACCTGTTGGAGCAGACAGCGACACCCACATCTGGGATCCAGACGATATTCTGGATCGCCCCTGAACCGGCTACTACTGTCTGGACGACTGATCCGTCCTGAACACACACACACACACACACACAGTGACTCCAGTGCAGAGGTATTCAGTGTCACTGTAAACCACACAGTGTTCTGTAGCTGCCAGTAAAGATGAGTATGTAATTAATCATTTGTTCTTTTATTCTTGCACGTCTGTGTATCTCTGTGACTTGTACCTGCAGTATTTACATATATCCTGTGTGGGTGTTTTCACCTCCATCTGTGTGTGTGTGTGTGTGTGTGTGTGTACTTCTTCTTCTTCTTCTTCTTCTTACCCTCAGAGACCAGATGTTCATGAGGCCTCCCACTCCTCCAGATGCCAGAGCCAGACCGTCGGGACTGAAGGCGAGCGTTCTTACTGGAGTGATGTGGCCCTTCAGCTGGAAAACGCACGTCGCTCCACCTTCTGACCACCGGGAGGACTGCAACGTAACCACAGCGACAGTATGTGAAGAGGAAGAATGCAACATGTCTGCTGTGCTATTGTCTGGATGTATGGTGATAACATTTAAGAAGTTATGATAGTTAACTTTATTCATGTAGCACCTTTCATACATAAAATGCAGCTTCAATGTGGTTAACATGTTAAAAAAAAAACAGATCAGACATTTTAAACAAATAAAATATGAGAATATATTTAAAGTAGGAAGGAAGTAAAATAATAAAACAGTAAAATAAATCCAGTTAAATGCAAAACTAACCTAAAAATGTCCCTTTTTTGCATTTTACCCTGTTTATACTGTAACATCATAAAAGAAAAAAGCTCAATAACATCTCACTTCATCAGTTCAGACTTTCATTCAACATGTCGGGTGACAATTAATAGTAACTGTTAACTAAATGAATAAAAGTACCATGAGTTTAGAGTTTGCTTCGTTCTCCCACCATCCCTCTGATTCAGAGGAACAGGATTCTGGGAAGTTGGAGATGACCTGAGGAACGGTCCAGACTGAGACCAGACCGTTCTGGCAGCATCTGAAAAAACACAATGACACATGAAAAGTTTCGACCAAACCAAAAGGAAATACTTCTCTATTTTGGGAAATATGTTGTCAACGTGCCAACGTGTTAAAAAAAAAATGAGAACGTTTCCTTGAGATTTCTTGAGAAATGGTTTGAAAAGCCTGCAGGCTACGACATCTCTTATGTTTCTGGAGCAAATGTGTTTCTGTGTGTGTGTGCTGGAAGTGAAACATCTGTTCTTTTCTTGCCTATAAGTCGCTTTGAGCTAAAAGCACCAAATGAAAATGTAAATGTTGTGGAGATTAGCTGAGAAGTTACTGTCAGGTGTGTAGAAATCTAAACGTGAGTCATTTAACATTTCAAATATGCCTAAACGTGTGGATGTTGACACTAATCTGCTAAAATATTTCAGTCAGTGGTTAAAGGAAGATTTTAGAGTGAGACACTGGATGTTTTAATGTACTGTACGATTATTTTCATCATCAATCAATTCATCGCTTTGTCTCAGAAACATCAGAAAACTGTGAAAATATGTCTTCATACGTCCTGTTTTGTCCGACCAACAGTCCAAAAATCAGTTTACTATCATGTCAAGTCAAGAAGACACATCAAAGTCTCACATTTGAGAACCTGGAACCGGTAAAATTCAGACGTCTGACATTTGACACCAACGATTAATCGACTAATTGTTGCAGCTCTGATTGTCTCTATCGTACAGTTCAGTCACTTTATCTGACATCAGTTAAAGGTATGATTCTGAAAAAACAATATGACGCAAAACAGGAGCTCTTGATGAACAGATAAGCAATCAGTGTCCACAACAAAAGGCAAAAAAGTGAATTAAGTAAAAGCTTCAATCACTTGTCTGATCAGTGTGTGATCAATACATCGGTCGACCCGGCTTTTTAACTTCTGTACCTCGACGAATCAGCGTGCACGTAAAACTCTTTAGTATCACAGAGCGACCTACATGGCCAGCATGCTGAGGGGATTCGGTCCTCGTCCCTGCAGGCTGCACCAGGCCACGCTGTTAACCAGGGAGGGTTGTCTTATACTCTGCAGGCAGTACCAGCCAGAGCCTGAGTCAGAGTGAGAGTCGGGACTGGCCCAAAGCTTCACCGTCTCTTCTTTGGCACAAGTCAGCAAGATCTGACCGGTAGGACTCCACTTCATACTGGTGATTGACTCCTGGAAAAAACAACATGCCAATAAGAATCCACCAATTTAAGGGCAAAACTACTTCTTTATTTGATGCAATTAAGTAAGCAGGTAACTGTAAATCTGTGTCCACATGCAGCACGTCAGTAACCACATTTCTCTCCTCTCTCTGAGCTTATTCTGGAAGTGTGTCTTACAGATTTTAACTGTATGAGTGATAGAAAAACACCGATTTCTGCCTTTTTAAAAAAAATGTCACTTATTTTCACTTCTACAGGCTACTTTGTATTAGTTTCAGTCAGACTTTGGATGGTTTTATGTTAAATAAGAGGAAGCATCGGTCCATGTCATGATCTCAGCTTTCATCCAGCCGCTATGCTGTTACTTTTCCTGTCTGCAGTTCTTTTGTTATACACATGAATACTTGTAGAAAGCCAATTAACAACCTGGTTTCTTGTAAACAATGAAAACAGCATTCTCCTGTAGGAATCTACCTCTGCTTCTCTAATCCTCTACTCAGATAGTTTGCAGAGGCGACTGTCGTCTGGCTCCTTAATACATTGATTGATTTCACGTTATTATCATAATATATTTCTGAAATTTGTCTTGCATCCTAAGGCATACACTGTCTCCAAACAACAAAACAAATACTGGTATATAAACGCAGTGTTTGTGCAGTACTGCTCTACCTTGTGTGCATCAATGACCACAATGGCTCCTTTTTCTAACGGCTCTTTGGATCCAATCAGCAGCTTGCCATCTGCGTAGCCCACAGCGAAAGGCTTGTCTTCACTGTACCAGGCTATGTGCATCACTGCCACTGAGGGAGGATGATAAAAGTTCACTTTGTCACTCACATGAATAATTATCAAAGACATTTAAACTACTGACAATCGCTCAGTTGTGTGAAATTATAAATACAAAAAAAACAGAATAATCACAAATAAAATAAAAACCCTCCTCTTCATACCGTCTTTCCTGTAGCAGTGCTCCAGCTCGGTGCGGTGCATACTGGAGGTGTCCAGCACCTCGATGAGGCCCAGAGATCCGTCCATCCGACCCACCAGCAGCATGTCCATGGGCTCCCCGCACCACAAAGACTCTGCTTCCTCTTCGGGCCAGGCCAGCGCCGACACCCAGTGAGGCTGCACGTCCAGAAGACCCTTACCACCTTAAAAGTAGAGAAGAGGAGATCAGAGTTTATGTAAAGCTGTTTTTATTACACTGAGAATATGTGTTTATTCTGTACACAAATATATAAGCTGATTTAAAATGTACTGAGAGGCAACATCATGTGGTTTGAACTAATTATACAACAATGCCCACAGAGAAATGCTAATGTACAGAGTTTCATTTGCTTGTGCAGTAAAGGATGCATTCATATTGCAGAGGCACAAGAGAAAATGCGCTCATGAAAGCTAATACTAATGTAATTGTGGACTTTCATCCTTGAAGCCATTGAAAGTGGCCAAGGACAGATGGTATGTGCTGCAGGGTGTGTGGTGGGAGGCAGGAAATGATGATTGGACCACATCCAGTCCCAAGGCATATTTATTTTTAATGGGCTATAAAATCTTAATGCCCTCTCATTCATATTCTGTGGACCTCACACACCAGTTATATGAACTGGGGCCACATACACACATTTTATGCTGAAACAGTTTCTCAAAACAACTCTAATGGAGCTCATCATTAACACAAAGTATATATAAAAAAAAAAACTAATAGAATTAAGACCCCGGAGGAGCTGGAAATAATAAATTTTTATACCATTAACTTGCCAGATGTTGACCATTTTTTCCATAGCGGAGGCCAGATATTTTCCAGTGACGCTCCAGGACAGAGGAGACAAGGAAACATCACTGGGGGATCCCAACCCTGACATGCCCTCCTCTGAAGAACCATCACTGATGACAGACGACAGACAAAAAAGCACAAATTAGACAAAAAGAAAACATTAATACATTTTTTTAGCTACTTATGGGGCAGCAGGATAACCTCAAAACACAACATCTGACATATTATCACCTTATAAAGTTGTTATGGGGAATGTGTTAGTTTCCTATTTACACATACAGCTGATGCGGAACAACATTAGCATTAATTTTAATGTACTGTAAGTCAAATATTCACACTCCTCTTGGTTCAGTTTGGCTCCTTAGCTGCTGGATGTTCCCCTTTATTCACCAGCTAGTCGCTAACTTTGTCTGATTTGCCTTTTAGTGTTGGGCAGGTTGCATACAAGGGCTGCAAATAATAATTATTTTCATTATCAATTAATCGATTAGTCCCAACCAAGAGTTCATAACTCAAAGACATTCAGTTTACTGTCATATAACACCAAATAAACCAGCAAATATTCACATTTGAGAAGCTGGAATCAGACAATTTGGACATTTCTTCTTAAAACAGAACTCAAAACAATCTATTGATTACTAAAATAGTTGGGGATTCATTTTCTGTTGATCGACTGCGACTAATTGTTGCAGCTCTTTTGCATTCAGTGGCTTTAACAGCTGCCTGCTGCTGGAAATGAGGTTGATGGGAGCAGAGTTTGTAGGCTGGGAACCAAAGAGCTCCAAGAGGCTTCAAACCTAACAATACGAGACCCCTTTCACATAACAGATAATCATCTGATCTATTGTTTAGAGAAAAATATTGATACTGACCTTTAACAGTCATAAAACATGAATCAGACAGACTATATGTACGGCAGACAGAACAGACTGGCTCCTGTCAGTCCCTCCGGAGTTTTTTGTGATTATTGTGGCCAAAATTATTTGACTTTGAAGTGGCTTTTCTCAAAAACTGTGATACATTTTGCAATGTTTTATGTGGTTTTTGGGGGATAAAATTGCAGGAATTGGGAAAACTACTAACAATGAAGAGTCATATTTAATCACTTCCTTCAATAAAAAGCAACAATAGAAGCAACTATATTTCAGTGCTTATTTATTTTCTTAACATGAGAACCAGAGCTGAATCACAAGCAGCCTGTTGATTTCAACATTTAATGTGGAAAAGTTGCAGTAATTTAGCAAAATAAGATTTCTTGAATTTGCGTTTATTGCGATTGCAAAAACAGAGTTTCCTGGAGGGACTGACTCGTCATTAACTGATAGAGATGCACAACGTTCGATAGCTTTTCTCTTTAAAATGTAACACACTGATGTTTCTGGAGGTTTGTGGTGTTTCAGAAAGTCTTACTCCTTATTGAAGATGCAGGTCTGCTGCAGAGTGTACTGGCTCTTGGTTACATTCCACACTCTGACTGTCCCATCGTTCCCAATAGTAGCCAGCAGGCCTTTCTTACTGCACCAACTACATGTGATGACCTGAGTGAAACAGAGAAAAATTTAATTTAACATGTTTTGAGTTCTAAACAAGCCAACAAACCGCCGTCTTGATCCCCGCTGCCGACTCACCCTGCTCTGGTGAGCCTCTAGCTTGATGAAGGAGCACTTTCGCAGATCGCCCGCCATGTCGGCGAAGGTTTGCGGCCGGCTCTGGTTGTTGTCGCGGTCGTGGGCGGCCAGCGTGCGGACCAGCTGCTGAGCGGCCCACTGACGGTGCTGCGAGGAAAGTCTGGAGGACAGACAGCAGGCCGCCAGAGCGTTGGCCAGTTCCAGAGGGCCTACAGCGGAGGGATTATGGGAAGGATGGGCATACAAATGCGCAATTAGACCTGCTCGACACGGAACACAAGGTGACAAGGTTGCCCCGGTGAGTGAGAGAAGGTGCACAAATGAAAAAAAAGACACACACACACCAAAAACATAAAAAGCACAGAAAAAAAAAACAAAATTTGACCCAAGTGGACAAAGAAACAGTGCAGAGCTACCACAAGTATGAGCCACGTGTGCATGACAGCTACACATAATATATGAATTATGACATGATTATGAACATGAATTATGACTACATGAATTACACAAATACATGCTTATTATAATGAGATGATTAACATTTAAGCCAGCAAAAAAAACAAAAACACATTACAACACATTGCTTTGACATTAAACTTTGTAAAAACACACACTGAATTAAATTAAGCAGTTTAAAGCTGAATCACAACGTATAAAATACATCATTCTGACAAATATTTGAAAGATAAAAGTATTGAAAGTGGCTTCATCAATCAAAAGGTGCCATATATGGTAGTTTAATTCATTTCAAATATCGCATCTCAACGTTGTATCTTACAGAAAACAAGGAAACAAGAAAGAGCAACAATGTTAAACCATCTTATTTCTATCTCCTGCACTCTCTAATATTCTACAAACCTCTTTTCTCCAGATCAGCCTTGTCATGAGCAGGCCTGAGTCTGGCCCCTTTATCTGCCAGCAGGGCCACCAGAGCCTGCGTGACCACAAAATTGGGTGAGGTGACGAGCTTGTTCTCCTCGGCGACGCCGCGCAGAAAGCTGGGCAGGAACTTCCGCTGGATCGGATCGTCAACTGTGGTGAGATTCATGCCTGTGGCTGCTGAGATCAAGTTCTGGAAAATGACGGAAAAATTGATTTAAGGCAGATGTGTTTGTTTTGATAAGCAAACAGCAGCGACAGTAATTAACAGGGAAAATATTAGAAATTATACTTCTAAAAGAAAATTAGTTCACAAATGTATATTATATAAATAAAGGCCTGTTTTTAATGAGGGCCTGTTTCTGTCTTCAGTTAAGATAAATACCAGTATTTTAAAATTTAGAACTTAAAATTTTACACCCATTAATTCTTTATTGAGTTGTCCTGGACTCGATATTATTCCTTTGATCACTCGACATACAAGTATTGAAGTGTTGAAGTGGCTTTAAATTGTATGATACACATCAATGTTTCCATCACTTGGATAGAAACCGACGACCTTCTGCTTGATTACTGATCAAACCTTGTAAACAAATCATCTTAATTGTGATTTTATCTCTATATATTGTATCACAGCTTGTCACAGACCATCAATAAATGCAATTTAAGGCAACAAACAAATATGTGAGTAGCGTTGCACTGGTGTTCATTTTATATTTGAATATTGGATGATTCTTACCGGCTGTGACATTTAAGAAACACCACATGACTTATAGTATGGAGCACAGAATCATAGGTTTCACGTTTTAAGGCAGTTCTGCACTGTTATATAACTAAAACACGATGACACACGATACAACTGACCAGATTTGGGATAATTGCTTAAAAACAAAGATTACAGGACATCCTGGTGGCTTTAAGACATCGACCATCTTACTGGAACATCCCCGGTTTGAGTCCAACAGACAGATACAACAGATCTCAAAATGGAACTATGTGGATCCGTCTTAAGAAGAGCGAGGCAGCTGAGTAACATCGTGTACCTGAGTGCACAGCTGCACCAGCAGCTTGGCGGCGTTGGGACTGTTGGAGGCCAAGCAGCCCACTGCTGTGCTGAGGTAAGCCAAACAGGAGATGGGTTTGCTCGCCTTGGCGGCCCCGCGGGGCCTTTCAGTGTGGCCGGAGCCCGCTGTAGGACTGGTGGAAAGACCGGCTCGGCCCGCTGCCGCCAAGCACATCAGCCTGACCAGAGTCCTGATGTCAGTCAAACCAAGAGACTCCAGACCTGCCGCGAGGCTGCAGCTCGAACCGCTGAGTGAGAGGGAAGGAAAGAGGAGGAGGAGGAGGAGGAAGAGGAGGAGGAAAGATAAATATATATTATCTAACAGATAGCTGCTTCTTTCATCTGCCTGTCAAATGGATTTAAATGTTTGTTTTCATTTAAAGGGTTGAAATGATTAAAATACTTTGGGATTATAACAGCTCACTTTATTCATCATTATTATGTCAGTTTTGGTGAGTTAAAGCTGCTGTATTTAGACTTTTTATGTAATTATGGCATCTTTTAAATTATCATAATGTGATACTTAATATGTAGTGTCAATTGTTTTATCCTATCATGAGGGAGGGGTTGCCAGGGTCGTGAGTTTTCACCACACAGTGGCTTTACATTACAAATAGCTTAATACTGTAGCTAGTGTGTTTGATGAGGCCAATGTTTCCCCTCATGTTAACCTCACACAAAAAAACAAGGAAAAAAGGAAAAAAAGAAAGAAAAACTGCAGGTCATATAGTCCACACACACACACACACACACGGACAGAGGGAGTGTGTAGAAATGTTCTTGCTCTTGTGTTGGTGAAGGTTACCTGACAGACAGCAGGGACAGGGCTCGCATCACCATGGTCCTGGCGAGAAGCACCTGGGCTGCAGCCGTCACCCTCCTCAGCGCCATCACTCGGTCATGTGGGTTCTGCAGGGCTGCGGCCTGCTCCCCGAGGGTCACCCTGCCTGACGAACTCTTATCCACCGAGGTCTGACAGCCTGGAAACAACCACACACTCACTTTACAGCTGTTATATATGATAAAGAATAAAGAGTTGACAGTTTAACTCATGAAGGTTTCTGAAGACTGATGACGACAACTCACAGCTAATATCTGATATTAACTTTGAGCTTAATAATCTAATTGTCATAGAAACCAGGTTAAGTACATGTTTCCATCTGTTTTTATGTTTTTTTATCTGCTGTTTCGTGATGATTTAATGATGTATTGTATGTCATTTATCTAATGACAGAGTTCAACATTACAAGACAGCATTTAGTACATCACAGCATGCACAGACACACTGTTGAAACCAGAATGTTTTTATTATAAATAGTACTGCTCAGTTAAGGAGCTGCAGCTAACAATTATTTTCCTTATTGATTAATCTGCCAGTTATTTCTCATTAATCGTTTAATCGCAATTTACTCACAGCTCAAGATGTTATTATCAAATGTCTTGTTTTGTCCAAAAAATAGTCTAAGGCCCAAAGATATTCAATTTACTACAGTATTAAAACAAGGAAAATCAGCAGTAGTTGTCTGTTTTTCTGTAGTAATAGTAATGTAACAGTTTTCTGGTCAACTAATTGATTAATTGACTATCGTTGTAGTTCTATTATCATCATCACCAGTCATCAGTGAAGAACACAGATCCAGGAGGAAAAGCTCGCAGATGTTTGGATGCCTTTGTTTTGTGTGTAACGGGCAGAAAATGACAAACAGGCATGTCACTGACAGCTTCACTCAAAAAGCTGAAGACAAAACATTCAATGGTTCCAAGGTTACTGGCCCCGGAGATCAGAGGTGTTAAAGGGAAGACAGTGAGATCATGAACCCACCTATCTGCAGCAGGGTCTCCTCCATACTGTTGGTGGCTGTCACCATAGCGACGGAGGCTCCCAGCGGGTCGCTGTCGGGGAACTGGACAGCTTCGGGGACGATCCTGCGCTCGCTCAGACCCAGCGGGCCGGCCAAAAGCTCGAACTCCTCCTCCCCCGTCAGCTTCTCGTCTTCGTCCACATCCAGCATGTCCCAGTCCTCTGTAGCGGGACGGTCAAACACGCATGATTTAAAAACAAACACATAACTTCTGTGTGTCACTGCAAGAAATATTAAATACATCACATGACATTTACAAGGATTCATAATGCATCTTACCTTCATAGACACTGTCCTGCTTTCCCAGGAGGTCAGGAGCCTGTCCTTTATATCTGAATAACATGAACAAGTTTAAATAATAAGATAATATAAAATAGTGCAGAAATAATACAGATCTCAACTACAGTATGTGACGCACCGCCCATACACAGAGGTAGGTGGCAAAAGTTATTATTAATACAGTCAGATAAAGATATATCTGTGTGTATGAGCATATTCTAGCTCTAGTGGTTGTAAGAACCGTCACAGAGAGGAAACATCCATAATGCTTTCTGCTTTCCTTTCTCATGCATTACATACCTCTCCACAATGGGGACTTTAGCCTTGCTTTTGATGGCCAAGTACTTCTCTCTGCAGGCGCCACACAGCAGGTAGTAAGGGTTTCCGCTGCCGCACTCCCCTCCGAACCAGCCGTCTACGTAGGAGCCGTTGCTGCGGTAACCCTGCCGGTTGGCGCTGCGGCCGCAGCCCGGGTGGCTCTTCTTCATGTGTTGATTGAAGTTGGCGACGTTGGCCTCGCACAGCTCGCACACCACCACTTCGTCTCGATCGTCTGTCTCACATACATGCTGTGAGGTGCAGAGAATCACACGCACACACACACATACATACATGAAGACAAACACAGACACACACACACACACAGGACAAAGTTGTCGGGCTTTAGCAATGCAGGAAATGAATCCGTGTGATGGATTATGTTAGAAAAATGAGTTGATGGCAGCTTTGCATTAATGGATTAATTTTCCAGCCACTTATCAACATCCAGAAAAATCACCTCTCTCTTCATGCCAGTTAGATCTATGAGTGAGTGAGTGAGTGAGCTTTCAGGGGAAATGTGCTTGGACGAGTGAGAGCGTTGCATAAACCGGGTTAATGAAGCTGGGATTTCAGCGTGCACATGTGAGTTAAGTGTGAGTGAGAAGTAATGCGCAGCAGGTTAGGCAGCAGAATGGAGATGGCAGCCCTCTGGCCATAGCATAAAGTCACACACACCCATGTTGGCCAGTCCAGTACCTCCGGGATCCACATTCCCAGAATGTCGGTGTCACTGGCAAGGTCCTGTCCAAACATGGCCTCCATCGTCTCCTCGTCCAGGTCCATCTCCAGCTCCTCGTCCAGGTTGAAGTCATAAAGGGCTCCAGGGTCTTGCTGCTGCTGGAGGGATGAGACCTCCCGACGTGACTGGCTGTGGTGGGCCTGCACTGAGCGGTACAGTCCGGCTTAGAGGGAGAGAGAGTGTAAAATGAAGTGAGGAAATGGGAGAGAAATATGCGCTTTGTTTAGACCAAGTGTGAAGAAAAAGTAAAAAAGGTATCTGTGGAATATTCTCACCAGCGCGGGCTAACAGTGTGCGTGCAGCCAGATCAAAACGATGTTTCCTACCGACAGCAGAGCGGCCTCTGAGAGGAGCGCCGCTGGAGGCTGATGCGCTGTCCTGCTCCAGACCCTCCGGACTACAAAGGTACACAAATATAGACTTTATTCATTTTTTTTATACATAGATTTTCCTAATAAACTCTGACTTTGCACACAAGTAAAGAAAAACACATTTGCCCTAAGACTAGATTCCTACATTACTATCTTCATTTAAATGTCCCTCACCCCAAGTACGACATATTCTAGTGTCTGTTCCACCAACTCAAAGGAAGGCCATTAAAATACTTCAACATCCTGCTGACGGTACTTAAAAACTATTCTGGGCTTCTCTCTTTGTTTACTCAGGTCTCTCTCCTGTTCTGCTTCCTGTAGATGAGACTCTGGATCAGATATTTATGTTGCTTTGCTAATGTTTACTTGCTACCAAATGTCAAACCTTCCCACAGAGCCGGAACCAAAGCATCACATTTTACTGAACATATTGTAAGAACAATTTGAACATGTAAGTCTATACTTTGCTCATGTATGATACCAGTAAATTAAGTTACTGGTGGTGAAACTGTGATTGTTTTCATCTTATTTAAGGTTAGGATAACGTATTAACTATTTGAGAGCTCCTCCTCTACCTCTCACTGAAGCCTTCCTCCATTTCTGAAGCGTCAGCACTGGCGATGTCTCCGGGTGAGCACAGATACGAGCTCCTGTCCAGAGATTTGCCTCCAGCGGACGCCGTCGCACCCGGACAGGACGAGTCAGATCCATCGCCGCCGACGCCGACGCCGCTGCCAACGCCGCTGCCGACGCCGCTGCCAACGCCGCTGCCTCTGGTGTGAGGCTCGTCGTGCTCGTCCTCTGTACCTGGATGCTCTATCATCCACATGGCGAGCACCGTGATGTTCTGAGCGTCTGCTTCTCCTCGAGCGCCTGGGGATAAGCAGGAATACACATCAGACCCCTTTAATGAAGATACCACTCATAGTCATATAAAACATTTCTTTGGGGAATAATGACATCCACCTACTGTGTTTATTACACACAAATTCCATGCTACAATAACGTAAACTCACCGTATGTCCTGTACTTTTTCCAAATTTGGTGAGAATAAGAATTAAGCTCAAATACACAGCATTAAAAGAAGCATCTAGGCAAGAACAATCCAGGCAAGCGGCTTGAGAAAGACTGACCAGTTGCCTCCAGAGCTTTGGTGATCTGGCGCAGGGAGAAGCCCATCTCCAGCAGGGGCACAGCGATGGCGGGAGGAGGGGGAGACGTTGACAGCCTGCTGCTGGGGTCTGACAGAGCTGCAGCAAAGATCAACCACTGTGAGTGAAATCTGGCACGTATGTTTGAATATGCCGCTAAAAGCATTTAGAAATATGTTGAGGTTTGTGTGTATCACTGTAAAAAAGGAATATATAATGTAATATTATAATGTGATTTTTCTAATCTATTTATCTATGCCGTCTGTTGTCCCATATGAAGAAAAACGGACGGCAAGATAACTCATATTATTGTGGCTGCTGCATTGCTTCCTGAATTGTATTATAGTGGAGGCGTCTCCACAAACGTAAGAAGAAATTACTACATTTTTGTGAAATATATATATTGGGCTTCGGGGGAAAACGAGCAGAAGTGCAAATTCACACAGTAAAGGCCATGTATCAAAGGACTGACTCATTTTAATATCTCAAACAAAAACACCAAACATTCTCTCGCCTCTTGATTCTGAGAATTTCTCGTGTTTTTCTTTGGTGTGTATGATGAAAAATACAATTATTTTTTAGTTTCTGACAGTTAATCAGACTGAACAAGCTATTTAAAGGTATTAATGTGGGGTTTAGGAGATTACAAAAGACATTTTTTACTGTTTTAGGGTTAGGGCATTAGGGTTAGGGTTAGCGCGTTAGGGTTAGCACGTTAGGGTTAGGGCGTCAGGGTTAGGGCGTCAGGGTTAGGGCGTCAGGGTTAGCGCGTCAGGGTTAGCGCGTTAGGGTTAGGGCGTCAGGGTTAGGTCGTCAGGGTTAGGTCGTCAGGGTTAGCGCGTCAGGGTTAGCGCGTTAGGGTTAGGTCGTCAGGGTTAGCGCGTCAGGGTTAGCGCGTTAGGGTTAGGGCGTCAGGGTTAGGGCGTTAGGGTTAGCGCGTTAGGGTTAGGGCGTCAGGGTTAGGGCGTCAGGGCATTAGGGTTAGGGTTAGCGGGTTAGGGTTAGGACGTCAGGGCATTAGGGTTAGCGTGTTAGGGTTAGGGTTAGCGGGTTAGGGTTAGGGCGTCAGGGTTAGCGCGTTATGGTTAGGGTGTTAGGGTTAGGGCGTTAGGGTTAGGGTTAGCGCGTTAGGGTTAGCGCGTTAGGGTTAGCGCGTTAGGGTTAGCGCGTCAGGGTTAGGGCGTCAGGGTTAGGGCGTCAGGGTTAGGGCGTTAGGGTTAGGGCGTCAGGGTTAGGTCGTCAGGGTTAGCGCGTCAGGGTTAGCGCGTTAGGGTTAGGTCGTCAGGGTTAGCGCGTCAGGGTTAGTGCGTTAGGGTTAGGGCGTTAGGGTTAGCGCGTCAGGGTTAGCGGGTTAGGGCGTCAGGGTTAGGGCGTTAGGGTTAGCGCGTTAGGGTTAGGTCGTCAGGGTTAGCGCGTTAGGGTTAGGGCGTCAGGGTTAGGTCGTCAGGGTTAGCGCGTCAGGGTTAGCGCGTCAGGGTTAGCGCGTTAGGGTTAGGTCGTCAGGGTTAGCGCGTCAGGGTTAGCGCGTTAGGGTTAGGGCGTTAGGGTTAGGTCGTCAGGGTTAGCGCGTCAGGGTTAGGGCGTCAGGGTTAGCGCGTCAGGGTTAGCGCGTTAGGGTTAGCGCGTTAGGGTTAGCGCGTCAGGGTTAGCGCGTTAGGGTTAGGGCGTCAGGGTTAGGTCGTCAGGGTTAGCGCGTCAGGGTTAGCGCGTCAGGGTTAGCGCGTTAGGGTTAGGTCGTCAGGGTTAGCGCGTCAGGGTTAGCGCGTTAGGGTTAGGGCGTTAGGGTTAGGTCGTCAGGGTTAGCGCGTCAGGGTTAGGGCGTCAGGGTTAGGGCGTTAGGGTTAGCGCGTTAGGGTTAGGTCGTCAGGGTTAGCGCGTTAGGGTTAGGGCGTCAGGGTTAGGGCGTCAGGGTTAGGGCGTTAGGGTTAGCGCGTTAGGGTTAGGTCGTCAGGGTTAGCGCGTCAGGGTTAGGGCGTTAGGGTTAGCGCGTTAGGGTTAGGGCGTCAGGGTTAGGGCGTCAGGGTTAGGGCGTTAGGGTTAGCGCGTTAGGGTTAGGTCGTCAGGGTTAGCGCGTTAGGGTTAGGTCGTCAGGGTTAGCGCGTTAGGGTTAGGGCGTCAGGGTTAGGGCGTCAGGGTTAGGGCGTTAGGGTTAGCGCGTTAGGGTTAGGTCGTCAGGGTTAGCGCGTTAGGGTTAGGGCGTCAGGGTTAGGTCGTCAGGGTTAGCGCGTCAGGGTTAGCGCGTTAGGGTTAGGTCGTCAGGGTTAGCGCGTCAGGGTTAGCGCGTTAGGGTTAGGGCGTCAGGGTTAGGGCGTTAGGGTTAGCGCGTTAGGGTTAGGGCGTCAGGGCATTAGGGTTAGGGTTAGCGGGTTAGGGTTAGGACGTCAGGGCATTAGGGTTAGCGTGTTAGGGTTAGGGTTAGCGGGTTAGGGTTAGGGCGTCAGGGTTAGCGCGTTATGGTTAGGGTGTTAGGGTTAGGGCGTCAGGGTCAGGGCGTTAGGGTTAGGGCGTTAGGGTCAGGGCGTTAGGGTTAGCGTGTTAGGGTTAGGGTTAGCGGGTTAGGGCGTCAGGGCGTTAGGGTTAGCGTGTTAGGGTTAGGGTTAGCGGGTTAGGGCGTCAGGGCGTTAGGGTCAGGGCGTTAGGGTTAAGGCGTCAGGGCGTTAGGGTTAGGGTGTTAGGGTTAGGGTGTTAGGGTTAGGATTAGGTCAAATGATTAATTGAGAAAATAACTGACAGATTAATGAAAATAATTGTTAGCTGCAGACCTACATCAGACAAGTGAACAAGCTTAAAACTACTTAATTTCCTTGGTTTTCATGTCTTTTCACCAGCACAACAGCGGTATTTACGTGCATATCAGTGCGGCATACTTACAGGTACCTGTTCTGTTCTGTGGTCTGGTGGGCTGGGAGTCGGGGGACGTGAGGCTCTGCCTGCGGCCGACCTCGTCTGATGGAGATGTTGGCAGAGACGAAACCGGAGGCGTCTGGGCTCGACGTGTGGGAACCAAGGTGGTGGTCGGGTAGCTGGAGAACATTTGCCTGTCACAACACAGAGAGGGGTCAAAATAATCATCTCAATTTAATAAAAAAAAACACAAGGCTAATCATTAACGCCGACTGTGTGTGTGTGTGTGACTGACAATATGTGCAGCCATCTGTTTTCTGACCTGAGGAGGCTGAGAGGCATGACCCCTGGCGACTCCGAGGCAGGGACGGTCTCTGTGTCGGTGACAGGTGTGGTAGCGGTGGTGGTGTCCTCCAGCGAGGAGCTCATGAAGGAAGTGGTGCTGGAGGCGGAGGGGCTGGTGGTGACTGGGGTTTGTGCCAACTGCTCTCCCTCTGTGCCTTCCCCCTCACCCTCTGGTTCACTTCTCAGTCCTAAGAGGGATCAAAAGACAGACTAAGCTGACGAAATGCCGTTTTATCTACAGCATATTGATATAATAGTGATCTTTCTGTAGTTAAGCAGTAATAATGATCAGTGTAGCGCTGAAACAATCAGGCTACTGTCAAATGAATTTATAAAAGCAGATCAAATCTCTGTATTTTCTCACCAGGCTTGGCTTTTCCCCCACTGGGTTCCTCCAGCAGTCCGTTGACGACTAGTTTGTAGATCATGGCCTGCGCCCTCTCCAGGTCTGCCAGGCCTAAGGCCCGCTTGATGGGGGAGCGCATCACCGCCCGCTTCACCATATGGCGCATTAGAAACTGAAGCGCCGCCCGCATCTCCACCTCCTCTTGGCACACTGGCGAGGTGGCAGCTGTGCTCCCACTGGTGCTGGCATTTAGATCAGCGTTGTGCCCGCTGGGTGCTGCTTCCGGTAACACCTTGATGTTAGAAGAGAGAATGAGTTATCATACAGTAAATGTGACAATATGTGACCTGAATGTGGAGCTTTCATCCACATCAGCCAGTCGTTTTGTACACAGATGTCCTCATTATTTAATTTATATAAAAAGTAACATATAAAACTACGATAGGAAGGTGAAAAACAATCACTTTTCATAAAGGAATAGTTTGACATTTTGAGAAATACGCTTTTTGTTGTCCAGAGTTAGATGAGATCAATACCACTCTCACAGGCTCATAGAGACTCATTTAACTCCAGAAATAGTCCTGAACAAGCTAAAAGTAAAATCACAAATTATACGGATTAAACAAAACGTTTTAATAAGAAAACTTCAGAGGTGCTAGTAGACGGACTAGCTGTTTCCACTTGTTTCCAGTTTTTATGCTAAGCTAAGCTAACCAGCTGCTAGCAGTGGCTTAACATTTATTTGATGAGATCGGTATCAATTTTCAATTCAAACTAAAATAGAAAGAGAAGAAGGAATTCGAATAATTCCCGAAATGCTGAACTATTCCTTTAATAGTGTCATCATCCAACTGGAGAACATGTCGGTGTTTAAACTGGTTTTGTGTGAGTAAACCTAGAAAGCTTCAGTACCTTCGGTATCAGGAGCAGCTCAGCGTACTTGCTGCAGCTAAGCAGCGCGCTGAGGGTCTTCATGGCTCCCAGGTAGAGGTAGGACAGCTGCACGGCGTGGATCTCTGATTGGGTGGCGACAGAGGCAGGCGAGGGCTCGTGGTTGCGGGTGCCGTGCTCGTGGCCCTTCTTCCTGTTCCCCTCGGCGGGAGCGTGAGGAGCTGCGGAGAAAAGGGTCTCGCTCCCACCTACCCCACCGCCGACCACAGAGGAGATCTCGCTCTCTGACTTTGAGTTGGGCGCCACGTGTGCTTTGACCTCATCCAGGCTGTGGGACACACGCAGGTCAGAGGTCGTGGTATTCGTAGCCGCTCCGGACGAGGCTCCGACGTTATCCTTCGGTTCGTTACGGTTGTGCCCCTCGTTGTCCGCCTTGTCTTCGTTACCGGTCGGCTCGTGCCCGGTCGAGGCCGCGTTGCGATGCTTCTTGTCGTGGCGACGCGCGCTGAGCTTAGCGGCGGTTTCCTCGTGGATGCTGGTAAGGTAGGTGAGATCCAACAGCAGCGAGGCGGTGAGGCCGCGGAAACGCGCCACGTCGAAGGGCAGCGGCTCACAGGGTTCCAGGTTGTATAGCGGAGTGTCACTAGGTGACCAGAAAGTTGGGAAGCTTTAATAGAAGGGAGTGGAGAGTGAAAAGAGACAAGGGAAGGAAACACAAAGTGAGGGAAAGGGCAGGAGAGAAAGAGCACGGCATGCATGACGAGAGACAAAAAAAAAAAAAGGAATAAAGGAATGTGTGGGTATAGCACAAAACCATGCCGAGTGAGGATTTATCGGGCCGTGCAAAAGAGTAATGGATTAATAATGATGCAAAAGGGCAAGTCAGTAACAGATGTGAAAGCAGCAAATTAGAGCGAAGGGGGAAAAAAAAAAACGGAGGAAGTGATAAAAGCAAGAGGCTAATGCAGAGTGTGTCAAGAGGAATGTGAATATACAGGCAGAAACATTCAGAAATCACATTCAACTCCATCTGTGTTTTCTAAACGCATTTCAATCAGCCATGTGGTCATACCGCTGATGACCGTATGCCTACACGGAAGCACACTTCATATTAGTAACCAGAACAGAACATCATGCATAGCACTGCTGCTGGACCCACATTCATGTGATCTTACTGTTGAGGAAGAACAACAGCTTTCTTTCCCCCATTAAAAAAAAGTTATTTGAAAGTATATTTTTTTTACCCAACAGCAGTGACAGTCAAGATCTTGGCTGATATTAGTAAAATCAAAATAAATTTACTTGCTGACAGTTTAAAATATCTACAAAAACATACCAGTAAATAAGAAATATAACAACATATAAGAAAAGAGGCCACAGCAAAACTTTTTTCCCGCAGTACCTGATGGTGATCTCCGCCTCGTCCCACTGCACCTTCGCCGAGGTGCTGCCTTCCTTCACCACGCCCAGCAGAGTAGCATGCCGCCCGGTCTGCTTGTGCACGCACCGTCCGCCGACGCGGAGTCCCGCGTCCGCCCCGCCGATCACCGCCAGGACCGGCCACACCTCTGTGCAGAGCGTTCTCAGGTGGTGCTCCGACAGCTCCCCCAAACCGTGCTGCCGTCCGTGGCGTCCTCTCTCCTCGTCCGTCCTCGTGGGGGTTTCTTGGCTTTCCCGCTGGGCGTCGTGCTCCTCGCGGCTCTGCACCGAGCGGCTCTTTTTCAGCCTCTGACCGCCGCCGCCGCCGCCAGACGCGCCGGCCGGCTCTCTGAAGCAAGGCTTGATCTTGTGAAGCCGTTCGACCATGGTCTTGTTGATACGTTGAGTCCAGTGGTCCGTGCGGTGTAAGATCCGGATCAGCTGTGTGGTGGCCTCGGCCAGCACCGTGGCCATGGGGCTGCAAACCGGGTCTCCGGGTAGGAGGTCTCGAGGTGTTCCCCGCATCTGCATGTCACAGATCTTAACCTGGAGACATTCAAACATTATCAGAATACAGATTCATGATATGAGCAAACATCCTGTAAACAAGTAAACAACATTAAACTTAAAAAGATATTCTTTATTAGAGATAACAAAGCCTTTATAATACTGAGATAAAGTCAGCTTTACCACACTAGACATAAAAACACTTCCTCGCTCTCATCGCTGGTATTTCTGACTTGAGAGTAAAATGTGCTGCTCAGCCTTCATCACTCAGCAAATAAAAGTCTGGAGGAGGAAGGTGTGTTTGTTTTAAGTATTGTTACTGTACTTCACTGTATTTACAGCATAAGCAACAACACACATTAATCATTATTGACATTTTAAAAAACAGCAATGTAAATGTGCTGAGATTAGCTTAAAAAGTTAATTTGCTCCTGTAGTCCCGAGTGTTTTATCAAAGTGTTCGTTCCAGAGAGAAAGCATGAAAATAAGTAACTGCTGAGTCACTGCTGTTTATATACAATCCAATTAATTCTCCAGAGATACTCTTTAATATGGTAATTTTCTGCTCATCAACAGAAATCTCACTTGCGGTAAAGAAAGTATAAACAACTAAAAGTGCGATGACTCCTCATGTTGCTCTTATGCAAAGTCTGAACAGGCAGCTGGACATTTATGTCGTCTCACCTTCTCTCCTGGGTTGCTGCTGTAGAACATCACACAGGGATATAACTCGGTTGCATCAACGTCCTCAAAGGCTAACTTTGGTTCCTGTGGAGTCACAGAAAAAAAACACAAAAAAAAGCTTTTTGTACCGTTTCTTTTATGGATCGTCTCTGTTCTTTCATTTGGTGTATTTGAATAATAAAGGTTAGATTGAAATTTGAAATCTCACTGAATCAATCAAAGATATTGTGTATGAGTGTGTAACCTGCAGGTGATTTTCAGATGGTGCTGGGTGATAAGTATGAATAATAATAATAATAAGCTTTATTTAAAGAGCACCTTTCATGACATAAAATGCAGCTCAAAGTGCTTCACAAAAGAAATATAAAACATATATACACACATACATATATGTATGCATACATTCATTCACACACATACACATTAAAATGGGATAAATATCAGTTAAGACAGTAAAAGAGTAAAAGACAAAATTCTAGAAGAGGGATAAAATCATAGAGATCATAGTAAAACTAAATGAATTAAAGGTCATAGGAGTAGGTTTTGAGTTGCTTCTTAAAACTGTCAGCTGAGGTTTCCTGTCCGATACGAGGAGGGGAAATGATAAAAGAGAAGAAGAGAAGTGGCTGAATACAACCAACAAAAGACTAATACTGAGTGTTTGCAGCAGGTTAGTGGAGGGAGTTTCTTAAAAGTACCTATTTCTTTTCATTAAAGAATATACATTATACACTATACATATATACTAGAGCTGCAACGATTAGTCGATTAATCCATTATCAGAAAATTAATCGTCAACTATTTTGATAATCAATTACTTGTTTTGAGTCATTTTTTATTGATAGTAAGCTGATAGTAATCTCTGGCTTGTTACGTGCCGTGGAGCCGTCTCTCTCACCTCTCCGTTCTTGCCAAAGGAGATGGTTCTGGCCTCCATGTCCAGGACGCAGGTGATGAAGTCTCCCTGAGTAAAGCTGCTTAGCGTCAGCGTTTGCTCCCCGTTGTGATAGAGGTTGCCGCTGTACGCTCGGTATAACCACATGTCTGACGTGGTGCGGTGGTTGAAGTCGTGCACGGGCCATCGCGAAACGCCCACGCATGTGCCTTCATTGCCTCGGTTCTCCTTCACGATGTAAAACTACGAGGACAAGAAAACGTGAAATGAATCAAAACCTTTGAGTAAAACACTTTCTCATCAATTAATGCTCGTTAATGCAATTAATTCAGCTTTTTTGATTATCTTCAGCCGAGTTTACAAGACTAGATTATCCTTTTCTTTGTGCCACTTACCTTCCACTGGTAGCATCCGGAGGAGATACCAGTGGAGGCCAGGCCGTAGCCTTTACCCCCACTGCCGTGCGTCAGCCCCTGGCCGTTTTCCACCACACAGCACTGAGCCTTCTCCGGGTCAAAGGACACTTCCTGGATGGGAAGGTTCTCGTCCTCCTCCTCTGCCTCTCCCTATATGGATTAAAGAAAACGGGTCAGTCCCTCAAACCAATAATGACGTTAAAGACACGTGAGCGGGAGAGAAGAGTTGTTGGTCGGTTACACACCTGGAGTTTGAGTTCCTGGACTTTTTCTTTAATCTGGTTCGAGTGTTTGGCTTGAGCGATGGGAGCTTCCCACATGCAGTCAGACAGCAGAGAGAAGAGCCGCTCAACCACCTGGAAGACAGTAAATTATATTAACCATAAAAGCAAATTATTAGTCAAAAAAATCCTGTGAAAAGACTAAAACCAACAATGTGTTGATGTGTCTCTCAGCCCAATCGTTTAAAACAGCTCACAAATACTTTAATACTTTCATTTTTAAAAAGGTTCAGTAATTTACTCAGACAGCTGGTCGCTGTAGTTCTAACAAACAGGAGTAAATAGTGTATCTAGGCTTCTGTTTGTTTGTTTTTTTAAAAGGGGAACGCCGCCCTTTAAGACTTGTAAACATCAAACTAACTGGCATACCTGTGTCATTTGGTCATCCTCCATATTGGCCTCGCAGGCAGGCAGCACAGCCTCCAGAACATGAAGAGCCAGAAGACGAGTTCTCAGGTTTCCCACCAGAGGGACCCCTAGAGCCGACAGCAATGGAGTGTGAGAGGCTCATCTGTTGTTTTCCTTTGTTAACACATTTATCTGTGTTGTGTTACATAAACTGGTTGGTTACCTGAGCAGCATTTCTGTGCAGCGATATTGAGCAGCACTTCAGTCCATTTAGGGGAGGCCATCTTGGACTGGATGGCCTTGGAAGACACCACTCTCCTTAAGAAGACCAGGAAGTCTCCGAGGTGCAGCTCAGCCGTGTGCTGCTTACGAAGCAAAGCTGAAAGAACAAAACAAAACTGGTTCCTGATCTTACAAACAACTGTGCATTTGTCTACTTCTCAAATTATTGTTCAGGTTCTTGTTGGGGAAATATGTATTAGCAAACACAGGGGAAGTTCAAAAAGGTGTTTTCCATCATCACCTCTGAGGTCTTTCTTTTCAGAGTCTGCACCGTCCTCGTGTTTGTTGTCCTCTTGGTCTTTCCCGGCAGACAGAAGGCTAACTCCGGCCTGAGACAGCAGATTCTTCAGCTGACTGCAGAGCAGGTCCAGCAGAGATTGGACAACTTTGGGGCTCAGTTTGTCAGCGTATGTGCTGCAAAAGCCAAAGGAGAGACACAGCTGTTAAAGTCATCTTTTCTTTCATGCCTACTCCATCTCTCTCTCTCTATAGTTTTAAACCCTCCTAAATCCCCTACCCGGTGCTGATGGCCAGTATCTGCAGGAGCCGTGTGGAGGCCACCTTCAGGGCGGTGCTGAGCTGGGACACTCCGGGTTTCTGTAGCAGCTGGAGGGGCTGCCCCAGCATGGTCTCTGTGCCGCAGAGCTGGGAGAGCACGTTGAGAAGCCCGCTGGAGATGGCCAGGGAGACGTCCACCGGCTGGTAGCGAACGCTCAGTGCAAACACGGTCACCAGCAGGAGGCGCTGCTGGGCTTCTAGGATGGAGAGAAAGAAACCAGAAGATTTGAGAAATGTGTTTTGCTCAATCGATCGTCTTCTCGTACACACACGAGTAAAATGAAATCCAAAGTTCTTCCACTTGTAGATGAAGCTGTCGACTGAAAATTTAGAGTTAATGTCAGTGGATTTTGTGTCTATGCACTACTATGGATGTTCAGGAGGAGTCTTTATTACCGATGTGGTGCTTGTTTGCCTGCAGCGCTCTCTCCAGTGTGACAGACAGTTGCTGGTAGATCTTATGAACAGCTGTCTGGATTTCCATCTGGAGGCTCCTCTTCGCTGCTTTTACACCATCCTGATATGTTAAAACACAGGTAGAGAGCACAGTAATATGATTATTCTTGTTGCCATCTGACCTGACTGAAAACGTATTAATCTACAAAACCCACAGATGGAAGTACGTGTCGATACCAGCCTCATACCTGATAATGATGCAGCTGCACGCTCTCCCTCTTCAGCCCTCCGGTGCCCACGGTGCCGAGGCCGAAACAACCTGCGAGGAACTGCAACCTGACGGAGGTGAGCAGGGACGAGGACTGGAAGGCACCGCTGGACCGATCTGCGTTCCCGGGCTGGCTGCCCCCCTTCTCCTCCATGCCGGAGATCAGCACCACAATCTGGTGAAGAGCTTCCAACCGCAGCTGTAGAGGTACAAAACAGTCATTCTAACAGGTGAACCTCTCCGACTATCTTCTGGATTTCATGTTTTTTTTGAGAGGGCTGCACGATTGCAAACACTGTGATGCTAATCTCAGATAATCCACTAACAAGAACAAACCTTACTTGCTTGATTGCTTGCTTGAAATACTCAGCAGAGCATCAAACTGGCAGGTGAAAAGTCTCTAATGAATGCACTCTGCAAAGGTTACAGCGCCTTGATGTTTTAGGATTTTTTAAAGTACACATTCATGACCCATTTACATCCTCAGCAGGAACTTGAGGCGCCACATGCTGGGAATCAGAAAGTATTGAGAGATAGACCAACACGTTGCTGGTTTTGGTCTTTTCATGGGATTTGTTAGACAGCCCCTCACCTCTGCCCTGCTCTGTTGCTGTTCCATAGCCAGGATAGTAGCCTGCGGACTGGTGGACATGCTCTCTTCTGGCTCCTTGAAGGCCGGAGCCAGGCCCACGTCGCCGCTGATGAAGCTGACCATGTTGTCGATGAGAGCGTGGATGCCCAGCGAGCGGCTCAGGTCCAGGTCCGACTCTTCGTACGAGTGCGCCGAGCTGTAGCTCCGCTGGCGGCTCAGTTTAGCCCGGAACCAGGACTCGGCCAGGGAGTCCGGCGAGCTGTGAAGTAAGCCTGAGGGAAGGGAGGAGAGGGAGAGAGGGAGCCTTTCAGATGCGTAAACACATAAAAAAAAAAAAAAACTCTACTGATGGATGGACCATGTTGCTTTTAAGTACTTTAGAGCTATGCGGTGCGATGTGATATTACTCCATAAGAGCTCATCTAATGATTAAATGCTGATTCTTCATGCGGACACAAGCCTTCATCAGCCATTATGAATTCATCTATAATGGGCGCACTGAGTTCTCCAATATCCACTGAGGAGGAAATGCTGCAGTTGGAACAGTGAAATGGTAACCAGTGCTGGCATTTCCAACAAACAAAATAACAACTGAAAGCACTGAAGTCAAAGAGTATCAGCACTGATGGTTTCTTTAAACGTGTCAACTGGTAATTCCATGAAATCTCTTCAGTGGGTCAAACCACATTCTTCACGAGGAATGACGTCATCTTTGTGCAAAGTAACAAGCATTCCGAGCAGAAGAATGAACTTTTATATCTTCTACGTTAAGATTTCTTTCTGCTGTTTATGCATTTGCACGCTACACAGAGAGGAGGAATATGAAGTGTCTGAGCTCAAAAACAAGGGCCCTCATCATGTGAGATGAATGGAGGGGGGGGCGGAGGGGGGCGGGCATCACAGTCATGGAGGTTATGAGCTAACAAGAGGAAGAAACATGCCATCGTTTACTTGCTTGGAGCTCCTCTTGTGTTTGGGGCTCAACTGCCCCAAAAGAAGCAAATAAACTATCCACAAAAGGGATCAGAAGACAGAGAGACAAGAGTAACATATGAAAGATGACAAACCAAACAGCTGCATCATCCTTACTCCGCAACGTCACAGTTAGATTTACTGATCTTTACCTCTCTTTTTGTGAGAGAACGCCAAGTCAAGGTCGACGTTTCTCCGTCCACTCTGGAAGAGGAAAACAGAAATCACGTCACCACGCTGTTGGAACTTTATAAACACAAAAATATAAATGTAGTGAAGGATACGTCTATGTTTGGGAGAGTGTGTGTTTTACCAGAGTGTAGCCCTCTTCATCTGACTCGGGCTGGGAGAGATCAGACTCGCTCCTGGACTTCATCAGCCTGTAGCTGGGGCTGCTCTGCACCGAGCGGCTCTCTGCGCTCAGACTCTCACTCCTACGTACACAAACACACCGCAGACACCAGTTAATCATATGTCAGAGCAACAGCTTATAAATACAACTCAACTAAATACATAATGATTTTACCCACTAAGACGCTACATAAAGCAAAAACAATTCCCACTACGCCACTAAAAAGTATAATATAAAGATCTAAACATGATAAATCTGATACTATAAAAAAAATTACAGCAAAGCAAAAGCATTTCATAAACAGTAGAGAACAGAAACCAGACGCTATCAGGTTCATGGTGCTCCGGGGGGGGAATGTGGAGCGTAAATATAGGTCAACGTTTAGATGAAACTTGTTGACACAAGTGAAAAGTAGGTTGAGAACGTCGAGGTTCTTTGTATCAGCAAATTTTTGATGAAACAGCCAAACGCTATAAAAACAGTTACGCCTTCCTCTGCTGCCTGTAGGCGAGAGACGAGGACGGGACGCTAACCTGTGTAACTTAATATCCCAATAAAAAATATAAAGGTTTACAGTAAAGTTTTACTGTTATTACCAGGCCAACAAGGAATTCTGATATATTTTCTGCAGATTTTCTGCAGATTTTAAACCAATAGAGATGCTGCTTGTAGGTTTTTTAGAGGTTACCAGTTATTTATTTATGTATTTGTTTGTTTATGTGTTGTAGTGTTAATTGTTGGGAGATGATTAATGGTTTATTTTTGTTCTCTCTCTGCTCCACATTGAATCTCTTCTGCATTTTAGTGGCCATGTGTCCTGTGCATTTTATGCTGGTCGAGTTTTCCAACAAACACTTTGTTTTGAACTGTTTGTGATGAAATAATAACGATTCTACTAAAAATCTACTGAATATTTCTTTCAGCCTGCTTGAGGTCATTTTAGGTTGTTTTAATGTGTTGTGTATATGTGCTTATTGTTGCTCAAAAACAATCTTTGTTGTCTTAAATGTATATTGTTCATCACATTACAAGCAAAAAAACCATTCTGCTGAATTCTGCAGATTTTCATTCTGGATCACCGATGAAAACTGTAAAAAAATCTGCAGATTATATATTATATTATTATTATAATTCCTGGTTATTACCATCGTTATGACGGTAACCAACAACAAACACAAGAAGAAGAAGAAGAAGAAGAAGCCTCTCCTACAGCACAGATTTTTGTTCATAGGCATCATATTTCCAGTTTTAGAAGATAACTGTAGTGTTAAACTTGTTATATTGGTGTGTATCTTGTTAACCAATTAGTCTTTTTTCCATTATGTACAAGCTCAAATATTAAAGAACAGGTCCAGATTTAAAACATCACTGAAATGCCAACATGAACACTGAAACAGTTTCCTCTTGTCTTTACCAGCCAGATGAATCTGAATATATCTGGCCGGGTGAGCGGGGGGGTGAAAGCAGTGCTCGCCCCGACCTCGTTACCACAATAATATTTATTAATTTGGCAGATGCTTTCATACAAACGTGGTACAATCTAAGCCCTTAAACCCCCCTCAGACTGGGGGGGGGGGGGGGGGGGGTTGTGCTGGGCAGCTTCCAGGTGTGAATGTGTAACTACGCGACTGTTTCCCCTGGAAAAATAAACAAGTCCATCCGACGCTTATATGAGTCTTCAGCAGTCAAGAGTTAGACAAATCATGTGGGCGGCAAAATTCCCTGTTTGTGTTTTCTTCCTAACACAAAGAGGAACTTTAAACTAAAAAAGATTGTATCACTGGAAGATATCAATCTGATTTGCCTAACTCAGACTGCCAAAGCTTCACATTATCCTCGGCTGAACTTTAGAAAGCAGTTTTATACAGAACAAAACAAAAAGGCCGGGGATTATGTCCTCCGTGTCTTCAATTGGATTCTCTTCAGTCTGGGATGTGTTCACGGCCGGTATGGACAAACAAGAACTGTTTTGACGCTCATACGGACATGTGAGTGTTGTTTAAAGATACACTAGAAAAAATGTGAAATCTATCCTTTATATTTTGTCAGAGGAGAAGGATCTGTGCGTCCAGTGCTCTGACCTCGTCATGAAGCTCAGACACTCCTGCGTTCCTGTAGCCGACTGGGTCTGACCCTCCTCCTGGTTCTGCTTGGTCAGTTCTCCCAGTACAGGGCTCACCCCCAACACCAGCAGGGCACAGCGGTGAATCACCGAGTTACAGGCTGCCGTGTACAGGTCTTGACCCTCTGGGAGACCCGTACTTCCCCTCCTCCCCTCCTGAGACAGAATGGCGTCCTCCTCTGTGCCTGCGCCTCCTCCTCCTCCTCCTCCTACTCCTACTCCTCCTCCTCCTCCTCCTCCTACTCCTCCTCCTCCTCCACTCCTGGAAACAGAGCCGGAGCCCAGGCCTGTGCTGCTGCTGCTGGCCCGCTCTCTGTCCCGACTGCGAGCCACCTCCCGCGCTGAGAGGAAACATTGAAAAATTTCTGTGTTGTGCGACAATGCACATACACACACATATATAAAACACACACGCACACACACACACACACACACAAAAGATGCTGGGTTAGAGGACAAGCAACAGCCACATAATGCACCATTAATGTTTATTCAAGTCCAAAACCAAAGCAACACACCAACATTGATCCTAGCGCATTTTAAGCCCCTAATATACAGTTGAATCATCTGTAAAAGAGCTAAGAAGTAACTAAAATGCATCTGTTTCCACCCGCCTGCATGTCAGAAGCCACATTGAGCAAAATCACACGCTAAGAAACTTCCATTAAACTAACTGGTGAACTGCTTCATCCCTGACAACTGCAAGACGTGCAGTTGTCAGCAGTGCTGCTTTGTCATATAGAAATCATTTGGATTGCACTTAGATTTAATGTGCATTTAAATGCTTTAAATAATAATGTAATATTCTGGTACTCTGTGCTTGTTTGTAAAGTGAGATGTGTCTGTTTTTTTTGTAATCTTAACCCAGTGTCTGCACATGTGCTCTTATTTAATGTGTTTTAATTGTGATGTTTGTTGTTGTTGTTGCAGCAATTCTCTTTATCAGAGCCTACTGGGTTTATACTGGGTTTATGGGGGGGGGGGGGGGGGTTAATGGATTTTTATGTATGAATGATTATAAGGATGCTGCTGAGTGCGTCTGGAGAGAAATGCTCTGTAATGCAGCGATGCTGAGCCAAAGAAAAGTTTCCCCAAGGGGACGATAAAGTTTATCTTTACCTCATCTTAAAAAAATATTCAAACCATTTAAACTGCTACACCTCAATTACCTGAATAAACTTGTCTTTTACCAGCACAATACATTCAACAGGTTACAGTGCAAAGCAAAAAATTCATCATTTTCAACCAGTTTAATAACTGAACTCATCAAGCAAAGATGTGGTGATCTGCTGATTTGCACACTGAAAGCATATCGTAGCCAACGACTCCAGGGGGATGTACTCACTTCCAGCCGTCATCACTTCGTGTTCCCTGTCCTCCTCGTCATCGTCTTGTTCCTGATGGCCTTCCTCTCTCTCACGGTCGGCTCTCTCCTCCAGCTCTGCCTCCTCATCGATGGTGCGTGTGAACGAGTGTTCCTGAGGGTCCATGTCCAGAGAGTCCTGATTGTCTGAGATCTGAGTGGGTGTAAACAAATGACATCCATCACATCCAAAAGCCGACCAATTCACACAGGAAGTATCTAATTAGAGAGGGAAACGTTAAAACTATAATATGTAATTATTCCACATTAAAATGTCTAAAAACAACTAGACCTATGTTATATATGTTGTTGAGTTGTGTACTTACATTATCCAAAATGTTTATAACAATGTTCAAACTCAGAGAAATCTGTAATTTAATCAAAGTAACGAACCGTTTCATTTGGTCGCCTGTCAATGGCGTCATACCTCCTCTACCAAAGAGTAAACACGCACAAGATGCATACGGCGGCGCTGTGTTTGTCCGCTACAATGGCGTCTACCAAAGAGTAACTTACACACATACAAGATAATACATCGGCGTTGTGGTTGTTCCACACAAACTGTTATAAATTGACTTTTACTCAGTTTTAAGACACATTTTCATGATAAATTTAAGTCATTTTGAACTATATCTTTTAGCCGGAAGAAGGATTTTAGTCGTTGGACGTCTGAATCTTAAGTTATCAGAGAAATAAACTGGACAAACATTAGCAGCAGCTCGGCTAACAGCCCCTCCAGGAAGTCCGGTGGTCACCGAACATCGCCGGAGAAATATTGATTTTTTTTAGGTGAAACAGCTTTAATTAGTATTTTAAAGATTTTAATCTGCGTGTACATTTGTTTCTGGAGAGGAGGAGACCTCTGCGGATAATTCGGCTCCCGGGAGAAACCGACCGAACGTCTGGATCTAAAGTTATAAGAGAACGAACAAGTGATAGCAGCAGCTCGGCTAACAGCCCGCACCGGACGTCCGGTGGCTGCTGTACATCGGTGAAACAGTTTTATTCAGTGTTTTTACCTGTAATCTCCGGGTCTGTTTGTTCTGGAGAGGAGGAGACCTCTGCAGGTAAAAACATCCTAAACTAAAATAATCCTATCCCGGTGAAGCTGGTTATTTCACAACAAAGACAACAATTCCCAGGATCCCTTGCTACTTCACACCGTCATCACACTCCGTCTCTTGTTATTGTTTTGATTGAGACCCCTAGCGGCTGAAATTACATGTTGTGTGTTTAAGGAACATCGGAAATGTTACAAAACTAGTTTCGGAGCTTTTTAACCACCTGCAAACTACTGAATAATTAGAGATGTCATATAAAGATAAATACATGTGTGTAGATGTGTTTATGTCTGCAATGTAGTTTACTCACCCTCCTCTCACGCGAAGAGGATCTGGTCTGGATGAAATCCATATTCTTACAGGCCAGCAGGCGGTTTCGAACTTTATAAACACTGCGATAGACTTCAGCCAGGGTCTTAGACGGCTGGTACCTGATGGAAAAATGAACACAATGCAGATGTGACATGTGATTTGTAATTCAGGCTGGTATTATGGAACAGTATCAACAGTTTATCCTTCATGTCATATACAGAAGATCATGCTGGATTACCTTCCCTCGCCGCAGGCTTGGCCCTGCAGCCCCGTGTGCTTCAATAAGGCTGCCAACACAAACCTGGACACGGTGTCTAACAGGGACTCATTACTGAGAGACGCATTGTCCCAGTCTGCAACAGAATGCACAGCACAGTCAGTAAAATTCCTCTCTAGAAAAACAGCCAATGTAATTCATTATGTGCTCAGTCCAAAGACAGACCTTTGCTGATGGCGTAGTCTTGCATGTTGATCCAGAGGCTGTTGGCAGGTTCTTTAGTGGAACCCAGAGCCAAAGCCACCAGGACACTCAAGTCAGGATGCAGCGTGCAGTCGAAGGGCTTCTGCTCCTCATTACCAGAAAGTGCCGCCTCCAACAATGAGCTGATGCAAGTGTCTAAAGGACAAAAGTGAACCAGCATTCATCACCTCAGCGAGTCAGTGAAAACAACAAATGAGTAATGGAATAAAAATGAGTCATTAGAAAAAAAAAAAAAACACTTTAATGAGACAGTCCAACTAAACGTCCCGCTGGAATTTTAACAACTGGGATCACTACATCATGTTGATAAAATGTAAACAGTAATCTATCCGTCCTCTGCCTACCCAGCTGTGGGATGTCCATCTCCAAGCCGTTGCTGAAGAGGGGGGTTTTGAGCCAGTAAGCAGTGTCCTGTTCCTCCAGCGAGGTGGGGGCTCCCTGCAGCATCCCGCCGAGGCAACGGCCGACCAGCAGGGCGACCGTCCTCTCCAGGTCGACGAGCCACACCCAGGAGAGCGCCGGCTGCGGCAGGGACATTCCTGAGGCTGGCTCAGCGAAGTCCGAGGTGCCTGGGAATTTAAAAAAAAAAAAAAAGGTTTTGTGTAGTGGAAGAGGGATAGGATCAATTATACTGCTGATTTTGAGGTTTAATGAGGTATTTAGAGCTATTGAAAGTTCTGTTATTTTTGATTTGTACAGTGAAAATGTGATGGATCACGAGAGAAATGTCATATGGTGGACACCTTTAAACAGCGTTAATGGGAACCAGACTCCCAACCTGAGTTACAGCCATGTATTATCTAGAAAACTACAAGATTCCTAAATAACTTGTGTGCTGTACTTTGCAAAAATAATTTAGGTTTTTTTTTTTTAAATGCTTGTTTTTTTTAGTAAAAGTATGTCCCTGTAACAATTTGTCTTTCCTACACAGAAACATGTGCAAAATCAGTTTTATATTAGCATTGCCACATGAAAATAACATTGTTTCAACTCTCATTTGGTAAGTTTGCAAATGCACTAAATTAACACACTAAATTAGGGATGCACGATATTGGATTTTTTGCCGATATCCGATATGCCGATATTTCCAACTCATTGTGGCCGATTGCCGATGCCGATATATGCAAATATTTTTTTTCCAGCTGGCTGAGGAGACTATTACACATGCAGTCATAGATTGTTCTAAGTATGATCAAGAAAGACAATTTATGAAGGAAGAACTCAGGAAGGCTGGAGTTCAGGAGTTCAGCATTAAAACTTTAATGAACCTGCCAAGTGGGAGCAGGCAACATATCAGCCTCTCATAATCAGCAGAAAATTTCGGGCTGATGCCAATATTTCATTTTAGAGCTTATATCGACCGATACCGATGACGTGCTGATAATATTGTGCATCCCTGCACTAAATCTTTGAGTAGAGCCAGTGCAACATACACACCAACTTAGCTTTGATGCATGTTCACTTTACTGTTTAAAAAGAGGACTCGACGCAGATCTAGTCTGGTTTACAGCACATGACATTGTGTAGTAAATGTGTTTAGATATAATAACTACACTAAATATTAATATGCAGCGATAAAGTATACAAAACCCTGGGGAAGCAGGTGTTTAATTAAGAGTGTCAAATATGCAGCACATTTTCAGGTTTTCATGTTTCGTGCTCACCATGAAGAGGCCACTGCAGCTCCTGGTCCTCCAGAGGGGAGGCAGCAGGCAGCAGTCTGTTGAGGCGGTCCAGAGGCGGCAGCAGGTCCAGCAGGTGGCTGAGCAGAGGCCTCGCCACCGACACGGGGAGCAGCAGCAACGAGTTGATGATCTGACACAGCATACTGCCCGCCGCCGACACGTAGATCACATCTGGAGACGACAGAGACATGATCAGCAGTTTACGACTGTAGTAAACAAATGTAGGGAGTTTTCGGCTGTAAAAAGCGAAGTGAAAAACAGAAGAAATATGGGAGAGGGTTGATGGAAATTATGTGGGTCACTTCCCATTACTGTGAGTAAATAATCCTCTTTAATTTACATAATTAACACCTTAAATAATTTCTGTGTTTACTTTTAATAATAGATTTAAACAGCATGCATTAATATTGTTTTCCCATCATGGTCTCAAGCTGCTGCTGCTGACTCTGAGTTGAGGAAAACATAAGTTAAGATTCTAATAAAGATACAATGAAAGTGTTTCATGATGAAAAGGCAAAAGAAAAACAAGCGGAGGAAAAGGTCAAGATAGTGACGCTGCTGAAATGATTAATTGCTCCTCTTCACCTTGCAGCTTCTCTCGTATGCTGCCGTTCCAGGAACTCTCTTTAATCAAAGTGGCTGAGCGGGAGAAAATGTCTGTGGCGTGAGGCAGCAGGAGCTGCAGATGCTTGTGGAGCAGAGCCACGCTGCTGGAGTTCTGGGAAAAACAAGAAGATATTTTAGTACACAGTCAGAGAAAATGTGATTTATATAAATACCCGTGGCCACTAAAAATCCATTCATTTTGTCGAGTGTTATCTTTAAAACAAAAAAAAGCTTTACAACTAGGTTTGGGTTCATGCATCAGTTATTAAACTGCTTCCAGAAAAACAATTTAATTTAATTTTACACCTCATTAACAAGAACATGCGAGTCCTGAAATTAGACATGCAATAAAAATTACATAACCTTATGATATTGAACATCATGACGCATCTGCCTTTCAAGTCTGCTTGATGCATAACTGCATGCATAACATGTAAGACATGTGTATTCCCACCAGTGTCTCAAGGAGACTTTTAAATAACTACATGATGACTTTCTGATTGTGTAAATGCCGTTTCACCAGATTATACAACTCTAATCTATGCAAGAGAGGCTGCACGTCTACAAACACTGAGCGTCCGGACCTCGGTGACAGAGTTGATGTGGCAGTATGCGAGCAGCTGCTTCTGCAGGGAGCAGAGGAGCTGGTGGAGGTGCGCTGGTTGGCTGCTGTCGGAGGAGGACATGCCCTGCTGCAGCTTATCACTGTTCTTCTCCAGCTCACCGAACGCCTGATCCTGCAAAACACAGAGCAAAGAAATCAGATACGGACAATTTACGGGTTCACAGGGATCGCAGGTATAACAGGTATCTTAATTTGTTGATCTAAATGTTCAAATGAAATGAGTAGAACTGCGTCGTAGCCGAAGGGAATTGAGTTCAGGAGAGGTGTTTTTCTATAGCGGAACGTTTCTCAGCACAGTTTGCTCTGGGCTGTCGATTTAATGAAAATTACAGAGGAGCTATTAAACGGATCCAGAATTGCCTCTGACGATGTGATTTTCATGTCCAAATTTAGCAGTTCGTTATAAAATGTTTTGTTTCTCTTGAACCTGGTTTGTCCTTTTTTTTTTTTTTTTAATTTTCACACCTGAAATCACTTTGCAGAACCGATATGTTCCCTTGTAATAACTTTGAATACAGCAGGGCAGCACACACATTCGACTACAAATGATGAGTTTAAGCTAATAAGCTCCAGAGAAGGATTTCTTTGTTCCACCACGGTTCGAAAAAATACTTTAACTCATAAGATACAAATACAATCTTGAAATTTAGACCACACAAATGTATTTCAGAGCTGTGTTGGATTCTTTATTATAGATGGGATTTTTCCATCTGTGATTTTTCCCCAAAACAGAAAACTCAAGAGATAAAGAAAAAAAAAAAGGAGGAAAATCCGAAAGGGGAAAATTCAGCGAGAAAGCGACGAATCCAAAAGATATTACTCAAACGCAGAGAGAGTCTCTCAGTCTAATCATCATTCATTGCTCAGGTCTGCATAATCACACACACACACTTGAAAACAGCCTGTGTGTGTGTGTGTGTGTGTGTGTGTGTGTGTGTGTATGTGTGTGTTAGAGTCAATAAAATGACGTCTAGAGAATGAGGCACAGGAACAAGCCCCTGCCGTGCCAGGAAAAAAGGCAGCAGGTGATAATAACAAAGGATTATGTATGACTCATGCTCTCTCTGCAGTACTTGAATATTGAGAGAAGCAGGAGAGACGATGGAGTGTAACAATCCTGCTTTATACGTTGACTTCGTAACGTCCGCCTTTGTCGATTCTAAATAGATATCATAATGATACCACAACTGATGCTTCGTTATTTAAAACACACACTGAAATCAATAAGAACAAACGTGACGCTCCTCTCACAGAGCCATCGACTTACGGTGTAAAAGCCCAGGTTCCTGAGCAGCGTCTTCATCAGGATCTCAGCCAGGTGGGTGTCAGGGTGGCCGGCTGCGGTGTTGTAGTTGGGGTCCGGGGAGGCTGTGAATCCCGGACCAGAGGAGAGGACCTCCGGGCCGTCAGCGGGAGAGCTGTAACCCAGGAGCGAGGCCACGTGGGTGTGATCCTGCAGACTGGTCAGGATGATGTCTAGCTGCATCCTCTGTGGAGAAAACGCAAACATTTCAATGAGGCTGCTGACAAGACTTAAAGGAAATATGATCCTTTAGCAAAACCAAGTCGCAGCACTGATAGAAAACTTGTTACTTGGTTCTACGTGTTCATACTAGGGAATACTAGGGATTCATGCACAGTAAACAGTATTATCATATAATCATCAATCTTTTCTGATATGCTAGTATACAGTAAAATGACTTCAGACTGTGATCAGCTTGGATTTAGTTTAAAAAAAACAAAACTAAACAGTGAACCGCCATCAAAACCAGTAAAAACACCACAAACAACAGCAGGTGAGATGATGAGATCTCGCTGCAACAGTTAGAAGACATTCAGTGACGTCACTTTGGGCTTTAAGAAAAAGTGTCATTTTACCAATTTCTAACTGATTAATCCAGAAAATAACGAGCAGATTAATAGATACTGAAAATAATCGTTGGTTGTAGCTCTAAAGAGTGTTTAACTATTTCATTAAGGGCAGAATGTTCCACAAGTTGATAACAACCACTCAAAGCTGAACCAGAAATTATTTATTCATTCGATTTACAGAAAATGTGCTATATCGGGATATGAGAATTTGGTCATATCGCACAGCTCTAGTCACAGGTGAAGGCTCAAGACTTTTTAATGCTGGACGTTAAAGCTGACCAACCAGAAACAGAGACTGACTTCTCTGTTGTTGAGATGTGTATTGGGAGGATTCTCTTAAAGCTTCTTGGTCAAAACTTTGTGGCTGGGAGAAACATCAAACACAACCTCTTACACCAACCACACAACCGACCAAACTGAGTGACCCATTAACCAAACTCCTCACGGTGTAAAAGCTGCATCCATCACTGATTGTACTTTTTCAAAATCTTTCAGTCTACAACAACAAATGATGCACCGAGTGATCTATACAAGCCCTCAGTACAGTCATTTACATCAGTGGCTCTTAACCTAATGGTTGTGAGCTAATCTTGATGTGTAATTAGATGTTTTATGGGACATTTAAAACATATTTCTACTACACAAATGCATCCACAGTTCTTACAGTAGAGCAAACGCTCAGTTTTCATCATTTACGCCTCCACTTATAATCAAAAAATAACAGTTCATGGTTCTACATGTGCATCCAGCGACACTGATACTGATATAAGACGGCTGTTGAAAGAGCAGGAAGGAAGCTCTGGCCGTGCATCAGGCAGCATGGAGTACCTGTCCTTTAGAGAGACTCTCCCATCTGTCGGGGCCCTGAGGCAGCAGCGAGTGAAGAAGCTCCATCCTCTCTCTCAGCGGAGGCAGCAGCATGGTCGCCCCCACCGACAGAGTCTCAATCACCGCCTGACGGGACAAACACACACCCACATATTGTCACAGCTTGACCCGATGATGGTGATAACAGCCTACAGGTTCAGCACTTGTTGACATTCGTTGTCTTAATGTCTTCCACACTTATCAAATTAATATGTTTATCAAGGCAGCAGAAAATGAAAAGTACAAGGCATTAAAAACATATTTAGTACAATGCCACAGTAATTAAAAGCATGTTTTTAGACAAAAAGAACAGCAAAGAAGACTACATTTTCTAAATATTTCAATTAATTAAAAGGATATTTATAAAAAAAAAGTAACCAACTTAATCTACAACTATTTTTGTAATCAATTAATCATTTAAATCATTTTTCATGCAAAAATACAAACACTGGTTCCAACTCTGCTTCTTTTTTTATATCATTAATTAAATATCTTTGGAGTTTGGACTGTTGGTCGGACTAAACAAGACATCTGAAGACGTCACTTTGGGAAATTGTGATGAAAAATTTTCACACTTTTTAATATTTTTACACCAAATGATTAATAGTTAAGGAAATTATTGGCTCATTATATTTTAAGTGAAAACTCAGGTTTGCAATTTGAAGACTTATTAAATCAACGTCATTTAAGCTAAAGTTTTGCAAGTTTTTTTCTTATATTTTTAGTTGAAATATGATCCAAACATATCTTAATGTGGAGACGAGTTATCAAAGACTTCCAGAGCTCATTAAACAGTCTGGCAGCAGTACAGAGATTTTCCCTTCTCAAGTGTTTTTTTTTTTAAGCGAGTCTCGCCCTTTTAACCAATCACAGAGGACAGAAGTCGGGGGTGGGAGCTCACAGCTGTCAATCAATACATGAACACGTTGATGCAAGAATAAGCATGTTTTTTTCTTTTTTTCATTGTCGCTTTTGTATGTTACTTTGCTGCAGACAGTTTCCTCTCTCTCTCTCTCTCTCTTACCTCCTGAATCTCATCTGGCACTGAGGAGTCCATCAGTCTGAAGAGCAGGTTCCTCAGTGGCCTGGCCTGCCGACCTAAGATACTGGTGGCCACGCCCCCAGCCAGAGCCAGAGCCAGATGATTGGACAAAAGCCGAAGGCACAGCTTGAGGAAGTTATGATGCTCCCTGCGAATACATAAAAACAGCATATATGTGGGCATAATTATAATTTGACAGTAATCTACAAAGGTGAAAAGGAAGGGACCTCGCACTCTGGCCCGTCGGGATCAGATCATTTTGCTTTTTAAAAATGAGGGATATTTCTTACAAGTGTGGTGTGCTTTTATTTTGAAAGTTTGATTGACATGTGTACTGTCAGGTGTGTAGAGACAATAAGTAACTGCAGCTGGACACAGAAAAATACTCATATATTTGAATGGAGAGTGTGAGTGAACCCACACCTTTTTGAACATTTATTGCTTCCACATAGTTTTAGATACAAACTTCATTTGAACTTTAAATGAGTCACGAGACTTTGACCTACAAATCTTGAATTTACATGTTTTTTCTATCTTTTACTGTTTTTGAGATATTAGAGTGTGAGTTTTAAAGTCTTTTCTTGCTCCTCCTGTGATTTTATAATGAGTGTGTATTGCAGAATGTTTCACAGCACTGAGGGAGTGACATCACCAGGAGCAGTTGGAGAGGAGGATTTTAGAGAACGCTTCTCGTGAAATCTCCTCATAAATCCCATGACTTTGGCCAAATCTTACATTAAAAATCATATTTTAATAGGAAATTTCATGGTGAATCCATTGATACAGGTTTAAAAGTGGTCAGACTTATAGTTTAGACGTCAGAAGCCTCTGTTTGACACAAAGTCCATGCCCAGAGATTGCCTCCCCATTGTTTTACATTGTAAGGGTGATGTGGCACTGCAACTTTCAGGGCTTATAAAATCCAAACCGTTTGAGTTATTACAAAGTTTTTAACAACTTTTTTCAGTATAGTGTCATAAGTCACCTATTAAAGTTTGAAGCCGATACTATTAACACCCTCAGAAGAGATAGCGTTTGTTCAAGGGCCAAAATTGGGGCAAAGTCTTATTTTGAAAGGCTGATTGTGGACTTCCTGTTGGATTTAGGTCAGGGGTGTCAACGTATGATTTGTAGGTCTTGATGAGACGAATAATTGAGTTCTGGTTTGATCTCTCTATGACATTCCTACGGGCCGTGGCGGCCATTTTAGTTACATAAGTGGCACTAGAGAGCACATTTTAGCACGTAATGGGGTTAATTTTTACATTTTATCAAATTTTTCACCAGACCTGATGTGCGTGCCAAATTTGGTGAGTTTTTGAGCATGTTTAGGGGGTCAAATTAAGGGTTTAAGTGGCGTAATAATAAAGAAAGAAACAAACAAACAAACACACGAAAGACAATAGGGTCGTCGCCCTTAGGAGACGACTACTGTAAAACAGCCTTTTGGGCTCGGTCCCTAACAAGTAAGTACAAATAATTTGTCAGTAAGACAGAGCACAGCCAGAAGTACATGAATGTGTTTTATTTTCTCCACAGTCTTCATCACTGTGCTTTATATCGCTGTCACTTGTGCTGATGGTGGCTTTTAGGAGTGAGTGACGTTACCTGGAAGAGGGGAAGGGGAGAGGAGGAACTTCACTGTTGATACCGTCACAGTAGCGCTCAAGGAAGGACCGCAAGTGGGAGAAGGTGCTTTCTTCGAGGTCGACGCAGTAGGGTCTGTGCCAAGCCACCACTTGCCTAGACAGACGTGAGTAAATATTTATATATCAAGTGCTCTAATACTTAAAATGGTAGAAAGAAAATACATCAAGTTCACCCCAAAGAGTCACAGTGATGTTGTTGAAACACATTTTTTCTTAACATTTCATATTTGCATAGACAAAGTTACAGAAGACTTCTGTGCTTCCTTCCTCCAAACTAACACAGAGATGAAGAATCATCCCTTCCCCCCGCCGTCTGCCGGTGTTCGTGCACTGTGTCACGCACACAATTTGTTAACTAAGCAGGAAATTTGACACTAAAAACCACTTCCAACTTAATTCTGGACTGTTAGCATTCTGTGTGGGCTGAATGATGCAGACTTTATTTCCTGTAAACTACAGCTGCATCAATTAGATATGAATATTTTCTGGTTTCTTTAGTGTTCCGGGACAGTAAATGCCAATAGTTTTTCACCATTTTCTGACATTTTATAGGCTAAATGATTATTTTATCAACTTTTACTGAGAAAATGTGCAAATATGGCAATATGGATAAAATCCTGTAGCCTGGTATATGTCATTTTATGCTGTGATATAGATAAATAAAGTGATATAGTAAATTTTCAGGAAAATCATGTGTATCATCTCATGGTATATATCTTTATATCATCATATTGCCCATGAATAAGGAAAGAAACACACACCAGCCCTCTTTTATATAAACAATGCTGGTGTGGTGTAAATCTAACCATGTGAGAATAAGCTGGTTACCAAAACATCTGCATCTGTACGGCAGGTCAGTGCAACGTGATGCTCGCAGTCAACTTTGTAACACAAACATGAAAAAGTCTGCTGTACATTTCACATGCAGTTATTGACCTTTCACTTATGTTACGCAATTCCACAGAAATCCAGAGATGTTGTGACATCACCCTCCCTCCCTCTCTCCCTCCATCCCTCCTCTACAGTACATGAATATCTTCTGAATAAACCCAGGTTATGTCAGTGTATTTACTGTGCTGGTAGCTCACCTGTCTCTGGGCAGGGCTGTCCAGGCCAGGCTGTGGGAAGTGCCGGCTGAGATCTGCTGGATAGCGACTCCATCCAGACCTACCACCTTCTTGGGCTTGGTGATCGGCCCCGTGGAGTTCCCCTGGCCGCACTGACCCATGGAGTTGTTGCCCCATGCGTATACTTCATTGTCTAGATGGTGGTTGAGTAAAGTATTTCAACATTAAACTGAATTATAATGTGTTAGGATTTGCTTCAGAGCTGCTTCAGAGGGTTACGTATTAGCTTAAACAAATTTAGTCTGTGTGTTTGCTATTACATCACGCTACTTGCGTCATGTTTAACAAGCACAAACTCTTGCTGTGTCAGCAAAACCACATTCATACAGTGACTGACAGAAGCAGCAGATCAGATTTAGCATGTAGTATTGAGCATTGATCCCTGACAGCATGCAAATGTCGCTCAATACAGATAAACGTTTAAACAAAAAGAGAGAGACAGTGAGGTACCGTGTGACAGGGCCAGACAGTGACTGTCCCCGATGGAGATGTCCACCACCCTGGTGGTAGCCAGCTCCTCGATTAGTTTAGGTCTGAGCGCCGTGGCCTCAGAGGAACCGCAGCCCAGACAAGCACCACAGCCCCACGCGTACACCTAGAAACCAGTCACATGAATGAATATCAGCAGATGATTTCTGATATTCACAGTCTGTCCTGTTTATCTTGACATCTTTGAGACAAAGCCATGGAAGAAGAACTACCGCGTGTTACGCAACAAGTCCTGACAATAACATACATCACTGTCAATGTCCAATCAGCTGCATAAAATTCCTTTCTCCGGGACAAGCCTCCATTTTTTCCCTCAACAAACAACAGCTTCTGTTCTGTTCTCGGTTAACAACACAGGAATGAAAGCTCACCTGTCCAGTCGAGGTTAAGGCGAGAGACGACTGGCTTCCTGCGCACACTTTTCTGATGAACATTCCTTGAAGAGCTTCCACTACTTTTGGTTTGTAGACCCGATTAGTATCACCATGACCCAGTTTACCTGCAGGACAACACATGGTTATTCTCAGACAGTAGATAAAATACTGTAAAATAAATTCTTAGACACACTACAAATTAAAAGCAAAGATTATGAGGAAATATTTGTAGAAATTCACATATTTTGGATAAGGCTCGTTCAAAATTCGAATTTCAGACAAATAATTCTATTTATAGCATCAGAGCTGCAACAATTAGTCAATTAATCAATAGTCGATCGGCAGGAAATTAATTGCCAACTATTTTGATAATCAATTAATTGCTTCTCTTGTTCCAGCTTCTTAAATGTGAATATTTTCTGATTTCTATGATGCTAAACAGAATATCTTTGGGTTGTGGACTGTTGAATCTGGACAAAACAAGACATTAAAAGGTTGCACTTTCAGCTTTGGGAAACATTTTTCACCGTTTTATAGACCAAACGACTGATAAACTAAAACAGAAAATAATAAAGCGATGATAAGAATTGTTAGCTGCAGCCCTTTATGGCACTAATTGTGATATAAAACATTCAAAATAGATGTTTAGGAACAAAGTAACTCATGGTGTTGAGGGGTTTACACACCATTGTCCCCTCCTCCGAAGGACCACACGGTGCGTCCATCCTTTGACAACGCAATCGTATGAGAGCTACCACAAGACACCTCTCCCACGTTGCTGATGTCTTTAACCAGGGTAGGAATGTTTCGGCTGTTGCTGTCACCGTGACCTGCATTCCCGAACAATGAAAAAAAAAAAAAGGGGTCAGGCTGATTACACAACACGAGTGTAGATTTCCCTTGTCTGAATTAGGAATGGGTTAAGAGAGGATAATTAAGTTAAACAACTTACCTAATCTACCAAAATCTCCTTCACCCCACGTGTAAAGCTCTCCATCCTCGCTGACTGCAGCACTGTGTCTGTAGCCAGCAGACACACACACCACCACCTGACACAAACACACATGTTATCAGACTTTATTGATGCTAGTAAATGCACAAAGCTAAAAGACTTTCTCTTGTCTGATTGCATGATACAGATAAAACACCACATGTCAAGTTGTACCTTTCCCTGTAGCGGCCCCTGGATAAGTTTCGGGTATTTCTGTGTTGAGCTGTTCCCGTGACCCAGTTTGCCGTAATCACCGTCACCCCAGCTAAACACCTCACCCTCCGTGGTGAAAGCCAGCGTGTGGCCATCTGAGCCTTTGGACGACGACACCTTCTTGATGGCGCGGTGGGGTTCAAAGGTCAGCTTCTTGAGCGTCGACTGGTTGTTGGAGTCCCCGAGGCCCAGGCGGCCGTAGCTGCCCTTCCCGCAGGCCCGCACAGAGCCGTCGGAGGAGATGACGAAAGTGCAGTACTGGCCTGCTTCGATCTGCACGGAAATGAAGGAGAGTTATGCGTCTGTGTGTATGAGAGACTGCAGCCTGACTCAGCAGTTTCACAACAATGACGTGCTGCTTGAGTGAGTGAGTGGAAGTCCAACTGGTATCCTACAAACAAAATACTATGATAATGATGCTATGCTACAGTATATCATAAGACAGTATGACATATGACCTATCAGCTGTAAAGGTTATGAGTAGCAGTTAAAGTTAAAGGATATTTCTGGCAATTTTCTATATTTTTCTTATTGACAACCCTGCGTCGGTGTGCTGCAACGCCTGATTTTGTCGGCATACGGCCTGAGACAAACAGTTAACAGAGCTTCGTTAGCTTTTTGCGCTACATTTCACAACCTCTTAACTTTGCTCTACATTGGTAATTTCTTAAAGAAAAGAAAAGAAAGACAGTTATTGGTCTTTGGAGCCGTTTCTATACAAACTGCCGTGACTAAAATCTTAGTGGCGAAGGAACATGTCACCCGGGGCAACGGTGTGGCTCTTTGATATGTTTTTTATAATTGTCAGCCTCATCCTTTAACGATGATTTATGAATTCCAGTAAGATATTCAATATCATACATAAAAAACAGTTTTGTGCAACCTCATTCGACAGAAATGCCCCAAAAGTCACAGTGCACACCTCGATCACCTGAGCTTCCTGATACTGGACAGAAATGTGAAGTGCAGAGGTAAAAAAAAGGATAAACATCAGGTAGGAAAATGATATGAATTATAAGGTGTATTCTATCGTCATAATGCTGTTTTTCTTTCCCTCCTAGCAGAAAAAGAGAAGACATTGCATGAAGGAAATATAAATTAGGATGCTGTCTGTTCCACCATCTTAAAGAGCACTTTAAGAAGAAGAGCACAGCGAGTCTCTGTCTCTATCTGTAACAAACACTGCATGTCACATTACTTTGATCTGCACTTGTACTTTCCCTGTGGGGGAACCAGTGTAATTTGAATTTGAATGCATTATGTCACCATGTTGATGTAACAGCCCTCTTTTATGCTGATCAGTGAAACATTATTTTCCCCCTTAAAAGTCAACAACACATTTGCAAAAACCTAGTTTTTTTTTGAAGCTCATGCCAGTTTTCTCTGCTTTCTATAATGAACGCAGGAGAACAGATGCTTCTTCTCTCTCGACATGAGCAGTCACGGAGCTCTACGGCGGACATCTCTTACCGTCTGAGCGTCGGCGAAGCTGGCGGCCAACTTGGGCTGCAGGATCTTCTCCTGTGTGCCCTCCACAAGTTGGTGGCTGCTGTTACTGCCCCACACGTACACCTCACAGGTTTCAGACACTACAGGCGCCTCGCCGGTCTGAATGCTGTCTGGACTGACACAGGTGCGAGAGTAGTCTGATGCCATGCGACATACCTGGAAGAATAAGATACGGTTAAGGGAATGAATTAGATTCTCAATATTAACCTTTTAGGTGACAAATAACAGCAGTCCTGGAATTTATCAACACATAAAGGAGGTTTGATGAAGGTGTTGTTTACAGTACAACGATACGAAGTCCTAAATGTAAAATACTGCTTAAATGTCTTACTTCCTCAAAAAGACAGAGTGCTGCCTCGTACAATGAGCAGAGGCCATCAGAGGTCCGTGTGGGTTCTCGCCACTGGCTGCGATCTGCTGAAGAGCCCTGCAACAAAAATCAATGTTTAGACCATAAATGGCTTTAAAACCTTATAACAGACCCTAATTAACCACAAAACTTCAGGGAACCAAGACCTTTTTATACCGATTACTATCATATATTTTTAGAAGGTAAGAAAACAAACATACATCTGAGACTGAACCTGAATCCTCAGTGGATTTTCACAAACGTTGATGAGAATTCACTGTGGCAACACTCTAAATAAGTGGCGCAGAATGCAAGTCACGCTTAACCGAGCATCTCTGAAAATGGTTTCAGTTATCACACCTTAAAAGCATACTCCCGACTGTTTCTTTGCATTAAGTTCCTACAATTTCCACTGATTTCCACTGGAAAGAGAAACAACTGTTTGAATGAATACTGTCTGATTTAATGCTTGACAGACGGTGCATGACATTTTAAAAGCCCATTTGAGAGCTAAGAGCAATAAAAAGCGAATGTGTCTTTGACGTAAGCAAAAGGCACGTTTACTGTGATCTGCTTCGCTTATCAAACCACTAAAAGCTCAACCTGCCTCTGTTGTTGTTACTGTTTACTTACCAGAGAGCGTCTCATCTGCATGAGGATGTTCATGAAACAATCATAGCCGATGAGGCCCTCTTGGTTCTGTAGCACCTTACTCTGCTCCATCGTACTGACCACGGCTGATGCAGCCAAGGCCATCTCGATCCACTCCAGCAAGTAGCGCAGGGAACCTCTCTGGGAAGCCAGCCCCAGAAGTAACTCAGAGGCGAGCCGTCGCCCTAAAATATCCGCCCCGGAGTTTGGCATGGTCACTCCCTTCAGAAACGTGGTGACCTGGGCCAGACAGTCCAGGCCCATCGGTGGGATCTTGCTCTCGTTGGCCAGAGAGAGGGGCGGCAGGGAACTAACGACATCGATGGCTGTGTGAATGACATCATTACACAAGTTTATATTGCCGCCGGGACCTCCTCCGGGGCCGGGTGGAGGAGGCATCATCCAGCTCTGCCGCAGCAGAGCGAAAAGGAGGCTGAGGCCCGTGCGAACACCCATCTCGATGAGCGCGTCGGTGCTGGAGCGCGGCCGCTCGCTGACGGAGTGCAGATCAGCCGAGCCCGAGTTGTTCTCCGGGGAGTGCTGCTGCTGCTTGACCTTTCCCTTGTCATGGTACTTGTTGGAAAGCGCGTAGAAGATGCGTTGGAGCACCAGCACGCGTTTGCGTAGGGCAGCTGCGAAGGGGGAGTCAGAGCAGACCATCTTGGCCAAGGCCAACTGGCTGTTGAGCAGAGCATCCAGGTAGTGTTCCTGCTCATCGCTGGAGAGGGATTCACGCTCAAAGTCCGGAAGCTGGGGACCCTTCAGACACAGCACCTGCTGGGGCAGCAGCACAACCTCTTTGTTGGCCAGCAGCTTCGAGTAGAGCACCGTAACTCCCTCCCGTGTGGCTATCGACTCGCTGTCCTCCGTGATCCATGAGCTGTTTAGGTGCTCCAGCCATTTCAGTTTCACCGGGGGGATCATTAAAGCCATGGCATGTCACTCCGGAGCCATCAGTCCTGGAAATATTAATTAGACATGATGTAAAATGTTAATGTCGACCCGTTGTTGTTCTAAAGGGCCACAAAAAATAACTGACAAATCTTTCTAGGAGCTTTCCTTTCCATTGAACACTACTTGTTTTACCAGAAGCCACATTCAAACATACTGTATGTCATAATCATATGACGTAGGTAAAATAAACTAAGATTTTCCTTTAAATAGACCAATATGCTATCAAACCAGTTGAGGTAAACAACTCATTACATTAGACAAAATATAGTCCAGGTTACTGTATCTACACAACCTCTAATGTCCGCTGACTGAATATTTCTGGTTCTATCTGATTTAGTTTGAGACATTTCTTCCGATTCGAATGAGTTTATGGGAACTTGACATGTGATTTATCTTTAACGGCTCATAATATGTTGAGGTCGGTCTTCCCTGAGGATCCCTGCTCATGTTTGTACACAGAAGCAGGATATTTTATACAGTTTATCATCTTGTAAACATACAATCTTAATGTTCCTGTGCTGCTCAAGTTCTCCTTTAACATTTATCAGAAATTGGCGTCACATAAGTGCACGAAGGCAACATCGTCTATACACATGCATCACTGAACTAAAAACACATCATGACAGTTCAGGAAATTTGATTTATTCCATGTAGGAGAAAGTCTGTAAAAGGTTTAGTTATGCACTCGTGTATGGTTACAATCAGAATATCTGACACCTGCACAGGCTGCAAGTCCTCGACCGTAAGAATAAAACTATACAAGGAATTAAAGTAAAAGGAATAATAGATATAAAGTTAACACTTGTGTTTCACATGGAGTTGCTTCTTTGTTGGTGAATTTGATAAATATTAGAGTTTGAGGCAAAGAAAAACCTGGTTAACCTTTCTTTAACTCCTTAAGATCATGAACATGAATCCTGGAAGCAACATTTTGAAAAGAGATATTAACTGATTCATTATAAGTGCTGCTTCTTGAGGTTATAATTTATATTTTATTGATTCTGATTCTCCTTATAAATTGAGAATCTGATTGATATCTGCAGATCATTTGAGTAAGAAAAGAAAGCAAAGACCATCTTAATTTTCATCTGCTTTAGGCAGCTATATAATAACTATACACAATGATTACAGTTCATCACTACTGTCTTTGGTGATGTTTAGCCATACTTTAGAGGACAAACTCCAGGCGCCACACTGTAAACACTACACACGCGTTGACCTGTACTTAACAGGTCAGAGTACTCCGACCTTTGCTTTCAAGGATCGTTAAGCAGGACTAATAAGAACGCTTCTCCATTAAATTAACATTTGAAACCAGTTTCAACATAGAACCGGTTCTCTGTACCCAACCCTGCTGCTCCTGCTGCCTCTGGGTTCATCTTGACAGGAGTGTAAGTCAGAGGTGAAAAATAGGTCAAAATCTCATTCAAACAGGTTTAAAAAAACCACCTGACGTGATGATGGTTCTTCATACCTGAATGAAGGGTGATAATCCGCAAACTCAACAAATTCTGTGGTTCACACTGTTGTGTGTGTGTGTGTGTCTGTCAAAGACCAGTTCATTGAGGACAGCTTGTTCAACTGTGGACAAAAACCGTGTCCCCAATTGGGAAAAAGCTGATTTTTGTGTCAGTGGTTATGGTTAAGGTTATGGTTATGGTTATGGTTAGGTTAAGTCTCCAGGGAATTAATGTAAGAATGAAATGTCCCAAAAAGTGACCCAGAACAACAAATACGCAGACGTACACGCGAAACACTATGTGCAAGTATAAAAGAACAAATGATTAATTACACATTCATCTTACTGGCAGCTACAGAACACTGTGTGGTTCACAGTGACACTGAATACCTCTGCACTGGAGTCACTGTGTGTGTATGTGTGTGTGTGTGTGTGTGTGTGTGTGTGTGTGTGTGTGTGTGTGTGTGTGTGTGTGTGTGTAGGATCCATTAAGATGTTATAAATAATCTACTGGTTACCAAGCATTTAATGCAAAACAATAATGCCTGTAAGTGTATTTCCAGTCGCCTGATTGAATTTTGCGTAATAAAAACCTGAGTGGAAACGCCAGAAATTCAAAAAAAAAAAAAAAAAAAACATTCAAAAATCAAAGGTTTTTATGCTTGGCTGAGGTGGTGTTTCGATAAAAAGAAAATGCGACAAAGTGCAATGGAAACAGATTTAACGAATACACAAGGATGTAAACGAGACATAGTGATTTAGCTCACTCAAGAGACAAAAGGCAGTGGATCCGAGTGGACCAAACCGATGAAAAGTTAGAAAAATTACTACATGAAACAAACTTAAACGCCATAAATACATCCATCTACCAACTGTTTATCTATCTGGTCCAATCATGTATGTGAATTAAGCATTCAAAACAATGCAAACCATCAAAACACCATCACCACCATGAACAAGAGCCTCACACATTTTAAAATCAACAAAAACTTAACATTAAAAATTGATTGCAGAGTTTATATAACCAATCACATGAGCTCCGGCAAAGACTTAATGTGATTAATGTGAATTGCAGCCAATGATCTTACAGCTGGAATAAACACTCCATTCAGACACGACGCCTGCATTTATCTATTCGACTTGTGAGCATTAAGTGAAACCGTGCCTGTGGATTGACAAGACAAGTGATCCGCAGACAAACAGATTGTGGGAGGCTTTGGCAGCCTTGGCGCCATCAGTCTGGTTATATCCTGTTAGGTTCAATGCAATCACATACAATTTCAGACTCAGAGCCTTGTACAGTTTTTTTGCAAATCCTAAGCAAAGTATAGAAACACAAAACAGCAATATTCTTGGCTAAAGCACACAGAAGCTTATTATAACTGTTTTATACTGAGCGAGCGAGCCTGTAAAACAGACTCAGGAGGGGATATTACAACCTGATCGCAGCGTGCATTTTGTCATTGCACTTGTCATTGTCATTTGTCACTGTCTAGCATCATGAGCCAAACATCGAGTCTTGTGCTAGCATTACCTAATCTGTCAGGAATTGTCCTGTCATGGTAACAGACATGATAGAGATTTTTTCCACATACGAAGCCTACATGTGAACTGCAGAACCACATACTTCAATCAAAGTGCACCAACTGACCCAGAACAGGCTGCAACTGATGATTATTTGCATTACCGATTAAATTATTTCCTTTTATTACTCAATTAATTGTTTAGTCTACGAAACGTCAAAAAGAAGTGAAAACCTAGCACCACCACAACTTCCCTAAACCCAAAGTGACGCCCTTCAATATGCTTGTTTAGTAAGACCAACAGTCCAAAACCAAATACAGAAACAGTCAAAAGTTTGGTTTTCTTCATTTTCACTCATTTCTACATTATACAACAACAATCAAAACTATGAAATGTGACATGTGGAATTACATAAATATGTTAACTACATACTTCCTCTGTTATTTCATAGTTACGTCTTCAGTGTTGCTTTATAATGTAGAAAATAATAAAGAGAAACCCTTGAATGAGTAGGTGTGTCCATCCCTCTTACTGGTGCTGTATATTTTAATAACTATCATGTATGACGAGCTGGAACCTGCAAATGTTTGACATTTATGCTGATTTATGTTCTTTCTGTGGACTTATCATTGCAGCTGTATATCAAAGTCATCTTTTCCAATCCTTCAGTGTGTTTTTGTGCAGGTCAAGAGGAACTTTTCTCTTCAGCCTGAGCTAAATAAATATGTTTTGTACTGACACATTGTGCATATTTCCTTTCTTAGTGCCTGTTTTGTCTCATGTTATCGTGAAAGTGAGTGACAGGAGACTCCCTGACCGTGTTGACAATCACACTGATAAGCTTGCAGGCAACACTAAGTTACAGTTGTTTAGATACAGTGTGATTATAGGCGGTTAGCAGCCAGCTAGCGAACTCATCCGTCTCAACCGGCCCGTGCTACCGCTAACACTGTGCTTTCGTTTCTAGCTGAGGGTTATTAGCAAAGAGCTAGCAGATAACATTAGACAGCTAGTACCATGACACAGCTGGCTTGAAAGCAGACTGTGCTGCTGCTGCTGCTAACCTGCTTGCTGTGTCAGGTTTAGAGAGGCAGCTTTCCTTAGATGACCGAGGTGATAATCACCAACAGCTAACCGTTAATTACAAATCACTGACTGCATAACAGGAGACTGACAGACAATTAACTTAAGACATTAAGGCGAGTAACGGTAACGTTAGCCTTTCTAGCTCTTTAGGCAAACCGGGACGTTAATGCTGAATGTTATAATGTTGACAGTTTGTTTTGCAATCAGCCAGAGAGGCAAATAACGCTACTTGTTTACGTTAGCTAACGTAAGCTAACTTTCCTCACGTCACTAGCTAGCGATGCAAAAAGACCTAAACATGGAGGTAACACCCTTATGTGCAGGTATGACAGGGGGCGAATACACAAGATATGCAGTCGTACACGTAAGTATACCTGTGCAGAAAGCCCAGCACCGTATACCGTGAGCTATTTTAGCCAGTATTATGTTGGCTTATCTGCTGTCTCATAGCGGCAAGCTGGTTAGCTTCCTGGCTACACTTTACTAACGTTAGCTGGAATAAAAAGCTCGCTTACCAGAAACTGTCAAAGGCCTCCTCCTCTCTGCGCCGAGCTTACACAAGAGCCTAACTGTGCCTCATTGCACAAACACGAACAGTTCAGTCAATATCCGTACGCTTTGATAACGTTACTGTGAAAGCAGACAGAGCCATGCGTGGATGTCCATGCCTCCGCCCGCCTCTCCCGTACCGTCCGCTGCAGCGAGTCCGAGCAGCAGGCTGCTCCGCTCAGTCCCAACCCCTCAGCGAGCCCCGGCCCCGTGCTGTGACGTCGGAACCTGTCTGTCTATCTGCCTGTCTGTCTATCACCCTGTCTCTCTCTCTTTCTCTCTCTCTGTCTCTGTCTCCTTGTCTGTCTTCCTACCTGTCTGTCTCCCTGTCTGTAAAATTGAAAGAAGTACATAACAAAATTATGCATAATATTCAGCATATCCCACCAACAAAAAGAACCAACAAAACATCTGTTTTATGAATGTCAGTACACATCAGGATTACTTATAAGATTACTTGGACACTCAAACCAAACATTCAGTTAAGCTGGAAGCCAAGGATGTAAAACTATAGTAGAGGGCTGACCAATATATTGAAAACATATCGATATTGTGATATGAGACTAGATATCGTCTTACATTTTGGATATGGTAATATCATGATAAGGCATAAATGTTGTCTTTTCCTGGTTTGAAAGGCTGCATTACGGTAAAGTGATGTAATTCTCTGAACTTACCATACATACTATAATGTCATACTTAGTCATTATATCCACATTACTCATGATTATTTATCATAAATCTCATTGTGTGAATATTTTGCGAAAGCACCGATAATCATACCTACAACACTGTCACGATATCAATATCGAGGTCAAAAATATCATAATATTTGATTTTGTCCACATCGACCAGCACGACTATGAAAACAAAAAACAGGAAGTTCAACACACTGTCGATTTATTAATCTTACTGGGAAAATTTCACATCCATAAATCCAATTACTGGTGGTCTCGACCATCATTTGAACTTTTCATGATTGAATTTAGAAAGTATTTTGAGTATATCCAACTTATAAACACAAAGAAATGTGCACATACACTCAGTATGCTCAATCATTTTTTAAAGATTTTATTGCCTACCTTTTTTATTGAGTTATTTTTTAAATTAATTTTATTATCATTACTTTAAACCCTATGTCCTGTTACCATGATGAATGTATCCACCGATAGAAATTGAAGTCATGCCTGTTATCTTTATTTCATTATGATGCCTCAGTGTTTTTTCTGTTGTCTTAATGTCACATGCTGTAAGTGACGGTTTCTATAAATAAAGAGATGGAGAAAAAAAGTCTCCCTTTCTGTCTGTCTGTCTCTCTCTGTGTCTTTTTTAAATTTTATTTTTCAAGAAATAACAAGACATGACAGGACAAACTGTAGCCTATCATTCATCGGAGGAGGATAGTAAACGTATTTACACAGCAAAAACCACGAGGCAAGGTAGGCAACTACCTGGGGCTCCGATCTAAAAGGGCCCCAAACAGCTATGGATTAATTATGATGTTTAGACATAAAAAATATTGAATTATGTTACCATTCTAGCTCATTTTACCCTGAAATAACCCTGAATTAAGGCCCCCAAAGCACTCGCAGATTCAGATTTTATGATGCACTATTATTGATTAAACTATCCAGCATTATATAAAACAGTTAGCATTAAAAGCTTCACTCTGAACAGACGTTAAGTAAATTAAAGTCTTGTGCTGATAAAACCTCTATTTCACTTCTAAGTAAAAAATTTAAATGCAGGACTTTTGCTTGTTTTTGTTTTCTTGGCTTCAGTTAATGCTATTAAGATGAAAGTTTGGAGTTTGGTTGTGCGTCTGTCTGCGTCTCCGTCTCTCTACCTGTATCTGCCTGCCTGCCTGTCTGTCTGTCTGTCTGCGTCAGCCTGATTACTTCGCTGCCTGTCTATCTGCCTGCATATACTGTCTCTCTCTCTCTCTCCGTACGCTGTGTGTTCATAGCAGAAAGTCAACAGTGGCTCACCCTCACTGTCATTCACGCCCACAAAGACAAAGACGTCCAAAACACATACTGCGATTTTGCACGGTCAGTGGTTTCAGCAATACGTGACCAACACCGCCATCACTGGTAACTGTTATAACACATATAGTGACGCTTTCATTATTGTCATAGTGTTGCAAGATCAATTAAAACGTGACTAAAGACACATTTTTATGGGTCCAAGTTGTCAATAAATGTTCAGCGGTAAAGAATTAATTAGCATTACCTGATCTATCCACAATGGTGTTGTCATGGTAACAGAAATAACAGAGATTTTTTCCCAAGTTTATACATGAACTGTAGAACCACATACTTTAACCAAAATACACCAATTGTCCAAGAATCCCGCATGGATTATATCAAAGTAAGGCTGCAAATAAAGATTATTTTCATTACCAGATTAATCTGTACATTATTTCCTTTGTTAATCAATAAATTGTTCATGGTGTGAATCACAACTTCCTTGTTTTATCCGACCGTCAGTCCAAAGCAATTAAAATATGACAAAAAAAGACACATTTTTACGGGTTGAAGTTTTTAAAAAAAAAAGATGTTTGTTGTCAGCAGGGATGGAAGAACTACTCACATCTGTTACTTCAATAAAAGTAGCAACACCACAGTGAAAAAAATACTCATTACTTTAAATAATCTTACCAGCAAAAGTATATAAGTATTATGTATTTAAAGGATGGACTCACAATGTTTCAAGTGTGTCTTAAAACAACAGTTAGGAGCCCAAATGAACATTAAAACATGTTTTTCTTGCTGTAATAATTCCTCCTGTTCATACTGAGCATTAGAAGATCCCTTCATAATATACTGTATTTACTAATTGTTGGATTTATTTTATTATTATTATCATTATTATTTATAAGGTTTGGTTAATTAATAGAAACACACACAGTGGTGATGTCATGTCATGTGGTGTCTAAAGAGGGTTTTGTGGTTATCTTGTTCTTGCAGACTCACAGAAGCCCAGCCTACTCTGCACTTTATCTCAGAAGCAGATGCTATTTACAGCTTTTTTTTTTGTTTGTTTGTTTGTTTTTAACTATGTTTAGCCTGCAGTTTTTGTTTTTAATAGAAAACTGACAGTAGAGAGCTGACAGGAAAGGAAGAAAGAAAGAGAGAAAGTTGAGGAATGAAATGAAACAAAGGTTCCCAGCTGGACCCGAACGTGAGACGCTGCAGTTACATAGTTCAGAAAACCTCACGGCCAGCAGACATGTTCCAGAATGTATTTAAACTTCATCACCAGTATAATCACTGGTTTCAGTTTCAGTGTGAGTGAGCTCTGGCAGTCACTCTGAAGACATAAACATCCTCACTTTATCAAACACAAACCGGTTTGGATGAGCAGAGGTGGAGATTATTATGGAACAGTTGCTTAAACACCAGTTTGTTAATGATTGCAGTGTTACTGGTGCTTACAGGCAACAGTTTACTGCATTATGTAAAGTTATTACCCAAAAGAGGAAACAGTCCCTGTCAGCAATATTAGAACTTTTCTATTGCTCATGTTTTTTTTGTTTTTTTTTTTTTACTTCCTGTGGTTTTTGTTCTTGTGTTACTCAGTTTTTCAGTTGACTCACATTTTGTTTTTGTTGTTGATCTTTCAGTTTGCAGTTTTTGTCATTTATCTTGATTATATTTCTTTCTTTATTTCTGTTCTTTCTTCATGTAACATTACTTTCCATTAGTTTAGCTGTTTACAAGTTGCAAGTGATGATTTTTAATTATCTGTTAATGCATTAATTTTTTTAATACAAATGCATCAAACATTTGGTAAATAAAGTCAAACATAATAATGACAAATAAGGATAAACATCCATCAAAGCTCAAGGTGACCCTAAATAATAAAAAAAAAACCCCAAATATTTAGAAGATATTTTATTCACAATAATATGAAACAGTCTGATTTCAAATGATAAAAATGCCAACTAGTAAACAACCACTCGATCGATTGGCCTTATAATTTCAGTAGCTTGAAGAGACAGTTTTGCGGGTTGCAGTAAGCCAGAAGAGTCATTTCTGTGTCTGTTTCAGTTCTGTTGGTGTGGACGGAGACCACAGGGAGGAAGTTCCCAACCACTAAGCACAAGTCTCAGCGACACCCTCATGTCACTAGTTGTCTTATCACCATATTTTTTATATCTGTGGGAGAGTGAACCACAGATGACTCCTTGGACTCTCACTTGAAAACAACAAACAATATTTTACACCACTTGACCTCAGTCTCGTTTATTCCTTCATCTCCATTTGTATGTCATGTCCAATAGAAATGCAGTACATCGTGTGGAAATGTCAACATTTTAACACATTTTGAGTCTGAAATGCATTCAGGATGTGGAGAGGCGGTGAAACTGTCACCTCACAGTCATATCTCATTGTTAATATCACAACTCAAGTTAACTTTCATGTCACTTTCCACGTTCATTACTGTAAAGACGAACCTTGCACGTAAGCTGCTTCCTTTAGCATTCAGCAGTGTTCATTTAGTTATTTATGTTTTTATTGGGACCGTGTACAGTGTTAAAGTTAAATGTTAACATTTACAGCTAATTTTGATCTGCAGTCCCTTATAATTAAAACATATAACAGCATAATAACAAACATACACAGGACACATTATACAAGCTACATACAACAGCTCATGTATTCATGAATCTGTTTTTGGCCTCTAAGGGGTAAAAAAAAAAAGATCAAACAAAAAGCTGACAGACACATAACCTTCACATATTATCACATTATATCAATTGTTATGGCTAATATGACAGCAAACAGTTGCTTACTGTCACACACACAGCACAAAAACAACATTATCATCCGCTTTTAGTCTCCGGTCACCTGACAAATATAAGGGACTGTACAGTTATTGTGTAATTTTTCTTTACTTTGCCCTTGACTGAGAAAAAAAAACAATTCACCTTTCCCCCTAATGTTTCAACATAATATAACAGCAATGAGTTGGTACAACAAGATTAAAAATGGGTGTCAAATATTCACCAGCAGGCCTCTGATGAAGCAGATTATTACAGTTTATTTATAGTTTATTACAGTTGGCAGTGGAACCGCTCTAATCAGGTTTTACTACTGGGACAAGCAGAAGTTAATCCTCCTCTGGTTAGGCAACATCTTATTTAAATATGAGCTTTGTACACTGATCACCTTTTTGTTGGCACATAAGCAATGAAACGCCGCCGTGTCATTCACAGATAGTTAAATGTTCTCATAACGGTGTGAAACAGTTTAACAGTCAGCACATGTTCAGTTCAGTAAAACACCTTTAACTGTGCTACTTGGAGTCGTTCCAGGTAGTAAACGGGCTTGATGTTTTATCTATGTAGGTTAAGTGTATTGGATTCATGCTCATATTTGAAGAGTGCATCAATTTTTGTGACTTGATTACATGTTTTTGTGGTGCTAAAATCGCTCTGAAACTGCAGGTGGTGGTTAAATATAGTGAGTGGGAAGTGTAGTGAGGAGTGCAAAATACTTCAAAAGCATAAAAAGATAAAAAAAAAAAATATACATTTAGCCATGATAAGTGCTGCTCAGATCCAGTCTCCCCCCCTTCAAAATGAGCGACCCATAAATAAATATGTGCTCTCAGAATAGTAGTAAGTGTCTACATATGGTGTTGTAGCTCTGCGGGTGTTGATTTCAGGAGGTCTCGGTCGTGTCCCAGCTGGTCATAGTCTCTGATCCGTTCCAGCGTTTCCCTGCAGGCAGCCGCTCTCATCTCTGCCGTCATGACTAACGCCCCCACGGCTGACACACTTGTTAGCTCCATGATTCAGCAGCTGGCCCAGAGTGTCTGCGAGTCGCTTTTTAAGAGCTTTTTAAGAGGCATTTCAAATGAATCATGAGACCATTTTCACCACACACACAAAAAAAAAAGAAAGAAAAAGAAAATGAAAACACTGTCTCATGTAGCTTTTTCTGCACAGACTGTTCAGAAAACTACTGAAACTGCTCAGTTTGTTTACGGCACTGAAGACATTTAAAAATATGTGTTTTTATTCTTGCTGCTTCAGTTGGATGCAAACTAACGTATGTGCAAAGTCTGACACTGAAAGGCTGTTTTCATAATCATCTGCTGAAAGTGGAAAGTTTCTCTGCGCTCCGTGAAAATCTAATTTTGTGCCTTTTGGGTATTTGAGCATGATATGTGACATCACGACTAGCTTGGAAGCCAAACGGTCCAGTATGCAGCTTACACAAGTGTGATGTGGAAACTTGAAACCTCCAGTGCACAAACACTGAGAATGAACTTTACAGTGAAGTTTCAACAACAAGGCAACTCAAAGTGCTTTACAGAGAACATAAAAGGCATCGAGACAGAATATAAAAGCAACACAAGACAACGTAAAGAGACATTTAAATATAGTTAAGTGTTTAAGAAGGAGACATCTGGTGTCCAGCAGTTCAACTGTTTTTCTTTTTTAACCTTTACTTGTTCAGGGGAATTTTCACTATGAGTAATTCTTTTATTTTTCTGGAACGTCTTGATCACATTCACACAGTTATACAATCATATCTGGAAGCTGCCCAGTACAACCACAGTCTGATCTGCTGCCACTGGAGCAGCTAAACTGGAGCGGTTGGGGTTAAGGAGGGTCTTGCTCAAGGTGGTAACGAGGGAGGGGCGATCACTGCTTTCACTTTCCCACCCGGATTTATCCTGCCGGTCTGGAGGATTGAACCAGCAACCCTCCAGTCAAAAGCTTGCTCCTCTAACCTTCAGACCACCACTGACCTTTGAAATTAATGATATTTGCATATTTATAGATTCTGGATTTTTTCATGAGGGAGACACACATTATTGTTCCCAACAGAGTATTTTTTATATCTCTTAATATATATCTGGCAGGTATCTTTAAATCTATTAAATAGTTTAAAAAACCCCTCCAGACATGTTTTTTTTTAGGTTTTTAAAAATACTAATAATTTGTGTCAGATATGTTGATATGATATGTTAAAAAAGTTCAATTACAAAAAATAACATCTACTTCTTCTTCCTCATTGAAAAAAGACACCAGATGTTTCCTCCTTCACTGTAAAGTCCATCTCAGTGGAGGCTTCAAGTCTCCACATCACACATGTTTAAGTTACATACTGGACCATGATTGGCTACAAGCTATGTGATGTCACAAATGATGCTCTTAAGTAAAAGCCTTAAACTGAGATTTAAGGTGCACAAAGAGAACAACATCCAACTGAAGGAACAAGAAGGAAAACTCATTTTTTGAGTGGAGGAAGACTTTAAGGAGTTTGGATATAGTAGCAGTATAAGTAAAGATATTTTATAGCTTTTCATGAGCTGTGAGCACATTAAATGCCTAAAATGATACCAGTTTTGATTTTGCACCGGCAGCCTTCTAGGAAAAATAGCCTTGACTCAGTGATGTGGATTGTATATTGTCAACAAGTCAACAAGTGAAGAATTTCTGTAAACAAACTCATACATTGATTCAGTGGATTCAAATGAACACGGTGCTGATTTTATGTACGTGCTGATACACACATATACTGTACACAGTATCCATGAGACTTCTCAGATAGCATTAATGTTATGGGAACTACAGTCTAGCACAAGTTTACAGAGCAAACAGTATTGTGCAAGCGTGCTTGTGTAAACGTCAGCTGAGGCTGTCGGTATGAATCAATCTGAACTTGACTGGAACTCACGAGTCTTTAATGTCTGAATGAATACTTTCATTAGAAAAATAAAATCAAAATGTGCAACAACTATTGCAACAAGTCTGTGAGCACTTTTGATAGGACACTAACAGTGAGCATTAAAAGGGAACTCAATTGATTTTATACATTAGATTCTGTTTCCAGGTCTCGGGGAGCACTGCTGCATGTGTGTAAAAGGTCGTATAAAGTCTTTCGTGTGTCCAGAGGGAGCTGTGTGAAATCTGATAAATTGCCTCAAGTGCTCAAAGGCTGAAGGCTACAAGTTTGAAAAGTAAAAGAAAATCTGGGGACGTGGAGTTAAAAAGAAGTGAGGTTACCAGACCTCTGTAGCTCCTCATCTCCGCTGGAGGCTAGCAGCTCCAGGCTACATTAGCAAGAGGGGTCTGTGTGCTACACGACAACCCCTGACCTTTGACCCCTAAACCCTAACCCTAACACTAACCATCTCACCACTCATGCCTAAACCTAACCAAGTGGGTGTGTCCTGTAGCATGGATGTATAATAAGAGCTGGATAGGGCGCCACTGCTCAGCCTTGCAGCCAATTTTTCCCAGTGGCCACTCACGGTATCGCAGCGAAAAATCCCCATGTGGCCCAAAAAGGATTTTCCCCGTCGACCGCCATTGTAAAAGAGACGCCTGTAAAACTGTTGACAGGACCCCTCGAACTGCACACAACATCAAATATGACTATTTCTGTTATGAACTTTTGATCCATGGAGGTTTTATGTTTGTAAAACTTTCCTCAAGCCAAGAAAAGCGATTTAAAAATCCGTGACGTCATCACAATGTAAAGTCTATGGGCTGAGCGGGAGCTCGTAGGCCGTACAACACGGAAGCAAACCCAGAAGCTAGAAACTTTTTTTGGTGTATGCACCAGGCGAGCAGTTCCTATAGGACTGAATGGGCGCCATTTTTAGTCCGGTATCCAGCTCTTATAACACATCCATGTCCTGTAGATACTGCAAGACATTAGCCGCTACTAGCATAACACACTCGAATCTCCACACGTCTATATCACCAACACAAATGTTCATACTGACCTATATTCAGTTATTATAGACAAAATGCACAGGAAAAAGTTGTCTTTGTCCAAAACACACAGCACAAAGGACATTATTGACTAAAAAATATACTTCAGTTCTTTAGCTGAGAATTGCGCTGTATGTAAAGACAGATCATTTTCAAAAAATAGAATCATTCTTCTCTGATGTGCAACTGTATTTTTAACAAATATTTGTGTGTATCAATCATCCTTTAGAGCCTGATACGGTCCTACGTATTGCAGCCTCTTGTAAAGGACCTGTACAAGTCACCGTTGTGATTCTGAATGGTTTGTGTATCGCTGATCATTTATCTTTGCTGTCCAGGTTCTGTGAAGTCCAGGTTGATCCCGGACAGCAGCTCTCCTCCACAGGAGCGGTTCAGCAGCTCTTTCAGGGCTTCATTCACGTCGTTGTTGAAGACAGTGGAGAAGTTACAGTTGGGGTAACCTCCACCACCTCCAACCATGGGAGATGAACCCATCACCTCCTGCACCCATTTCAGCTCGTTGCTAAGCTCCTGGCGCAGCGCGTCCAGGTGGTTCTGTCTCTCCTGGTAACGGTTGCCGATGGCGCTGAGGCTGGAGCTGAAGGCCTGCATGTCGTCCTGCAGGCTCCTCTTCATGGCCTCCACTTTGCGGAACTCGTAGCGGATTTGTGAGATGTCGTGACGCACTTCTTCGCTCTCCTCTTTATACCAGGCCTCCTTTTCATTGTATATAGAAACCATGGCGTCGATATCTTCCTGCAGATAGTCATGGGCTGCTGCCAGGCTGGCGAACGAGCTCTCCATCTGGTCAATGTCCTCCACCACCTGGGCGAAGCGTTCAAAGTTTACATAGGTGTTGTTGGGGGGCATGCTCGAGTGGGATTTGATAGTGTACTCCCTCAGGCGCTTCGTCTTCAGCTGGCGCCGCTCCTGTTTCTTCGGCTCTTGGGCTTTATTTTCCTCCTTGTGCTCGTTGGACTTTAGGGTTTAAAGAAGGGAAAGTTAGGAACTGTCAAACATTTAAAACATATGATAATAATACAATAATACAATAGACAAAACAAAAATAAAATAAAATGTAATAAAGTTTTCACTTTACCTTAATCCATGGGTGATTAAGAGCATCTTGAATTGTTAATCTTTTCCTGTAAGAGAAAGAAAAACACCCAAATCATGTTGCGAAACTTTCATAATCACTCATGCATTATGTGATTTTGGTGAGCAGAACAAATTTTAAAAACACAGAGATTACATTTCTTGTACTAACTAGCACAAGTGTGCCCTGAGGACAATGTAATTCAATAAGTTACACTTAAGCTCTTACTTCGTATCCTTCTCCAGCAACTGGCTGATGAATTTCTTGGCCAGCTCACTCGTATGGCAGAAGAACTCTTCATCAAACTCATAATTTATGGCCAAAATGTTCCTCAGGGTGTCTTGTTTGGTCTCCCCCAGGAAAGGTGAAGCACCACTCAGCCTGGAACAAAAAACATTAGAGGAAGTGCTGTTTATCATCCTGTTTGAGGGGAAAGTGTATGATATACATTAAGTGGAATTATGTTCATGTTTTTGTTGTGGTTCACTTGCAGGATGTAGGTGATGACCCCGATGCTCCACATGTCCGCTTCTAATCCCAGCGGCTCGTAGTTGACGATCTCCGGTGCTTGAAAGGAAAACAAACGGCAGGAAAAAAAATGATCATAATTTAAGTAGCAGAAACATTAATAAACTTGAGAAAAAGGAATAAATAACAGATGAACTCGTCTTACCTACGAACTCTGGTGTTCCGAAGATGTTTTTGAACTCAACACCAGCTTCGATCTTGTGAGCGAGACCGAAATCGATCAGTTTGATTCTTGGCAACGGCACATTCTTGTCCAGTAACATTATGTTCTCAGGCTGCAGAAAATACAAAAAAACCAGACATGACATTTACTCTACAGTTACAACATTCATGTTACATAGAAAAAATACAAAGAGGACTTCATACTGTATACATTCAAAAAGTGCAAAACTTTCAATGGGTCCATTATTTTTGCCACTGCACAGACAGAGAGTAGCTATTAGTTTCAGAGTCACTGTGCACCTCATTATTTCTATATCAAACACAGCTAATTGCTCCACCTAGTGGAACAAATCTCACTCATGTATTTTATTGTGTTTGTGTGCTTTCTGTATAAGAAACATTTTGTTCTACAGTCCTCTTCTCCTCCGGCTGCACCTGTCAGAACACGAGAAGAAGAAGAAGAACTCTGTCTAAACTGATACATCCTACTTAAAATGAGGGAAGACTGATCTGATAAATTTACTGAATAAAGGCAACAAGACAACAACACAGAATGACAAAGCCTGAAAAGCTGTTGGTTTAATCCACAGTTTAGTATGTCGAATCCTTTTGATATTATAAGATTTAGTTACAAAAAAAAGAAGCTATACCTTGGAAACATCAGCTGAGAAAACAATCTCCAAGTCCATTTATTAGCTGTTGTGGAGCTTTCAGTCATATTACACAATCTTCACAAGCAGATGAAGTTGTCAGAGAATTGTAGATGTTCAGTGAACGACTGTGTATCTACTATGGGATATTTTAAATGTGTTTCAATGTTCTGTATATGTTTTATGTCATTTCAGTGTGATACAGAAACAGAAAAATCAATCAGAAATCAAGTAAATGTATTTTGTTTTTACAACACAGGCCTGGACAGTCAAGTCAAGTCAATTTTATTTGTATAACCCAATATCACAAATCACTAATTCGCCTCTGGAGGCTTTACATGCTGCACAGCAACACAACATCTTCTGTCCTCAGACCCTCGATTAGATAAGGAAAAATTCCTCCCAAAAAACATATACTGGTAAAACAATGGAGGAAACCAGTATGGTGATTGGGTGTTAAAATGTGGTTATGTTCACTATCTGTCAAACACATCTTATCAATGTAACGTGTATCTTCTACAGGATTCAGGATTCATTCTACAGGAAATTGTTTGCTTTCCTTGTTGCATTTTCTTTGTTTGTTTTGCTGTTGCTGTGTTGCATTCATGTTCAGATGGCAGAGTACATGTAAATTTCACAGTGTAATCTACAACACTTTAATTAAGGGCTTAATTTAAGGGCTGTTCATCCATGTCGGCTTTAAAGCTGAAGGTTCATATAAGATCATGATCGAAAGCTCCAGAACAGTAAATGGATCTTGTGGTGAGATTGTTTTGTCAACTGCTGTTTCCGAGGTAAAGGATGAACTTTGACCCTCAGCCGACATGGACGAGATGTTTGTCAAAATGCTCAGAAAAATGGAAATTTGAACAATATAGGCAACCACCAGCTGCTGAAGAAGACAGTGCAATATGATCAAAAGCTCCAGAACAGCTTTATAAAAGGATCTTGCGATGAGATTTTTTTGTGACTAAGCTTCTGTTAAATTTTTTTTATCTTCTGTTACGGTGAACTAAAAGAAATGAAAAACAAGAAAAATATTGTGTAAAACAAATTTGAACTTGAAGTCACATGACATGTTTTACTGTTTTTTTTTTAAACAGTAAAGCAACAGAAACTGTCACATGTTTGACAGCTGTTTGTTATTTACTGATGTGACCTAAGGATAAGGATCATTATTTACAGCATGTGGTCTCTGCTGATTACATGTCATTCAAACATTTAAACAGCTGGAAGACGTGCAGTCACACACAATCTGCTGAATCATTCTGAACAATAAACTCTGAACTTTAACAAAATGTCACAGTTAAATTTAATGAGTTCATGAGATCTTCAATGTGACTCCGCCATGCTTTAGAAATGTCTCCTACACAGAGCTGCAATGATTAGTTGATTGACAGAACTATTTTCTAGGGGTGTGCCCGAATACAAATACGTTATTCGGCAAAACACAAATAGTGGGTTTTTTTTATGAATATTTGTTTCATACAATATTTTAAAAATTATTTGTTTTCAGGATGAAAAATAAATCATGTCAAATACCAGCATGCAGGTCGGTTACATCGCTATCTCAATGTCTCTCCTCTGCTCCGCTGTGACGTCTATCAGCAGGTCTTAACGAGGGGAGTCACATCCACCTGCTACATGACGCACATTTCCTAATTTGGACATCACTCCTGGGGTTGAGGATGTTCCCCAGAGATAAAGCTGAGCTACTGACACATGCTTCATCTAAAATTAAAAGCGTGATAAAAACAAAAACAGAATTTTTAAGCCTCTTTCCACTTTTATTCAAATACAAATACAAATAATTTTCCTGCCTCAACAAATAGAAATACAAATACTGGGCCCTCTGCACATCCCTACTACTTTCATAATCGATGAATCATTTTGAGTCATTCTTTTAAGAGAAATGCACAAATTCTTATTCCAGCTTCTCATATTTTCTGCTTTCTTTTGTCCTCTGACAGTAAACTGAATATCTTTCGGTTGTGGACTGTTGATCGGGACAAAACCAGTAATTTTAGGTTGCATGTTGGACATTTTATAGACCAAACTCCTAACCAATTAATCAAGAAAATAATCAACAGATAAATGAATCAATAATGATAGTTAATTGTTGCAGCCCTTCTCCTACATGCAGTTAATACAGATTGAGTGTGACATGCTTGTCTGGACAAACCTTGAGATCAAAGTGGGCTATTTTTCTGGAGTGAAGGTAGTTCACCCCCTCCAGGATTTGCTTGATGAACTGAGTGGCTTCTTCCTCGCTCAGAGACTCCTTCTGGGCCAGGAAGTCAAACAGCTCACCTCCAGAGACCCTGCAACACAGACGGTTATCATCCAGCTGCCTGTATTATTATCTGCATAAAAAAATCAGTTGGTTCCATAAATGAGGTGAAAGATGGTCACACCGACTCACAGATGATGTTTTGATATATTACAACATTAAAAACACAGGTTTATGGTCCTTTTATTGTGTGTGTTGGCTCAAAGTGACACTGTAGGGAATTTTGTACTATAAAAGCTAAAGATATGCTCTTAATGTGACTAAACTCAGACTGCTGAAGCTTCATATAAACTGCAGATAAACTTTAGAATTAATTCATAGCTGCAGGAACATTTACTAATGTACAGTATTTGTCAGCAATTCTAACTTCTCCTATGAAAATATTTTTTTTATATTATTACAACTTTTACTGTATTGTCATTCATTATCTGTTTATACAGCAGACTCCACTTATGGCTGCCCACAAGAGGACAAATACATTATTCATGCTTTTATTACCTCTCGGCTAGACTATTGTAATTCTCTGTATGTGGGTGTAGAATGGTCGACTGCAGTTAGTATAAAATTCAGCCGCTTCTCTTCTAACTGGAAAAAGAAAGCGTGATCATGTAACACCACTAGTATCGGCTTCACTCCGCCGGCTTCCTGTTCATCCCAGGATTGATTTTGAGATTTTTATTGCTGGCTTTTAAGGTTTTTAATGGGCTGGTTGCTGCCTTATCTAGCAGTACTGTGCATCATCATACTCCAGTTAGAGCACTGAGGTCGACCAATCAGATGCTCTTGGATGTTCAGAGATTCAGTGACAAAAATAGAGATGAACAAGCCTCTGCAGTGGCTGCTCCTAATCTCTGGAACAGCTTATCTATTCATATAAGAACTGCTCAGAGACCCTAGAAAGTCACTGCCGGAGACCCTCCTCTTCTCGTCAGCATTCAGTTTGAGTTGAGCTTGACTTCATCTTCTATTGTGCCACAATTCTTTTATTATAATTATGTTTATTGTTTTCTTTCATTCCTATTTGTTATTTAGTTTTATATTGATTTATTTTGGTATTTTAAGCCTGTTCAGCACTTTGGTCAACTGTGGTTGTTTTAAATGTACTATATTTTGGCTTGACTTGACATTATAGTGTTATTAAAGGTTTATTACGGTGGCCCTGAAGTGCAAAACACAACGACAAATAGGAAAACACAACAAATGACAAAACACAACAACAAATGACAAAACACGACAACAAAAGAGAAAGCATGACAACATATCAAATAATAAATAATAAACAAATAATGTTGTTGTGTTTTCTGCTTTTGCGGGTGTGTTTTTTTATTTGTTGTTGTGTTTTGTTATTTGTTGTTGTGTTTTTTTATTTGTTGTTGTGTTTTGTTATTTGTTGTTGTGTTTTTTTATTTGTTGTTGTGTTTTTTGATTTGCTGTTGTGTTTTGTTATTTGTCGTTGTGATCTGCGCTTCAGGGCCACCGTAGTTTATTTACTGCTTATAAATGTCAAACTGGGGACTTTAAATAAAGTGTTACCAATAACAACACACACATTATTTAGTCTTTCAGAACTGACAGTGTGAATCAGTGTGTGTCGTGTTGGACAGATTATTCCTACTCACAGCTCCAGGATGAGCACCACGTCGGTGCGGTTCTCGTAGACATCGTGCAGCGTGACGATGTTGGGGTGCTGAATCTGCTGCAGGATGTCCACCTCCCGCTCGATGTCCTCCCGTCGCACTCCTCGGGAGCTGGCCATGCTCTGCCGCTTCTTGATGAACTTGGCAGCGAATTCCAGTCCCGTACTTTTCTCTCTGCATTGCTTTACGATGGCAAACTGCCCGCTGAAACACAAGATACGGAATCACAGAGGTGCAAAGTAAAATCTCTGAGTGACGCTTGAAGTGACAGGGGAATAATAGGATTAGGGTTAGGGTTAGGGTCAGGGTCAGGGTTAGGGTTAGGGTTAGGGTCAGGGTTAGGGTTGGGTTAGGGTTAGGGTCAGGGGTTAGGTTTAGGGTTAGGGTTAGGGTTAGGGTCAGGGCTAGGGTTAGGGTTAGGGCCAGGGTTAGGGTTAGGGCCAGGGTTAGGGTTAGGGTTAGGGTCAGGGTCGGAGTCAGGGTCAGGGTTAGCGTTAGGGTTAGGGCCACGGTTAGGGTCAGGGTAAGGGTTAGGGTCAGGGTTAGGGTCAGGATTAGAGTTAGGGTTAGGGCCAGGGTTAGGGTCAGGGTTCGGGTTAGGGTTAGGGCCAGGGTTAGGGTCAGGGTTAGGGTCAGGGTTAGGGTTAGGGTTAGGGTTAGGGCCAGGGTTAGGGTTAGGGCCAAGGTTAGGGTCAGGGTTAGGGTCAGGATTAGCGTTAGGGTTAGGGCCAGGGTTAGGGTCAGGGTTCGGGTTAGGGTTAGGGCCAGGGTTAGGGTCAGGGTTAGGGTCAGGGTTCGGGTTAGGGTTAGGGCCAGGGTTAGGGTCAGGGTCAGGGTCAGGGTTAGGGTTAGGGTTGTATAGGTTGTACAGTACATTTTTTATTAAAATACAAGACATGTGCAGAACCAAACCAACAATTAACTGATCTACACAAGTATTGTGTGTGTGACCAAAAGCCTGATATATCTTATTTCTCTGTGCTGTAGACCTCTGTTGTTGTCCAAAAACCATTAAAAACATATCAATCAGCTAGGGGTGTGCCCGAATACAAATACATTATTTGGCAAAGCACAAATAGGGGGTTTCATATGAATATTTGTTTCATACAAATATTTTAAAAATTATTTGTTGGGGGTGTTCCCCAGAGATAAAGCTGAGCTACTGACACATTCAAAGTGCTCTCAAGAGACTCTCCATAACCAGTTGTTCCACTTCTCCTTTGCACAAAGTTAGGTTGTAAAAAATAGGCAATAAATGAAAAGTGCAAAGCAATAATCGCCTTTGTGACAGTGTGCTGTCTCTGTGTTATGGGTGCATAAATAGGTAGAGGTCTGTCTGCAGTGAGACGATGAGTAAAGTTTTAGCTCAGTAGTCAGCGCAGTCGTCTATGATCTGGGAGACTCCAGGTCCAGACCTGATGTGGGGACCTCATGAACACTTATTGTAACACTTTAATTTTCTAAAATTAAAAGTGTCATAAAAACAAAAACAGTATTTTTTTAAGCCCCTTTCTACTTTTATTCGAATACAAATACAGATACAAATAATTTTGCTGCCTAAACAAATATAGATACAAATACTGGGATCTCTGCACATCCCTACAATGAGCCAAACCTTCGCTCCAAAGACTACATTTATGGTAGTTTGTTTAGAAGCAGCTCCAAAGACTAATAACAGTGATCACATTTTCAATCTCAGGAGAGTATTTCCTTGCTAGCTTGTTGTGCTATCCAAACCTTTTGACTTTGTCCTGAAGTTCTTTGAGAAATTTACAATGTAGTAGTTAGTTAGTAGTAGTTTAATGAAAATAACCGTCAGTTGCAGGAAAATGGGACGATGATGCAATTACATCGAGTTATTTTGTTATTTGATAAGTTGTCCCGCTCACTGAATGTTGTTCACTCCACAACAACAACTGGTCTGCAGTGCTGCAGTTGGCTTGTGATCCTAGTTTGTCACTCAAATTTTCCCACCACCTCAGTCTATTTATAGTAGCACACACATTCTGCAGCAAACGGCACATGGCACTTCGTCACCGCAGACACTCGCTCGCACTTGCATGTTAAAACACAACAGAGGCAAAGACTCGCATGTAAATTTTCTGGGTTTCACGCTGTATTCAAAATTCAAAGTTTATATGACTCTACAGCTGCATCTATTTTTGTTTCCCGGTTCACATGAAAGGTTTGTAAGCGAACACTCTTCTACTTCCTCATCTGCAGCCGGTCTGAGAGCAGATACAGCTGCTGCTAAAGATAGACGACTCCTTTAAAAAGCAGCATGACATGCAGAACAGTTGTCTCCACCTGACAGCACACTGCAACAAAACTAGGCCTAAAATACATGCTAACTTATTTTTTCTTTATCTTTTATCTATTAGGAATATTTCTATAAACTATGATTTACTTCAACATTTTAAATTACTACTTGAAATTGTGCATACATGCCAGATATCTCCAGTCGAGGAAGCAGCTTTTGCACACAGTGTGACTCCTGTTATAGCAGTGAAAGAGACTTAAAAACACATTTCACAGGTGCTGAACATAGTTAATGACTCAGTGTAATTTCCATAATGTTACAGCACAGCAATAACTGCTTCGTGCAGATACCTGCATGTTGATTAATGCAAATTTCTGTTCTATAAATTGTTTTAATGAATAACATTTTGAAACCAACACTGATATAAAGGTTCAGTTTTTCTTTAATGTGTGAATAAATTAATGTGGTAACAACACGTGTCAATACAGATGATTAATGTTGCCGCACATTTATCAATATCACTGATGTTTGTGCCTGAAGTACAATACTGAAATAGTATGAGAGTTATCTGGAGAAATACCACTAGAGCTGCAACGATTGATTAATCAATTAATCAGCAACTATTTTGACAACTGATTTATTGTTTTGAGTTATTTTTATAAGAAAAAAATACAAAAATTCTCTGATTTAAGCTCCTTTAATGTGAATATTTTCTGGTTTCTTTAGTCCTCAGTGACAGTAAACTGAATATCTTTGGGTCGTGGACAAAACAAAACATTTTAAGTCGCTTCTTTGGTTTTGGGAAACAGTGATCAACATCTTTCACATTAGTTGCAGCTGTAAATAACACTATGAGGCTGTTTCTATGTTTACACGAGTATTTTGAAGTGATTCGTTCATACTGTGTGTCCTTTAACAAAAAAATGTTAAGAAAAACATCAGCTCACTTATAAGACAGATACCAATAATTTTATTTTTTATTCAAATTAAAGAAGAAAAAGGAAAAAAAAAACATAAGAGAAATTTTCCAATATTTGAATCCTGCTTGTTAGTGAAAAACAAAATAAATATAAAATCGTCATGTCCTGTTATTTATTAAATTAGCATAAAACTGACAGACAAGTGCATTCACACAATCTGTTATTTAGATTCTGATTTACAGTAAAGCCCCCAACATAATTCATTAAATTACGTGTAAAACACATGCAAATAATGTGTGCTTTGATACACATAAATTCACCATCCAGAAGTAAATGAGACACTGCATGTATGTGTGTGTGTGTGTGTGTGTGTGTGTGTGTGTGTGTACTGTACCTTCCCAACTCTTCACCAATTTCATAGAAATCTTCAACTTTCTGTTGCTTGAATAAATCCATGGCTGCTGTCACAGTTAGGCTGATAATTCTGCTTCAGTTAACCTGGAACAGCAGACCGCCATTATTTAATCATCTGGAAACAATTCTACAACTTATTAATAACATAATTTCAACATGGCAGTGCTAATAAAAGATAGTCTGTTATAAATTCAAAGTGTCACTGCAGTTTCTTTGGATCTGTTGCCAACCAGACAGCTTAGTTTACTGTAAACGCTGTCCGGAGTGACAAATGTTATTGTAAATGTCACCAGTAGATACATTAGTGAATAGAAAATGTCTTACCATGTTAAAAATACTTGGTGAACAGCATGTCCTCCTCCTGCCCTGCTGCGCTGCGTCCTCAGTGTGGTATACAGGCCAGGAGGGCTCTGCCATGTCCCGACACATTCCTGATCTATCACGGGGAGGGCGTCATGCTGAACCCCATTCAGAAAACTGCTAATTTAATGTGGCATTACAACAACTGTATGAAATCTAAAAACACTTAACTATATGTGTAATGTAGCATCAAGCAGTTAATTTGAATAATCAACATTGATCCCTGTGATACAAAGTGGAAATCTTATTTAAAAATATGAATCTGGTGTATTGATTACATGCAGAATTACACTCTCAAATTGTGGCAACTTAGAAAATACCTTCAACTATGTTAAAAGAGTTATTCTGTACCTTTGCCAATAACTGAGGACATGTTTATTTTGCAATGTTATTAACGGAGTTTGTTGTCACCACACTAACTAGAGGACCCGTGTTGCCTTCTGGCTCGACCATCTGTTCAGCAGCTGCGCTGAAACCGACACCTGTTGAGGCTCTTTAGAGAGCTCCTGAAAGTTTGAAAATCAGTGAATCAATTATTTAATGATTAATTTATCCTTATGATTTTTAAAATAAATCCAATTTTTTTTTTTAATTTTACTCCCTGAAAAACAGTGTAGGTATATTTATAACCTCATAGTGAACCACATATAATCTTCATATGTTTTAACTGATGTATAATCACTTGAAAATAAGAATTGTTACCTTAGAATGAGCCCTTTACATCTACATAAGGAGCAGGTCCTCTTCCACGGAGCCCGCCATGTTGCACCGCCATGTTTCTACTAGGGGTGTGCCCGAATACAAATACATTATTTGGTAAAGCACAAATAGTGGGTTTTATACAAATATTTGTTTCATACAAATATTTTGAAAATTATTTGTTAGGTTGTAAAAAATAGGCAATAAATGAAAAGTGCAAAGCAAGAATCACCTTTGAAGTTCTTCTACATGTTACATGGTGCGCTGTCTCTGTGTTATTTATTATTATTATTATTAGTTTTATACTATTCAGATCTGTAATATTTTCTTTTAATATTCCTTTGTATAGAAAAGATCATCCACCATTCACCAATTGCCATCCAACTTTTAACCATTTAATTCACCTTTGACTACAATAAATTGTTGGGACGTCCATTGGACTCTGTGTCCAACGCCACCACGATCAACACAACTTTTTCACAAACATCACAGATTTTCCATTTACACTTACATCCCTTCTCTTTAAATTAAAGAAACGTAAAATAATGTTATTTCTGTCCCAATCAAGTACAAAATCGCTCTTCTTCAATAAGGTTGTTTGATCAACACCAGCAACTTCATGCTTATATAACCACAACTGAGATTAAGCATCATTCAAAGGAGAGTGATGGCAGTAGATTTTCTGGTTTGTCTGTTGTTACATGCCAAGGAATCTGACAAACTAATGGTTTAGTTTCCATAAAAACAGCTGAAGATATTAATGGATATTAATCGCCACCAAATGATGAATCTTAAGAAATTTTCAAATGGTTGCCGGGCTGCAGAGATAACCAGGATAATGTTTTTTAACCAGCCTTTATTTGTTGTTTGTCCTTCTATGGCGCCAATTTTTTTGTAAACAACACACATGAAAAATGTAATACGTAATTGCCATAAAATGTATGAACACAAGAGAATGAACCCCTTCAATACTGAAAACACCACTAATGTAGCTCCACCTGCAGCCAATACTTTGTATTGTAGATTGTAATGATTGTTGAAGCCATTTTGGTTCAGACTAAAGTATCTCAGTAATTACAGGATGGATTGCCATGAAATTTGTTTCAGACAGTCATGGTCCCCAGAGGATGAATCCTAATGACTATGATGATCCTCTGAGTTTTCATTTGGCACCACATCAGATCAAAGTTTTCACTTTTCAGTGAAATAACTCAACATCTACTGAATGGACTGACACAAAACTTTGTACAGGCGTTCATGGTTCCCAGAGGATGTATCCTACTGACTTTGGTGATCCTCTGACTTTGTTGACTCTGTTTTTGTTGTTGTGTTTTCTAAAATGTTATGGTTCCTGTTTTGTTGTTGTGTTTTGTGGAATGTTGGAAGTTGGAATGAGTGAAGAACATGAAACTTGGCATAATAACTGGAAATAATTTGCATGTGCTTCTCAAGCAATATGAGCCCAATTGGCCGGACGGTGGTTCTGTAATTAATTCAATTTTTGAAAGGCAACACCCCTCACACTGTAAGCCTGATTGACTAAGCTCAATGTGGTCTACAACCATCAGCTCTTGGACCATAAAAGTCCACCATGATGGATATTTTGCTAATTTGCATAAACTGAAAAACAGTAAAATTAATAGAGCTTTTTGTTTTTTGACCCTGTCAACATCAAATTTTGTATATATACAGCATTGTGGGACGGAGATACACATTTCTATCATAAATGAGCAAGATCGGTTGAAAAACATATCTTTGCAAAGGGCGGAGCTTAGCAAATATTACTCATAGCCATACCTCATTAACCATTTGTCTGATCATCATAAATTTTGGAGCATAACTTCAGTCCGGGATTAGGACCGGGTCTACCAAAGCATTTTGAGCCTGACTTATAAGGGGCGCCACAATTGCCACAAACATGTATCTGAAAACCTGGTGGACAGAATTTTACCAAAATATGAAGCGCCATGTTGATCAGTGCAAGTGGGCGTGGCCTAGCACATATTGGCTCATAACTGAAGATGCCTTTGAGAAATACTGATTAAAATCACTGGAGACACATCAAGTTTCATTCAAATCTGATGAAGGGGGGACAAATGGTGAAACTTTGAGTGCGCAATCATTTAAATGCCGCAGGCTTTCTGATGATGAAACAAGTGTGTTATTGGTACCACTCTTTCTGTAAACGGAATTAAAGTAGCTGAAATGAGTTTGCTCACCTTTGTAAAGACTGAAACCCCCTCGTTGATGCTCACAGCTTTAATTTTGGCCATTTGAGCTGTTTCCTTCCGTTGACCACAAAAAGGTTTGAACCCGCAAATTGCCACTTACAGCTATATTTCTTTTTGTTGTTGTGTTTTCAGATTTATTCATGTATTTTTTAAAATGTTGTTGTTGTGTTTTTAGTTTTGTTCTTATGCTTTGTCCAAGGTATTTGTGTTTTGCACCTCAGGGCCACCATACCAATTGAAGGGAGAGTCTTGATAATATGTCTGACTGTGTGAACAGATTTTTGTTTCCACACAGTGATCAATAGAAGTACACACAAACCCATGTCCCTACTTCCCACATCAGCTCCTCCATTTCTTACAAAGTCAAATAACAAGTATATCAAACCAACAAACTTATAAAATGTACTACTGTATGTGACCAAACCGTCGAAGCTGAATCTGGGACAAGGAACACAGATAGTAAAATGAAACAGTCAGTGAGAGGCAAAGGAGTCACAGGTAGATAAACTGAAACAATACCACTTTTCAGATGGAAGAGACGCCCAACGGAAATAGTCAAATGAGGCACCTTTCCTTCCTTTTGAGAGATAAACGTAATTCGAGCAGAGAGCACACATGGTGTGCCAGTGCTCTGTCAGCTCCTGACTAAACGTAGTGAGGATGGAGAAGAAGTCAGGTGTTGACCTGCAGATGGAGACATCAGAAGGAGGCCTGAAGGAGCTGGTGCTGCGGTGGTTCACTGAGACGCAGGCGCCGCTCATCCTGCACAACGGAAACTTCCCGGACTGGTTTCAAGGCTTCGCTGCAAGAAAGTAAGCAACACCAAGATGAGTGTTTGGCATAGGAATCAGGAGAAATAACACTTTTCTTGTGAAAGTTTGCGTCATAAGAGTTGCATTTGTTTTTGGCCCTGTGAGTTTTAGTAGGTTGTTGCATTTTATTTGCCTTTATTTGAATAGATTTCTGCAGCACGCTGTTATGTTTTTCCCAAACTTGTTTACCTGTTAGTTGCAGGGCTGTAGCTACCTATGAAGACACTGAGGTCATGCAGTGGTGGAATATAACTAACTACAATTATTCAAGTACTATACTTTTATTGCAGTATTACCACATATTTATAGATATGACTACTTTTGGGCCAACAAAAAATAAATATAAAATGATTAAGTATGTCCCCAATTTATTCCTAGTAGTGTGGAGTGTTTAGATCTTCAAATATAAAATACAATATAGAATTAAACAGTTAACTGAATGAAACAGGAAAAAATCCAAACAAATTAATAAATAAATACATTTTCTGAAGGGTTGGGGGGGGGTGTGCATTTTTTTAAAATCCTAGCTACGGCCCTGGTTATTTAAATATCTGAAAAACCTCCAATTTGGTGGGAACATTTGTATTAAGTACTGTAGAAAAGTGCAGAATCCTTAAAGACAACAATCAAAAAATCAGGAGTAGTTAAGCAGTCCACTTAAACTGTTTATTCATGCTTTGCACAGACTGCCTACTCCTGATTTTACATTTCTGTTGAGGTAAGGAACAGATGATTTTCAGCTTGACATAAAGGATAAGTGTGCAGGGTGAAAAATCATCAGTTTAATAGGATTGAATGGACGTAGCATTGACTGATCTTTGTTTCCTCTGAGCGTTGGCATAAAAGAGAGATACGAGTTGGAGAGGGGTTTCATAACATGGCAGTGTTATTCTTAAATCTAATTTGCCTGTAAGTCTGTTTAATTGGTTCTGTCTCGCTCTCTGCCCCAGGGATGCGGAAGATCTATTGAGAGATAAAGCTCTGGGCTGTTTTCTCATTCGCCTCAGTGATAAAGCCGTTGGCTACATCCTGTCCTACAAGTGAGACAAATCAAGTCTGTTAAACATTGGTGTATTGTTTCTTCACGGTCTTTCTGATCTGTCTCACTGCCCCTGTGTGTTTCCTCCATAGGGGTCTTGACAGGTGCCGCCATTTTGTTATTACCCAGGACCAAGATGGACTGTTTGTCATATCAGGAGACTGCCAGACTTACCGCACTCTCACAGAGTTGATAGAGCACTACAAGGTCAGCCCCATCCAGCCCTTTGGAGAATACTTGACCTCCAGCTGTAATCAGGTGAGGAGGAGCCTGTTAGCCATGGAGAGGTTTACTTTAAGTCCCCTTAGTTAGCATTAATAATCAATATATAAACAGTTAATAAATGGTGTACAACACACTATAATGTAGCAGATATAAGTGTAAATTCAATAACTCCCTCTGTGGACACCCGTAAGTGGAGGCTGCTGTATAAACGGATGTGACAATATAATAAAACACAGCTGTAATAATATAAAAAATGTCTTCATAGGAGAAGTTATAATTGTTGACAAATACTGTGCATTGATAAACACTTGAAAATGTCCTTATATCTGCTTATAACTACATTATAGTATGTTACAAACCATTTATTGAATGGTTATATACTACTTAGAAATGCTAAATAAGGAGACTTTAAAGAAAGTGTTACTGATGTGGTGACTGGATCCCCCTAACCTTATAATAAATGTGTAGTTTTACATGAAGGAATACTTGTGTTGTGAGTGTTAAACATTAAATGTGGTTTATAGTTTTGTTTTGTTTTGTTTTTTTTCACTGTGGTCGGTCGACTGGTCCATCATTTTTGTTCAGACTGAAATATGATGGATTACTATGACATTTTGTAAAGACAGTCATGGTCCCCATCCTACTGGCACTGGCGATCCCCTGACTTTTCTTTTAGCACCTAGTACAACAGGTTTTACAATTATCCATTAAAATATCTTCACATCTACTCGTTAGATTGGCATAAAATTTTGTACAAACATCTGTGGTCCCCAGACGATTAAATCCTTTGGACTTTGGGTGATTCTTTTAGTGCCACCATGAGGTTGGTTTTGTTTTTTTCTGAAACATCTCAACAACTGGATTGCCATAAAATTTGGTACAAACATTCATTCATTCATGTACCCCACAGATTTATTAATTATAAGACATTTGGTGAAGCCCTGACTGTTGTAGCTGCACCACCAGGTCAAAATTTCACTTTGTCCAATAATTTGGTTTGTATTCAAATACCTGCAAAATCCCATCAGCCTCAACTCACTTTGTATTTAGTGCTAATTAGCAAATGTTAGCATGCTAAAACATCAGCATTTTAAAATGCTAACATGCTAAACTAAGATGGTAAATATGGTAAACATTAAAACATCAGCATGTTAGCGTGCTAACATTAAATTTTTGCTCAAAGCAGTAGCCTACTGTACCTAAGTACAGCCTCACAGAGCTGCTCACAGACTCAGACTTTAATGTTAGTTGGTGTAAAGACTGTTATTTCCCTCCAGTCTCTCTCCTTTTCCTCCTCTCCTCTCTGTACATTCATGAAGTACATTACAAAGCTCAAGTTGAAACCTTTTTTAACTTGCATGGGTGCATATTTGCATTGACCTTGTATGTAATCACACCGTGCGAAAAAATTTCTTTGCATTCTGTCTGAACACACCACAGATAATGCTGTAAAAGTCTGATTTTTATTTGTTAAGTTTGTTTGTTATTAAGTTTTTGATTTGCTTATTTCCAACAGTAATGTGATGATGACATGTCGTCCATCCTGTTGTGTGGATCCATTCTTGTTGCTTTATTTGGACAGTTTGTTTATTTATGCTTTTATAAGACAGACCGATAATTTTAATGACAGTAGGTTTGAATTATAATTTGGTATATTAGTTGCATCAAACAAAAACAAAAACAGCTGCATATTTCTGACATTAATAACATAAAGACACTACAGTCTAAATCTAAAAGCCTTAACTGCTACCACACTGGTTTAATTTGACTGGTGCCTGCATCATTTCCATGTCTCATCTGTTTTCCTTGTTGAAGCCAAAATGTGCTTTAAAGGAATCATAATAACAGTGGTTGTTGTTTTCAGGTAAACACAGGTGAGCTGTATGACGTGGTGAATTACAACGACAAAGAGAAATCAGGAGTGAGTGTTCAAGCTCTGCGAAACCTGTGGGACAAGAAGAATGATCACAGTGACCCGATCAATAATCAAAGGATCCATCAACAAATCGACCCTCTCACGGGGCAGCCACCTGCGCTGCCACCTAAGTCCAAAAGCAGAAAGCTGACAGGAACTGTGTCTGTGGACGCAATGTCCCTCTCTCAGGTGAGACGGAAGGTGGAGCCGACTGATTATCATTTCCTAGAAATACGTTCAACACAGTGTCGTTGGATAATTGTGCTGCATATAAAGACACTAAGAGTTCTTCACTTGTTCATAAAAATGTTTGATTAGATTTAAGGCGAATGTCTGACACGTAACATTACACTAAACTATTAATAGGAAACATTTAAGTTTAATTGCAGGCACATATACAGTATTGTACACTTTCTGTCTGTAATTTCAGATATACAGTAAATTTACCAATAACTTCCAAGAAGTTTCCTGAAAATAACTATATAATATGTTATTTTCAATTGGTAAACTTCCAATCTACAGTCTACAGACAAGCACACAATTCAACATCTATGATAATAGTGGAATAATAAGGGAATATTTATTCTCAGATAGCATATGGAAGTGGGCCACTTCAGGCACTGCTGGTCTACTTCTGGCCCGGACAAAATGGATGTGAGCCTGAAATGGTCCACATGTAAAATAGCAAATATGGCCCAAATGTCCCAAATCAAATGTGATACGGTGTTCTCAGGTATGTGTATTCTGGATGTGGGCCAGTTCTGGTTTATCTGGTTTGTTCTTGGTTGACATATGGTTTGCTTGTGGCCCAGATCTGCGAAACAGGAGTGGACCGCCCAAGTGCCATCATTCCACACGGTATGTGGGCCGGATGAAAGTGCCCCAAGAGTTGGGTGTGGCCCGGATCTGGGCCGCAACAATTTTGCTATCTGGGTTTGGTTTGAAATCAAACTTTTCTTGCAAGGAAATTACCATTTTTTCTTATAATTAGCATCAATTACATTATTCTTTCCAGGACAACTTCTAGGAAATTACAAGGAATTGTAATAATGTAATTATGATCATTGTTGTTCAGTGAGTATTTATGGATGTAGAAACTTCACCACTGTCTTTCAAATATTTTTTTTTATATTTTCAAATATATATCAGCTCACACAAAGAACACATTGCTGACATTGATAGGTGAAGCATTGATTGCAGTTGTATGTTCATTCATAAAGCTCAAACAGCTCTGTGGCAGCATGTGCTAACGTCATTATCACTCTACACTTGAATATTTTAGTTTATCGAGCACTCATGTACGTACATGAAAATCTTCCTTTGTGCTTTGATGTAGTGATTAAACAGTAAGAGTGAAGACAAAAATAATTCAGTCACTCATACAAAGAGATCCACATTCACAAACATTGGACCCATATAAACTGGTTAAAAAATAAGTGATATATAGATATTAATAGTTAACTGAGTGTTCAGTGGTTCAGTGGCAGTCATAAAAAAACTGGTGTTAGACTCTTCTTTCCATTTAGATCAAATAAGCCTACTGGCAAGAAGTGAGCAAGAGGCTACCACCTCATGTTGATGGCCGTTTAGTGTGAAGATTTTAAACTAAAATATTTGTTTCTTGTTTGTCTAATTTGAAAGAGATCTCCCTCGATTTCATAACGGACAGTTTAGGAAAAAAGGGAATCAAAATTGATGCAGCAGAACCAGATTTATGGTCTTTTTTTATTCCACACATTTAAACCCTGGCGCCTACATTACCCACAATGCAACCTGACCACCAACACTCAGAGATTTTGGTGTGTTATGCTAGATGCTAGTTGTGGCTAATGTAGATGTGAGAATGAGCTGCAGCCTCCAGCAGAGATGAGGAGCTACAGAGGTCTGGTCACTTCTTTCTAACTCCAAACCTCCAGTTTTCTTTACTTTTCAAACTTTAGTTTAACTGCCTCTAGTGACATCACTTGAGGCAGTTTTTCAGAAATGTGTATGTGGATGTGTTTATTAAAGTTCCCCTTTAGTAAAGTTACCCTTATTAAATAGTTGCTTCCAAGGTCAAGAATGAACTTTCAGTCTCAACCTTTAAACCAAAGTCCTTCTGGCCTTCGAGCCTTGAGGCCGTAACAACAAGGCTTCATTTTCTTTTGTTTCCATCTTGAATATTTTGTTTTTATTTTTATTGTAATTTTGTATCGTCTACCCTGTCATATGTTGAGTCATTTCACCTATCGTATGATCTTTATATTTGACTTGTTTTGCTTTTTCTTGTTTTACTGTAGAGTAAAAGTAAAAGTCAGCAACTATTTTGACAATCGATTAATCATTTTGAGTCATTTTTTAAGAAAAATATGAAAAAATTCTCTGATTCGAGCTCCTCAAATATGAATATTTTCTGTTATTTAGTCTTTTATGATAGTAAACTGAAGATCTTTGGGTGGTGAACGCAATAAGACATTTGAGTCACTTTGGGTGAAAAGTGAAATCGACATTTTTCACCATTTTCTGACATTTTTGGAACCAGTCGACTAATTGATTAATGAGAAAATAACCAACAGATTACAATAACGAAAATAATTGTTAGTTGCAACCCTATTTTATTATAGTTTTATTTTATTTTAAATTATCGTTTGTTCTATTGTTGCTGTTCTTGTATGGACCCGAGGAAGACTAGTTACCACTTTATGGAAGCTGATGAGGATAACAAATGAAGAGTAAAGTCTTCAAGTGTTTAAATTAATGTAAATTTCAACACCAGCAATGACAAACTGGGCAAACTCCTTCTGCTGAGGAAGACAGTGTGATATGATTGAAAGCTCCTAATGGCCCTTGTGGTGGTGAGCTTGTTTTGTCATCCCTGTTCTCACTGATTTGGTGTTTTGTGTTTCAGGGTGTACCTCCACTCCCAAAAAGAGGCATTCCTCTGGTCTTCACCCTGAGCGGATCTTTGCCCGATACGACATCACATCCAAGCGATGCCCAGAGCGACACAAACAGAGCAGAGAGACTCAGAGGAAACACAAACCCGCTGCTCATGTCTGACAGAAACTCATTTAACACCACAGACACAAAATATCCGGGTGATGTTTGTCCTGTGGGTCACTCGGAGCGGACACAGGTGGAGAGCAGAAGCAAATCTCTACCGAGGCTGGACAACAGCAACATGGAGGAGGAGGAGGAGTACTCCAACCAGCTGAGCAGCCCCTCTGTCACAACACCAACATCTCATTCTCCCTCTCCAGTGAAGAGGGTCACCTGCCACACCTACTCGCTCCATGAGCCCAGGCTGAGCAGCTCCAGGTCAGAGCAGCAGAGTGATGATCACGAGGTGCTGAAGTCCAACCCGCTGTACGACATCTCACAGGCGTCCGTAGGGAGTTCAGCTCAGCAGGGTGATGTCATGTACGCCAAGGTCTCCCAGAGGTCAGCGTCCGCTGCCGCTCTGCCCGACGACACCTACGAGCTGATCCCAGGGGAGGCCGCCGCCATGCAGGGGAACATGTACGAGTCGCTGGAGGACATGAAGACCAAGAAGTCTAAATCCACTTGGGGCAAAAATGTAAGTCACACACTGTGAGCAGAGATATTGATCTAATTGAGAGTAGAAAATATTTAATCTTTTTTCTTATTTTCTCTTTGCAGAATATGAAATGGAAGAAATTCCTGCCTGATTACAAGAAGAAATAAAAGTGACAAAAGGACTCACGTGGATAATTTGTGTTCAGATACAGAACAGACTGATGTTGATGTATGAAACAAAAAGAAATGAGAAGCAAATAGAAACTCGTTTTAAACACTCCATGAATCACACTCTACATACATTTTGTTAGTTTTCCTTCATTTATAATTTTTTGTATGTCTGGATTTGTCAACTAAGCTATTTTTGATTCTTGTTTTTGTGGTACAGTAGTGGTAGCAGTGGTGATATTTTAGTAATTGTATCAGTGGTGGCATTAAAAGTGGAATTTTGTCATTTGTTTATTTTGTCTTTACTGTATCTGCAACGATTAGTCCATTAATTGATAAATTGCAAACTATTAAATTAATCGGCAACTATTTTGATAATCGATTAACTGCTTGGAGTCATTTTTTAAAGAAAAAAAACATACTCTGATTCCAGCTTCTCAAATGTGAATATTTTCTGGATTCTTTAGTCTATATGACAGTAAACTGAATATAAGACATTTGAGGACGTCATCTTCACCATTTTCTGACATTTTATGGACCAAACAACAAATTGATTAAAGGGCGGGCTCACAATTTTTCAAGTCTGTCTTAAAACAACAGTCAGGAGCCCAAATGAATAGTGAAACATGTTCTTCTTGCTGTAATCATTCCTCCTGTTCATACTGACCATTAGAAGATCCCTTCATAATGCACAATGAAAGTGATGGGGACAAAATCCACAGTCCTCCTTCTGTGCAAAAAATTTATTTAAAAGTTTATCTGAAGCTAATATGAAGCTTCAGCGTCCAAATGAGTCAAATCAAGTAGATATCTTTCAACGTTACAGTCTTTTTATTGCCAAAGTTCCTCTTTTTGTTACCATACTTCCACCTGCAGCTCAACAGGGAAACACTGTCCGAGGAAACACAAAGAGGGAATTTGATGCTAAAAAGACCGTAAATGTGTCAGATATCCACTTGATATGACTAACTCACACTGCTGAAGCCTCATATTAGCTTCACATCAACTTTTAAATGACTGTGTGGACACACTGTGGATTTTGGCCTCCATCACTTACATTGAAAACAAATTTGAAGGATCTTTTAACAGCCAGTATGAACAGAAGGAATGATTACAGTGAGGAAAACCTCTTTCACTGTTCATATGGACACCTGACTGTTGTTTTAAGACACACTAGAAGAATTGTGAACCTGTCTAATCTAGAAAATAATTGACAGATTAATCAATAATTAAAATAAATTGAAGCCCTAGTCGTCTCACACATATTTAAATCCTGAGAAATGAAACAAAAAGAAGCCAAAACTCACTGGGAAGCTAGTGTCACTATTCGCAATTATAACTTGTGCTTTTCCTACAAATGTCTGCTGTGAAAAAGTGTATTAGATGGTTTCATGGTCTCATTCAGTCCTATCTGCAGAAGTCGTCCACACATTTCCATCTCTGGTACAAGGAGCTCCAATATATTTAGAATAAACAGCAGAAACATGATATCTGTATTGTCCGTAAAAACTACTGTAGCAATACCACACTACAAAAGTGCTTCACTACAAGTAAAAGTTCTGTATTCATAATGCAAATGTGTCCAAGCAGCTTTTTAGCAGCTTTTTTCTAAAAATGTTTATTGAATTTTGAATTTTCCACACTAGTGCTAATTAATTAATAATTCATAATGACTGTATACATTGTTGTGTTGCTTTTTAAGTCATTGAAAGTGAATTCCACATTAGGAAACAGTGGTCATGTCATTTATACAACCTGAACCAGGAAAGGTGAGTCTGTCCTGATTGGCTGAATGGGTGGTGTAGTGCAGGGAGTTGTGAACACATTCCTCTAACTGCAGGACCGAAATCATCCTAGCAATATGGGCAAATTATACATTTTCTGAATCCTTGCAATCTAGTGAATCTTCAGCTTTTTAAATTATGTGTCTGTGATGTTGGTAGTTGTCACAGTGCCAAAACAAACACCATAATTTAGATGAAAATTGTGGAAAAATGTATGTCTTTGAGACTTTTAATAGCTCAACGGAGCTCTGTTGTGCCAGACAGACTCATGAAAGCTGAGGATGTCCTTTCAAATGATACCAAACATAGTGAAACACAGTGTTCAGTGTGTATTCAGATCCTTTACTTCAGTAAAAGTACCAGAACAGCAATGTAAAAATACTCCATTACAAGTAAATGTCCGGCATGAAAAAAGTGTTTTTTTATTGGTGTATTTATTTGTTTGTTCTGTGATAAAAGGACTGTTCAAGGACCTTTAATTGTTTGTTGGAGATAAATAAAGGACTTTGATATCGTATATAGCATGAATTAGTTCATGTTCACATTTTTTATTGGTCATTCAGGAATACAGAGGCGGAGCAAACTGCATTCAAATGCTGAAAATGCTTTGACTGCAATATGTTTTTATTGTGTTATAAAAACACTCAAAGATTTTGATCGTTACATAAAAATAAACATGTAGATATATAGAATAAGGCCCATTGAGACTGGGAATGCTGGTATTGGGAGTAGAAGAAGTACTCATAATTTCCTGTAGTCCTGCATTCAAGTTTTTACTTAAAAGTGGAGAGTAAAAGAGAGGTGTTATCAGCACAATGTACTTAAATTTACTTAACGTCTGTTCAAGGTGGAGCTTTTAATTTTAACTATTTTATATAATGCTGCATAGTTTCATGAATAATAATGCATCGTATTTAAATAGTTATATTTTGTGAGTAAAATCTGAATCTGCAACATAACTGGTAACATTTATCTGTCAGGTAAATACAGTGGTACAATGTTTTCCTCTGAAGTAGAAGTATACAGTTGCATATTTAATTTTTAAGTGCTTTATTGGGGCCTTTTGTAAGTTATTTTGGGGGTATAATGAGTTAGAATAGTAACATAATACAATGTTGTTCATATCTAAACATCATAATAAATCTATAGCTGTTTAAGGCCCTTTTAGTTGGTTGGGCCCCAGGCAATTTGCCTTATACACTTGAATCTCAATAAAGACGTGTTGCGCAGTTCCTCTTTTTCACCACTAGATGTCGGAGGTCTGTGTGTGCTGCCATCAAGCTGCCACAGAAGAAGAAGAAGAAGAAATTACGGAAGTACGGCTTCCAAACAGATTCCCGTTGGAAGAGGAAAATACAGTATCGCCTCCCTGTCATTAAAACTAATTAAATCTTGGGCTAACCATTACTCAAAAAGACGATGGGCACTAGAGATGACGAATATGATTATTTGTTCAAAGGTAAAAGCTTTTTTCTCCTCATTATTAGCTGTCAGGCGAAACGGGCCAGCTGATTAACTGTCAGGCTATGCTAACTTAGCCGCCGCTAACCTTTGTGCTCTGCTCGGTTTTCACCGAGCTTTCTGGAAAATGTCAGCAGGTTTAATTAATTTCCACGGCACGGAACAACCCTTCTCTAAACATGTGAGCTAAAGATATGTGTTAGTTCATCACCTCATGTTAGTTATCGTTGAACGACCGGGCCTCCTGACCGTTAGCTCGCACTTAGCGTGTTAGCAGTGGGCGCGGAGCAGCTCAGCGGCGGACACACCTAACCGTTAACCGTTAACACGTCATCTTCACGGGGTACCACCGGCCCAGCGGGCAGGACCGATAAAGGATAGGTTCACAGCGGTCCAAGTTTGTCTTTAAACAGCATTCAGGTGTCTATATGAACAGTGAAAGAGGTTTTCCTCGCTGTAATCAAACCTCCTGTTCATACTGGCTATTAAAAGCTCCTCTTCAAATGTGCTTTCAGTATAAATGATGGGGGCCAAAATCCACATTAAAAGTTGATGTGAAGCTTGTATTCAGCTTCAGCAGTCTGAGTTAGTCATATCAAGTGGATATCTGACACATTTACAATATTTTTAGCATCAAATTCCCTCTTTGTGTTTCCTCGGACAGTGTTTCCCTGTTGAGCTGCGGTGGAAGTATAGTAACAAAAAGAGGGACTTTGGCACTAAAAAGACTGTAACGTTGAAAGATATCTACTTGATTTGACTCATTTGGACGCTGAAGCTTCATTTTAGCTTCAGATAAACTTTTAAATACATTTTTGCACAGGAGGAGGACTGTGGATTTTGTCCTCCATCACCTCCATTGTAAGTGCATTATGAAGGGATCTTCTAATGGTCAGTATGAACAGGAGGAATGATGTATTTTAAAAAAACATTGTAATTAAACCTTTATGTTACAATTTAAAACCTCATTAATATTGTAAATATCTTTTGAAAGAGTGTCCTGGCCAAGACAGGCAGCAACTTAACAACGTAAAAACAAGTAATACAGACAGATCAATCACAACCTCTTGTTAGTTAATATAAAATAATGAAATCATGAATAAAATAACAATGAAGAGAAATTAAAAATACAACCTTAAAGGTCCCATATTGTAGAAAGGGAGATTTCCAGTTCTTTTTTGATTATAAAGCTGGTCTAGATGCTATATAAATACTGTGAAAGTATCAAAACGCTCAGTCCAGGGAGAAATGCACACAGCCTGTATTCAGAAACTGTGGACTTCTGTAAGGCTGTGATGTCACAACTATACGCTCAGCATTTGTCTTGGAGGGGTCGCTCGCCCCTCCTGAAAGAAATAAAGTATATTTATTTATGTTATTAACCTAATTTATGTGCACTCGTTTCATGTCAGCTCAGTGTGAGAGTCTCTTCTGTGTCTTACGGTCATTTATGTTCGCACTGGTTTCTCTCCTCTGCTCTGCTCTCTGTGTTTCACTGAGGGCGGGGCTCGGCCCCCCACACACACACACAGGGAGCGGAGCAGAGGAGAGATGGTAGTGGAGGAAACACTGCATAGTTGTTGGATGTCAGGAAGCAAGTTTGTCTTTACACAGCCTTCCAAAGGTTGGTTAACATTATCCTCAGCGGTGGCCATCGCAATTTAGCGGTGAGTTTTACCTAGCTAAAGGCTAGGCTACAATCTGTTACCTGTGGATGGCCTGGGCGAGTGTCTGAAAACAGTTAGCCAATCAGAAGAGAGGAGCATTGAGCATTTTAAGAGAAGCTTAAGAGAGGAGATGATGATATCTTTTTGATATCAAGACTTCAAGTAAAACACCGGAAAAATATAAAATAAGGGACCTTTAATACTAGAATAGGACTGAGAAACAGCAGCAGTCTGAGGCATTAAAAACCTTCCAGCAACCACACTGACGCTGGCAGATGATGCACAGAGTTCCTGCAGATAGAAACCTTCCCAGAGAAACAAGTGACTGTAAATTATGGCAAGAAAATCTGATTTCAATGTTCATTTGGTCAACTGACTCTTGTTTGAAGAAAGAAAAATTGTGAACTCGCCCTTTAACGATACCAAAGTGTATAATATAAATTTAAGGAAGATACAGTGCTGCATGTAGCTACCTGAGTAGGCTAAGTGTTAGATAGTTGTTGATAGCTTGGTTTAGTAAACAATAAGGTTACTGAAATGTCAAAGTAAACAAACTACTGGTGTCTGTCTACATTTTAATATAACTAACATATATACACCTTCTATCTCAGACTGGCAGATTCAGTATCTTCTTTTAAGTTGCTTCTGAAAACTCACTTTTATCGTACTGCTTTCTTGTAATCTTTATTCATGGATTTATTTATATTTGTTTGTAATGATATATATGTGGGGCTGTGTGTGTATTTGGCATTCTATTCTATCCTTTTGTCTTTTTATGTCTGCCATGTCATTTAATGTGATTATTTTGATACGTACTATGTAAATAAACTTTATTATTAATACCTGGGTGTTAGCTATAATGTTAAGATATGTAGAATAACTTGTAATTATCATGTAACACTAGGTAAGATGTAGGGCTGCAACAAATGATTATTTTCATTAACAATTATTTTCTCGATTGATGGATTAGTTGTTCAGTCATACATAAACAATCTGCTGATACTGTAACACACATGTTAAACATTTAGATATCAGCACTGTGATAAACTGCTGAGCTTCTCATCTAACGTGAGCTCAGATTGACTTCAACCCTCCTGCAGGATAAGCTCATATTGATAACGGCTGGAAGTCAATAAATAAATGAGAACTATGAACTGGTTCATAGCAGGACTGCGACTAACGAGTACTTTCATTATTGTTTCCCAATTATTATTTTCTTGACTAATTGTGACGTCTTCAGTTTGCTTGTTTGTCTGACTAACCGTCCAAAACATTAAGATCTAACATTTACCGTCACGTATGACAAAGAAAAACTGCAAATCGTTGCATTTGAGGAGCTTGAAACAAAGAACATTTGGCATTTTTGTTGAATAATAACTGAGATGATTTATTATCAAAATCGTTGCAGCTCTGGTTCTAAGCTGATGAGTCAATCTGGGCAATTAAATTCTCGGAACAAGCCTATTTAAGGAGCTGCCAGGCATTACTCAAAGATGGCATTTTATAAGAACTATGAAAACGAAAATCTAGAGAAAAAAAATGTGTAAATTTGAAATAATAAAAAGTATAAATAAGCACCAGGTATAAAAAATAGATGCATGCGGGTACTGATACTGCTCAGAGCAGTAAGTAGGTGATATTGTCACTAATTGAATGTGACATCAATAATAGAACATTAATGTCATCCATTAATCTGCTGATTAATTTCACAATTAATCAAATCACATCACACATCATTTCCTAAAGCCCAGAGTGAGTCTTCAGCAAATCAACAAGCTGCTTGTTTATCGACCAACAGTCCAAAAAAGATTTTCAAAATAAAAGATATTCAAAACAAAAGATTTTCAAAATAAAAGATGTTCAATTTACGATCACATAGGACAAAGAAAAGAAGCTGGAACCAGAGAATGTCTTGAAAAATGACTTAAAACATTGACATTAATATCCAAATAATTGTTAAAAAAAGTATTAATCAACTAATTTTTTAATCAGATAGCTAATTGTCGCACCTCTAAGTGCAGCAAATTACACACAATATGTCGTACGTAATGTAAATAATGATCATGTGTAGCGATAAAGTTCTCAATGTCAAATTAAGTGATCAGAAAGTGAGATCAGTACATACATGTGTAATATAATAACATGTATGAACAGTAAATAAGCTATAATATCTAACGGGTATCATTTTTTAATGAAATTGATTAGATAGTGGACATTTAAGGAATGTTTTTATAAGACGTGATTGTTGAAGGTGGTGTTTCTTATCTCTGTCTCCTCAGTGGTCCTCATCGGTGACTCAGGCGTGGGGAAGAGTAACCTGCTGTCCCGTTTCACCCGCAATGAGTTCAACCTGGAGAGTAAGAGCACCATCGGAGTCGAGTTCGCCACACGCAGCATCCAGGTGGACGGCAAGACGGTGAAGGCTCAGATCTGGGATACAGCTGGCCAGGAGCGTTACCGCGCCATCACATCAGCGTGAGTGTAGTACAGCCGCAATACACTAATTCACTAATACGTGTCATAAATCACAGTAGAGCTGAAATCTTTAGTCAATTCATTGATCACCGGCTCTGATGAGAATTGTGTGATGATGATGATGAAACGAAACGTTTCCTGCAGGTACTACCGCGGGGCGGTGGGGGCTCTCCTGGTTTACGACATCGCCAAGCATCTAACTTACGAGAACGTGGAGCGCTGGCTGAAGGAGCTGAGAGATCACGCCGACAGCAACATCGTCATCATGCTGGTGGGCAACAAGAGCGACCTGCGTCACCTCCGAGCCGTTCCCACCGACGAGGCCCGGGCTTTCGCTGGTAACATTCAGTTCTGCTTTTATTATTTATCCTTATAATTAATGAGAAAACTTCCCAGCGTCCTGGCAGCGACAATCAGTTACAGAAAAACAACGTAAAACAGATAAATACAAAATCAGAATTAAAAAGAAATGCAATGACAAAACCCATGAATGTCATTTATAATATTTTTAAAAAATATTTCATCTTAAAAACAACTTAAATAACTTGTCAAAACAACTTTAGAGTGTCTAAAACCACAAAACTGACACTTCTCAAAACAAATGTTAAGGTACGGGAAGAAAAGTGAAGGCTGAAAATCAAAAAAACAGACTATAAGAATATAGTAATAAGATATCAAACATAAGAAACATACAAATGATTAGTAGGCCAGTTGATAAATATGAGTTTAAAGAAGCGATTTAAAGGAAAAAGGTGAATCATCAGGTGTTTCTAGTGTCTTGTCGTCTTCAGTAAAGTAAAGAAATTAAATTAATGATTTGTAATAATGCATAGAAGTGATTGTTGTAGTGAGATGTTTTCGTGTAACACACTGTGGTTGAGATGTTTGTGTGCAGCGGGTCAGACCGGCCTGTTATCTGAAGAATGCCACATATTTGATATACGCGCTCTGTTGCTCAACTTTACCCCGCAGAGAAGAACGGTTTATCTTTCCTGGAGACATCGGCTCTGGATTCCACCAACGTTGAGACGGCCTTCCAGACCATTCTGACAGGTGTGTACTCTCTCTCTCTCTTTCTGTGTGTGTGTGTGTGTGTGTGTGTGTGTGTGTGTGTGTGTGTGTGTGTGTGTGTGTGTGTGTGTGTGTGTGTGTGTGTGTGTGTGTGTGTGTGTGTGTAAAAATTGCTGTTAGTAGTGTTGGGTTGATGGACAGTCATCAACCACTGAGGCTTTAGCATCTTAACATCGTCTATCCATCTTATGCGTAGATTAAATTACTCTTATTGGCTTTTTCCTCACAAAGCTTTTATTGCACCTACAGTAAGGCAGTTAGATGTTAGTTAGTTATTAGTTGCCGTCAGAGTTGTTGCCGAAAACGAGCACAGAGACCCGGAGACATGAGAGTAGCTGCAAGCTAACAGCTAGCGATACGCTCATTTACAGCAGAGAGCAGGACGGAGAACAGACGTCTCACTCTGCTACGACTCTGCTGCTGCTGCAGACAGTCAGTTCATAATCGTAGAATCTCTCATTAGAATAATTATCGACTGTTACTGTAAGTGCAATAAAAGCTTTGCGAGTAATTTATCCCCCATTACGATGTTTCACCGTTGACATCGTCACATCCCAACCCGAGTTCTCACAGCAAGACGTGCGCTCATTTATAAGAGCAACTGCTGCCTCGGCTCTAAACACATTAACAAGTTTATTGAGGAAACGATACCCAGGTGTCGTTGTCACAGGTGTCTTTGTTATCAGAGAGCTTTTGGTTTTTATGAGGGTGATTACAGTGAGAGGAAAGTCAGGTGAGTGAACTTGAGTTGCTGGGAGAGATACAAACAGAAACACAGCAGCACTGGATTAACCTCATTACATAATGTAATGTATGAACAGCTTATCTTTGTAGGAGTGGCAAAAAAAAAACAACCTTTTGTTATCAGGAGTGAAGAGATGAACAACTGCAAAGATAATGCTGTTGTATGTTTTTGTGTGCTAATGGTCCTGCTAGTGTCTCTACATTATCTCTGTCCACAGAGTCAGACAGTGAGGTTCAGTGAACTCGACGCCCTCGTTTAGTTCAACTGATTACTGAGTTTAGAAGAAGAAACAGGTTTATTACCAAGAATGCCTTTGTGTTGCAGTGCATAACAATCAAAAAAGCAATGAAAATAGTAAGAACTTATTCTAAGTGAAAAGAGATGTTACAGTTTTAAGAATCTTTACCAGGAAGTGACATTTACTTCTCAAAAACATGTTTTTCTTCTCGTTCTTTGTACGTAAATCTTTAATAAAAAAAGGCCACAAATTTATAGCTTCTTTTTAAAAAGGCTCAGTAATTTCCTAGAACAGCTGGACACTCTTAGTTTTTAGTGAATGTTATTCAACCTGGTTCATTTGTGAAGGACTATTTTCAGCTGTGGATTAATTGGTGCCGGTGAGTCATGCTGCTCTGCTCTGCATGTTTAGAGAGTGTTTGTGGAGAACAGCGGCTTTGACAGAAGGCAGCTATATTAAACTCCAGGAAAAAAAACTAATCACTTATCTTCTGCCTCTTCTCGAAACCGTCTGTGCTTCACGTTCAGGCTTTCCTCCGTCTACACACAATAACTGATGGTGTGTGTGAACTGGAACTTGATGTATTTATAAGTATGTTGAATGTCCAGATATGTTTTTTTGTACCTTTCTGTTAGATTATTTGTAATTAACTAAATTAAAGAAAATGGAAACAAGTGAAATAGCCTAATAATCCAATTTTGATGCTCTAATAAAGTCAGTTTGTTCTATAAAGTTCATTTGTGTTCACATTTAACAGTAAACTCATCACCTGGATCTGAGCTCAGCTGTTAGTCTGACATTCCTGCTTTAATGGTTTTTGATATTTTGCATAATTAGAAAACGTTCACTGTGACTCTTTTGTCATCAACATCACAATCTGCTTCCTGTCAGTCACCGGGCAGCCGCGGAGAGAAACAGAAATCATCTTTACACACGACCTCGTCGTTTGTGAACCGGGACGGCGCTTCGTTTCAAGCTAAATAGAGAGCTGAAGTCATGACGTCACTTCCTGTCTGGCCTCTAGCTCTCATCCAGCGTCTCTTTCATCTGTCTTGCTGAAATAAATGAAGCGTGTTTCCATATTCTCCTCAGAGTGCCCGGCTCCACTCCAGCAGCTGCTGTTAAAGGTTCAGTGTGTAGAATTTAGTGGCTTTATAAGTATGTTATAATTAGTTTATAATCACCTGAAAATAAGAATCGTTGTATTTTCATTACCTTAGAATGAGCCCTTTATATCTACATAGGGAGTGGGTCCCCGTCCATGGAGCCGCCATGTTTCTACAGTAGCCCAGAATGGACAAACCAAACACTGGCTCTAGAGAGGGACTTTCATGTTTGTTGCGAGTTTCGCGGCCACACGCTCGGAAGGGGAGGCTTGCAATCTGCAACCTCACCACTAGATGCCACTAAATCCTACACACTGCACCTTTAAAAGCTCAAACTTTTTTACGATTTTAACAAATTTAAACAACAATTATTTGCTGGTACTTACATCATCAGACTTTGGTTTCGTCCATATTCATAAAATTCCTCAACGCTTTATTTAAAGTCATTTTTCAGTGTTTCTAGTTGAAATCTGTACAGTTAGTCCTCTATATCAGCAGATTAATCACTAAGTAGCGAATACAAGGAATTCAACGTGGTCCAGTAAAGACTGTGTGTGGCAGGGCTGGACTATGAGTTTACATGTTGACATTAAACTATTTGTGTGCAAAGAAGCAGAATATAAATAGAAGTATAAATATAGATGAGTTTTAATAAACTATGTGTATTAACAGGATATATAATGTACAGTTAACACATCCGTTCTCGCTCATGATCTCGTCTCCTTCGTCCAGCTGATATGTGGAGCTTCCAGGGCCGCTAAAAACATAAATACTGAATAAACAACGATATTTGGATGTTTTTGAAAAATTTGCTGTCCTCATCTAAACATATAATGTAGACAAAGACTCTGTTCTAAAGCTGCATCTTTACTTATGAGTACAGTTACAAATGTCAGCAGGATTTAAATAAGATTTTCTTACTTCTGGAACAGAACGCAGAGGTTCAGGTTTGACTTTGGCTCTTTATCAATCGATTAGTTGTTTGATCCATAAAATGTCAAAAAAAACTGTCCTCAAATGTCTCGTTTTGTCCACAACCCAAAGACATTCAGTTTACTGTCATAAAGGACTAAAGAAACCAGAAAATATTCACATTGAAGAGGCTGGAATCAAAGAATTTGCACATTATTTTTCTTAAAAAATGACTCCAAACAATTAATTGATTATGAAAATAGCTGGCAATTAATTTAATAGTTGACAGCTAATCGATTAATCAACTAATCGTGGCAGAAAGAATATAAACGACATGACGTTTCTTCTGGTCTCCTCCGTCTCTCCCCTCAGAGATCTACCGTATCGTCTCCCAGAAGCAGATGTCGGAGCGCCAGGAGAGCGACATGTCACCCAGCAACAACGTGGTCAACATCCAGGTGCAGCCCACCGAGAACAAACCAAAGATGCAGTGCTGTCAGAACATCTAGCCCAGTCCTGGATCTGCTGCTATCCCTCCTCCTCCTCCTCCTCCTCCCTGTCTCCCCCTCCTCTCTCTCTCCACAGTCCTGCCTCCCTCCCTCCCTCCTCCTCCTCCTCCTCCTCCTCCTCCTCCTCCTCTACCCAGCTCCCAGCTGCCTGACTCACCACTCACCCTCCTCCTTCCTCCCCCTCCTCAGAAAATAGACTGCCTCGGTGTACTGTGTGGAGTGGGAGGGACGAGCCACAGCTTCAAGGCTGTGACCCGAACTCTGCACCTACCTGTACCTGCCTCCCCCCCCCCACCCAGCCCCCTCCTCCTCCTCCTCCTCCTCCTCCTCCTCCCCTCCCTACCCCTGGTAAATATACCCCGTTATAAGAAGTCACCGCGTGGGGTGGCCCCCCAAGCAGAGCCCCTCTGTCTTTAGGCTACTGCAGGACAGCAGGCAGCAGGCATTTCATATCACTTTAGATTTCATTACTGTAGATGCGCTGACATGTCACAAAAATGTCTTAATATATGAATGTGATTTGTTTTCTTCTTCTTCTCTTTTTTTTTTTCTTCTTCATACTTTGTGCTCCTGTTGATTTCTCACTTTTTTATGATCTTTCTCTGTATTGTATCATATATCTACTATTAGGTATATATGAATTTAAAGCACATCAAAGTTGCTCTGAAGTGTATTCCTCTATACAAGCTGTCTGTCATTTTTAGGCTTCCCCCCCCTTTCCTCCTCCTCCTCCTCCTCCTCTTCCTCCTCCTCCTCCTCCTCTTCCTCTCCTCCTCTTTAGTGCAATGTACTGTTTGGAAACCATGTGGATGTATCGGGCACAGTGTAGACGCGTGTGCTCCGTCGTCGCGGTAGTGTCATGCCATTCTGATCTGATTGCTGTGAATATGACGCTAGTGAAACGTAGAACCTTTCGCATTTGCAGAGCTTCAGTTTGTGCCGTTGGGAGTGGGGGTGTGGGGGGGGGGGAGGGGGAGGGAGGAGAAAAAAAAGGGCCAGGTGTGAGCTAGCATTAGCATGTAGCGCGCAGCCTCGTGAAGTTGTTGTCGCCGTGTTTACAGCAAGGCGGCGGGTTCGGGGGGGGGGGGGGGGCAGCTTTTCTGCATGTTTTTTTTTTTTTTAAAAGATGGAACTCTGCTGCGCTGCATGTTTTTATCAGGCGAGAGAGACTCGATCTGGACTCTATACGGAACACTATCATTGCCTCCGAGGGGTGTGTGTGTTATATATATATATATATATTTTTTTTTTATAAAGGCTGTCATCATGAAAGCTGAACACGACTCCCGCACGTTCGGATTTTCACATCGCGCTACTTTTAAAGTCTCGGCGCGGCGTCACGCAGAGACGCTGACGCTCACGCTGAGAAGGATGTTCAGATTGAAGTTCAGCGTTAATCCATCGGGCTTTTCCCCCCCAGCTCCAACATTAGGAACACAGTATGCATTCATTATTATAAACATATTTGACTACAACTATGCAGAAACTAGTACATGGCTGTTTGGATTTTTTTTTTTTTTCCTCTTAGTGCACTTCTTATAGCAAATGAAGGAATTTTAAAAAAAAAACAGCAAAGGTAACTGAGGTAGTATTCTCATGTGACATTTCTATGATACTCAATAATATTATAATCAAAAAAAATTATGCTTTGCATGTAACCACAGAACCGTAGTTAAGACGCACTGAGAAAGTAAGAAAAAGTCTTTCACTCACTAAGTTAGATTTCATGAGCGTGAAATTGTCAAAAATCTTGCACTGAACCCTTAATAGTTGCTCTAGTAAACATGCTTTCTTGTCTGGGATTAGATTTTTTTTTTTTTACTGCACATGGAGAATCTGGACCTCCTCTGTCATATTTGACTGTTTCAAAAAAACCAAAATATATAACGTTCAACACTGCAGAACATACGCCGAGTCTCCAAAGTCTTTCCTTTTAAATCCTCAGTATTCCAACTGGCAGGAATAAAAAGGTTTGACGGCGTGTGTTTTGTTCAGCTTTATTAAAAAAAGCCAAACACATTCCTGCTAACGTCTGGTCACAGTGCCTCCTTCACCGCCTCCCATTCACCCGCTAACAACTTAACCACCATAATCCGCCTCCTCCTCCTTAACCAAACACCCAAGCTTCGTCGTCTGCCCCTCCCCCCTCCCCCCTCCTCCCGTCGGGGGAGAAGAGCAGACGTCTGTGTCGTCCCTGTCACATAAAGCCTACGTACACCGAGCTGCCTCTGACTTCAACACAATGCATGGCTTTTCTGTACGACCGCAACGTCAACGTCGTATCCCGCCTTACGTAGCTTACATTGTCTCATTACTGTCCATGAAATCTGCCTGAGGGTCAGGCTTGGCTAGCTAGGAACGACGACATGCTTTATTAACAAGCTAATTCTGTGTCCAGTGCAGCGTGTAAACCGGCAGACGCCTCGCTAACAACCTCCCAGCTAATTAAAAAAAAAAAACTCCAGAGTGTGTAGTCTGTTGACTTTCCAGGTTATAGTTGTGTCAGTGTGTGATGGTGTTAGCGGACATATACAATGCCTGAAGTTGGTGTGTGTGCGTGTGTGTGTGTGTGTGTTTGTATGTATGTGTGTGTGTGTGTGTTTAGAGGCAGAGGGTAGATTGGTAGCTCTGGAGTGTGTGTATGAGCCTGGCTGGCAGTGCCAATGGCGTTTCTTCGAACAGACGGCGCCGCCAGCCGAGCTTCTCCAGACTCACTAGCTGGCAATCCGGACAAGTCGAAGTGATTCCTTTTTATTCTGAAACTATGATTTCTGATCCTGTTTCATGTACCTCCATTGTTCTGTTTGTTTTTTTTTTTTTTTTTAAGAAGTGTGTTTTGATTTCTTTTTTTTTTTTTTTTACATATTTTTATTACAATTCTATAACTGACTGTAATTCCAGTGTAAACGTGTAAGAGTGAAATGATGTCATTTCAATGAATTTGGAGGGTTAAATGTGAGAGGGGGGTCAAAATGAATGGTTTTATGTTTTGTACAGATTGATAAATTGTACAATTGTGTCTATATCTTAAGTTATCAGTTCATCTTAATAAAGCGCACCAGTCATAAACCTTTATATGAGCTTGTATCTTACTTGTAATGTTGGTGATGTCATGCAGCTGACACATGGTTTATATAAACAGTATTTACATATATATATATATATACACACTACCGGTCAAATGTTTTAGAATACCTCAATTTTTATTGAAATTTACAGTTTAATGTCTCAATGTACAAATAATTGGAGATAATAAAAGAAATTACGGAATCTTTTTGTTTAATATTCACAGTCGACACCTTTTGCAGTGTTTCACTCCCAGGTTTCTTTCACCCTTTTGTCCAGTTCATCCCAAACCAGCTCGACGTCTGTACTGGTTCCATGATCTGAAGCAGACTGTCTTTTCTTTTCTTCTAAGATAGTTCTGATGTAGATGTAAACCAGAGGGGGGGACTGTGTGGGACACCGACTCCAGATCTAAGCAAAAGAGCCGCAGACCGTCATGCTTCCTCCTCCGTGATTTACACAGACAGACGGTTTGGAAGTTAAAGTTGGGACACTTGTAGGAATTGTTTGTCCGTTGCTGCAGAAAAGCTGTGAGATGTTTACCCATAACTTCATCCGACGTATAACGCTGGAATTTACAGTGTATTTCAGGTTTTGGTAACCTAAACTTTTTTTTGTTTTTTTACCTCTTGCAGTTCACTGCTCACCTTCACATCCTGTAACGTTAATCACTGGACTTGAACTGCTTAAATTTCAATAAAAATGTGAAAAAAGGGGGGAATTGTTCTAAAACCTTTGACCAGCAGAGTGTTTACTGTATGTTCATTTCGCCAGATCACAGCTCTCAATACCAGAAGCTGCTTCTCTGCATAAAATATTTAAATTATTATTAACAGTAGTGGAAGTTTTTTAGTTAACATTAACTCAATTACAATTTTTAGGTACTTGTACTTAAATTGAGTATTTCCATTTGATGCTACTTTATATTTCTACTCCACTACATTTATCTGACAGTTTTACTTCTCAGATGAAGATTTTACATGAAATAACATAATGATAATCTTATAAATTACACTGTATTATTTAAGATTAAACCACTTGTTACCAAACTTTTGTAGCTTTACAAAAAAACCTCTGTATTTGTGTCTAATAATCTGAGTTGACATTTCTCGTCTTCTTAAATGGTTTTAAATAAATAACTGTTTGAGGCCCAAAGAGTTAAAAAAAACAAACTAATATTTCACAGAAAAAGCAAAGATTAGAGAAAAATTCTGAAAAATGAATCCAAATGTATGTAACTTCTTTCCTCTTGTTAATCATCTCACAACCTCCCAGATTTATTTGTGATTCTTATAAAGTTCTGTAGCAGCAACAATAATAAAATGCTGCTTATGCATTGATTCTTCAGTATTAATTATGTACTTTATTAAAAGTATTTAATGTAAAATGAGTACTTTTATAACTTTATGTATATTTAGCCAATAATAAATTGTAAATTGTAAAATTATACAATTATAAATTGTACTTGTAATGCAGTATTTTTACATTGTGGTATTTCTACTTGTGCGTATTTGTGTAACCAGACATGACACCACTCCCCTGAGCTATGACGACTTTATTAAGCTTAAGAGCTTGAAACAAACAAAAAAACAAAAAACACAAGTAGCACTGGATACATCTACTATAGCTGAAACTATTTTCTGGATCAAAGATGAGAAAATGACATACGAGCAAGATATAAAGTCGGAGCAAAAAAAAAAAAAGGAACAAAAGCAGGAAAACAAATACGTTGAGAAAACAAAGCTGATAACATCTGATTGTCAACATGTCCTGTTATTGCTATTTGCCAAAGTTTTAGAATATTTAAAAAAAACTGGAAAATTAAGCAAAATTTCATCCATTTACGGCTCAATTTCATCTGGATTATAAGAGATAGTTGCCACAAGGAGATGAGAAATATTTCTTTGTTTTTAGGAGCTTTTATGTGAAGTAAATAAAAATTTTTAACTTTCATTGGCCTTTTTTTCCCTCACTATACCAAATACATCACAGCATATCCCTAAAACACATGTTCCAGATGTTTTTGGTTCTCATGTTGAGTCAGTCAGATGACAGTAATTTGCACCAAAGGACATAATAAGGGTTTTTTTCCTGGCTAACTATTAATATCTTGAATAATCTTTGGCATGCATGTGTATTAAGCTCGACACAACAAAAGAAAAAATTCACAATAATAACCACTACAATGTACAGCGAGTGTACATCCGATACACCACTTAGTCTACAGTACATACAAAAAGAGAGAAAATATGGATCCCGTCAGGATCTTTAAATATGTAAACAGGAAATAAGAAACAATGTGTAAAAATACCAGAACTATACAGGTAGTGTAAACCTGACCAGCATTCCTCAGTTCCTTTTTATTTATTTTTTTTGTTTTTTTTGGGAAGGAACATCTTTTTCTTGTACAAGTTTGTTTGCACTGCGAGCAACAATGTTCATATGATGCTTGTTCAGGTGTGAAGTCGGCGTCTCTCTCTCCTCTTTGGCACATTTACAGTTCAACTCCGCTAATTTTACACGAGTAACTCAGTCTCAGTTTTTCTTTTTCCCGTCGTCCTCCAGTTTCCGTCTTCTGACTCAGGATGTATCAAAAATGACAAAGACACCAGCATACCAGAAAAAAAAGGTATACTCGTGCGCGTATGTACGTGTATATTCCCTCTGTTGACGTTTCTGTTGATGAGGGGGAAATTTACAATACGACACAAATATGTAGTATTGACTGGCACGAAACAGCTCGAACAGTTTGGATATAATACAGTGATAAGATATCAAACAGCAGTGCGACGGTGTGAGCACTGCGAGAGGGAGATTCACACACACACACGCAGAAATAAATATTAGTCTCAACAAATCATATCTTTGTCCTCCTCCTGCGCTCATCAATCAAAAACCCTCCAACGTTGTGTCCCAGTTCACAGTTTCCTGTTTCTGGATGAACTGGGTGTGCACTGGGTCCCCCCCCCCCCCCCCCCCCCCCCAAAGGCGTCCAGTCTGTTGGGGTGTCGGGGGTCTAGAGCAGCGAGCTGGTGGGGCTGCCGGGCAGCGGGGGGCTGTGGCTGTGGAAGGTGAGGCTGTGGCTGTGAGACGGGCTCGGGCGTACGGGCAGCAGGTCGTAGTGGCTGGGGATGTGGCTGTTCCTGGGAAGGTCGTACGGGTTCTGAGGGTAACTGGGAACCACCACGCCGCCGGCTCCCTGGACGATACTGATGGTTGGTTCTGGGAGAGAGAGAGAAGAGAGGAAATGACTAAGAGTCTGCAGCCATGCTAGTGTTAGGAAAAGATTTTGACCAGATTAGAGCTGCAACAATTAGTCGAATAACTGATTTTGATGATCGATTAATCGTATAAGAGAACAAGTTCAACTTCTCTGATTCCAGCTTCTCAAATGTGATTTTTTAAAAATGTATTCAGTCTTCTATGATAGTAAAGTAGAAGTAAAGAACATCAAACAGGGGTGCTGAAACCAAAGTCAAAGTTCAAAGCACAAAAAAAAGTTCACACATCCAAATCAGTTAAATTGTTCCTTTTATTCCGTTTTCTCCAAATGCACAGATGTCTCTTCTTCTTCTTCAGTGTGAAATCTATTTATTCTATGACAGTAAACTGAATATCTGTGGATTTATGGACTGTTAGTTGGGACAAAATGACATTTAAGGTGTCAAGTTCAGCTTTGACAAACAGTGATCAACATTTTATGGACCAAACGACTAATCGACTAATTGAGAAAATAATCGACGTAATTGTTATTTGCAGCTGTAGATGGGATGACGGCACTAGAGGAAGAGTCAGGAGAACCAACCCATCCAACAGCTGTAGAGATATTTCAATAAAAAACTAAAAAGTCAGCCTAACGGTAGCGCCAGAGGAAAAGTCAGAGGATCACTTAAGTCAGGAGGGTTCATCCTCTGGAGGCCGTGAACGTTTGTACAAAACTTCATGGCGATCCATCAAATAGTTGCGAGGATATTTCAATCTATTTGTTTATCCCTTTTTTACTCTAATAAAACAGAATGAAAATGAAAATTATAAACAAATACGTCATTTTTGGAAGTGAACAAACGTACCCATGTCGTAGACGTTCTTGGCGGGCGCCGTGGTGGTGGTGGTCGTGGTGATGATGGCGGCGGAGCAGCAGTGCGTCATGTGTTCATGGTGAGCCGGCGATTTCATCTCCACATAGCTGCTCTCCAAGTGTTTGCAGGCCAGAGCGGGCGGGTCGTTGATGGTGGCGTACGGGTTTTCACTGTTGAGGGAGCAGGTGCTGGACAGGGAGCCCTTCATGTAGTCTGACGGAACAAAACCGACACGAACAGAGCAGAAGAATTTATTAACCTGAGTGGTTGAAGAGGTTCTTAACTGTCACTGAACGTCTGCTGGTGATGCTATATGAAAATAATGCTCTGCTACTATTGGATAGAACCTCATATTTCCACTTTCACCTTTTATATCGATTAAAAAATGATATTCTGCTCTATAAAACAACACTATAAACCTTTTGAAATGCTTTTAAAACCTCAGAAAGAAACTGAGAGCAACACAGCGGCTGAACAAAACCGTCCTGCTATTCAGCTCCAATAAAACAATCATGTCTGAAACATTTGCTGCAAAGTAGGAATAAAGAACAGGCTGCTTGGTTATTGCAAGAGTTACCATGGTGACCAATTTCATCCCTGATAAAAAAGGACCGGACAAACGGACGTCATGTCAGGAATTACATTTCAACATGTATGTTAGAGGAGACATTACATCACAGGACAAATAGAAGATGAAAACATGGCAGTAGCAGTTTAAACACACAGCGTTCAGTTTTAGTGGAGGAGAGATTCTCCGGGTGAGTTTTGGGAGTGAAAGCAGGAGGAGAGGATCCCGGCAGAGAGAGGGGGAAACACACAGAGGAGAGGAGTCAGATTCATCCTGCAAAGACACAAACACACCTGTAACACAGAATCACGGAAATCTGTTAAAAATGATATGTTATCACTACAGGGAAGCAGAGCGTTCAGGTTCATACTTGTTGGAGTTTTTCATGCTGCACCTGAAGAAACCACAGACCTGCTGTTCTTCTCATCTCACCCACTTCTCCTCCCGCTGCCTCGTCCGCATGTTGTTTTGTTTTATTTTGGCAGGAATTTTCTCATAAAACAAAGTATCGGACAAATAGAGAGTTTGATCCGATGATGAAAAGTCAGTGAACATGAATGTCAAAGGCGATATTTTACTAAAAAACTAACATGACGCTACAGCAGCGGCTCCATATTTACCATAAACTACTGATGAACTGACGTATTTTATGGACATTTCATATTATATTCAACTCATAACAATAACAGTACAGAACAATTAATAACTGTACAATGAACCCAAATATAAATTCCTGCAGGGAGTTTGGATCAAATTTTTATTGGATTATTTCCAGTTAATCAGAGATTAATTTTCCTTTTTTTATACAATTCTATGTTTGCATTTTTATTACTTTACTCTTATACTACCTACTGTACTGTGCAAAAGTTTCAGGCACTGAAAGTAAAGTGAGAATGCTACAAAAATATTGCTATAAATTGTTTTAATTTATCAATTAACTTCTTATAAAAGTTGAGTAAACAGCAGAAACCTAAATGAAATCAACATTTACTATGAGCAGCTTCGCCTTTAAAACAGCAGCAGTTTTTCATGGTAACTTGCAGGTTGTAGGTTTTTTTTTTATTTTTCTTCTATGGATTTATTATTTAGTGCATCTCAGGTGTTTCTTCATGTTAATCCCAGATTGACTCCATGATGTTGAGATCAGGACTCTGTGGGGGCCGAACCGTCCCATCTGTTGCAGGACTCATCATTCTTCTTCTTCTTTATGACTCTAGCTGTTTGCTTGGGGTCATTGTCATGTCATGAATAAATTTGGGACCAATCAGACGCCTCCCTGATGGTATTGCATAATGGATAAGAATCTAAACATCTTGCACAGTACTGTATATCATATTTAATAGGCTTCTTTTTGACACATTCAGTCATTTTTCACTATATTCTCATCATCACTGCTGCCAGTTTACTGAGGGCTTTTTTTTTTTTTTTTTAGATTTTATGATTTTTATCATCATATTTTGGCGCAGCAGCAGCTTCTGCTACTGTCAGTAGTTGTTGTAAACAGCAGCCTCAGGCTGTTTTCTGCAGCTTTCTGTCCAGCGTCATGTTGTGTTGCAGCTGACAAGTGTGACATCACCTGCTGTAGGCTGTAATATTAGCTCCTCTAACGTCTCTGTGACAGTCACATGACACCTCTCATGTTAGTCGTGGAGCGCTTTGCTTCAGAAAGATGTTTTTTTAGCATCTAACTTAATGTCAAAGCGTTTCCTCTTTATTTCTCTCTGATGGATTCATATTTTCTAATTGCTGTTGTGTTTCTGACAGTTGGAATTGGACTTTTTAGGAATATTTTTGTGAATGAAACTCATCCACAAACACAGCTGAACAGGTCGAGTGACAAAGGTTGAACTCCTCATGAACAGGTGACGTTCATCAGGCTGAAACGAGCGAGAGCTTGTTGAATCTGACTTGGAACAAACCTCACAGAATAAAGTCAGAGAGAGATTTAGAAGAAGCACATGAAACTGTTCTTGCATGAGAGCCGGTGTGTCTGGCAGCCATGAATATATGTACAAAAGCGATGAGGTGACGTGACGTGAGATAAAACCTCCAAATTCTTTCTCTTTGGTGAATGTAATGCACATCCATGGATATTTATGAACACAGAGAGAAGAAAAGAATAACTGATCACAGCCGTAAATCTCTTCTTCATATCTTCAGTGGTTATAACTGCATGAGGCTGCAGTATCTGCACAGTGTGGACGGTCAGGGCCTCCGTTACATGCGACATGCAGCGATCAGCATCCAGCAGGACTTTAAAACACAGAAAAAAACTGAGGGTTCAAGGTTCAAAATGCAAGAGAGACAGTCATTGGTTGAGGGGGGGAGGGCTGTTCGAGCAAGAGGATTGGTCCGGGGGAGTCGGGCGTGTGATGAGGTCACATGGGGCTCAGTCCACCTCACACTGTACCTCTGTAGCGCGGCTCCATGTGGTAACTGTAACGCCGGTCGATGCAGTAAACACCTGAAACCAGAGAGACGTTTATATACCGGTTATTAATATGAAGATTAAAAGGAGAATTCAAGTGTATTCATGAACTACTGTTATGATTATTACCAGTTTGCATATGCATGAACCAGTGAAATGAAGTCATGTGTCCCTGTGTTCAGTTGTTACATGTCAAATATAAATAAAACCATTTTTTGTGTATTTCTATATTAAAATCCCTCTTTTCTCTTCCTTTAAAAAAAAATCACTTTAAGTCAACATAGAGGGGTAATACAGGGGTAAACAAGACAAATAAGTATATCAAAAGAGAAAGAGTAAATAAATGTGAATAAATAAATAAATAAATAAAGTTAATGTTCAAAGAAGGAAATAAATAAACAGTTTTAGTTGCTTTTGAATCGGAGGAGGTCCAAATACATCAATGAATATTTAAATACAGTAAACAAAGGCTTTGTTTATGTGAATTTGCATTTATGTATGTGATATTTGGCAGGAATAAAAAAATGTGATTTATTATTTAAAGAATCCTTTATAATTATTGTTAACAACAGAACAAAAGGCGAAAATAAAAACAGTGTAGATGTTGATAAAATATGTGTGTGAAGTTACAGAAGCAGAATAAGTGAAAGTGTCTTTTTTTTACTTCCTGTAAGATGTTTTCATGTTGGCGTTTAAAACAATGTACACGCCACCCATCATATAAAACCACACGTGACCGTTTGTGGGTCGTAGCGATATCATGGAGTGTGTGATGTCAGAGGGCAAATTTCTACCTCATCATCCTCCTGATCTAACAACAACAGGTGAGGAAGATGTTTGTGGAGGCCAACAGTCCTCTACAGCTCAGTATTGTTCTGTATTTGTCACAAACACCTCTTAATGGTCCAATCAGATTCTATTTATTTTATTTTAATTAACCCTTTAACATCCACCCTTTTTATAGAATTTTCACCTATTTGGCCAAATGGAAAAGCTTATAACAGAAGAACTGTAAGGCCATGATGCATGTATTAGGCTTCATTTGACAAGTGACAGCTTCTAGTTTTGGGAAATGTGTTTGTTTAGCATGTGGCTAAAACACAAACAAAACTACATCAGTTCAAATAAGACTCAAAAAAGTGCCTCCTCGTTATAGTCAGTGAGTCATATTTGAACAACAGTTATTAGGACATGCTTTACGCCAGAACTATGCAGAGCACCATAAACCCTCTACATCTTGTCAACCTGTATAATATTCCAGACCTCTAGGCCTATCCTTATGGGAGCACTGGTGTCCCCGAACCTCTCCAGTTATCTCCAACTGGCCAAATTGTGCCAATTGCTTTTACTCATTACTGCGTGATGCTAAACCGGGTTAAATCCTTCTTGTAACTGCACCATCACTGAGAAATACGTCACAATACAGAAACTAAAGAGACTAACTAACTTCCTGTTAGTGATCCCAGCTCGACTCTGCTTCACTTTCATCCTCATTCTATTATGTTTCATATGAAATGAAGATATTACACCTAGACTACAACTACAACATGTTGTTACCGTATCAGGCTTAAATTGACCTGCTTGACTTCACCAATACTGAAATTCTGCTACACACTCAAATAAATGAAAACTCATAGATTACATAAAAATCCTCATAATTTTTCTTTTCATAACTTTCATTACAGTCAAATACAATAAAATAAAAAAGGAACTTAATTGATCTGCTAATCGTGGAGGTTTAGCTTATTAAAACTGGAAGATGTTTTTAATGTGAGACCAGAATGGACGACATCAGTGAGGAATTTGGCTCGTAGATTTTAAGCCGCTGTTTGTTTCCTTTGGTTCAAACAACAACAAAAACACACATCTGTTTCTGTTTGTCTTAAAGTACATCTGTAAGTGCGTCTGACTGAGGACGTTACAGCTGAAAACAAAGTAAGAGACGAAAGAGCAGAAACTCAGACTGACCGAGCTCACCGAGGTTACAGTAGGCTCCCCACTCCGGAGCGCTGTTCCTGTGTCGCTTCTTCCTCTTCATCTGGGAAAATCAAAGGAAGCCGATAAAACATCAGAAAGCACAGACGCCTTCAAAGAAATCAAAAAATGCATTATATGCTTGTAAATATCAATACAGAGAAAAAAAAAATGCATTTTGTAGATGAAACAGAACATGAAGATTTCATCTGAAAGTATAAACTAATGTGAGATAAATGTGAGTTCTATTTGTTTCCAGGTGCAGGCAGCTGTGTATTTACACTTTCTGGTCACCATTAAAGACTATTTTCCAGGAAGTAAAGCTGTAACACTATAATGAGGCTGCATGATTTAATAAATAGAGTCAAGCTGTAGATGTTAAAAGCTTCATCCAAAGATTTAATCAGGAAAATTTCCTCTTTAGAAAACAGTTCCTGTGAAAACTTTGGTGGATTATCAGGTGAAACCAGGACGTTGTTCCTGTATAAAAATGTTATTTTTGAATGTTTTAGTGTAATTTCTTCCAATTTCACTGTAAGCTCCATAAACAGACATTCAATCACCTCCGTTGTTTTGGAGTGGAGGCAGAAAACCTGAGTAAATAAAACCATTTGAGTTAAATGAGAAAATCTGTTCGTTTTTTAAAAAAAAAGTGAGATATGTAATATCTCTATATAAACTTGACAAAACTTGGCAGCCTTAAATGTGGAATAACTAATTTTTTGGCCACTAGTTTTCAGCAGAAACATGTTATGAACACAACACTGACATATCATCAGCTTGTAAGTTGATATGTTGAAGCAAACAGTTGCTTATTTCCACATCCAGCAGTTATGTAGCAACATTATTGTTCATTTGGAGTCATATTCACTCTCTTTTAGCTCTGTTTTTGCTCTCTACCAACTCCTGAGGGAAATATCTGGCTCTTTAGCTGCTAAATGCTCCACTATGTTCACCAGCTAGTCTACAGCTAACTGTGTTTGCTGTTTGGTGCTGAGCAGGTAGTGTACAGTTGCTTTTTACAGCTTTTTCTCTGAAAACGAGCACTGAGAGTGAAGCGAAACGGTAAAGTTGCAGCTAAACAATGAGCTGAAACTCACTATAAAGCTCCGTGAAGCCGAGAGGAGCTGCAGAGTCGCTGATAATTCTCTGTAGGTTCATCACTACGAGCCACAACCAACACATTACACACCGTCAGCTCAGACATTGTTATAAAAATATCAATTATAGCCGCTTTAATTAACAATAGCTGGTAAAATTTACACTACTGTCTTCTGTTAAAGTGTAACACACAAGCTGCTGCTGAGGAAGAGAGAACTTGGACCCACCTTGGCGGAGCTCCTCTTGTCTGGTTTGGCGTAGTGTGCGGAGTAGGTGCAGGGCCCCAGGGTGCAGTAGCTGGGGTTGGAGAAGCAGCGGCCTACGGAGCTGTTACTGGGAGAAGACTCTGCAGAGGAGAGCAGACCTGTGCACTGCAGCCTTTCTGTCACCACATCACATCACAACACTTTCTCATATCCTGCCCTCCACATATCACCTTCATATATACATGCATGTGCACCTGAAGTGACACTGTCGTCCAAAGCTGCAAATTAAAAATGAAGGAGCTTCAACTGGAACCAAGAGGAGGAAATTCACTGCTGATTTTTCCACATTTTATAGACTAAACGATTCATTGAGAGACAATCGTTAATAAAAGTGAGTTGCAGTCTAGTTCAGGTTGTCCAGTCTGTCGGGACGTGTGCGAGGAGAGAAAAGCACCTGGAGGACAAATGAAAAACATCCAGAGATGCGGACGTCTCACCTGAGAGGGAGTAGTCGGTGGAGTTGATGTGCATGGCGGGCGTGTAGGTGACGTTGGGCACGTGGTGACCTTTCTCTCTCTGCCGATAGCGGAACCAGACCACCAGACCCAGCATGGCCATGATGAGCAGCAGCAGGAAGATGATGCCCAGCACGGCGCCGGCTGACTGGCGCTCCGACGCCAGCGCCGGGCTGATCTTGGTGTACGGGTTCAGTTCCTCCATCATCAGGGCCGCTGAGGAAAACAGTCGACAGGTAAACATGAGAAAATATTTAACACCTGAACTCCTACAACGACCATAAAGTACAGCTACAGCTTACATGAGTCCTCATAGTAAGTTCAAAAAAGTCCTCACGTTTCAAGGTCATTTCTTGAATCTAATGTTGAGAATCACACTAAATTATGATATTTTGCTTCACTGAAATAACTGAAATCTAAAGGGGTTAAACAAAATAACAAACTCTTATTATACTCCTTGTACTATAAAGGCTCACATTCACAAAAATGGATCAAAATCAATGCAGCAGAACCAGAGATATCATCTTTTTTTATTAAACACATTCTTCTTCATTGTCAAAACCTGGCGCCTACATTACCCACAATGCAACTAGACTGTGGACAGTTTAGTTGAACATGTGGGTGTGTAGCCTCCAGTAGAGACGAGGAGCTACGGAGGTCTGCTAACCTCACTTCTTCAACCTCGACCGACCCTGACTCAGATGACATCATCAGTGACATCATCAACTCCCTCTGCAGACCGCAGAAAGGCTTTAAACTACTTTTTTCACATATGCAACATCGCTCCCCAAAAACCTAAAAAACACACTTTGATGTGTAAAAATCGATGGAAGAGACTTCAGCTTTACTACAACACCACTGCAGACACACACAGCTATAAATAATGAGGCCTCATGTCAAATTACAGCATATTTGTCTAATCCCTCATATCACGGTTGGTTAGTTTTAATTCCTTGTTCCCTGTTCCTCATTTAGTCTTGATTATTACACTCATTCTCCTTAAAGTCTCCCTTAAAAATGTGTTTTTCTTCTTGTGCCTTCAGCTGGATGTTTGTTCTTCTTCTCTGTGCAGAATTTATTGTCACGTTCATCTGCTGAAGGAGGAAAGTTTATCTGAGCTCACCTTAAATCTCAGTTTAGCGTGTGCATCTATTCTCTCAGATCATAGACGACTGCGCTGACTACTGAGCTAAAACTTTACTTATCGACTCATTGCAGACAGACCTCTACCTATTTATACACCCATAACACGGAGACAGCACAGCGTGTAACATGTAGTAGAACTTCAAAGGTGATTCTTGCTTTGCACTTTTCATTTATCACTATTTTTTACAACCTAACTTTGTAGAAAGGAGAAGGGGAGCAACAAGTTATGGAGAGTCCCTTTGGACCCCTGATAGAGGAGAGAGACTGAGATAACGATGTAACCGACCTGTGAACTGGTATTTGACATGCTTTTTTTTTTCTTCCCAAAAACAAATAATTTTTAAAATATTTGTATGAAACAAATATTCGTATAAAACCCACTATTTGTGCTTTGCTGAATAATGTATTCGGGCACACCCCCTAGTATCTATGATCATGATTTGTGATATTACAACTAGTTTGGAGCCAATCATGGTCCAGTATGCAAATTACACAAGTGTGATGTGGAAACTTGAAGCCTCCAGTGTACAAACACTGAGAATAGACTTTACAGTGAAGGAGGAAACATCACACAATCCTATTACTATACAGTATTACATGGTAATAAATGACAAACTAGTTTGCTAAAAATACAAGAACAAAAAGTTAAGACAAAAAGTTCTTACAAACTGTAAGATGAAGAACTCCTGCAGACATGTGAGTCCATCAGAGCACTTTTAGCACTTTCATCTTTATAGAAATATCATCTCACGCAGTTTTTCTGTATTTCAGTCTATCTGTTTACTCGTCACCTCCTGTTTTTATCATTCACATGAATCTACATTAAAAGAAAACCAGACGAAGCACCGAACACTCTCATCCATTAGTTCTCACCCTGGTCACAGCGGATGCCTTTGAAGCCGATGCTGCAGTAGCAGGTTCCCGTCACGTAGTCGCAGGTGGCGTTGTTCATACACTCGCACAGCTGCTGGCAGCCGTAACCGAACGTCCCCGCGGGACACTCTGGACACAAGATACACACATATAACAGTTATCACCTGAAAGCTGTTTGATGTCCCCTTGTTTGTGGGTCAAATTTCAGATTATGTGCATTAAATGAATATCATGTGGATGATAAACAGAGTCAGTAGTGCACACACGTTTGTTTTTAGTACAAAAAAATCTAATTTTCATTCTACTGCTACTTCCAGACAAAAGAGACTTTTCTCACCACACAAATTCAATCTCTTAAATGCAGTTTTTTTTTTTTTTACAGCCTCTCATGAGTCTTCTGGCACGAGTCTCTTAGTTGTTCAGGACAAAAACGTTTGGCGAGGCAGCTTTTAGTTTTTATGCTCCGAGAGGATCTGAGAGCAAAGTGCTGATGTCTTAAAGCTGTTTCTATTTTTTTATTGTTTCTAATCTACTTTATTGTTTTTATTATTCCTCTTTTATAATTTATATTTCCCCCTGATTTAGTGTCCAGTTGTTTTTAATTATCTTATTATCAGCTTGTCAGTCACCTTTGAATCACAATAACCTTTATTAAAGGTGCTTTATATATAAAGTTTGATTGACTGACTGTATTTACTTTATATGTGATTGTGAGGAAGCCTGACTATAGTGGCTAGGAAGGCAGCAGGAGGCAGACTCTTGTTGAATGAGTAAAACTGATTTATTCAGTCCAGCGTACCAAAAAAACAAACAAACAAAAAGGTGTCTCAAAAGAATGAAATGAACACAAGCAAAATCAAAGTTAACTTGCTTAACTCAGGATAAAGCAAACTAAGGCATGATCACGTCCTGCTCCCCCTAAACCTACATCTCTCCCCTTAAATAGGCTCCAATCTACCAGGCAGAACCATATTTATTGCAGGGGTGTCCTTTCCCTGAAACCACCTTGCTACTTGTATCAGTCAACATTGTTTACACAAAACACATCCACAACATTAAACCTCAACCTGAGCCAAAACAAGTACAAATCATATCGATACTAAACCAAGCATTTAATGAAATAACATGGTCTAACCCAGTGACATCACTGATGATGTCACCCAGTGTATAAATACAGGAAGTAGTTTGTTTGTAGAGCACATGGTGGGTACGGTAAATAACAAGAAGAATGATTAACTTATGAAATGCAGAAGTTAACCAATAAACAATAACTAAACTTAACAATACTCGTCTGTGTTTTTTACTTTACCCAAAAATGTTGCTGGTATGTGAACTGTGACCAAACATAATGCAAACCACAAACAAACCTGGGGTAGTCTGTGTCTGCAAGTTACAGATTAATGCTGGACAATTAATTACAAACAATTAACAAGCATGGTTAAATGAATAAGCTTTATGGCATTAATGGTGAAAATAGGGTGTGTGGTGTGTTCTCACCCACTTTGTCACAATGATTATTTATTTTTTTAATAATATATAATTGTATACTTACCATTACTACATGTGCAGTGTATTTGTCTACATGTGTGTATATACATATAGTGCTTCTTATTGTATTTATAATATACATAATATTCTAGTGATATTAGATTACTTCTTTTATCTATACTTGAGTGATATATTATTATTACTAGTAACAATTATAATAATATGAGGTCCTTCATATGAATTGCATAAAAACATTTCAGGCATAAAAATATTTCAGTGATTCAATAAAATAGGCAACAAAAATGTGAACAGTCTCGTTAAAAATGAGATTAAAAAGGTCTGAAGATGTTTTTTTAAATTAATTCACTGCAGCTGGATGTCAGATGTTTATGTTCAGGTTGTTCTGCAGGTTTGTTGTTCTGCAAACAACTATGAAGCTGATAAACTATTCAGGGTAAAGTAAAGTAAAGTAGTGATGGAATTTTAACATTGATTGTAAAAGAGACAGGAAGTCAGTGTAAAGAAGCTGCAGTATGGATGTGAATAAAATACTAACAAGTATATAAATGAATGACTTTAATATGTTAAATGTGATTAGATATCCCAATTTTTTATACATATACGTATTTATACATACTCTAACAGTTGAAAGATGTATAATGTTTTATGATATATATTTTCTATATTTCTATCTATAAATCTATATATCTGTTTACATGTGGGATCAATAAAGTTTATCTTATATCAATATTTACAAAATCATGCTAAAAATTTAATTAACGTTTAGTCCATTAAAGTACTTTTTTTAAAATATAATTTTCATTATTGTTGAAATATATGAACAGAACTATGTATGATTGTTCTTTTTTAATTAAATGATTCCAATAAAGACAAATATTGAGTGGGAGTTTTTAACATAATATTCATAACTATGTGCTGAACATGAACACACTCACTGAGTTCACAGCTCTGTCCTATGAAGCCCGTCCTGCAGGAACACTGTCCGCTGATGTGGTCGCAGTCCGCCCCGTTCTGACAGCGACACACCTCGGCGCACTGGGAGCCGTAGAAACCAGTAGGACAGCCTGGTGGGACACGACACACACAACAACTGTTTATGTCTGCGTCATGTGTTCACGACATCTGTCTCCAACATGAGCGAGAAATCTGGAAATGTGTCTGGAAGCAGCTTTTCTGGGATCGGCTAATCTGTTCTGTCTCAGTGGAACCAACACGGATCATCTCTGGAGATTGAACCGAACCCAGTTTTTGCGATTCAGGCGGATTTTAAAGAGTTGAGAAGACTGTTGAGTCTTTGTTTTTCCTCCTTCTTGTTTCTGAGGACGCAGCAACATCGCTACAGCAGACTTCAACAAGTCAACATGATGATCACACAGGTTGTAAACAAACCAGAAATATAGCAAACAAACATTATTCCCCAAACTATCTGTTATAAATATCTGTCTGTCTGGTGAGATGATTTCCCCCATGTGGGTCATGACATCATTAAAACTGTCCAATCAATGAGTTACCTGTCGGTCCGTATGACTACATGTTTACTGCTGTTGGTTCATATGTGTTGGTTCACAGTTAGTGTGAACTTGAACCGGACAAGAACTAAAAACCAACAACGTGTGAATGAACTGAACCTAAAGCTGGTTTTATACAGACTGGACATTAATGGATCAGGCAACAATAATAATACAACATGATAGGAAACAGTTTTATTTCCTCAAACAAGGAGTTTTAGAAGTAAAAACTAAGAAGCTGCTTATTTATTGTCAAACTGTATTTGAAGGGTGTCGCTAAAATCAGTTTCCAAGTCACAAAGGAAAGAAGAATTATGTAATCGCTGTATCCCAATTCCACACTACATACTGACTGTATACAGTATATACTGTATAGTATAGTACTGACTGTATAGTATATACTGTATAATATAGTACTGACTGTATAGTTTACTTTTATTTTGCAGTTAGTAGCTGTACAAGAAATGTGCTTCATTTTATACCAGCAGGAAATTATACAATATGTGTGATGTGCAAAGCCAATCAAACCTGCTACTGCCAGTTAAATCTGACCAAAAGACAGCTCAATGTTTTCTTTTGAAATGTGTCACTATATCACGATTAATTGTGTCCAGCTGTGAGCTCCTCCACTTCCTTTGAGTGGGCTCTTCTAAAGGCTGATTTATGGCAGGTCGCTCCACACTTTTGTTACGTGTCATTCAACAGAAATGAAAGAGTCAGGCAATGTTTTCAATTTATTGACTAATTAAACAAGGATGTTACAAGTTATCAGTAAGGAAGTTCAGTGAAAACTACAGTCTCCATGGCAACGTTAGCAATACTACTCAATCACATTGCATGATAAAATATGTGTCCACAACATAACAAAATTCTCCAGGTGGGCAACATGAAAGTCTTCCATAAATCAGCCGTATGTCACTGACACTGTGGACCCTTCTCAGACAAAACAAGAGCACTGCGCCCCTCACCCAACCTTTTTATTTTGGAAGGAGGTTTGCAGATGAAAACTAGCTGTAAACTGTAAAATCTGAAACATCAAATGGTAGCATTTATGGTTAACACTGTACATGGTCCCTTATAAATAAATACAATTGGCAAACTAAAAAGGTGACGATTCTCAGGAAAGTTCTGGAGTCCAAACTAACTTCTAGTTGTTTTTGTCACCAGCATGCAGCTTCCTCTGTCACCTGTATCTTTGCCTCACGCCAAACTACACTCATCCTTATTGTTCCAACAGCTACAACAGATCATTCATTGTTTTGTCTCCTCTTGCATCGATATTCTTGTTTAAGCCACGACACAGTTACACAACTACAGGTAGTTCAAGGATCAGTGCCACGACTCCAAAGCGTTCTCATATCACTGCGCGGCTGGCCTCACTTCACTGGCTCCCTGTTAAATTTAGGACTGGATACAAAATCCACTTAATTACTTTTAAGGCCTTAAACAAATTGGCACCAACGTATGTCAGTGAATTACAGACATATAGATCCATCAGGCCTCTCAGTCAATAGAACTAGGGCTTCTAGTGGTGCCAGGCTCAAGGATCAGGACCCGTGATGATCAAGTTCTTGCTGTCCTGGCTCTCAGGCCACATAACGGTCTACCTCCGGGGGTCAGAGCAGTGTTTTAAATCTCATCTTCAGACCTTTTCTCAAAGGCATTTTATTGATGCTTCATCCTCCTGATTTGTTTCTCGTTGTTTTTATTTTTCAATAATAAATAATAATAAAGTATCATATTATTTTGTTATTGTATGTTTGCACTTTGTAACCTTGGTTCTTCTTCTTCTTCATGTCGCTCCCTCTGCTCCCCCCTCCAACTCTCCCATGCACCTCCACCTTTGAGTTTTGCATTAGAGTAGAATAACAACACATTCAAAAGACTTTTTAGTGAATATACTTCATCTGGTCACCTTTCCAGTTTGAACAAACTACATACTAAAAAAAACCAGTTTAGAATCAGTGTTGGATCTGGGACACAGCTCTGGTCTTCAGGCTTGTAGTTCTACTATCCGCCACTAGATGGAGGTGAAGGTATGAGCTACTCAAGCAGTGACTCCGGTGCAAAAAGTGAAACTGCATCAATGATCTCACAGCAGCCAGAAAGAGCATCACTGTTTCCCTTTATTGCAACCTTATTCGATCTGTGTGTGCATCTGTGTGCGTGTGTGTGTGTGTGTGTGTGTGTGTGTGACACATACGCTGAGTACAGTAGAGTCCCGTCCATCCAGGGCTGCAGTTACACTCTCCATCTGTAGCGCTGCACTGGGCTCCGTTGTGACAGTTACATGTGTGGATGCAGTCTGGACCCCACGAGCCCTGAGGACACGCTGTCATAAACACACACACACACACAATTAGAGAAACACACACATTAATACACACAATCTCTTCTCAAAACACACCAGCAAACGTCATCCGCCTGAGGGCCGGAGATCAGGACGGTCTGCTCCTTCGTTTGCCTCACCAGTGATTGAGTGATTGTGTTCTGTTCAATGTAAGATGGACAATTATTGTCAGAGCCGATAAAGTAATTGTCTTGAGGTTGTTGTTTTTTTTCTTTCTTTAAGTCGTCTCTGGCTGGTTCATGGTCAGGCACAAGTGAGTAACAAGATGCAGAGAAAATTAATTTCAGTTGGTTCTCCTTTGGAAAGCAAAGACTTGAAGTCGATAATTGCTGAGTTGAGAAAGAGAAAACAGAGAGAGAGAAAGAGAGAGAGAGAGAGAGAGAGAGAGAGAGTGTGTGTGTGTGTGTGTGAAAGAAGAAGAAAGATTATTGGTTATGTCTTACGTTTGGAGCAGTCCTCGCCGATCCATCCAGGGTAGCACTGACAGGAACCGTCGATGGGATTACAAGTGCCGTTGTTGGTGCACAAACACGTCTCAGCACAGGCTTTACCATACTTTCCACTGGGACACACTGTGGAGATGCACACACACACACACATATATAAAGTTAGATAGATAGTCTGTTAAAACATTGAGAAATATAATAAAAACTATGTGGTCCAGATACATTTCCAAGCAAGTATGCAACATAGAAAAGACCTCCTATATAAGGGGAATTAAGATCATTTGCGCAATTTTTTTAAAAACCTGCAATAATTGATTTTTTTTGGCCACTTGGGGGCAGCAATTACATGTTATGAACACAACACTGACATATCATCAGCTTTTAAGTTGATATGTTGAACTCCAGTAGTTACGGAGCAACATTATCATTCATTTGGGGTCGTGTTTCTGTCCACCTGGTGAATGTAAGTCCAATATTCACTCTCTTTTAGCTCTGTTTTTGTTCTCCACCAACTCCTGAGGGAAATATCTGGCTCTTTAGCTGCTAAATGCTCCGCTATGTTTACCAGCTAGTCTACAGCTAACTGTGTCTGTTTGCCGTTTGGTGCTGAGCAGGTAGTGTACAGTGGCTTTTTACAGCTTTTTCTCTGAAAATGAGTGCTAAGAGTGAACCAAAACAGTAAAGTTGCAGCCGGACAGCTAAACAATGAGCTGAAACTCACTTTAAAGCTCCGTAAAGCCGAGAGGAGCTGCAGAGTCGCTGATAATTCTCTGACACACATTACACACTGTCAGCTCATACGCTACTATAAAATATAAAATATCGATTATAGCCACTTTAAGTCCTCATCTCTGCTCGAGACTAGTGGCTCCAGGCTACATTAGCCACTAATAGGATAACACAGCCGAATCGAGTTGTGGGTAATGTAGGTGCCGGGTTCTTAACAAGGAACAAGAATGTGTGGAATAAAAAGATATGTCTGGCTGTCCAAAAAAAACTGTCCATTGTGAGTCTGACAATGTTATAAGAGTGCAAGTCTCAGCTGGTGGAGTAGTCTTATTAGGAAAGAGGAGCTAGAAACAGAGCATATGGAGGAGTGAGGCAAGGACATGTGTGCATGTCACAGATAGCATCCAGAGAGGATCTGCTTTAGAAATATGGTAGAGTGTAGTACTTTGAACTGGAGTATAACCCTGGGTATAACAAATTCACCTGTCAATTATTAGTATCAGTATCTTGATGTCTTTAAAGTGTAACTGCACCCACTGCATAATTATAAAAGAATTATAAAAAGTGGACAAAAAGCTGAAAGGGGGTTGATGTGGATGTGTGAGGCAGGAGATGCTCAGTGACACGCCCTGGCCAGAGACGAATGATGATGATAATAATAATAATAATAATAATAATAATAATAATAATAATAATAACAATAATAATAATAATAATAATAATAATATATGAAGACAGTTTTAGCTTCAGCAGCTAACAGCAGCATTGACCAGCTGCAGAGCTGCGGTCCACAGCTGCTCCACAGCGGGCAGGTTCAGTAACGTTGGAGCTCTGGTTACGCAGCGATCTAACATTTTAAAACATGGTTTTAGCAACTGATAACTGCAGGAACAGACAGCTGGAGAGTTGAAGAGCAACAGGATGAAATGCAAAGAGGATTTCTGCTCTTTTTTGTGTATTTCAACAGTGTTTCCTCCCGCAGACAGTCACAGACGGAGAGATTTCCTCCAGCAGGTCAGTGCTGCTGTTAGCTGCTGAAGCTAAAACTGTGTCGATCAGCATATATTTGAAATGAACGCGGGGTTTGGGGAAGTTAACGTCCCAAAGGGTCGACTCTACGTCAGCGTGTTTCCGCCTTTTCGGGGCTGATTTTATACAGCAGATGACAAGTTGAGCCATTTTCAATCCATGAAATTTTTATAAATTTGGTGTTAATGTCAATATTAACACCAGCACTGATGTGTTTCATCACAGTAGAGTCATATAATTTAATTTGCAGCTCAAAAAACATGTTTAGGTGTGCAGCACCTCTTTAATCTCCGTCAATGTTACTCAATCTATCTTACTCTTACAGCCACTAAAACATTAACAAATGAGTGCCAACCATATTTTATAATTTAATTAGTGTTCAAACAGTAATCAGAGTGGATGGACAGACGAAAATTCTACCAAGAAATGTTGAAAAGAATAAAACAAGCAAATATAATTTGATTAAAATTAAGTGTAAAAAAGTGAAAAATATAATTTAAGGAGAATTAAAAATCTTTTTAATTCAACTTTAATAAAAAAGGAGAAGTTTAATAGCATTTTTTGTGTTTTTTAAACATATTGTGCAGTAAAGTCTGAAATAAATCAACATTACTGACTGTGTCTAATGTGATAAACTCACAGAAAACAAGACAAGGGAGTTAAAAAAGAGAAAAAACTGTTTAAAGTTTCTCTTCCAGATGCCTAAAAAGGGCTGAAAGAAGCTTTATACAAAGTTAGTTTGTTTTGCAGATAATCATTTTAGGGAAATGCACATCCTGTTGCTTAAGGATGTGATATTTCTGCTTTTTTTATATTCAGATTTCACTAAATTTAATGAAATATTGAGACAGATACTGTAGTTTCTGATGAGCCTGATAATATATTAACGTGCTCTGGGGGTTTTTTGATTATTGCCAGTAAACATGAGAGGACATACTGATATTACTGCATGTTATATATCAGCGTGGTGTTTGGTTTCATCTCATATTTATGAAGTTAAAAGACTGCTTATAAAACTTGACATATAGTAACGTCCCCGGTTTTATTCCCTGCAGTAACATCATATTACATTTTAAAGAGCTTAAAGTGTAAAAAGTTATAAATATTATGAGCTGGCATTTAACTTGACCTTAACTCATAACAGCAAATTTTAAAATGTTTAATGGTCCCAGTCTCATTATGCTCCTACTCTCTAGAATTAGGAGTTAGGTTTAAAGTACGTGGTTAATGACTAAAACATTAAGTTTGAATCAGTATTATTATTATTCCCTTTTTAATAAAATAATTATACCTCCTTATTGCATTCCCTTTTTATTGTAATACCTTCTTATCTTATATGTTTTGATCTTACCTTATGTGTTTTATATATGTAATACCTTCTTATCTTATGTGTTTTAATCTTAATTTATGTTTTTTATTGTAATACCTTCTTATCTTATATGTTTTGATCTTACCTTATGTGTTTTATATATGTAATACCTTATCTTACATGTTTTAATCTTAATTTATGTTTTTTATTGTAATACCTTCTTATCTTGCATGTTTTAATCTTACCTTATGTGTTTTATATATGTAATACCTTATCTTACGTGTTTTAATCTTAACTTATATGTTTTATATATGTAATACCTTTTAATCTTACGTGTTTTAATCTTAATTTATATGTTTTTTATTGTAATACCTTCTTATCTTATGTGTTTTAATCTTAACTTATGTGTTTTATATATGTAATACCTTCCTATCTATATGTTTTTGTCATGTATGATCTCATTTGTCTGTTTTTTGCTTTTTATCTTGAAGCACATTGAGTCTATGCTTGCTGTATGAAATATGCTTTATAATTCAATTCAATTCATATTCATCTGTATAGAACCATTACATACAAAAGCAGTTCAAAGTACTTTACATAAAAAAAGAAACAGCAAAAATGTGCAAATAAACACAAACAACATGCATACACATAAAATCACATACAGAAACATGCGCGCAAACAAACAGACGCTGTGTTCATTTAGAAAAAAATGAATGAAAAGGAAGGTTTGCTTTTACAAGAACAGTGTTGCAGTGAGTCTAAGTTCAGCAGGCACACTGTTCCATTCTTCTGGTGCATAAATACTGAATGTCATCTCACCAGACTGTAAAAAGTGCTCCAGGCACATGGAGGAGATTTCCACCCAGTGACTGCAGAGATCTGCTGGGGTTATAAACTGACAGCATGTCTGAGAAGTACTGTGGAGTCAGACCAGCGAGTGCTTTGTAAATCCGAGAGGTAGGATTTTAAAACTGTATTCTGAAAACAACAGCTGGTGATGGATCCAAAGGACTGGAGTTATACGGTTTTTGTCCTGGTTTGGAACTCGTGCAGCTGAGTTCTAGATAAATTGTTATCTATGATTGTGTTGTTCGGGAGACCTCATGAACAGAGAGGTGCAATATAATCCAGCCGGCTCATGATAAATACATGCATGAGTTTCTCAGACTGGGGGAAAAAGAAAAAAAAACCTCTGATTCTGGAAATGTTTCAGAGTTGGAAAAACTTTTGGTGACGCTGTTATAAATAAACTTGACTTTCATAAGGATTTGCGTTGCATAATAACGACAGTGAGATGCAGTGTGTGCTTATAGTCGGCTTCATAAAACATTACAGCCGTATTAAAATTTTATGAATGAGTGATATTTCTTCCTAATGTTAATGTTCAGGCAGGAGTTGGATAAGATAAATACATTAAACACACATGAGCTATGTAGACATTCATTATTCTTACATTACTCGTCTCCACTCATTTGCATTTTACTGTGTTTTCCACCTGTTACGTAAAATCTATTGTCTTCATTAATAGCTTCTGCCTGTCTGTGCTTATAATGGCCATTAGTCACCACACAAACACACTAAAACCCAGAGGGGCTTTCTTTGGTGTGAATCAGTGCAATAAAGATCATTATGAATGCTCTAATGAAGTCTCTACACTTATGTAACAGTTACCAATGTGTGACTAGTGTCTGTAAAGTTTGGATCAAAGTAATAATATACTGTATATACAGGACACATGAATAAAACCAGGAGGATTTAATGAGCATAATTAACAGAGGAGGGACTGTTCAGTAGCTCCCTGGTGATCTATTATCTTAGCACACAATTAATTTTCAGCCTGTGCTGAGGAAACATCTAGACAGCTGTTGGACATTTATTTGACAGCTTTAGTTACTTTTCAGATGAGGATTTGATACAATGGATGATATAACAAGCTTTTAAAATACAACACATTGTTAAAGATGAAACCAGTGGTTTCCAACCTTTTTTGGCTTTTTCACATGTCTATGAGTTGTTAACAGCTCCACCAAATAGTGATTTTTCCCTCTAAACTTCTCACATGCTTTCATTTTAATTAATGTTCAAATGATCCAATATTTCAGCAAAAATCAAAGATTAGAGAAAAAGTCCAAAAACTGAAAACAGATTTGTGTATCAGAACTTTGTTTTTTCTTCTTTCCTCTCCCATTAATCACTGATGCTTCACTATTAATAATCTAATGATGTCATATATAATAATGTATCAGTCAGAGGGACCAAACCACTACTTTTACTGCAATACTTTAACTACATCAAGCTCATAATACTTATGTACTTTTACTGTAGTAGGATTTCAATGCAGGACTTTTACTTGTAATGGAGTATTGTTACATTGTTGTATTGGTACTTTTACTGAAGTAAAGGATGTGAATACTTCTTCCATCACTGGAAAGGGATTCATAAAATTAAGTGTTACCGAAATTGTTGATAGTTGCTCACTCATTAGTATTTTCTACCAATTTATTAAGAATTTTTACAAATTATCAACTACATATGAACCCAAATATAACAAGTAGGCACTTACCAACTAAAGTAACTTAAGGAAGGTTCACAGTTCTTCAAGTGCGTCTTAAAATAACAGTCAGGTGTCCATATGAGCAGTGAAAGAGGTTTTCCTCGCTGTAATCAATCCCCCACTTCATACTGGATATTAAAAGCTCCTTCGAATGTGCTTTAATGTAAGTGATGAGGGCCAAATGCATGCATTTTAGTGCAAAAATGCATTTAAAAGTATATAAAGCTTATATGAGGCTTCAGCAGTCAGAGTTAGTCATATCTAGTGGATATCTGACACATTTACAGTCTTTTTAGCATCAAATTCCCTCTTTGTGTTTCCTCGGACAGTGTTTCCCTGTTGAGCTGCAGGTGGAAGTATAGTAACAAAAAGAGGGACTTTGACACTAAAAAGACTGTAACGTTGAAAGATATCTACTTGATTTGACTCATTTGGACGCTGAAGCTTCATATTAGCTTCAGATAAACTTTTAAATACATTTTTGTCCTCCATCACTTCCATTGTAAGGTCATTATGAAGGAATCTTCTAATGGTCAGTATGAACAGGAGGAATGATTACAGCAAGAAAAACATGTTTTAATGTTCATTTGGGCTCCTGACTGTTGTTTTAGGACAGACTTAAAAGATGATGAACCTGTACTTTATCACTTTTTGCACCACTGAAAATGTCCTAAAAATGAATCATTAAATACCTCAAATTCCCAGGAAATGATTATAAATTTAAAAGACCTGTAAAATAAAGCATTACCAAAATAGAAATTTCTTCATTTAAGTAATGGAAGCTCATTCTGTCTCAGTTAATGGTTCGTTCACAGTGAGATGTTTTCTTTAGAGATGCAGCAGACCATGTGAGAGTTTTCCAGTCAATAACATCATTAGTTTGTACAAAAGGAGAGAACAGGGACGGGAGCAGGACCGGCTCCTCCGGCGGTTAAAAGCCCTCCTGCTGGACATCTGATTTATCAAGCCTCACCCAGTTATGAGCCTGTTAAAAGATGCAGCGGCCAGCAGAATGGCTAATGTAGGACAGGGCAGAACTAAGGCCGTCTTCATGTTTAATGATGATGAATATTTCATGGCACACGCCTCCAGTGTCTCTATTTCGATTTGGCAACGAACCTTGGGCCATCTGCCTTCATCGGAGAGTTAACACCTGTTTAACCTGCAGAGGGGCTAAACCACACTGAAATACTGATGTACAAGAGGAACCCACAAAAAGATTATTCAGATAAAATGAGGTGGTAGACGTTGTATAAAAGGGACGCAGAGCGAGCTCAAGGTTTTTTTATTCTATCGCCTTCAATTCTAATGAAATGTAGACATTGTAGGGCTTCGCTTTGTGCACGGTGCGTCAGATACTTTGAGATATGAGGGTTTTACAAAAGAAAAAGCTGTGTAAATGAAGATGTCAAGAGGATCATTGTGGTGGTTCTATTGTACAGCAGCTGTTCTCTGTCCTGTTTCTAAATAAACAGAGTTGAGTGGCTGCGAAAAGTGTGAGAATGTGAGATAAATCCTCCTTTTTTTTTTGGGAAATTTGGGCATTTGATCAACTTAAAAAACTAAATATGGGTCCCTGTGCACAAAGCGTGCAAAACAGTGATCTTGCAGGTCACGCTATGTGAGATAGGTCTAAAAATATTTCGGTCACAATCTGTTGCAGAGTTTACAGTATCGGTTTGAGGCTGTGCGATGAATGGTTGGTCAATCATAGTGAGCATAGAAAAACAAAATGCAAGTAGTGATGTCATCAACTATTATATATTTAAAAATGCAGCAGAACTAAAAAACTTTGCCCAAAGCTCTGGCATTGTTGTGGTGATTACAGTATCACGTCGGCCATTATGGTAAATGCTAAATGGACTGTACTTGTATAGGTACAGGTAGGTATAGGTATGGGTAGGGTACCATGCTAGGTTCCAACCGGCCCATCAGAGGAATCTTACCATTCACACACATTCATACATTGATGACACAGTCATCAGGAGCAACTTGGGGTTAAGTATCTTGCCCAAGGACACATCGGCATGTGGACTGGAGGAGCCGGGAATCGAACCACCATTAGTGGACAACCCGCTCTACCTCCTGAGCCACAGCCACCCCATATGTTCTGCATCGTTTCATGTCGTATTGTTTCACAGTTTGGTCTCATATGTAGGCAAATAAGTAAAGAATAATTAATTTAGCAGTTTTAAAAAGTTACAAAGTGCTTAACAATAAAAAACATTTTGAACAAAGTAGTGAACAGACAAGATAATAACACAAATTAATTCAATCTAAAACAAAGAAACACATACATAAACGCATAAGTTATATCCTGCTGGTTAGCGACTAACCAGCCGTGAACAGGAAAGGAATAAATGGTTGTGATTCTCTGAGCAGCATGATGTCACCTCTCTGCTCTCTTATCAGACTTACTAACGTTACCAGCAGCTCTGTGTGTGTGTGTGTGTGTGTGTGTGTGTGTGTGTGTGTGTGTGTGTGTGTGTGTGTGTGTGTGAGGCAGTGAGTTAGCCTGATGTTTATACTCGTTGTGGCAGCTGATATATGGAATAAACCTCAGTCTTCCCTGTTACAAGTCCAAGCAGATCCAAGCAGAAAATAAGCTAATTTTGAGCAGAAAAAGTAGTTTTTAACACACAATATATTGTTGTTTTAACATCATATGCCCAACACAGACCTATGTGATTATGTGTACAGCGTAAAAATGATTTGCTGTGTAGTTACTCTGTTAGAGAAGGCAGAGAACACAATCAGGTCTTGAGTTGGATAGATATTAAAAAGGTTTCTTGATGCAGCACTCCACTGATTTTACACATCAAGATCAATTTAATCATCATGAGACGTATTACTCCGCCTGTGAAAACAGTCGTATAAAGTCCTTTGTGTCTCTGCAGTGAGCTCTCTAAAGTCTGACACCGTGTCCGAACTGAATGTGACTCGAGTGAGCGTCAAAATCAGTTTGATTGCTTTGTTTTCTATCGGAGCGTCCCGACCGGCGGTGAGTGACGCAGCTGTCAGACGCCCTGTTTCTGTTCACTTCCTGTAGCTCGTGTTGAAAGCGCTGTAGGACGCGGTGTCACGGATGAGGAACAGTTATCTCTGCTACCTTCTCGTTTCACTACAAAAACCCTAAATCAGGTAGCAGCTGTCTGGAGGGGGATCTGGAAGTGTCTGGTTAAGTCATTTCCAGAAAAGAAGCATCTAAATATCACATTATAAGAAAAAGTACGAACGTAGGACAGCAAATACTCGCCCATCTTTTACCTGAGTGGTTATATATGATCTTGAACGCACCGCTGATGCGTACGTGGTTTGTTTGCATGATGTAACACAAGTGCATGTGTGTGTATATCCTGTATTTTTTTTGTATATCTTATAAGATTCTTATTAGTTTAAATCAGAATTTTAATGTTTTATGCAGTTTTTCTTTTTTTTAATGTCTATTAATCATTATTGAATTACCCCTGTGTGCGTATGTGTGCTATAAAAATGAACTTGCCTTGGTGTATGTAACCCCATTAGAAATCTGTGATGTCATGAAGCAATAGTTAAGCAACCACCAAGAATTTTCCAGCTTGAATCTTTGCTAAAGTTCCAGTATTTAAAGAATTTCTGCACATCTTGAAGGTTTTTTTCATTTCATTTCCATTGACGAAAGGTTTTGCAGCAATTTATATATTTTTTAATGTAAGGACATAGAGTAACAATACATGAAAATAAAAACTTGAACTGTTTTGCCCTTAAAAAAAAAAAAAAAAACAGAGCAGCAGCAAATATTTTCTGTAACTGAAGGACTGAAGGAAGCTGGAACTGACCTTGGTTGCAGAGTGAACCGAAGAAACCGGAGAGACACTCGCAGTGGCCGGTGACATGGTGACACGCCCCGTCGCTGTGGATACACTGAGGACAGGACTGGCTGCAGCGGTGGCCGTAGAAACCGGGCGAACATGCTGCAGAGGACACACACACACACACACACACACTCATTGTTAGAAGGATGTGGGTGAACAGTGTGTGTGTGTGTGTGTGACAGAGAGAGAAAGATCCATGTCAGAGTCGAGGAGGGGAAACTTCTGATTAGTTCTCTGATTAGTTCTTTGATCATTTTAATAATGAATTTCATGGTCCGGTTAGTCCCAATTTAAACCCCTGTCTATATGAAAGCTTAATATCTGCTACCTATATATTTGTGCGTGCATGCACATGCAAAAGTGTGTCCAAGAAGCCCTCCGCCTCCTCCCTCGGGCTGCCCCCTTGTTGGCTGTATCAGCTTTGTTTTGTTTGTCCTTCCACCGCTGATTCCTCCCTCCTACGTCTTCCTCAGGCCTTTAAATTTGTTTTAATTGATGTTCCTCTAAGTGGGAAGACAAGCCGGTGCACGCTGGCCCAATGCTTCTCTCACGTTACAGGATTTTTCCTAATTAAGATAATTACCTAAACCGTGAACCGAGAGCTTTTAAATTCATCAACCTGATGCAAGGGAAGCAAAGGAAAAGTGGTGTGTGTTATATATATACACACATATACATCAATAGAACAAAGCAGGCTTGACTTTCATACATGTTAAACACACTGTGGATCTTCTCCTGAACTGTCCATTATAAATTAACTAAAGATGAAAAATAAACCATGTAGTTGCAGGATAAAAGCTTTAATGTTCACAGATTTGAACTGTACTGTAATTGAGTGAACAGTCAATATAACTTATTGATTAGTCTGGTGTCTATTTGGTTGTTTTCAGTCTTAAATCTTAAATAGTGAAACATGTTTGGCTTTGCAAAGCTAGCAAAACAGAGCAACCAGGAAGTTAATCATATCAAGTGGATATCTGACACATTTACAGTCTTTTTAGCATCAAATTCCCTCTTTGTGTTTCCTCGGACAGTGTTTCCCTGTTGAGCTGCGGTGGAAGTATAGTAACAAAAAGAGGGACTTTGGCACTAAAAAGACTGTAACGTTGAAAGATATCTACTTGATTTGACTCATTTGGACGCTGAAGCTTCAGATAAACTTTTAAATACATTTTTGCACAGACGGAGGACTGTGGTGCAACTGGTCATAGGTCATCATCCATTATCAGACCTCCACAATTAAATATAAAGTAGAGAAGATGCTGACTGGTGCCATTAAAGGCTTTTAAATAACTACAGGAGATCATGTCTCAACAAGATTAATGGTGCGTTCAAGTCAGAGGTCATAAACTGGAAGAGTTTCCTCACAACAAAATGCAAAATGTAAACAATCAACATGGCTGACTGTGAGAAACTTCTCTCCTCACGGCAGGCAGCGTACGACTATCTGCAACGTCAGCAGAGCTTAATGAGAAACATGAACGAAACGGAGGAAGATAGAGAGGTACGAGCCTGTCACAAAATATTAAAATCAATTTTTTTGGGTAGCAATACTGAAGGCAGTGATATTTGGCTTCTTCGAGCTCTGGTTCTATTTGAGTCCAAAATAAATATTTAGAATTGTAAAAAAAAAAAAAGAGAGACAGAAAAGAAAGATAAATATTACAGTCAATATTCTACCAAGTATTAGTAATGTTACATGTTTCTGATATTAGTGAGTGACATAAGAAAACATTGTTCATTGTGTGAGATTTTTATTACTTTAACACCAGTTGAAACGTCTGTGCTCGCTGCCTTATTATGTGCCGTCAGAGCGTCTGCTTCTCAGTGAAGTCGGGATGAAACTTGAGTTTCACAGTCGGAGCTCTGACTTCGAGAGCAGTTCCATCAAACTTTTTCAAGTTGGAGCTCAGAAATTTTCAAGTTCTTCTCGAGTTGTCTGGAATGCATCATACGAGTCTACAGCTTGGATGTATTATAAGAGCTGGATAGGGCGCCGCCGCTCGGCCTTGCAGCCAATTATTCCCAGTGGTTGCTCGCTGTATTGCAGCAGCCAAAAAGCATTTTCCTTTTGACTGTGCTGCATTCATTTGTTGGCTGGAAAGACGATCAAATGTTCTGCTATGATCAAGCTTTCAGTCATAAACCCTCTAAATCCTGCCTGCAGATCTGAAAGGGTCAGAAATCCATCCACACTTGTAGTATAAAGAACAACTTATGAAACCAACATATTTCAGCTTGTGGTCTTCATCAGAGTCAGTATACAACACAACACAAAGAAACAAAACCTCATTTACAAAGGTTAAAAAATACATAAAAGACAACCAATCATATACAAACACATACGTGCTAGCCAATGAGGTAGTCACATGTGTTTTTTGTTTCACACTCATCTCATTTAAATGCTCTTTGTAGTGTGTTGTATACTGACCCTGATGAAGAAGTTGAAACACGTTGATTTCATAATAAACTTGTTCTTTATGCTACTGCTGCCTGAGTCTGTCTTTCTCCATGCACCTTGGATGTAAGTACCAGAAATCCCTGCTCTGCAGATCATAGTATCCTTTTTATATAGACATTAATGTAATTTCTGTTAAAAAGCTTGTCCATAAAAGTGAAGTTATATCAAACTCTATAAATCCTTGTTTCAGCTCAGCGCACATGTACATCGCAGTACATTGAATGTAGACATTAAAGGGGTTTTAGAGAGATCACATTTCCATGTAAAGGAGCATGTAATCCTAATCTGAAAGCAGGAAGATTATTATCTCATTATCTAGAGGATTTCCATTACTGATGCAAGAGCATGTCTGACCGTTATTCACAATGAGTACTTTGATGCTTGAGTGTATTTGACTTTAACATATATGTGGTGATACTATGTTTTGGCCTCATCCTTGCTGCAATAAAGAAACTACAGTATATGAGAGATGAAATGTGTGTGAGCGTATCTGGTTTCTTTACTTCGTCTGCAGTTGGTGCCGCGGTAACCCGGAGCGCACACACAGGCGCCGTCCTCCGGCGAGCACGAGCCTCCGTGTTCGCAGGTGCAGCTGTAGGAGCAGTTGGGTCCCCAGCGTCCCTCCTCACACACGCTGTCACAATGGACACCTGCAGAAAACACACACACACACACACACACACACACACACACACACAGATTTTAGTCTGAGGTAAAGCAGGAGACTTTGTTCTGAGCTACGTGGCTTTAAAGTGAAGTCAAACTGACTTCTCTAACTCCACTCACAAAGTTTCAGATGTGTCACTTCAACTTGAAAAAAGGAGAGAAGAAGAAGTGCAAAAAGTGGCGGATGAGGGAACATTAGAGGATACCGTTTTTAAGCACCTACTCAGAGATGGAGTTAGCGGGGAAGGAAATAGTGTGAAGGAGACGTAAAGAGTGGAGGGAGGTGACAGATAAGAATGACAAAGATACTCTGCAAACTCCTCGATATTCTTCTCCCTGTTAAAGGATAAAGCTGGTGATAGTCTGCATCTTTTTATTGTCAACAAACCCCATGAAAAGAATTAATCTACTAACAAGTATAGTGGATCTTATTCCTCTGTGCTGTAGAGCTCCGTTGTTGTCCGAAAAACTATTAAAAACACATCAATGAGTCACACAGCTGCAGTGGGTGACGTGTTCCTTCATTACTATGAACACACACACACATTCATCCGCTGCTGAAAATAGTCCCCAACAAATGCACTAATGTTAATTTAAAGTCTCTCAGATCAGCTGACCAGTGTCTCCTGGATGTTTCCAGAGCTTGATTTAAAATGAAGGGAGACGGAGCGTAAACTTTGGAATAGTTTTGTCAATCTTGCTTATTTGATATTTAATGTTTTTAATGTTTAATTTTACTGCCAGACTTTGTGCTGAAAACAGACGTCACATAAGTTATTTTATCAACAAGAGCAAACTAAATACTTCCTGCAAACATACTAATACTTAATACTCTCAAACCAAAGCAGGAAAGTCTGCAGCTGTTTATTCTGTATGAAAAGCTTCTTCAGTGCAGCAGCACCTGAAGGCAGCAGGACAGATATGTTGATAAATCTGCAGCCGCGGCACCATTACGCACGGCTGTTCACTGTTATTACCTCCATTAAACCACCCGATGTCACCAGGCTGCTATAAGGTGAACACTCACACCTGTACGCACGTCAGGCTGGTCGGTTATAACTCCGTAATCTGCATTTTTATGCAGGAGACGTCGGGTTATCAGAGCTCCTCACTGCCTCCTTTCCAACTTTCTTTTTAGCAAAAGTAGCGTCTCGTGTTTTATCCTTGAAACACACTGCAGTGCAAACGCTGAATGTAACATTAATTACTAAACTATGTTAACGAGGTGAGATACATTTATGGCTATAACAGTGTCGGCGTCAACAAATTTATTTTTTATTTCTAGTTGTTATATTAACTAACTGATGATGACAAAACCTGCTCCGTCTGTCTTTGGCTGCAGATTTTGGTGATGTGTGTTCATGTCGTGATGCTCAGACGTTTCCTGAAGAAAAGCCATCATGCTTAACTGTGATTGGTTAAAACAAGTAAGGATCCCTTAGATTTGGTTATTAAAGAATTGTGTCCCAGATAAGTTCTGAGCAGGACATTCGACTTCCTGGTGGATAAACTATGTAACACAGAGACAGTTTCTAAATGACCTCGGACACATTTTTTGTTACTTATCAGCCAACACATGCACTGACACTGATATATCTTCCACCTGTTGTCACCAGAAAGAACTGTGCAAACAAATGATGTAATTATTAATTCTCAAATTATTATCTGCTATAATGTATTATCTATGAATATAGCATCTTCCTGAATTGCATTTTATCATTTGTGTGGATTTTACATCATGTTTATTGGTCCCTGCCTTTCTGCTTCAGACACCATTTTCCAGATTTGTGTCTACAGTACACCTACAGTGGCCGGCATGAAGGTGGGGCTAGCCCCTCTCTCACAATGCTTAAGATATGAATACTGATGCTCAGACTGTTAGTGAATTCAATGTAGATCCCATGAAATTGATGACAAGTGGGGCAGACTGTCTGACAGATCAACTGTGAAATATTTCAAATGATGCTATAGTGCGGCTACGGCGCTAGACTTTCTTAGCAAACGCCAGCTAACTTGAGAAAATTAACGAAGAGGATTTCATACTCGTTATGGAATTTTACATCTTTACAGGTTACAAATTGGGTTACATTGGGTCAAACTTGGCTTTGAGGTCACACTGTTCATTCTTCTCCTTGAGACTTCAGCTGTCTGTGATGTTTTGGGGGAGGCGGGAACCTCTCTGATAGAGGGTATATCAGCATTTCCATGGTTACCAAGGTCAGAGGAGGCTTCCCTAAACAACACAGATGGTTGGATGACACAGTCAGATGCTCAAACAGAAACTGCTGAAATTACACGCAACGTGACTTAAACGGTCCCTTGTTTAGAAACTAGTGAACCAATCAGACTAATTTTTCATATTGTAGGCTGATAAAGACGAGGACTCGGACCTTCAGGGAGCAGAACGGAAACTTGGCAGAGTGCTTCCATAAACATTTTCAGCATTAAGACATCAAAAGTCTCATGTGCGCCGTTTCTCCACTGCTGACCATCACTCAAAATATCCACAACAACACTAGTTTGGATGAGAAATTGGAATTAAAATGCCTTAAAACCCACCAGCCAGGGGATATTGTCATCACTCATCAAACTGAGAGAGGATTGCAAAACATGAGAGCAGCATGAGACCATCTGGACAATGGGTGTACTGGTCCAAATTGACAGTTCATACAGGAGCTCAAGTGAGCATCACAACAAACAAGTCACATGTATTAAACTGTGTGGAAAGCGTCTGAGACACAGTCATCTCTCAGGCGGAACAGAGGTTTTCACACAGTGACCCACCTGATCGCTGCAAAGCTGGTTGACAGCTCGCTCTCCCCGCAATTTGTCCTGTCGTTCCCTACGTCTGACTGTGCTGTGAAACTAATGAGGCCATAGGAAAAAAAAGCCTGTAGGAGAAGTCTGATCTGACCACACTGAGCTTCATACTGCTCTGCTCTGTTCAGTAAAAAGGAGGCTTTTACTGAAACCCGTCACTCTGCTGGGAAATTATCATAACAACTCCCATGACGACATCTGAGTCAGAGAGGAACTTTTTCCACCTTGAAGAGGATGAAATCTTTCGCTTCTAATACCACGGGACAGCCTGCGACTCAACTTATTGGCCACGCTGTCCATCGAAAACCAGCTGATTCAGCAGCTACATGACTTCATCCCCAAAGTCATCAAGAAGTTACCCAGAGGAAGAACTGCTGCGGCCTGCCTTTCTCTTCAAGTGAGCCGTCAGCTTCGGTGAATGAAAACATATTTTATGATCCTGCCTTTTGTGGTGCTGGTCTGTATTTTTGCACTGGATTGATTGATATTGATGGTGATGAGCGTCAGTGTGTCCATGCGTATCTATTAAAGTTGTTGTATTAATGGATCTGTATCCCTAAAAAAAAAAGTTGTCTTGTGTGCTTTGTTATGTGGCCTTCGGTGGTGTTGAGCTCTTTGCTGTTCGCTTATGGTCCTGTAGGCTCATTTGTTCTGAGCTTCTCTCTCTCAATCACTCGCTCGCTCTCTGTCACACACACACACACACTTCCTCTGTGTGTGTGTGTGTGTACAAGACCTGCTAGAGGCAAGTTGTTGTTGTTAAAAGTGTTTTGTGGAGTCATTCATGGACCCATGACGTGTTAAAAAAAAAGCACATCTGTAGTGAGAGATAGTACTGTAGTTCTCCTGGTATCTGTTGAAGTGGTTGGCGCCCCACCAATTTTTTTACATATAAAAAAAGCCACTGAATCTGTCGCTGACATTAACATTCAAAACTATGCAAAGTAGCTCATACAGAACCAGTTTTACACAGACGCTTCTTCTGCTTCTGTGAGAGTAAATGGCAAATTTTAGGGCCCTTTTACACCTGAAAGTCCGAACCAAGCTTCATGTTTTTGTTGCATTGTAAACATTTGATCCGGTCAGTTTTGGTTTCTTATTGCACTAAAGAACTTTCCTTCTACATCCTGTCGTCATCACCTATGCAGGCTGCGTCTCCCTATACTTGATATTGATTTGCAGACAACATGTGTCTGATGTATCCTTGTCGTAGCCTTATTACCATTTGAATTAAAGGAGGAAAAATTAATGAACAGATTCATTTCATTGCCAGTATACTATATTATTATATTATTATACTATATATACTAGTTTCTTTATCTTCAGGTGGCTTTGCGCTCCCGTCCTCTCATATCCTCTCTATCTCATCGTCTCTGAAAGATGATTTTTTTTCCAGTTGACTTTTTATAACGTCATCAGAATATATTTCAATTAAAACCTCGGTCTCCTGCTCTCCTCATGTGCTTTTCTGGTCCTATCGGAATTTCCTGTAATCACTCTGAAAGTCTGCTGAACCATCCAAGAAATTGTCAGGATGTAGCATTTATTTTTTGACGCAAGCATACAAACAAAAGGTGACGGGACAGGCTTGACAAGACCAAAAAACAGACGATCCAGCAAACTGAAAAGCAGACCTTAAATACAAACTAAACTAATCAGGGAACAGGGAACAGGTGACTAGACACAAGGGTAGGCTGGGAGTGATTGGCTGAGGGAAACGCAGGACTAACGAGGGTGATGCAGGGCAGGTGAGGGGAGGAGCACATGATCACAGGAAGAGGAAACACAGGAGAAACCAGGAAACCAAAACACACAATACTCTAAGCTACCAGAAACCCAAAAGAACACAAAAAGTCCAAAAACCAAACAGAGGATGTGACAGAAATGTTTTCACACTAGAAAAGAACCAAACCATGGTTCAGTTTGATCCGGACCAAGATCACCTCTTTCTGTCGGTCTGAGGTTCGGCTGTTTGGTCTGGATCGTGATCCGGGGGAAGTTTCACACCTGTAATGTTGGTTCGGATCAAACTGAAAAGCTTGAAAGTCCACATCGAACAAGGTACGTGTGAAAAGACCTTAAGACAAAAATCTTAATTCCCTAAATTCTGCCCGGGACTTTATGCCCTTTAATCATTTGCTGAAGTGTCTTCTTCTTTCATCAGTCTTGCATTTGTGTGTGTGTGTGTGTGTGTGTGTGTGTGTGTGTGTGTGTGTGTGTGTGTGTGTGTGTCCTAAGAGGCAGGAGTCTGTCTACACAAAAACTGGCTTGCAGAACGGATCAGAGCCCTCGCTGCTCGCAGGGGGACGGTCTGGAGACTGCAACGCCCGAGAGACTGACGTTACATTCATTCTTAGTTACACTCACCCACACACACACACACACACACACACACACACACATCTAAATATAGAAACAGACAGACAGCAGGACACACAGACAGAGTAAGTATCGAGTATGTGCAAATACAGTATTTCTCTCTCTCTCTCTCTCTCCGTCTTTCTGCAGCCTGGCGTATCTGCAGCTCATTAGAAACTTCCTTTGACATAGAATATGAGAGAATATGAGAGTGGAGCGCAGGCAGCCATTATTACTCAATTAATAAACTACCTCTGAGCCATAAAGTGAATGAAAATCAGAAGCTCTCTTCCTAAGGCTGTGGAGTTAAAACAAAAGGGAAGATGGAGGAGAAGATACGGAGCAGAAAAAAGGCCAGATGTTAATCCCTTCTATCACCTCACCACATCCTAAAGTTTTTGGAGAGTACGTTGCTACTGGAATAATCATTTCCCATGTGACAGCAGCGTTGAGAGAAAATTCGGAAAGCAGATTTGACACAAATCATATGAATGTTTCTGACCTAATTCAGTTGACGAGACACTTAATGTAGGAGAAGATAGTCTAAAACAAAGGAAAGCAAACACTTGGAAGTAACTTCTTTGTGTCTGGCGCTGCTGCATGTATATAATATATGTAATATGTCTTATTTCTGCTCACAAACAAGTGCTGTGTCAAAGTTTCATTCACTTCTATTAAATCTGAGTATGTACAGTAGTGTGTGCACACTGGGAGATTTATGGGATTTTCTTCCTATCTTTATTCGAGAGCGTGGTTTCTTGATTTCTCTCAAAACTCTGCCCTCATACTCAGACGGTCTCACACAGATTTGCTCTGCTCCTGCTCAAAACTGTACGTCTGCACTCAGATATACTGGTTAAGTCCTCCTGCTTAAACCCTTCATCCTACATCCAGGCTGCTTCTATGAACTCCTGAAACGTCTCCTCTCAGATTTCTGCTCTTGCTTTCGGATTTTCGTGCAAATTTACCAACAGAATGCCGGTTATGGTGAAATGATCACTGCCACCTCGCAGGTGTGTCTGCTTTACTACTTAGAGTGTCCCTTTAATCATGCTCATACACTCCCTCCCTCCAGGGTTTTATTATATTTACTTCCCTTCATTGCACGACTTTTGGAATGAAGGAATGGTTGATATAAACATTAGTTCCCCAATTTTTTTGCACTTCAACAACCTTTTAAAATACTTTTCAAAGTTTCACTGTGCAGTACATCTCTGCATGTTCTGTTACGCAATGCAATGCAATGCAATTCCCACAATGCAATGCACGAAATAAATAATAATAGTGAGACAGCTCGAGGGACATCTCTGATGCACATTTCATATACTTTCCTGTTATTACCAAGTGCATAAATGTCTTTTATACTAACTGTATAAACAGTACAATATACAGTTAATACTGCTTCAGTGCACAGCTGTGCACCACGGGTGTAATCACCCACCTGCTTCCTCTCTGCTTAATTAAACAAATGGTCTTTTTTTTTGGTCATTAGATTCTTTTATTCTTGACATAAAGTTCTCAAAGATTTATTACGCTGTTGGGAGTGAAAGTAGGGAGACAGCACATTTATTAAGGTTCAGGTATCTCCTCTGCAGTGAATTGTGCCTTTTTTTTACGACAGGATGTTCCTTTTTGAAAATGACTGCAATGAACAAAAAGACGAGTCTCATCCATCGACACGTACGTTACACGCTCATATTCATGTTACTTCTCATCATATTTGCAGTCTGTCAAAGTTCTGTCTAATGCTAGCATCCCATAAAATGTTAAGGCACTACAGTGGTATGACTATATGACCACACATTCATTCAAATGTTACATGTGTATCTTCTAAAAACGTGTTTTCCTCGTCCCTTTCCACAGCCATGTCTCTGAGTATGTTTTACAAATACCTAAAATACTAATGAGTCTGATAGTATTATAAACTGCTGCACAGTGTTTAAACACATGTAAATTTATCTTGTAATGTCTCATCTGTACCTGAAGCAACACACCAACACAGCTGTTTTCCATCTGAAGGCCCAGCGGCACAATCTAAAGTTTATTGTTCTCTGTATGTATCTAAATTAGCCTTTCTAGCTCAACAGATCAATATTTGAAAAGAGATACAAGACAGAAACAGCTCAGGTGAATCAAAAAGAAAACAAATCATAATTTTCTCTCTTTGCAATTTCTTGTATAGTTATATTGAGATTAAAATGAATAACAAACGGTCTAATGAAGCCTTATTGTTTTCTGTTTTCACCCACTAGGAGCATAAAGGATCATGGGAAAAGACTCACAGGACTAATCTTCATCCACCGTCATCATCACCCAAACTGTAATTACATGGATTTATCTGTTTCAGATTAGCATATACACACCATGTTTCTTTATTTCTTCAAACCAGACTACTAACCTTTGATCTAAACTTTGATCCAAATATATTAATCAATACATTGAAGTTTCTCATAATATCATTTCATAACTAGTTCTCCCTTCTGGCAAAACACCCTTTACATGTTAATCAGTGTATCAATCATTGCTCATCACGTCTCTACTGATTGACAATTAGTGGGTAAAATAAGCAGAGCTACATCTAGAACATGGCAATTAATACCGCTGCTGATGTTAATAAAAAAAGGTCTCGCCTAAAAAACACGTAAGACACACGTGTCTGAGAGGAAAGCCGAGTTTCACTTGAAAGAGGCTTTATCCACAGGGAACCTTTGAGAAGTTGAATTATTGAAGAGAGCTGGGCTGTCAGAGTCATTCAAGCTTGAATCTCCATCAGTTTTAGAATTATAGGTTTGAGTTTCGGCGTGTGTCACATTGATTAGTTGTCTCAGTTCATGTCATGGTGTCGCCTGAACCGCCTCCCCTCTTCCATCGGTTCGGCCTCAGACTCTTTTGTCTTCTCTCTCTCTCTCGTTCCTGCTTCACCTGCCCTCTAATCTGTGTCCCAGTGCAGCGGCTGGAAGTGGATCACAAAGGTGTGTCCTTCAAAGGACCTAAAGGCCAGACTGCCAGCATTTATTGATGTCCATCACTCACAGCTTCATGGAACACAAACATTTCAATTTTAAACCTGCATTAACTGATTTTTTTGGACACTTGGTGGCATCAGAAACAAGTTATGAACACAACACTGACATATCATCAGATTTTAAGTCGATATGCTGAACTCGCTTATTTCCACATCCAGCAGTTACGGAGCAACATTATCATTAATCTGGAGTCGTGTTTCTGTCCACCTGGTGAATGTAAGTCCAATATTCACTCTCTTTTAGCTCTGTTTTTGTTCTCCACCAACTCCTGAGGGAAATATCTGGCTCTTTAGCTGCTAAATGCTCCGCTATGTTCACCAGCTAGTCTACAGCTAACTGTGTCTGTTTGCCGTTTGGTGCTGAGCAGGTAGTGTACAGCGGCTTTTTAGAGCTTTTTCTCTGAAAACAGCTGCCTGCTGCGACTAAAAACGACGCCATGAGAGCGCTGAGAGTGAACCAGAACGGTAAAGTTGCACGGTAAACGGTAAAGTCTCCGTAAAGCCGAGAGGAGCTGCAGAGTCACTGATAATTCTCTGTAGGTTCATCAGTATGAGCCAAACACATTACACACTGACAGATCATACATCATTATTATAAAAATGTTGATTAAAGCTGCCTTAAGAAATTAGTTTAGATATCCAACCCACTGACTAAGTGATGCACATCTAAAAGTAACCCCCAGTGTTTTTATATTGAGTCTATATTCATAACCTTACTGTATCAATAATGATTGAAGGACCTTTCCAGTTCAATTACAGATATATCAGGTGACACAGGTCAGGTGGTTCTGAGGAGAGAGATGCTCTAATGAAGGTTTGTGTAGATTTAATGGATAGCTGCTTCAGTAACGTTTATGCTCCGCTGATGTCTCATTTTGTGAGTAAATTTGGCTTAAACCTGCATTTTCCAGAACGTTCTTCAATATATAAGCCATGTTATTGTTAAAGCAAGTTCTATTTGAACTGTGTGTACTTGGATTTTACCCAGAAGTTGTTGTTCTTCTGCAGCAATCATTGCTTATCGACTTTGGACTCCGGCAGGCCCGGAGGATAATTCTACTCTTCTGGAAAAATGTGGACTTACCTTTTGAAGGAACGTGGACAAAGGAACTTGCAGCCTGCGTCGCTCTGGAGAGACTGACTTACAATATGTTGTTAAAGTTAGAGACAAGAACTTTTGGAAAATCACATTTTCCTGTCTTGTTTTTTGTTTAGTTGTGTGTTTTTTTGTTTTGGGAGTGGGAATGTAACACTGTACAATGTCTATAACTTAAAAACATAAGAACAATATATGTTTTAAACTACGGTGCATTTGAGCGCTCCTTATCAATCATTTCCTCACTGTGATGCTTCTTTCAAATGATCAATAAAGTATCAAAACGGAGACAACTTTCATTATACACAATTATAGAGTATGATTTGTAATTTTCCACCTTCATGCAGGCACATGAAGGAACATGACATGGACAACTGGTAATAGTGTGAAAGATTAGTGATAAATAAATCCATTTAACTTTGCTTTTAACGCCGGGTTTCAATCATCTACCTCCTGCGACATCTTTTCATTAATTAGTCTGGTTTGTGTAACATGTATATTTAGCTGTGACGGATAATCACAGGAATGCAAATACCTGGTAAATGTGTTGTTTCTTGATTATCTGAGTTGATGAGGATCCACTAAGAATTGATTGGTGCATAATGGATTGTGGGATACTGAGCGCTGCAGGGGACCCATTACTTATCTTTTTCAAAGTTCAGAGCCTTTACAAATTTAACAGCCTTGTCAGCCTTTTATCACCTACTTGGTCGGATTGGTTGGATGCTTGGTGATGTAGTGACCACTCGGAGGGTTAGTTGGTGACCTGTTGTAGCTGGCAAGCTAACCACTAATTCACTAGCTGGCCCAGCCGGGCTAATGCTAGTCTGTTTTCTCTCTGCTGTTGTGTTTACTTCCCTCTGGCATTTTGTTCAGTAAAAGGTTACAATAAAGTTATTCAAGCTACCGAGCTTGCTAACAGTCGGTTATGATATGATATGATTTACTCAGGGATTACAGACATAAAACAAAATCCGAGGGATAACATGTTAAAGTGAAAACATTTCTTTCCAACATGGTCCCAAAAAACATTTGGACCAAAAGTTAGCAAACTTGTTTTCTCGTTAGCTTATCTTGGTCATTAATGGAACAATAACTTCACACAGTTTATTCAAAAGACGTATTTGTAACATCGACTCCTGTCTTGTAACACACTGCAAACTGTTGCTCTTTTGTGGAGAAGTTTTCACTCTGACAGAGGAGATTATATAAGAGTGAATGGTGCAATACAGTTGATAAGCTTTGATAGCTTCCTCTACTTTTAATGGAGTCCTGTTCCCTCAAAAGGTCAGAACTGTCAGGACGGTTTGCTGTTGTTCAAACGCACAAATTTGCAGGTTCACTAGAATTTAACTCAACAAGAAAAATCTGATTTACTGTACTTCACCCCTCTAGCAAATTCACTGATTGGGATTTCTCTGTAATTAATTATATTTGCTGGTGTATCCAAGGTTTTCTAAATGTTTGTTTGTTTGTTTGTTTTTCATGTTTGTACTGTTACCTGTTCTCATTACATTTTATCTGTGCTGAAGTTTTTGGACTTGTTCACCTGATCTGACTGCCTGTCAATTATGAGGTGGTTTATTTGACCTCTAAACCTTGTTGTAAACTGACTGAGACTCCACCACTGTGGTCTCTGTGTCTGCATTTGGAAAATCAATTCAGTGCCAATCGGTCCCGAACTCTGGCTGCACCACTGACCTGTCCAACCTGCGAGACAGCGGCATAAACCGGTCACTGGATCGCAGCCATCGGCGTTGACACAGTCACATCTCTCTCTGCAGTCCAGTCCGTATGATCCCTCCTAACGACAGCAAGAACACACGAGACAAATAAAATATAAATGCAAATAAACTGTGCTGTCTATACGAGGCATTAATGTTCTCATTAATTGTAACATACTAGAGAATTGGTGTTTTATTAACTCAGTTAAAACTAAACAAAGATTAATGAGCCTCCACCTCCTTGAACTCCAGCGCTTTCCTGCATGTGCCCAAGCGGGTGACTGAACAATAAATTCATATTTAAATGAAAGAAATAATGACTGCCCAGACCACTCACAGGACACGGTAAGTCGCAGTATTCGTCCCTCCAGCCCGGGGAGCAGGTGCAGGTTCCGTTGACCGGGTCGCAGGCCGCCCCGTTGGCACACTGACACGTCTGATTGCAGCTCAGTCCCCAGGTACCGCTGGAGCACGGGATGGAGCAGTCCACGCCCTGCCAACCTGGACAGAAACACACAGGCGAGACGGACCATCAGCACATAGCAAGGCTGGAATGCTATTGTGAATATCAGTGAAATTGTAATTCCAGTTTGTTACAATTTTCATAGTTTTGCTCATAATTTACATCGGGTATGATAACATTGTGCTCACCAAACTAGATCTGGAAACGCGATGACATCCAGAGAATAATGTGATTACCTTTTTCAGTTACAGTAGTTTAAGGGATTAAAGTTTGTTACAGCTTGTTTGCCGTCTTCCTGTTAGTTTGATGGAGTATACAGAACATCATCCCTCTAAGATTCCCAGAGATATCCTGTTTGATTTGTTTGATATCCTGTTCTCTTCCTCCTCTCCATCTGTATGCATTCATGTCACATCAATGCATGTCACTAACTTGGCTTCTTCCCCAGAGTTTTTTGTGCTTTCTCATCTCGCAGGAAACCCTGGGTTGCAGGCCGAGCCTTCGCAGTCCTCTTGGCGTCCTTCCCTGGCTGTTGCTACTGCTATTGTTCTTGTTATGATTGTTTGATTGCTGTTATTCTGTCCCCCCCCCACCCCACCCTTTCTTTCTCTCTCTCAACCCAACCGGTCGAGGCAGATGGCCGCCCACCAAGAGCCGGGTTCTGCTTGAGGTTTCTACCCGTTAAAGGGGAGTTTTTCCTTACCGCTGTCGCCAAGTGCTGCTCATGGGGGAATTGTTGGGTCTCTGTAAATTAAAGAGTACGGTCTTGACCTGTTCTAGGTGAAAAGTGCCCTAAGATGACTTTTGTTGTGATTTGGCGCTATATACATAAAAACTGATTGATTGATTTGCAAAGACCAGATCTTCTTATGCTTCTTTCTTTCATGCTTTGCTGATTAATTTCTCACCCTCTTCTGCTACTGTCTCCTGTGGTGTACCCCAAGGCTCCATCTTAGGCCCGATTTTATTTTCATTATGCTTCCACTGGGGCCAGATAGAAGAATAAACATCCATTATTACTGCTACGCTGATGACACACAGCTGTACTTAACTAAGTTAAACATACATTCTTTAGTCTCTGTTAAGTTGTCTTAAGGATGTGAAATGCTGGAATTCCCAGCTAAGAGGTCCTTCTTATGGGTTCCAAATATTTCAATATAGCCAGTTCTCTGTGGTCTCTGTCCTCAAATCTCAGTAGACATGCCAGAAATCTGCGAATATCAAATTAAATATTAAATTAAGAATTTAAAATTAAATAAATTTGGTAATTAGCTATATCTTTTTCCACATTATGTTGATAGCAACAGCAAGACCTTTTCTTTCATGTCTTACATGCTTTTATTACCTCATATCTTGAACACTGCACCTCTCTTTACGTGAGAGTCTTCCAGAGCCTGCAGCTGGTTCAAAATACAACAGCAAGGCTCACATCTTGATTTTACATCTTGCATTTTGCATATAATGGTACGCACCTTAATGTGAACATTTTTGTATTTATTATGTATAATGGGAACATTTTTGTATTATTGTATTTATTGTTATGTATATTTTATTCTCTATTATTGTGCAAACTTGTCTCTTGCACCTGCGTTGTGTAGACAAGCACAGTCCCGCACTGGACTCGACTCACGACCTCGGACATGGGAGGCCAGTGCACCAGCAAGGAGGCTAAAACCCATGAGCACTAGTGTCTGTCACCAGCACGTCTCTTGAGGTGTCGGGGAGTGAGGTTTACTCGCTGCACAGTACTGTACCCGCTGGCTACCGTCACGTTGGTGCCAGCGTCAGTCCTCCGATCCCCTGATCAGTTCTCTTTAGACAAAATCTAAGGGTAATTGAGCTTTTTCCATTAATTTATTTTTGTTTTATTATCTAATTGTATTTTGAACTTCTCTGCAAGGCACACCTGACTCGACATGACTTTTGACAGTATATTGAACTGCATAGTGCTTTAAGTCCAGCCTAGTTTTGTGACTCAGGTGTTTATTCAGACATGAGTCATACATGAACATCTAAAATCACATTTATGCAGCAAGGTGCACTTTGCAGCATCTTATCATACACAAAGTTTTAATATACACTAGTAACACAGCCAACACGTTTGATAACCCTTTACACTCGGATTGAACTTCTCCCTGTTAAGTTTTCCCCTCAGTAGCTTTAAATGAAAAAAAAAAGAAATGAGAGTTTTTACAAGGTGAAGACAGACACCCACTTGGTTTAGCCAAAGCTCTCAGGCCCCTGGCTCCGCGCTCTGCTTCAGATGTCTCTCCACTTAATTACCCATGTTCCCAACGAGGTTCTGTGGCCCATAAATATTTAAAGATGCTGATATTGAGAGATATTAAGGAAGTGAAGTGGAGAACAAAATATGAAACGAGATAAAGTTCTGGAGATTGTTAAGGGAGGAACTTTTACATTTTTTTGGAGGGTCAGGAGTTTTCACAGGTGAGTTTAGAGAAGTGTTTGGGAAGAAAGTAAGCAACTACTACTAAAATAATAATCAAGAATAACCAAAATTTCTCATTTTAAACATGGCAATGAGTCTAAAAATGAGTAAAACATTGTGAAGGTAAAACTGATGACAATAATGATGAGTTATTCCTCCACAGGAAATGAGAAAAGCAAGAGGCAGCAATGGAGGCGAGAAATGTTTGTGGAACTGAGAGCAAAGCTGTTTATAAAAAACCCCAATTTCAGACACCACAGATGAAGCTGCTGAAAAGTCCTGCCAGAAAATACAAAGTGGAAATCAGTCTGCTGAAAGGAAAAAAAATAAAACCACTCCTTAACCACTTAAAAACACCTGTGGGTGTTGTAATCAATAAAAGACGGTGTTATATCACTGTTTGGTGTTTTCAAGTGTAATGGAGTTTTATGGCAAAAAAAGATTTGTAGCATCTGGAGTGTTTACGGTAAATGTGTGAGTTTTGGTGTGAGATCCTCAAAATTGAAGAGCAAAACAAACTCTGAGACGAGTTTTTCCTTCCACAATAGAAGCAAACAGATCTGAAAGCACTGCAGGTACAAGAGAGATTGTGCTTTGAATTACAGCAGCCGATGCTGTATTCATACGTCCAACTTTAAAAGAAATGGTCGACAGGCATTCAGAGAAACACGGCCTATCAAAGCGAAGAAGAGGGAGATGAGGAAAAGTATGTGTTGCAACTCTGGGTCATATGTTTGCTGTGCAGGATTTTATTTTTTTTGACACACCTCTCCATCTCCCTGCTTACTGTGTGTGTCATTGTGTGTGAGCCAGATGAGCTCGACATCCAGCCGTCCTGTGAGCCAAAGGAATGCCGGGTGCTGATGTGCTGATTGGCCGGTTGATAACAGCTCTGCCACACATAAAGCATCTGAATGCCGCATTCGTGACGCATCATTTGCATTGTAATTACGAGCAGCAGAGTTGGGGGGGAAAAAAAATTCACATCCGCCTCCTTGTTGTAATTCTGAGCTGGAAATATCAGAAAATTGTGACAGTAGTGACGGTGAAAACTACAAGTGTCAACAGACCGGCGGTAAAATGGCTAAAAAAGCAGTTACATTTAAATAAAATACAAAAAAAGGTTGTTGCTGCTAGTGCTGCTAGTGCTCATTCTTACCTGTATGACTGTGTGGTTTTTGTACCTCTCTCTTATCTTGCACAAAAGGGGATATACGCTCTTTGTGATTTTTATACTGTTATGATTGTGGATGTCGATGTTAATGGTCCAAAACTTGAGTTGAATGTATGTAAAAATGCTCCCCTGCAAATCAAAATCCAGGGCTTCATCCTTCTTTGAACGCTTCGTTTGCAAAATTACCTCTACTTCCTCTTCGTGATGATGTCAGATTGTTCGCAAATGCCCACAATCAGCCGTCCATTCTAGGGATGTGTATTTGTATTTGTATCTGTATTTGTTGAAGCAGTAAAATTATTTGTATTTTTATTCGAATAAAACTAGAAAGAGGCTTAAAAATCCTGTTTTTGTTTTTATTACGCTTTTAATTTTAGAAAGTTACACTAAGTGTTCATGAATAAACTACCTTACGAAGGAGGTCCGCACATTGGGTCTCAAGCAAATCTTTACTCATCACCTCATTGCAGATACACCCATAACACAGAGACAGCACACCATGTAACGAATAGGAAAGAACCTCAAAGGTGATTCTTGTTTTGCACTTTTCATTTATTGCCTATTTTTTACAACCTAACTTTGTGGTAAGGAGAAGGGGATCAACAGGTTCTGGGGAACACCCTCAACTCCGAGAGTGATGTCCAAATTAGGAAATGTGCATCATGTAGCAGGTGGATGTGACTCCCCTCGTTGAGACCTGCTGACAGACGTAACAGCGGAGCAGAGGAGAGACACTGACATAGCGATATTTGATGTTTGTTTTTTTTTCTTCCCAAATACAAATAATTTTTAAAATATTTGTATGAAGCAAATATTCGTATAAACCCCACTATTTGTGCTTTGCTGAATAACGTATTTGTATTCAGGCACAAACCTAGTCCAATCTGTAGCCTTTGTTGCTGAGGTTGTTTTTAAGGTTTCTCTATATGTTGTCTGCATTGTCCACTCGCATATTTTGGATCTGATTCAGAGCTCAAACATGCATGTTTGTATTTGAGAAGTTTATATTTAGTTTAAAGAACAAGAAAAATAAGTGAAATCCTGCTACTACTGTTTGTTTACAAAATGCTTCCTGAAACTAACCAATCAGAACACAGTGGGCTCATTGTAAATTATGCAAAGATATTCCAGGAGAGCCCCAGAATATAAATATAGACCTGGAAACATGCATGATACGTCCTTTTTAATGTCTGTTCTCTGTTGCACTGTGGCCCATAAGGTAGAAATGACAAGATTGCTGAATTGAACAATATTAACACTAATACAGTAGATGCAGCAAATGTAAAAAGGCTCAATACTTTGTTTGTATCTGGTTTTACTTATAAATAAACTGCTCCAAACAGGTAACACAGCTCAAGTAGCTACTTTAGGCTAATTAAATGGTGTGACTACAAGGTCAGCAATGAAAATGTGTCAAAATCAGAATAACTCTCAACAGATGACGCCAGCCATGAGAGAGACTCTCTCATCTGTGTGGAAGTGTGCTAACCCTGTAATTTTGTAAATATTAAATCTAAATAATTACACTTGCTGAGCACTGTGTATTTAGAGTAGAAGCAGTTTTTTTCTTTTCTAGGAGTGAGATGTGCTTTTTGTTTAACCCATTTTTACCTTGTATAGAAAGCTGTAATTTATCATAGTTATATTTCTGTTCAGGGAAACTCGTTAAGAGATCTTTTGTTTCTTATTTTGTTCATTCGCCAAGTTTTGTCTGTAAAAAACTGCTTTGAACTTCAATTCCAACTGTGCTGGGGGACATAACATATGTTAAAATACATATATGTTACACTAAATAGGGAAATTTCACCACTACATAGATCACCAATATCTCCTGAAATCCCTTCAACATGATAAATAAACAATCTCTAACAGTATAACAGAAGATCACAGAGCTGAACCACACCTTCTCTGCAGATGCAGGAGCCGTCGATGTGCCAGCAGGAGATCTCGTTGTGACAGGAGCACGAGGAGGTGCAGTTGATCCCGTACAGGCCTGCAGGACAGCTGATAGAGCAGTCGTCACCCTGAACACAATGAAACACACAGACAGACAATGAGAGATAACTGAGAATGACAAAGGGCTCATTCACTGATAACCAAAGAGTGAATGTGAATGTGTATATTAGTGTATTGGTGTATATGTGGGAGTGTGAGCGGTACATGTGGGTATATGCACCTGAAACTTGTATGGTGGAAAAATATTTTTACTTTTAATACTTTTTTGCATTTACTGTCGTAATGTTTCTTCTATATAAGCGTAAAAAAGGAAGAAAAGTTATGTTGGTACCTTTCATAATGTTTTTTTCAAACTAGTTCAAGTATTCATTCATATTCTACTAGACAGTCTGAACATCTTCATCATCTTTATGTCCCGGTAATGTGGTTACATTTTCTTTGTGATATAGAGGCTGGTTTGTGGAATTCAAACTTACATATCGTCACCTTCCTAAAATAACGGCCTGAGTCATTTTTTCAGATTTCTCAGAAAACACAACAGGCTTCTATAATACTGCTCAAATGATGTTATGATGACTAATATTATGTTCAAGTGAGATTTTCATGAAATAAAAACACAAAAGCAAAGAGGATCCTTTGTAATTTTTTAGCTGTTAGATTAGAGTATGGTATTCAAATCTTTTCTAATTAGATCATGTAATGTGGAAAAAATTAGACAAAAACTGTAGATTAAATATTGTTTAAAAGGCAGAAAATAGTTAACAGAAAGCCCTGTAATCACTTGTAGCCTTTCCACTCTTTGCTAAATGCTAGCTTCATTAACTTAGCTATTTAGCTGACTAAACAGACTGAATAAAAAGACTAAATAACTACGCAATATGAGGATTTAGTCCCACTCTTGACATGTTCTTGATCTGTTCAGCTGAGGATGTGGGCCATTATTTTAGGAATGTGACGATATTGTCCATCACTCATCATCTTTGTTTATCTTTGTTTATCTTTAATAACACTGATAACTCTTGTTTATTGTAATTCTGTTTATCTTGTCTTGAGTTTTTGGGAGAGGTCCTTGTATCTCTACCTCTCCTGCACAACTGTTTGTTCACTTTGAATTTAGGTATAGCTGAGTTGTTATGACGTCTCCCTTTCTGCCCGCAGTGGTTCAACTGGCCGCTTCCTGCAGGAGCCGGTAGTCAAAAAGGGTTGTTAAGGTAACTGCTACAACCAAGGCTACAACTACCAGTCTGGTCTCATTGTCTCTCTCTCTCTCCTTGGCTCCACACCTCTCCTGGTTTTGGGTTTGTTTTTTCCTGCATTCAACAGCAGCATTGTACACATTTCTCGCTCATTCATACATTCCATTCACTATTGATGCAGTTACTCTCCAAACCTCACGTCTTTTGTAAATAGTTATGTTGTTTTATTTCCCAATAAAACATTTAGTTGATACTTTAACCTGTATCTTGTACTTTAACTGTGACTTGTCTCTCTTATTTGTCACTCACACTGAGCCGGATTGTGACAAACAATAGTTTTTTATATGTGAGTGTCCTTGTGTAAAAAATCAATAATTTTATTTTTTCAAATTGAAATATATTTATTCCAGCAACATAATGCTGCTAACTAACCATAAACAAATAAATTAAATGATTCAGGCCTGCTTGAACTAATAGGGACTGGATTTCTGTCTTGTCTTGTTTAAAGCTATGAACATGTACCTTTGCGGTCATTTCTACACTCTCACTGCAGTTCTTACAAAACTATGTAAGTAACTGTGTGTGTTGAGCTTTCTCTGCCACCATTAACAACATGTCAATGTGACATTTCATGAGGACTGTTCTCCTCATTCACTGTCTGTGGCTCTTTTATTTTTCATGAGACGACCGGCTCGGTTGCGTCACCGCTACAGAAGGTACACCTGACTGTGTACACAGGGTTTGTAGGGTTTGTTAGGACATGACTGACAGAGAGTTTTCACCACTATTTCCCACTTCTGCTGCGCCGCTCCGAGTAAACAGCAGTTCATCTTTAAATTCATTATAAGCCCGTGACTGCAGCAAATTTGATGGCGGCGATGCAGCAAACAAGCACACACATTATAGAGTAGAAAGACTGCAGGGACGCCATCACCGGTGATGGCGTCCCTGCAGAGAAACATGATGTCTGTGCTTGTCCAATCAATAGTGGACATGGTCAGACCAGCTAGATAGACAGTTTGGCATTAGCAGGGTTTGTAACCTTCTTCTGAAGCTGTTAGCATGCTGTGAAAACAAGCTTCACACAACCTGAACCTCCAGCACGCTGTCGCATTGATCAGGACCTTCAACATATACTGTAAACTGTGCTAATTAAAGCTGCCTGCTTCCAACCTGCTGCCTTTAAATTGCTATTAATCTAATATTCACAAAGCGAGCCAAATGTGCAAAGACAGAAGAGAGAAGCCTTATTAAAAAGTTGGGGAATTATAGACTTAAAAAAAACTTTGTTAATAAATAACATGTGTGGACCCAATAAGGAAACTCATTGAATTTCCCAGAGGAAGTAGGAGTCTAACAAGTGACCTCTGGAATAATAAATACGTGTGGATCGATGGATCCTGATATTTATCATGTAATTTTTAATTCAAAGTGGCAGTTTGGAGTTTTATAAGCCTTTTGTTTATATTTTTCTTATCTCAGGTTCAAGATCAGAGCCAATAAATAAATATATAAAGCAGTTAGTTTTTTTTTTCTTACAACAGTGTACAAACAAGATCAGATATGTCAAAGTTTAAATTAAAAAAAAAAAAAGAAACATGACATTTAATCACTATGGGGTAAAAATCCCACTAATTAGCACTCCTCGATGGATTGGAGGAACATGTAATTAGGCCAGCAGGCCATTAGGCTTATAACCCTCTTGCACACTGTGGGCAGTAATGCCAAAAATACATAATTGGGTCCAAAAGTACTTTAAAACAATGAAACCATTTTATTAGGCATCACACACACTCCAAAATTACTCTCTGTATAATCACAATATTATCCATTAAGTCCAATAAAAATTAATTTTCCTCCTCCTGTTTCTCTGTGCTGTAGACTTTTAGCCTGTAGATTAAAAACACATCAGTGAGCCACATTGCTGCACTGGGTGACATGTTCCTTCATTATGAAGAGTTTGGTCACATTAGTTTGTTTAGAAACGGCTCAAAAGACTAATAACAGCGATCACATTTTCTCTCTTTCTGTCTCTGAAGAGTAGTTCTGTGTAAGGCCGCTGAGCATGTGTGGTAATGTTGTTCTCTTTACAAAGCTTTGCTAGCTTGTTGTGCTACATGTCACAACATCTTGACTTTGTACTGAAGTTCTGTGAGAAATTTACAAAATCAAGAGGTTGTGACACGTAGCACAACAAGCTAGCGAAGCTCTGTAAAGAGAACCGCAGAACTACTCTCCGGAGATTGAAAATGTGATCGCTGTTATCAGTCTTTGGAGCCGTTGATGTGTTTTTAATACTTTTTGGACAACAACGGAGGTCTACAGCACAGAAGAATAAGATATATCAGGCTTTGGCTGCACACACAATACTTGTTAGTAGTTCAGTTCCTTGCTGGTTTGGCTCTGCATGAGATTTGTTGACAATAAGAAAAGTATAGAAAATTGTCAGCCTTGTCCAGTAGGGGTCCTGGCAAAGTGCATGCTGGCTCACTGATACACTTTCAACTGGAATAACATCTTGACGTCAGCAGTAGGGCGCCACCTGTGGCTTAAGACGCCGACCATGAACTTCAGCATCACTAGTTTGAGTTCAGTCAAGGACCTTTGTACTCTCTCTACTGTCTGTCTGTAAGAACAGTACAAAAAGCCCCAAAAAATACTTAAAAATGTAATGTAATGTAACACTTGTGCATCACAGACCTGCAATTACTGTTTGTTTTATTAAAACTGTAAGGACAATCTTTCCCTAACCTGAACGGTACCACAGTTGCATTTTAGAGGTAAAATTGTTTTCACCTGACAAAAGCAATTTGTAGTTTGGTGGTTTTTTGGTCCCCTGGTGGCTACAAGACCCTGAACACCAGCTTTGTTTGATTTGTATTTTGTCAGACCACCTCTACTAACTTTTTCTATTGAATTCACTGTTTAGTTTAAAAATCAATAGAATCCTGGGAACAAAGCTTTTAGTCGGGTTAATGAAACTGATTATTATGTTATTTTCTCTCACAAATACTGGTGCCTCTTGTACAGTATATCCATTAAATAACTGTAATATATGGACTCTTGGAAGACAACATGATGAAACAATAAACAATTAATTAATCTAGAAGCTAATCATACACATCTTCAAACAAAGTCCAGAGCTGTCCAACTATAATGACCAGTAGGCTCAGAGATACTGTGACAGTATCTAGAAAGAAGGTTTTGTGGAACATTTTTTGTGGTTTACAGACTGTAATAAAACACTTATTTGGAAGAAAACTCTCTGTAATTCTTTCACTGAAACCAACACAACAATTCTTCATGGTATGACAGATCAGAAATGTGGTCCTGTAAATTTCAAACCTTAGCTCAGAGTTGCACATGTTTACAGATATCGATCCAAACTGTCCAAATTGGTGACAATACCACATATAAATTCTGTTTAAAGCTGGTTTCTTGTCTACACAGTGACACACAGACTACCCGACTGTGAGTTACCATTGCAGCATAAATTCCCTCTAAATCAATAACACTCCGCTGAGAGCAACATCTATCTGAATTTAGCTACTATAAACCAAACAGACATTCATCTATAGCGCTCATCCTACTTTCATCTGCTGAAAATCCCTGATGTTCTCAGTCCAATTATCAAAGTCCCTGTCATCTCCCTGCTCCTAGGTGTCTCATCTCTGCTCTCCGCTAAGTCACTGCAAGATCACTCAGCACACCAAGAGCCTCCACCAGTTATTGCTTCACACACACCAGTCAAAATCCTCACATGCTCACCCTCACACATAACTTTCACGTTAACTCTTGCTCAACTGTTTAAAATTCGAACTTGACCTGCAGCCTCTTAACATCCACCCTTTTTTTTGTGGGAATTTCGCCTATTTGACATACCCAAATGGAAAAGCTTATAACAGAAGAACTGTGAAGCCAAAATACATGTATGAGGCTTCATTTGAAAGGTAACATCTTCTAGTTTCTGGAGATGTGTTTGTTTAGCATGTGGCTAAAACACAGTCAAAACTACATCAGTTCAAATATGCCTCAAAAAACTGTTTTTGGTCTTCATCTATAATGAGTCATATTTGAATAACATGCAAATCACTGCATACCTTCTACATCTTGTCAACCTGTATAAAATTCCAGACCTCTAGGCCAAACCTTATGGGAGCTTTTTAGTTTGTGGGGTCACTGGTGTCTCTGAACCTCTCCAAAATGTCTTCAAGTGGCCAAATTGTGGCAATTACTTTTACTCATTACTGTGTGATGCTAAACCGCTTACAACTGTCTTAAGCGGGTCGCCGGTGACCAGGTGGATGCTAAGAGGTTAAATCTGTTCTCTTGTCTCCATGAAACCTAAGCTCTAACTTTTAATTTATATTCTATGTTAGAGCCATTTGTATCTATGTGTGTGTTAAGGTCATTCCCTGGTTGCTACAGTAGGTGGTGGCGTATTGGACAGCAGCATATGGAAATGCATATGTAGAAGAAGAGGTAATTACTCCTAGCACACAGTTTTTTGACCGCCGTTTAGAGGCTAATCTTTAAGCCTTTTTTTGTTTGTTTGTTTTCATACAAGTTATTGGTGTAAGTGTGTATATAGCAAAGGCTGTATTGGTACACGGTGGTAAATAAATACATCTTAAGCACAAGTCCGCAGATGTTTGATTTACTACATGTAGCCGCTGCATGACAACACGTCAATTACATATCTCGGTAACAGCCCCTCACTGTGGCTTAGGTTTTTTTTTGCTTTGTCGAAATCAAGTCACTACATTCTAAATCCAAGTTTTTAACCTAAATGACCACTATTATATATAGAAATATGTTGTTTGTTCACACTGAAAAGCTTGCAAAAAAAACAAACAAGCAAGCAACACATACAGCAAGTGGAAAATATAACAACTATGGCTGTAGCAAATGATTATTTTCATTATCATCTGCTGATTAATTTCTCAATTAATCAATTAATTGCTTTGTAATAATAAAATATCAGTGAAAAATGCCCATTAAAATTTCCTTGAATCAAAGGTGATGTATTTGTATGTCGTGTTTTGTCCAATCAGCAGTCCAAAACCCAAAGATAATCAGTTTGATATCATGTAAGATAAAGAAACCAGCTAATATTTGGCATTTTTTTCCTGTCAATTGACTAATCGTTGCAACTCTAATCAAAACAATCTGAAACGGCTCTGGGGATATTCTGAGAAAGAAAAAAAAAAAAAGCATTAAATTCTCTAAAATCACTTTTGTTTCCCTTTTGTGACATTTTCATCTTTTTGACATTAACAGCAGCATTTCAAAGTTGCAGTTTGATTGACTCCTATGATTCCCTGATGGTAGAAATAGTTACGTTCAATCTTGTCTTGCTAACAGTTAAAATAGTTCCCAGTCAATATGAGTACATAGTGTGTATTATTAGTAGGGATGTGCAGAGAGCCCAGTATTTGTATTTGTATCTGTATTTGTTGAGACAGCAAAATTATTTGTATTTGTATTTGAATAAAAGTGGAAAGAGGCTTAAAAATCCTGTTCATGTTTTTATTACACTTTTAATTTTATAAAATTAAAGTGTTACAATAAATGTTAATAAATAAACTACCTTACAAAGGAGGCCCCCACACCGGGACTCAAACTGGAGTCTCCCAGATCATAGATAGACGTAACAGTGGAGCAGATAGTGATGTAACCAACCTGCATGCTGGTATTTGACATGTTTTTTTTTTCTTCCCATAAACAAATATTTAAAAAAAAAAAAAATTTATGAAACAAATATTCATAAAAAAACAAAACAAAAAAAAACACTATTTGTGCTTTGGCGTATTTGTATTTGGGCACACCCCTAATTATTAGTATTATTATAAAGTATGTTTGGGTTTTGTACACAGTGAATATGACACATGACAAGCACCAACAGCAGCGCCGCAGTGACACATCAGCAGGGACACACATATTTAACAGGATCACTCAGGCCTGATATGCACAGCAGTCAACTAAATTATGGTAGTTTATGGCAGTTAAATAGGCTGATACAGAAAAAACAGTTTGGAAGTTAGAACATTTTTTAAAACCTTTATTTACTGAAGGCTCTCTCTTTCAGAAAGGCGACGTTAAGACTCACACAATTATACACATTCATACCTGGAAGCAACGGTTTGTTTCACCTTTAAACTGAGGAATCAAGGAAATTACTGAAAACTACCAATTACAAATGACTAAAGTACTGTTAAGCAGCACAGTTCCAGACCTACAAGTAACCACCCACATCTCAGATGTGTTCAGTGATTCAAATAGGTTCATTTACAGCTTTGCAAGCTGGAGAAAAAATGTGTGGATGTTATTTACCTACAGAGCTAGTATAGAGCTACAACCATGAAAAAAGCAACAGAAAAATGGTGACAATGACTCTTAAATAAACATATATTTTGATAATTGTAAAAAATGTTACGTTAATCTTTTAGCACCTGCAACTGCAGCTTCTGCAGCGACAGAAAATCATGTCTGCCAGATCAATACGTCACACTCTACTTACTGGTCAGGTAAAACAACTCAAAAACAGCCACAGAAACTGTTTAATATGAACATGAGACTGAAGGAATGAAGTGAAAGTAAATGTTTAGTTCTGTCTGGTGTTGCTATTTGCACCAAAAAAAAATGATTTGCTCTTGGCTCACGGTCTAACTTTCACCTAATTTCACTGAAAAGTAATCTGTTGCTAACTGTGAAGGATGTTGTTTGGTGTACAGACTGTAAAACCTCCAGAGAGAAAATTGTGATTTTGGGCTATATAAATAAAAACGGACTAGACTTTAAATTACTAAATCTGTGACAATATCCTGATGCTTAAAGCCTTAAACCTCGAGTCGGTTTCACAATGAAAGCTAAACATGTACTCACACACACAAACACACAGAGGCTGAAATTGAGTGTTGGTAATAAATGACAGTGTTAAATTCACTCTCACACACACACTTTAATACTGCTTACATACACAACACTCGGACTGATGTCTACACATCCTCTCTCTCCTTTAGGTTGACCTATATCATGGGGGTTTTGCACCTGCGGTAACCTTTTTTCATTACGAGCCATGTAACTCTACGACTAAACCTGCAGAGTCAACAGCCGCTGATAAATTAACTTCAGCGTGTTGCAGAGCATGTTCTGCACCTGCTGCTGCAAAGCCTCCGCACATTATCTACACATGAAAGAACATCTATCGAATCAGGTACCGGTTTCTTGTTATTGAGAACAAAGATACTGAGCTTCTGGATGAACGAGGAGTATTTGTGTAGAATTTGTTCACAGAGACACATCATCATGTTTTTCTTTGTTTGAATACTATTCTATGTACTTCGAGATAAAATTGATTTATAAAACGTGTTTGTTTCATATTTAATTTCTCGCCGCTGAAGCTTCTGTGTCTGTTCCGCTTTGCTCAGAATAAACCGCTGCAGTAAACCTGGACTTAAAAGGGTGGACCGATGTAGAAGAATATGACATTATCTCTTTGGTTGATTCATTACGTCTTCTGTTCAGCTGGGCTTTAGTCAAAGCCAGCGACTCCTAATCAGAGATATTGTGTTTCTCTTAAAAAAACTGTGCAAAAGAAAGGCAGGTAGTGAAAACGTATAATTTAAACCTGCAGTTACTGATTTTTTGGCCACTGGGGGGCAGCAGAAACAAGGTGTCACCAACCCTTTCAATGATCTGGAAAATTCCTTACACAACTTTATCCTTGATTTTAACTCATGAAGTCCCTAAGAGACATCTACTGAACATCCTGGTGCAGTCATGTGACAATGTGTGAATCTGTGTACCCATGACATCACTTCCAAAATGGCGGTGTGCCTGGTCAGCAAATGTGACAGAACTAGCTAATTTTAAAAAGCTTGTTTTTTTGTTACTAAAGGTAAGTTTCAACCCATTTAACAATTCTGCTGCTTTAATAAGACGTCCTGTATTACATTTAACCTGTTCTGACCACATTTCTTGAACAAATTGATATAAAACAAGTTAGGGAAATATTGTTATTACATATATGTTACATTACAGATCTTTGACACTAGGGGGTAGAATTTCAAAAAAAATCGGAAATGTGTTCCTTGTGGTCCGTTTGACCTGTTTTATATTACCCATAATTTTCCTTTAAGGAGAAATGGGTCCGGGTTCTTATGGGTTAATAAGTTGATGTGTTGAACTTGTTAGCAAACAGTTGCTTATTTCCACATCCAGCAGTTACAGAGCAACATAATCATTCATTTGGAGTCGTGTTTCTGTCCACCTGGTGAATGTAAGTCCAGTATTCACTCTCTTTTAGCTTCTGTTTTTGCTCTCTACCAACTCCTGAGGGAAATATCTGTCTCTTTAGCTGCTAAATGCTCCACTATGTTCACCAGCTAGTCTACAGCTAACTGTGTGTGAACAAGCCTTTATCCACTTAAATTGTCCTAGTAGTAAATGTAAAGTAAAAATTCCATGGAGAAAACATGATTTTGTGTAGAAGAAATATATTCTTTCTGCTTTCCTATTCTGTTAATCATCCTCCAACCCCATAGCAGGTTCCTGACCCTAAAGGTTAGGTAGTAAAGGGTCAGTTCACCCAAATTATAAAAAACAAAACATATTATATCTAGTTGTATCCATCCATGCAGGGTTTTGGTCTTATCTTTCTGAGATTTCTACCTCCATCCCAATACAATGTGTGTGATGCACCCAGGATTGAAAGATCACATTAAAAACATCATCTTTCATGATACAAAGTCCAAATTACTGTGGATGGATATGGTATATCATTGGATCTATTTTCTTCCAAAGAAATAGTCACTATGAAAACTTTACGTTTATGTTGTCATATCTATAAGCAGATTCATGAAAAAGCCTTAGAAGTTTCCAAGAGGCCCACAGAAGGGAAGAATTTAGATTGAACTGGTCCGTTTCCATTATGTAAAAGAAATCTCATGAAACAAACAATTTGCATATAATCAAAGGAGAGGCACAGATGACGCAATGTCCTGTCTCCTGCATTTTCTACTACAACACTTGGACACCCCTGGAAACTATGCCAGACTTCTTTTTATTGATTTTAGCTCCGCCTTTAACACCATCAGGTAATCAAGAAGCGACAGCACCTACAGGTTCCATCACCGTTAATCCATCTGATCCATAACTTCTTCTCCAGCAGATCACAAGCAGTAAGGGTTGACAACTCGCTGTCAACCACCATTATTCTCAGTACCGGCGGTGCTCTAAAGGGTTGCACCATTTCTCTGCACCCTCTATACAAGTGACTGTCAAAGTCCATCCGCCATTACCCTCTACTTCAAATATGCAGATGACATGGCCGCCCTCGCAATGCTCAATGACGCAAATGACTCTCTGCCTATCAGCATTCCCTATACCATGATCTGGGTGAATACTCTTTTCTGATTGGCCGGCAGGTGTGTGTTAAAACCGTATATATTGCACACGTAGTTCGGCTCAAGTTTAATAACTGTTTCTAAATTGATCTGCTACCCAACCTGTAACCATAGCAACATTAAAGAGCACAGCTGTCAAAGCTTACTCATTATGAAGTTTTGAAGAATGGGATGCAGCAGAGGAAAAAGAAATGGAGACCTGAAGAGCTTAAGATGATAGAAGAAGAGAAGGATGAAATTAATATGAAAAAGGCAACAAAGTGGGCTTTTAATATAGTGAAAAACTTTCTCTACCAAACGCTGATTTGGAGACAAACTCTGCAGTTATGCTTAATGACACCTTGCGTGAATTTTATGCCTCGGTTCAGGCTGGCGGCGAGTACAGTGTGGCAAATTGTCATGACAACAGTAAACTTTTATTTTATATTGTTGGCAGATGACCATGTTATAAGCAGGATAATAAACTTGTACATGTGCGTTGAGCGATTTTAAGGAACTTCGCCTCCATGTTGTGCCTTAAAACCATTTAACACACACCTACTCATTGATTATCTCGTACATATCCCATTTTAGCACATGGTGCGACAAACACCTTCAACACCTTAACATTTCAAAAACTAAAGAGCTGCTCTTTAGCCATGAGATGCACCGATACCAATACTTATATCGGATATCAGTCTGATACTGACCCAAATAGCTGGATCTGGTATCAGTGACAATGGGCCGATCTGGTATTGGATACCATTATTTTAAAAAATAACAATTCAGTAAATTTATATCTATGTATTTATTTGTTACATTTTGTTTCCCAGTCTCTTCCATACAGTGAGGCATACAGCTCATTAATTAAACACTGGTATAGGATTGGTACTCGTTATCGACTGATACCTAAAGCCCAGGTATCTGTAACAGGACTGAAAAAGTCGGATCAGTGCATCCCTACTTTAGCCCCCCCGCAAAACAGTGGTCCATCCCCCCAGTCTCACCATTAAAGGACAGAAGGTAGAGGTGGTGGAGTCTTTAGGATACCTTGGCAATAACCTCCACTTCAATCATCATACCATGGACATTTACAAGTGTTGCCATCAGAGACTCACATCCATCCGTAAACTAAACCACCTGTCTGTCCAACCCCATCTTCTCCTGTACCGTAGCATCACTGAGACAGTTCTTCTGTATGCTGCCATCTGTTTTTTTTTTTTCCATATGCTTACTGTTACCAATACAAACAACTCATTTAGCCAGCAAACTCATTGGTATTCCCAACCCCAACTTATCCAATTGTGTCACCTCATCCCTGAATCACAAACACTCACAATCACACATGACCCAGACCCCCCCCCCTCTACCAGCACTCTACCTCCCTTCTTTCTGGCCGTACTCTAGGTATAAACTACCCAGCAAGAGCTCTGTTCCTATAGACATACGAGCTTTAAATAAGTAACTTCCTCTTAAGTTACAAGAAATCCAGTCTGTGTTGTGTAGAGTGTCAATCCACGTCTTCATCTTTGTCTCTGTAATTAAGTTTCCCCAGAATTTTATAGGTTTTACTTGTTTGTGTTTGTACGCACCTACTGTGGAAAATCATTTCCTCCTTGAAGACAAATAAACTATCTGAACACCTGCAACTCCTGAAGATGTAAATCTGAGACGATGCAGTGATTAGACTGATTCTGTAAAACGGACAGCTTTCTCAACATCAGATATGAATCACCGCAGATGAGTGACGATGATGACGATGATGATGATGGTTGTTATTGCATTCATCTCAGAGTAGGTGTCTGTCTATACTTACTATATATCCCGGTGCACACACACAACCTCCAGTGGTGCCGTCACAGTCGGCTCCGTTGGCGCAGGCACACAGCTCTCTGCAGCCCTCGCCGTAGTAACCCGCCGGACAGGTCTCGTTGCAGTAAAGCCCCGCCCATCCCGCTGCACAGGTGCACTCTCCCGACAAAGGGTGACAGCTGAGAGGGAAAAGGCATTGTAAAATTAACCCTCTCATGCATGAATTATTAAATCACAGAGTAATATTTTTTTATTGTTTATTTTTACTCGTAAATATAATGAATATTAATATATTGTATTTTGACATGTGTCCACTGTAGTGGACACCATGCATCAATGGAGTAAAAAGTGATTCATGGAAATCAATATAGGCAAAATATGTAATATATATATAATAATATATATATATTATATATATTTAATAATATATATAGATATCTATATACAATATATATATATATAAGAGCAAATGGTATGAATACACATAGGAACATTAAATAACAATAGAGAGGATATTTGAAAAACATGTCATAGGCCCAATAGGCAGAATGTGCCCTTTGTTGCATGACGTCCACTGCAGTGGACAGAAGAAAAATAGTATTAAAAACTTGATAAAAGTATTTCAAACATCTTATTTAGTTGAAAAATATACTTTTTTACCTGTTTTTTTCTCTGAGAATAAAAGAGTTTAGCAGATATTCCTGAGCTACTTAGTGCATTTCCTCCACTTTACGCCATTTTGAATTTATGATTCAATATCTCAAAATCACTGAGAGAGTCAAAAATGACATTCAGATGGAATTGTAGACAAAACTTTGGGGGTTCAACACCTGGTAGTTGGGACATGGTACTACAACGTAAATGGTTCAAAATGGCTTCCAAATATCCGTCCGCTGTAGTGGACACCATGCATGAAAGGGTTTTAAATATTTATAACTCTAACATACTATCCTTACTACATTTTGATCTAATAGTTTGAGAACAGACACTTTAAGTACTGTTGAAACACGACATAACTGCACAAGACAGTCCTGTGTTTAACTGCATGCAAAATGCTTCACACTGGAATGCAGAGACATCAATCATTTCTGCATCTGGACTCATTGGCAGTGATTCAAACAGAGCTTTCGTCTATACTACGTCACTTTCTTTCTTTCTTGACCAACAACTGAGCACCTGAGCGTGTTTGTCTCTTTGCAGGGGCAGTATTTGTCACAGATGAGTCCGTACAAGCCGGTGGGACAGAAGCGGTCCTGGCAGCTCGGGCCCTTGAAGCCCTCGTTGCACAGGCAGGCACCGTTGATGTGGTAGCACTTGGCGCCGTTCTGGCAGTCACACTTGTGGGCACACTGCGGCCCGTAAGTGCCGACCGGGCACTCGTCCTGGCATCTGGGTTAAAGACAATAAGAAAGCAGCGGTGAGAGGAAGCTTCTCGTCACAGTTAAAAGCTTAGCTGTTCATTCAATTAGCCGTCTTTTGTCCGGGCGTATTTATTCGCTCCTAAAGAAGTACCGACAAACATTAAGAGATAATTGTATTCACAGTGTTTTTTAAACCCATTTTCCATAAATAGTTCCTGTGGAGTTTTGCTTGTTTTGCCAAAGAAGCTATTAAGTTATTATCTGACAATTTTCTGACTTCTGTTTGCTTTCATTCTACTCTAGTTAATGGAAAAATACAACTTCAAAGATAACATATTAAGTAGGAATGCAGTCCTCAGAGATGTCGTTAAATTTGTTTTTGTACAAATAACAGTAAACATTTTTGAGTTAATATGCATGTTTAAGAAGTTATCATCAGACCAAAAAGGGACGACGGAGACCAGACACAAGACTGGTGTCAGCAGTGTCCGAATTATGTACATCCAAGTCCGGTTGGGTTGAAGGTCTCAATATGTCTAATAACTGATTGGATGCAAGCAGACTCTACCAGCTTCATCATCATCATCATCATCATCATCATCATCAGGGGAGAAAATATGTGTTTTAAGGCAGAGTGTTAACTGTGAAGTGTAGGAAAAATGACAAGTATTGCTGCTTTTTTTTAGCAGAGCATCATGCTGCTGCAGATGTTGATGTTTTCTCTCTATTTCGCTCTGTTCAGGTCGACCACATGTCGCATCAGGTCTAATTATCCTTACGTCAGATCTGGTCCGACAGTCCTTAACCTGCACTTAAGCAGCTTTTCCACGGTCTGTTTTGGATCAGGTCCAAAATTTTGGACCTATGACGACCTCTGTCAGTGTCTCTAAATGTAAAATGTCAGACTCATTTTTCCTGGGAGGACAGTTCAGATTTGTCAGTTAAACAAAAAATATGATGATTAATAAAATGTGAAATATGAGTGAAAGTCTGACACTGGCAAACACTGGCACTAGCAAATTAAGCAGAGTGAAATCATCTCAGTCTGTGCAGATAGTTGCTGAAATGTCGAGAAATCAAAGACGCAGCTGAATCAATGAGCTCCCCACTATCAGAAACATGGATAAACCTGGATAAATAACACATCAGATCCCAAATATGATAAAAACTGGGATAACACCCAAAACCAGGATCAATCTCATGATAACTGAAAGCTTGTTTTATTGTTCAAAACATTTAAAATAAGTTTCACATTCTTCACGGTCCGAATTATACTGAAAGGACACATTTAAAATTTGAATAATGGTCAATGATACTACTTTACAATAAGTACAGAGTGATATTATCCAACACTCACTCAGAGCTCTCCATTTTTCCTCCCAGATGACATGTGCTCCACCGTCACGTACGCTCACACCATTATAAGGTCAACAGGCTACACATTATGCTGAGACCCGGTGTGGCGCTCAAGGTTAAAGCTTACAAAGTGGCCATATGGATTATAATGAGCCCCCCCCCCCCCGACTGAACAGATAGAACCGTATTGAATAGAAAATTGTTTCAGCTAAGTGAAAGCCTAAGTTAGGCTGACGTCTCTGCATCATTCTCAACACGTCCCGCGAGATGAAACCATTAAGAAATAGACAAATCACTCAATTAAAACGGCTCAGCGAGGACTTCTGTTTTGTGTCACGTTTAAATCATGCCAACTTCCTCAGGACTCTTATCTCGGCTAATGCCATTAGAACGCCGACCAGGTGGAGGAGAACTCAATCTAGGAATTATTCCATGTAGGCTAATTCACCTGTCTGGGGCCTAAATGAATGGAGGTAATTTGAACCAATTGAGAATAACGATGGAGAGCGAGGGAGAGAGAGAGAGAGAGATGGACAGAGAAAGGAGGAGAGAGGCAGAGAAAGAGAAGGAGCCACCGGAGGGACGTAAGGGGGTTGGAGAAAGTCTTTTTCAACTAATAGACAATGTCAGAGATGATGGAGGCAGTAAAGTAGAAAACAATTTCAAATGGCTCTTGGTAAAAATCTCCCACTTTTGTTGACGGGGGAATGGACAAAGACAGAAGGAGCGTAACAGCAATCCAAGAGCATTAGTTGAGCATTACGGGCAGAGTAGGGAGGAAGAACATTAACACATAACACTGAAAAGTCTTCATGTTCTCTGCACACACTGTACCTCCAGCTCACATGTCGTAAGATATGTCTCTATTTTTAGAACAAATGTGAATTTCAATAGAAGTCTATCAAAATTAAACAAGTCGTCTCTAATATCCAACATATGTTAAGATAAATAAGTAAGTAAGCTTTTATTTATATAGCACACACAGTTACAAAGCGTTTTACAGACACATGCACATGCAAAATTGAAACAGATAGATTAATAAAACAGACAAACACGACATAAGAGAGAAATCAACCAAAATGAAATAAAAACAGGACATGGGAACTAGAAGGGAGGTCTAAAGAAAGACTTCTTTTAAAACAGTCCAAGGATTCGACAGAGTTGGGTCTAAGAATGCAAATGCGCGGTCACCATTTACATTTACATTTTTTCATTTAGCAGATGCTTTTATTCAAAGTGACGTACATATGAGACTGATACAACACAAGCAGGGATCTGGACAGGAGACAAACAACACGAGTAAAACATAAAGCTTAAGTTTGGGACGTAGATGCCAACAGGCGGTGCAACAAGGCAATGATTAGAGTGCATAGAACCATGTTTGTTTATTCTCTACCTACAGTCCATCAAGTGCAGAGGTGTTCGTGAAAGAGCTTGGTCTTTAGTCTTTTCTTAAAGATTGAGAGGGACTCTGCAGATCGAACAGAGTTTGGTAACTCGTTGCACCACCGGGGGGAACTACAGAAGAGAAGAGTCTAGCTGGTGACTTAAGGTCCTGCTGTGGTGGATTGATTGTGTGAGTGGCTTTTGATTTGCTGTTTGTGCGAGTAGATAGAAGGCTGAGATTTGAGGATTGAAGAGGTCGTGAAGTGGAACGGGAGAACAAGGAGCTCAGAAATGTAGCTAGGGGCGAGGTCATGGAGTGCTTTATATAGAATCAACAGGATCTTGTAGTTTATTCTGAATTTTACTGGAAGTCAATGGAGGGACGCAAGAACAGGGGTAATGTGGGAGGTGGTTAGGTATGAAGGTACAAGACCATTTATATAAATATTTGGGGGTAGAAGTTAACTACGACTCTGAAGGTGCAGCAGAAGCTAAAGATTATAGTGTTGAGAAAACTGATTTTACAATCTGCAGCTTAAATCAGTTTAGTTTTAATTTCTGGGTCACGTTTGAGTGAAATCAGCAACTGCGGTTGTAGTAAAATTTAAAATCAATGTATATGAGTGTAAATATGCTGGAAACAGCTTGTACAATACACATCATGTGTCAGTTTTTAAATATGTAGATTGTAAACTCATCCCAGGCTGCTGAAATACACAAATTTCCTAAGAAATTAAGGAGCACATGCCCAGGGTTATCCTTCAAGGCAGATTCACAATTATACAAGTCTTACTTAAAACAACAGTCAGAAGCCAAAATGTTTTTCTTCCTGCCTCATATATATATAAGCTTCAGATACATTTTTAAATGCATGTTTGCACTTAAAGACTGAGGACACATTGTAGATTTTGGCCTCCATCTTTTACATTGAAGGGGATCTTTTAATAGCCAGTATGAAAGGGAGGAATAATTACAGCGAGGAAAACCTGACTGCTGTTTTAAGACATACTTTACAAATTGTGAACTTGTCTTTTAATGCCTCAGTTAAACTGCAGTTAGATCATTTTCTGCAGCGTAATGTTTTAGTGAAACATATATTTTTTGGAGTATCGTTTCAAAAAGAACCAGATCAAATTGTTCAGGGATTTGATTTGATTGCATGAGTCTCCGGAGAACCACAACAACGTGGAGCTGAGGGGGACTGTTAGCCTCCACCTGCACCTCAATCACCTGTGTTGTTAGACCAGGAGGCGGAGAACGAGGGAGAAATGAAAAAAAAATAGACCTGGACCACATACCGTTCCTCCTACTATGATATCACTGTGTTAGCTACTATAAACCACAAGCTAATGAGGTCAAGAGTGGTTTTACTGTATGATGGATGGGGTTAGCTCGACGCCCCGAATCACATTAAACACATTTATTGGATAAATGTGGGTCATTAAAAATATCAAGACATTTTAAAGGGAGAGAAAAGAGAGGCATTTTGGTGTATAAATAGTCTCTTTTATTTGGCATTTAACAAGAGATGAAGAAATATTATTATTATATAATTTATAAAAGGTATTTTGTTATTTAAACGTATCTTTAAGTGAAGATACAGAAGAATTATTCTTGTTTTTTGAAAACTGAAATAGCAGAATCAGCTATTTGGTATTGCAAAAATGGATGAAAGATGGAAAATAAAAGATGAAATATGTATTATCATTATTATTATTATTATTCATTTACTAATTTATGTTTTGCATCCATTAAGATCAAATTTTGTATTTTGAAAACCTATGTTGTATACCTCATATTTATGGTAATTTCTCTTGTAAAGTCACATGACTAGTTGTTGGACGATACAGTATATAAATAAACCGGACACAAGCTTGGACTCCACCCTGATGATGGCAAGATAACTGAATATGTCTGTTGAGTATAGCGTTGTATTATGATTTAATTTTGATGCACAATCTGACAGCAGACATGTGCACTTTGTCATTATTTTTATTTAAGAATTGCTATATTAAAATATCAGAAATGACTAATTTAGTAATCTAAATTTAAATAAGCAGTCAAGCCACCTGGTAACACCTGCAAGTTAGAGAGCCCAGTATTTGTATTTGTATCTGTATTTGTTGAGGCAGCAAAATTATTTGTATTTGTATTCGAATAAAAGTGGAAAGAGGCCTAAAAATACTGTTTTTGTTTTTATTACGCTTTTAATTTTAGAAAATTAAAGTGTAACAATAAGTGTTCATAAGTGTTCCCAAGGGAGCACTTCATTTGTGTCTTTAGTTCAGCTTTATCTCTGGGGAACACCCCCAACTCCGGGAGTGATGTCCAAATGAGGAAATGTGCGTCATGTAGCAGGTGGATGTGACTCCCCTCGTTGAGACCTGCTGATAGACGTAACAGTGGAGCAGAGGAGAGAGACTGAGATAGAGATGTAACCGACCTGCGTGCTGGTATTTAACATGTTTTTTAAATTCTTCCCGAAAAGAAATAATTTCAAAATATTTGTATGAAACAAATATTTGTAAAAAAAAACAAAAACAAACACTTTTTGTGCTTTGCCGAATAACATATTTGTATTCGGGCACACCCCTACAAGCAAACTTACAAAAATAATCGCATTTCATCTGTACTCTCTGTATTTCCCACTAATATAGTCACATAACTTGTTTAGATTTACAGCATCAGTGTTACTTTATTGTCTGTATTAATATTAGTATCAGTATCAGTATCAGTATTTATTACGTACTTCACAGTCATGTTTATCTTTCTCCCTGCTGGTTAATATTTGCAGTTGCAACAAGCTAATTTCCTAAAGGGGTTCAATAAAGTTTTATACAATGTTACAGTTTGCTGTTTTCATACTTCACCTCTCTCCGATGTAGCCGGCGGTGCACTGGCACTGACCGCTGATGTGGTCGCACAGGCCTCCGTTACGACAGGTGCACTCCTGGGAGCAATTAATTCCAAATGATCCGAACGAACACGGCTGAGCGCAGACGGGGCCCTGAGGAGGAAGATTACATGATCATCGTGTTTATATCTACATCAGTTAAATGAATTTGACAACATACCACCGAGTAAACACCGTACGCTTCGCATTAATGAAATTGAGTTTGTCACATTAGAAGTTAGCAGTGAGTTTATTTTCAAAATGTTGACTTCTCAGAAAAACATTTTTTTTTACTGCCCTCATATTTTAGTTTATTCAGGGAATTTCAAAATAAAATAAAAGGATTTTGTGAAAAGCATAATAGTATAATCAAAGCAATTAATCTTCCATTTATGCAGAGTCAGTCATTTGTTTCTAAAACCTGCAATTATGTATTTTCTTTGCTTGTTGTTTGTTTGATACTTGTTAAATTGTAGTCATATTGTGACTCATCTGCCGTTAATCTCACATGAATTTGTTGCTTTCAGCCTGGAAAGATAAAAGTTTGTGGAGGCAAAACAAAAAAAAAAAACATTTTAATATTGAATCTCTATACAGAATATTCATCCCCAGATCCAAACTGATCTCAGCATTGGCTTTAAAGATTCTCTACTGGCTGAACTCCGACAGAAATACACATTATTTGGAGTCGGTTAGTTTGGATGCTGTGTGTGCTGTGTTGCGGATGTGATGCGGGTCGTACCACCCAGCCGGCGGGACAGGAGCACTCCCCTGTGACGTGGTGGCAGGTTCCTCCGTTCTGACAGGGACAACGCTGTTCACACAGGGAGCCGTGTTTACCTGGAGGACAAGGCTCCTCACAGCTGGAGGTAAAAGAGAGAGGCAGGAGTTAACGTACGACCATTTCTAAGAGCATCTTCAGTTCAGTTACGATGCTTTTGTCAGTCAGCTCTTAAGCTAGAAGGACGGGTTCACAATTTATCAAGTCCGTCTTACAGTAAGACAACAGTCAGGTGTCCATATGAACAGTGAAAGAGGTTTTCCTCCTGTTTATACTGGATATTTAAAGATCCCCTTCAAATATGCTTCAAATGTGTCCACACAGTCATTTAAAAGTTGATGTGAAGCTTATATGAGGCTTCATCAGTCTGAGTTAGTCTAATCAAGTGGATATCTGACACATTTACAGTCTTTTTAGCATCAAATTCCCTCTTTGTGTTTCCCTGTTGAGCTGCGGTGGAAGTATAGTAACAAAAAGAGGGACTTTGACACTAACAAGACTGTAACGTTGAAAGATATCTACTTGTTTTGACTCATTTGGACGCTGCGGTTGTTGTTGTAGCCGCTGTGTAAAGCTGCAGACCTGCACATATCATGCACAAGTTGCCAATATCAAAACCATTAAGAACCGTTCAGAGAAACACTTTGAAAATGAGTTGCAGGGTTATGAGTTTCAATTCATCTCCATGGAAACACTTGAGGCCTTAAGTACCATATTTTTTATCCCCTCACAGCCCGGCGCCCTCGCAGCCTTGATGTGATGATGATGAACATGTCAAAATATGTGTGACAAAAAGTCTGCAAAGGACGTTTGCATTCAGCCTTTATTAAGAGGGACACTCAGCAGCATAAACAGCTACTCACAAGGCACCGGTGTATCCGGGCGCACAGAGGCACTCGCCGGTCTGATGGTGGCAGGTGGCGCCGTTGAGGCACTGGCACTCCAGCATGCAGTCCTTGCCGTAGAAGTCGAGGTCACAAGTCTCCTCGCAGCGCCAGCCCTGGTAACCGTCGGTGCAGACGCAGGCTCCGGTTATCGGGTTACATTTGGCCCCGTTCCGGCACTGACAGCGGTTACTGCAGTGGGGACCCCAGTAGTCGCTCTCACAGCCTGAACGGAGAGAAGAGACAGTGAGTCAACGTGTGTGATTTAAAACTGCGTAATCGTCGATATCTGTGTGAGTCATGAGGTCTGAGACTGTGGAGGATTCATGGACTTCTGAAAATGAAATAATCCTCGTGAGAGTGTGAGCATCTCACAGGAGGGGGAGAGGAGGAAAAGGTGAGATGAGCTGAGGTCAGAGAGGAGAAAAGGAAGAAAAGAGGAAGAAAAAAATTAAGTGCAGTGAAGAAAAAGATAAAGAGACGAGAAGAGAGAAGTGGAGAACAGAGGAGGAAAAAGAAGAGAGGCTAACACATTACTTTAAGTCCCTCAATGTAGCATCTATAAGTAGTATATAAACTGTTAATTCATGGTTTATAACACACTATAATGTATTTGTTAGCAGATATAAGTGTTTATTAATGTATTTGCCAACAGCTATAACTCCTCCTGTGGACACACATAAGAGGAAGCTGCTGCCTAAACTGATAGTGATTGAAAATATGGTAAAACACAGTTGTAATAATATAAAATATGTATTAATAGGAGAAGACAAATACTGCACATTAATAAACACTTAAAATCTGCTTCTAACTATATAATAGTGTGTTATATAACATTTACAGTATTACATGTTTATGAGGTGAGGTTTATCCTGATATAAAACATTAAACATTAAGCTTAAACCTGCATTAACTGCTTTTTTGTCCGCTAGTTTTCAGCAGAAACAAGCAACGAATACAACAAATATTCAAATATGAGAAGCTGGAACCAGCAAGTATTTAGACTAGATGTTACTTAAACCTGCAAAAAATGTTTTTTGTCCACTTGTTTTCAGCAGAATCAAGTAGTGAACACAACTCTGACATATCATCAGCTTTTAAGCTAATATGTTGAACTTGTTAGCAAACAGTTGCTTATTTCCACATCCAGCAGTTACGGAGCAACATTATCATTCATTTGGAGTCGTGTTTCTGTCCACCTGGTGAATGTAAGTCCGATATTCACTCTCTTTTAGCTCTGTTTTTGTTCTCCACCAACTCCTGAGGGAAATATCTGGCTCTTCAGGTGCTAAATGCTCCACTATGTTCACCAGCTAGTCTACAGTGTGTACAGTGGCTTTTTAGAGCTTTTTCTCTGAAAATGAGTGCCAAGAGTGAAGCAAAACAGTAAAGTTGCAGCCGGACAGATAAACAATGAGCTGAAACTCACTATAAAGCTCCATAGTGAGCTGCAGAGTCGCTGGTAATTCTCTGTAAGTTCATCACTATGAGCCACGCACAATACACAATGTAATTTGACATATAGTTATTATAAAAATATCGATTATAGGCGCTTCAAAGTAAAGAGATTACTGAAGAGAATAGTAGAGATACAGGTGAGACAACAGACACTGATATCCACAACAATAACTACACAGAGAAAAAATTGGTGTCAGTCTTTCATGAATAGTGGAAGGAATTATTCTGTTGCACTTTTCGGCACCTTGAACACTTCTCTGAGGGGAGTAAATGTGGTCATTCTTCATACTGCCAGCTTTAAATCTCAGTCAGTTGACAGGTGGCTTAAAAATTGTGAACTGCAGTTCCCATAAAGCATCTATCCTGACATCGGTAAACTCTACAACAGCACGTCGATGTTTACCAACCGAGCTGGTCTGTGATCTCTTCATACCAGCAGATAAGTGCAGGCAGGCCAAGTTAACTTTTATTTATGAAGTGATTTAAAAACTATGAACTCACATATGCCGATAACCGAGTTCAGGAGGAGTTTTTAAAGTTTTAGTTAATGAGATGCTTTGGAGAAGAGTAATGCAGAGTCTTGGTGCAGCCTGTTACTGATGTCGGGTTGCTGGTGGAAAAAAAAAAAGGGGATAAACCACATTTTACTTTTTAAAATGAATCGATAACTAAGCTCATTACTGGAGAAAAGTAATTAGTTACTCCATGTTTCATTAATTATGTTATACCATAGCAGAAAGAATATTTCTTACAAGATTTCCAATAAGCGTTGCCTTTCAGTGTGTTATACTTTTATTTATGATATTTTCAACATGACTTAAAAAAGCAGAATAAAACAAGAGAAATCTGTTTTAGATGAATAACAAGCCGCAGAAACTTAAATCAATAATGTCTCTTTTTTTTACTCTGCGGGGGAAAGTTCACTTTACTTTACTTAAAGTTCACTTTACTTTGTGAAGTCCCATCCGTCAGTCTTACATTGAGACCTTGACAGAAGATTAATCAGCAACTATTTTGATAACTGAATAATCATTTCAGTCATTTTTCAAGCAAAAAATACCAAAAACATTGACTAGTTCCAGCGTCTCAGATGTGATGATTTGCTGTTTTTCTCTGTTGGTGGATTGAATATTGTAAGATTTTAGACTGTTAATCAGACAAAACAAGCAAACTGAAGACATTACAGTGGCCTCTGGATAATTGTGAATGCATTTTTTTTATTTATTAACATTTCAGTAGACATGTCAGTAGATTAAATGATGAAAATAGTGATTAATTCCAGCTGTTGACCTTTGCACTGCTAGAAGCATCTGGCAAGTTTTGAGGGACGATCAGAGACGTGATCTGGATCATCCAAACAAAAACAAATAGATTTTAAGGTAACTTTAGTGTGACCAGCTTCCTGTCTGCAGAGCTTATTCTTTATAGTTTGCTCTTACATTTCGATCTGTCACTTCCCTACATGTAAAGTGTCCATTTCTGACACTTAAACAAAATTGAAGCAAACTACTGAACATTAAGTGGAGATAAATTGGATTTCTGTAGAATAACCAACTTTATCATCTAAGCTGATTAGTTGTATTTTTCACATAAAGCTTTCAACTGTGTACCTTTAACTTGCCTAAAAATAAAACACCACCAATGGTTTCAGTACCTCTCATAGCTGCTTCAAGGTGACTGTTAGTAGATCTCTATTCTGGATCTCTTTCATCCCAAAAGTCACTTCAGTCCTCAGTTGGCTGAATTCACTGTCACTGGTGCTGCTCTTATGGTTTTATCCTGCAGTTAAACTCTGTAGGACTAATTGGCCTCAATATGCTTCAGACAAAGTGTTTGTCAGATCGTCCAACAGCATCTAAAACTCCCTTTTCTGACGACAGGGGACAGTCGACAGTTTAACAATCACACTGACTTCAAACAGTAATTAGCAGAGGTGTGAAAGTAGGAAGGGTTTGAACTTGTGAAAGCTCTTTTTTTTTAATATTTGTCACACAACAACTTTTGTCACTTTTTGTGTATAAAACCAAGCACCATGAATGAGGAGAGACTGATTTAGTATTGAACTTCTGTAACGTTGTCGGACTCACAACGGACAGTAGATGCACCAGAGATATCACTGTTTTTATCCCACACATTCTTCTTCCTTGTCAAAACCTGACATCTACATTACCCACAATGCAACTTGACCTCCGACAGTTCAGTTGAAGATTCAGGTGTGTTATGCTAGCAGTGGCTAACGTATCCCAGAGCTGCTAGCTTCTAGCAGAGATGAAAAGCTACAGATGTCTGGCAACCTCACTGCTTTCTAACTCCACACCCCCAAAAGTTTTCAGATGCAATTTATCAGATTTCACACAGCTCCCACTGCAGGCTATATGAACATATGTATTAGAACTCACCAACACCTGTAAACAGACTTTGATGTGTAAAATCGCAGGTCTCTCTTAAACCATTTGTACTAAACTACAGAGTTTTTGGAGAGTGGCTGAGAGGTCAGTGGGATGCAGCCAGGTGGAGGCTATGATGGCTTTGTACCCTTCCTTCAAGCGTGGCAGACATTTTACCTTTAGACATGCTTGGTCAACACGTAAGAACTAGTTTGTTTGAAGCACGCAGAGGCCTTAAGGCAGAATACACCTGCCTGGAAATGCATTAACAGTCAAATTTTACTCCTATATTTATCCCGACGTGATCTAATAACAGCTCAAAACAAAACATCAGCCTGTAGTGTCGACATGCATTATGATGGATGCAGGAACTCACGGAGTCCCATCAGCGTGAAACAGCAGAAACTTAAAGTCATCAAATTCAGCATTTAAATTCTCTAAGCCAGTGTTTTGCAGAATGAAGTGGAACTACCACGGGACAATGGATTATGCTATTTTTCTTATATTCTAATGAACCCTCACTTACAAAAATTAAACCTAAATATTGCCGGGCACAGTTAATTTCAGCCTTTTTAGTCTCTTGTCAAGAGATAAATTAAATGTTTTCTATAACAAATCCTTTCTTTAACCTGTCTCTGACGCTTTATAAACACCGACGACGGTTGATTCAACAGAAATTCAAGGATTTCTAGTCAGAAAATATATCACAGAGCTGTAAGTGGATGAATTGCTGGTATAAATCAGAGCCTGCAGACATTAGATGAAAACAAGTACAATGATGGAACACTTTATTATATATTACATCATGTTAGATAGCATAAATCAAAGCTCTATTATCTTTTTGATATATGCTCACGGGGTGAACTGCACTCCGCAGAAAGGATGTAAAGTACAGAGAGTTTGAGTGCCAACAGCTCTAAAATGAATGCTTTTAAAGGTATACTATGCAGGATTTGTTAGTTGGTTTTTTGTAAAACAGCATTTAAAGTTGACCAGAGCGAGCTGAGAGAGAAAAAGAGAGAGCAGCACCGGCGAGAACAAAGCCGTGAATCAGATAAATAAAACATTATTTTCGGTGATGTTCTAAAGCACAAATAAACACGCCCACACCCCTGCACAACCCTGCCGGAAGGCGCCACATTGCCGGATTTTGTGTGAATGCAGAGCTTCATCCTGTCCTGCCATTTGAAGTTAGTTGCACTCCTACTATAGTAATTACGGCAGCCTGGTCAAAGCTAATAGTCCCTCAAGGCTACCGTAATTACTGCAGTAGCAGGGCAACTAAACTGCCCAATTTTGTTAACTTGCTCAGCTTTCATTGATTTGGTCATTTTCCTTGATTTTTGTGCTTCTTCTGTGGTTAAGTAGGCTGCGTAGTTAAATGGTTTCTTTATTCATCTGTTTTAATTGTGTTTATTGTTGATATATGACCAGGAGTCTGCACAGGGTGTTTTATTTTGAAAACTGACCAGATGCTCAATGCTGTTTCTGTGTCTGACTTCCTGCCCACCTCGATCTGCTCTGTGCTGCTTGACGCGGTTTCCATAAAAAGTAGACGAGGCGCCTATCTTTAGTGCAGCGCAGCGGAGAGCCGCTTCTGGGACGCTTCTGAAACGCACCGTGGCACGCCCAGTGGAATTTAGGGGTAAGCGTTGTTATTGGCTGGGAGATACACACCCACTGCCCAAAGGTCGACGCCCAGAAACATCCCGAACACAGTGAAATACTAAGAAAATACAGGCAGAAGGCAGAGTCTCTGCAGATAAACACACTTCTAGTGGGTCGTAAGTGATGATTGAGAGGGATTATTTTTATATGAGTCTACACATTGTTTATTAAGAAAATCCTGCATATTATACCTTTAAGTTAAAAAGCAAAAACCCTGGAAATGGTGTCGAAACAAGCTAGAGGAGGGATGGGCAAAGTTGTCCAGACTTAGGGAACTTTTCTCCCCCAAATGTGGGTGGTAGTTTCACAGATACTATAGTGTTAAATGTTTCATCAGTACTGTGGTGGACAGAGCTATGAGCAGACAAAGAATAAATTAGACTCACACTCCCGTCCTCTCAATCTTTCCTTAATTTACTCTACACATCTCTCAGTTCCTCCTGTCCTCTCTCTATTTTCTCCTCCTTATGCCTCTGCCTCTCTCTCTCTCTCAAAGAGGGGAGTTCTCTTTATTACTCTTAACTAGTGAGCCAGCATAGTCAAATCCTTTATCCTCTCACTGCCTCAATTATTCAGCAGCAAAGAGTCCAAATCAAGTGACTAATGACTTTGATCAAGAGTAGCTCGCTGGCACTAAGCAGAACTTTCTGTACTAAATTAAGAGCTGCATAATACACTTTGGCAGGGGCCAACTCTTTAAGGAATGTTTCTAGGTTTGTCTTTGGTGTAGTCACTCTTTGCCAATAATAAAATTTGAGCTTGCTCAAGAGGTTTGGCCCTTCAAGATTCAAGATTCAATAACTTTATTGTCCCCAAAGGGCAACAGTTTGTGCAGCAGTAGAACAACACAAGACAACACTGAGCATAGAGTACATCAAAAAAAAGATTTGCAAAAAGGAAATTCATGTAAAGGTATTTAGATAACCTTTTCCTCTCTGAATTTACCAGAAATCACATTCATATACGACTAAATTGCAGCAGCAGAACTGTTTTGCTAGAAACTTGGAGTAAACTTGACTTCTAGGAGACAGAGTTGAGCTCTTTTCTCTCTCATGCCTAAAGGAGAAACACATTTATATTACATTTTTACCCTGGAACTTTATTTCTGTGACAGTCTCCTCCAGAGTTTGTTGTCAAAAGCATGAAATAGTTTGATATTTTGAGAAATACGATTATTTGCTTTCTTAATGAGAATTTGAGGAGAAGATCGATACCATGTGGTAGGTGTGAAGCTAAAGCCAGGAGATGATTAGCTTAGCTTAACAGCTAGCTCTCTTGGATGTGTAAGTAGAAATGGTTTTCTACTGTTTAGTGGGCAGAAATCACTTAACACAGCTTAACTGGTAATGAACCTTGGTTGTGCTGGTCCATTTTGTTGTTTAATGGTGTATGTATGATATAACATGACATCAGATGAAGGTGCTCAGCTTCACCACAGTTCAATAGCTGAAAATGTTTCAGTAAACTTAAAGTTCATCAAAATGTGACGGCTTCATCTTAAAGCTGCCAATTTGCAACCAATAAAAATTAGACACAGAGCCAAAGAGGACATTTTGTATTTTGGACAGCTCCCATTTTTCATAACTAGAAAAAAAACTCTTACCGTTAAAATCTAGCATTATGTTTGCTCTCTCCACCTCTGTTTAAAGTAGGCGACTACAGCTGTATACTTATAAAATGATTTTAAAAAAGTGTGCCTGCGTATTTATGTAATTACTTTTCACTGATTTACAGCAGCTATCTAACATAAGGCAGTAACTAATTTCATTTTGTTTTGCTCTAAGACTTTGATGGGTAAAAATATATTATTTAGTCCGCAGCTGTTCTATGGAACAACCTAAACTCATCACATCGGAGCACATATTCAAAGTGGCCTTGAAACGATGGTTTCTCAGTAATTTATAACCTGATATTAATAGCGAAGGGAGGTCAGAGCATGCAGAACATGCTACCTCGCTGTTGGCATGTATGTATTTGTCCTATGTTGTTACAGTAATGCTGTTTGTTATATGTGGTGGACCATAATGGAAATAAGCCTTTTTTAACTTTTTTGTGATTTAATCCTCAATGATTGTAACTATTTTACGTTTTGGATCATCAAATAAATTAAATGAATCAATGGAAAAGGAAACACACCTGTATTTTTCTGTTAATATTCATGTAAAGTCCTTAAAAAGATGATTAAACTGATTTTGAAACCTTGAGCCGGATTGGCAGGTTCAAAAGGCACTTATGAGATGTTTCCTTTTGAAACCTACGTTCAGAAGAAATGCAAGGTCAGCTTTAGTGGATTATTTTACTGCATGTTTGAAGGCAAAAACACCTTTGATCAGGACAGTAATTAAGAGCATTCACTATAGTCATATGATGGTATGCTCACCAGTGGCGGGGTGGGCGCTTGAATGATTTTCCCAATTCAAAGAGTTTGAGTGTTTTTTCCTTCTTATAACAGGAATTCAATAAATTACAACCTATCTTAACTGAATTGGAAGATTTATAGACGAACCTCCTACACAGAAAGAAAATCGTGGAGATTATATTGTTATGAGGTTATTTGTTTTCAGATGTATTCTATAACATATTAAACCCGACTTTCTATCTAAATTAACTGACCAGCATTTAACATGAACAATAACAACAGGGAATGGGAGTCAAGTGAAGAAAGATGATTATAATTTTGTTTTACAGAATGAAAAAAAGGAAGGAGGTAATCAACACGTATAATCGACTCCAGCAGGAAGAACTCCACATAAAAAACAGACTTTAAGGCTCCGAGGAAGTTAAAATAATCCCTGTTGCACAAGCTAAAGTGCTCCTTAATGAGTCAAAACATGAAACACACCAGGAACACTTCATGCTTCATGACTGATGTCCTCTTTAGTCTAATCTGTTCGCATGGCATCCTGCTTACTGCATACTGTTGCTAAAATCTGCCAGACTTATCAACACCACTCATGTTTATTACGGCTGATGTTGAGTCAGGCTTTCTTGGTCTGTGTGGCGACCCCAGGGCGCCATCTCCCCATGAGTCGTGCTCTTGTCCAGAGCAGTGGTGGAGGAAGTATTGAGATCTTCTACTTAAATAAAAGTAGCAATACTACAATGTAAAAATACTTTATTACAAGTCAAAGTCCTGCATTCAAAATCTACTTAAAGGATATGGCTGTCATGAATCATCCTGCATTTAGGTTAAGTTTTGTTTTTTCTCTCTTTTAGTTCTGCATTTCCTGTTTTATTTTGGTTTCTAACTCTCCTCTCGTTTCAGATCCACTTCCTGCCCTTGTGTGTTTCCCGTTCCTGTCCTCGTCATCATCCCCTAATGTCCTCCACCTGTGTCTCATTACCTTCACTCCCCTTGTGTATTTAGTCTGTGTGACCCCTGCTCCCTGTGCTAGTTCGTCTTCGCCCTTAGTCGCAAGCGTTCCAGCATTATCCTCTTTGTTATAGTCTCTAGTGTTTTTGACCCTGGATCTGCCTTTTTTTGACTCTGCCTCTGCCTAGCCCTTTTTGGTCCTGTTGCCTTCTCTGACTGCCTGCCCGTGTATCAAACCTGCAATTAAAAGACTTGTTTTTTGGAACTACTGTTTGAGTCGTGCATTTGGGTCTAGCCCTGGTGTACCAGACAACCTTGTCAATGGCTGGCAATTTTCTATATATTCCTTATTGTCAACAAATCTCATGTTTGGATCCAAACCAATAACGAACTGATCTACTAACAAGTGTTGTGTGTGTATCCAAAGCCTGATATATCTTATTCCTCTGTGCTGTAGACCTCCGTTGTTGTCCAAAAACTATTAAAAACACGTCAGTGAGCCACACCGCTGCACTGGGTGACATGTTACTTCGTAATGAAGAGTTTGGTCACGTTAGTTTGTTTAGAAACGGCTCCAAAGACTAATAACAGTGATCGCGTTTTCAGTCTCTGGAGAGTAGTTCTGTGTAAGGCAGACATCACTGAGCATGTTTACAGCCTCACCAGCATGTTTTGTGATGCATATCACAAACTCTTGGCTGTACAATATTGTTCAAAGTCAAGAGGTCATTCCCCTCCTCTGCCTTTTGAGCAACAGGATTTGGACATACTTTAGTGAGACTGACTTTGACATTTAGCAATATATTTGCAAAAACATGGCTAAATGTCAAATCACTTTATAAGGCCTGCATTCATGATAGGAGAAAGGAAAAAGTCAGACAAGCCTATTTTCTGCCTAATTCTAAGGTTATTATAACCTTTATCTACTCAGGGGAAACCAATTGAGAGCAACGCTCATTTACAATGGCGCCCTGCAAATACACAACCAAAACAAGTCATATAACAAAAGTGTACAATCAACAAAACATAAATACGACACAAACGCAAGACAATAACTTATAAAATACAAAAAGAATACAAAGAAAAAGACTAATATAAGTATAATTACACATGGATTAAGAAAAACAAGATCATTCATTATATAAAACATCATCAAACAGAATCTTAAAATGTTCTAGGGTTGAAAAATGTTCTAACTTTTGAGAGTCCTGAAGCTTATTCAACCTATGAGGAGTATAATAGGTGAATGCAGTTTTTTCCCAGTTCTGTATTCATAAGGTAATGCATTCTTGTGATCGGGTACAGTATCCCATCTTTCTAAGTCTTACAAGTGATGATAAATAACACGGTAGCTTATTTAGGATGGCTTTATAAATAAAAAAGACAGTGTTGTTCCCTTCGAGTGGTAAGTGATGTCCACCCCACTTTCTCATAGAGGATACAATAATAGTTCTAAAACTGTCACCTGTAATAAATCTAAGAGAGCTGTGATACACAGCGTCAAGGGGCTTGAGGGTACGAGCAACGGCATGCATGTAAATTACATCTGCATAGTTAAGCACTGATAAAAATATTGCCTCTACAATCTGCAGCCCACTGCTAAAAGAGAGGCACAATTTAAATTTAAACTTCTCTGTCAGTTCCTCAACATGAGTTTTAAAGGATAATTTTTCATCTAACCGGATACTGAGGTACTTATAACATGGAACTTTTTAAATTTGACCCTTAGATATTGTACTATTAGTTAAACTTACTGGATTTTTCATGTAGGATCTGGCAAAGAGCAAATAATTAGTCTTATCTGGTTTTAAGTAAAAGTTTAAGTTAAATCAAGGCCTTTTCAATAGCTAAAAAAATCTGTCTTTAAATTAGACAAAGCCTTGTCAATAGAGGCCACCGATGAGTAAATTACTGTGTAACATAAACAGAAGAGGACCTAGTATTGAGCCCTGTGGCATCCCTTTTGTAACTTCAGGGAAGTCAGATTAATGGCCTTCTGCAACTATTGCTTGAGTTCTGCCAGTAAGATATCTGTGAAACCAGTTACATGTATTTGTATCAAAAACCAATTGATCAAAGTTTATCCAAAAGAAGAGTATGATCCACTGTGTCAAATGCTTTAGACGAATCAATGAACAGGGAAATACAACAGTCCTTCCGATCCAGAGAACAGATTATATCATTTACTACCTTACATGCTGCTGTTAAAGTGTTATGTCCACATCAGAAACCAGACTGATGGGGGTTTAAAATGCAATGCTTAGACAGAAAGCAAAGTAATTGATTATTGATGAGCTTTTCTAAGATTTTGGCTACACATGACAGTTTGGAGATTAGGCAGTAGTTACTTGGCTCACTAGTGTTGCCTTCTTTATGCAGAAGCAGTACATGAGCTGCTTTCTACACTTATATAAGGAATATTCCTGGATACAAGAGTGAGATTAAAAATATCTGTTAAAAGATAAACTATAATAGGTGCAGCCGGTAGTAAGAGTCTTGTATTCAAGAGGTCTTCTCCAGTGGCCTTTTTTTTTGATCAATGAGGCCAGGACATCAAAAACCTCCTCAACAGAGAACTGTCTAAGGGAAAATCTTTCCCCAAAAGAGGTATTGCTATTATATCTGCACCCAGCTTTGACTGATGTAAGTGTAGATAGATTTGGATTTTTTCAAACAGGTGACCAGAAGAAATAAAACGACTATTAAAAATATCACAGATTTGTTCTTTCTCATGCTTTTGCCCACGCTACATCTTTTAACCTCAACATCTTTGAGATTTCAGGTATGAACCAAGGATTCGATCTGTTTTTTACCTTGTAATTTCTTAAAGTGAGCATGTTTATTTGCTAAGGAGTTAAAAACGACTGAGAAACGGCTAATTCAGGGTCAAGAAATACCACATAACCTTGTGATAACACTGAGAAATAAACCACGAATAAAAGCCTGCTCAGCAAAATGTTTAAAGTTTCTCTTTACAATAATATGTGATGGAAACTTTTTGGAATCTCTAATGTAGAAAATTGGACAATAATCACTCAAGTGTAGTGCAAACACACCACTGTGGCTGTGAATTTATGTGGTTTGTTCGTTAGGATTATATCTATCAGTGTTGACTTTTCTGGATTTCTGGTGTCTGGCCGAATAGTTGAAGAAATGAGCTGAGTTAAATTTAATTCAATACAATGATTTTTTTAGCCCCTCAGAGGAAGAACTTAACCATTCAAGGTTAAGGTCACCCATGAGCAAAACTTCAGAACCTTCATACTGGGATATAAGATGTACCAGTTTGTCTAAGCAGAGCAGACGGGGAGCGATGGATCCTGATTACCACCACATTATTATTAAAGATATTTAATGCTAGGAATTCAAATTCTTTTGGAAGAGACATAGAGTGCAACACAGACACAGCAAAAGAGTTTCTCACAAAAATAACAGTCCCCTGCCTTGTGGTTTGTTCCACCCTACATGTAAGTAAGTAAGTAAAACTTTATTTATATAGCACCTTTTTTAACACAGGTTACAAAGTGCTTTACAGTGACGTTGGGACACAAAGAAAATAGTACACAAAAACCATGAAAGACACATTCAAGAACACATACAGACATCTCAACATACGAACACAGCGAGCATACAGTCATCACCCAGAGCACATGCTTGAATTTATGAAATGTTATGAGAAAGCCGTTCTAAAAAAAAGTAGGTTTTTAGGTGTTTTTTGAAACAGTCAACAGATTCAGCTGATCTGATGGAAGTGGGGAGATTGTTCCAAAGTCTGGGTGGGGGTTAGGGTTAGGGGGCTAGGGCTAGGGGTTAGGGTTAGGGTTAACAAAAGCACAGTCGCCTTTGGTTTTTAGTTTGGCATGTGGTACGGCCAACAGGTTTTGGTTGGAAGACCTAAGTGACCGCATGGTAGTATACGGGCTTAGTAGCTCAGATATATATGCAGGAGCTAAACCGTGTAAGGCCTTATAAGTGATTAAGAGAATCTTGAAATCGATCCTGAACTTCACTGGCAGCCAATGCGATGAGGCTAAAACAGGAGTGATGTGGGATCTGCGGCAACCAGTCCTAGTTAATAGCCTAGCTGCTTCATTTTGTACAAGCTGAAGACGTGACAAGTCAGCTTGGCTTAGGCAAATGAAAAGGGAGTTATAGTAATCGAGACGGGAAAAAATGAAGGCATGAATGATATGCTCTAGGTCAGAGGCTGACAGTAATGGTCTGATTTTTGCAATGTTCCTAAGTTGGAAAAAAGCAGGATTGAACCATTTTACTGACATGGTGTTCAAATTTCAATTCAGGGTCAAATATATAATGCCAAGATTCCTGGCGTCAGTTTTGACATAGGGGGCAAGTGGGCCAATATGCTGAATGATGCCTTTAGCAGTATTTCAATATTTTCATGTATTGTAACCGTGAATTGCAATGACATCATCCTTACTTTTATCAGACAAGTCAGGTTTCTGTTAGAATTAAAATATCTGGATCAGTTTGTTGGCCCCAGATTCTAATGGAGTCCAGTTTTGGTAACAAGCTTCTCACATTCATGTTGGTTTAATCCAAGACCTCTGCGGTTTAAGAGGAGTTAAAACTTGATTAGTAGTCGCCTGACCCTTGGTCATAAAATGGGGAATTAGCTTTAGATTGCCAGTATTTACATCATGCCGACCATGTCACTAGCAAGTGGTGACACCAACATTGGGGATAAAATTAACCTTAAAGCAGGATGTCCATGAGGTGCACAGACTCCTCTCTGAGAGTATCTGATTGTCATTGATTACAGCCTGAACAACGACCGCAGGGACAGAGTTGTGTTGCTGAATCAGCTGCAGAACAGTGGATGTAATGTTCTTTACGCACGCACCTGGATAGCAGACAGTCCAACCACCGCGCACCGCCACACGTGCCGGACCGTAGAGGTGCTGACAACAAGCACCAAGAGTGGGTGTCACACCTGAATGTTCCCACCTGACCACCCGAGGGACTGGACCTGTCTGACCGCTACTGTTTGGAGGAAGGAGGAAGCTTCCTGAAGCTGACCAATCAGAAGAGATTGGGCTCATCAGGAGGTGGGCCTTAACGAGACAGGAGCTAAAACAACCTGTTTCAGACAGAGGCTGAACTGAGGGGCTGCATAAAGGACCAGTAGAAGATAAATAAGGAGTTTTTAACTGTAAATTATGCAAAGATGTTTCAGTAGAGCCCCAGAATAAAAATGTAGACCTGGAAATGTGCATGATTTGTCCTCTTTAAGAAGAACTGCTGCTGTTATACTGTTACAAATCAAACTGCCAAGTCCTTATACTTTCGGCATAATCAGGTTATAATACATCAGAAGAGTCATATCTTATCTTATTGTTCTCCAACAATATTCAAATTTGTAGTACATGATATGATTACGTACTTATATGAGCATTTCATATGCTTAACGGCCCTATTTTACTATTATATTGCATTGTGTTGTACAGGCCTGTAAAGTGCTTTCGGTGATGTCTGCATAGCTGATTGATGTCGTCATTAAATTGTCTGCTGCACCTACTTTAAATGCTGCTCTCTCTTGTCTCTCCAGCCATTCGTAAAAAAAAAAAAAAAAAAAAAAAAAAAAAAACCTTTTCACTGGGTTTCACTGTACTGCTTTTTTTTCCTGACGCAAGCAGAATGTAATAATATGCAAATGTAATAATCATTCATTAGTCATTATCAGGTGGAAGTCAGCTGGTTGAGTTGTTTTGCTTTTTCACAAAAGTGCTATGTGGCCTGAGCAAAAAATATTTTGATATGCATTTCTGCACTGTAGTTAATTTAGTTTGAAGATACGAGCGTGCTCAGATCAGTTTCTCTACCAGGATATTCTACTGAGTGTGGTCCCCTTGCAGCGCCCTGCTTCACATTTACACAGTTTCAAACATAAATATATGCACAATCTTAATGTCTAATCAACATTAGAGATCTGATGTCTGCAAACTTTCTTTTCCTTATGATTGGCATTGACCGTCAGCATACGCAAACACAGTCCTCCAGTTTCTGTCTGTCTCGCTTTTTTTTGAGCTACAGATGAACAAGATCCAATCTTATAAATCTGTGCTTTAGAGATACTGAAGCCATCATACATGCTTTCACTTTTATATGACTGTAATAGTCTCCTAACCGCCATAAATCAGAAAACAAACCACAGACTGGCTGCTAGATTATTAACAAAAAGTAAGAAAATGGATCATATTTCTCCTCTTTTAATGTTTTTATACTGGCTACCAGTTTGCTACAGATGATTTTACATATTACCTTTAAAGCACTTCATAGCCCCAGACTGTATCTCTGAATGACTCGCCCCTTATCCGTTGGCAGTTCCCACGTCAAGGTGTAAAACTAAAATGGAACAAGCTCTTCCTGTTCAAGCACCTCAGCTGTGGAGTGAACTGCTTGATGAACTCAGTATCCTCTTTTAAATCATTTTTAAAAAAACGTATTTTTATCAAAAAGGTTTATGTAACTTGATTTGTCTTTCATGTGTGCATTTATATCTATATCAGGGCTGCAACCATGAATTAATCTGCAATTTTTTCTGACCAACAGTTCAAAACCTAAAGATTTTTAATTTACTGTCACATATGACACTTCCTCAATCCTCACCTGTGAGAAACTGAAACCAGAGAATATTTGTCCTTTTTGTTTGGAAATGACTTAAATAATTACTTATTAAAATAGTTGCCAGTTAATTTTCTGATGATTAACTAATCATTACAGCTCTAATGTATATGTAGATATATGCAGCATTTTTCTGTGCATAACTTTATGTTGTAAAGCACTTTGTAATCTCTGATTTTTCTGCATAAATAACGAACTTTTATTTAATTATCTATTATAATTATTACATGCATATTGCAGGTGGTGCAACGTCTTGCTGTCTCGCCTTTTTCCACTCACTTAAACGTCTAGAACAAATTAAAAAAAAAAAAAAAAGCAGATAATGTTTCTGACCAGTAAGAAAAAAATACAAAACCTCTGCAGCATTAAATTAATATTGAAAGTATCTCTTCCCCCCCCCCCTGCCCTAAACAACCGCTGACAGCTGCGATGATGAGTGTTTTTTCATTCATCAAAGCTGCTTATGTTCACCAGTGGATGCAGTCACAGGGTTACGGTAATTAACTGTGTGAAATGTGAAAAAAAAAACAAAAAAAAACAAAGCTCAGCATTCAAAACTGTCCATTCACAAGAGCAGGAGAAAAAAAAAATAATCTGAAATTGAATTAGCTGCTTTTGTGCAGCTCTTGACTGTGCTTCATTTTTCGGCTGATTGAATCAGAATTAGAGTGGCGGACAAGTAAGAACACAATACACTCAGGAGAACATTAATTGTTGACTTCCAAAAGGGCCACTAGAGGGCATTTCACACAAAACCTTAATTTTTATTTTTATTTGCTTAAATGAATCACAGCAAGTCTGACTAAGCACATCAGCATGACTCTCTACCTGATAAACAGCACAGACGTCAGTTTAATCTGTAATGATTGATCAAGAAAGAACTCAACTACTGATCTGGATAACTAAAAATTTAGATGACAAAGTCTGTGACAAGATGACTCAGACACATAAGTTATTACTGTGCACTCACAGAAATTAAGTTTTTAAAGCTGCAGCAAGTTATTATTGGACTCTTATTGGGATTTTTCACCCTGAGTTTTGCCTCTCAGGCAGGAAACACACACAAGTCTGCAGACTCTACTCTGGGCTGAAAAAAAAGGGCCTCCACTTCGTCTGCATTTTCAGGTGAAAAGATTATTTAATCTGCTTTTGAATTGATCATCAATCAAAGATAATGCAGTAAAAGACAGTTTCAATAGTGGAGATTGAAATAAAACATTATTTCTTGAGTTTAAAGGCTAATTTGTTTGCATTTGAAATAATAATAATGTTATAATATTATTGATCATAAAGTATCAGGTCTTTATCAAGGAAATTATGGTTGATTTTCCTGTTAGTGCACTATAATGCAGATATTTACTTGTTTTTTTTTTATATACTACCATTACTATGTAAAGCATTTAAGTGAAGAAAATTACATTTCTCTACTTTTCTCTACTTCATCGTGAGCCGTAATACAGTATGATTAGAAAACTGTTTTCCCATAAAGAGGACGCACGCGTCCCACTGAGAGGGTGATCGATGAGCGGCCTGATCAGACGGGAACGAGAGGGGAATACCCTGCCGATGAGGGAGGCAGAGGGATAGTGCTGAGTGGCCGAAAAACACAGCGGCACTCCCGACTGCCACCGGGCCATCTGTTGATCTATGGAGCAGCAACCGCATTCATTTGTCTTGGCTCTGCCCTGCTGATCACATTCTGGGTTTATGGGGGGGGGCACACACTGAGCTACAAGGTGGGGGGGGGGGGTTTATTGGAATTTATTCAGTTTATTGGAGTGAACAACTGGACAAATTAGCAGCAAGCGCAGGGGGAGGATATGAAATATAGTAGGTGAGTATCTTACTCACAAGCAGATACAGAACTCACACACAGTAAAATGTAGGTTCACTTATTGTAGAAGTGGAGATTCTCCCATAAATACACATTTTTATTTTCTTTTTGATAAGACACCATTCACGAAGGGTTTAGAGCAGCAACTAACATTTATTTTCATTATCAATATATTTCCTACATAAATTAATTGATTGTTTGGTCTAAGGTATGTCAGAATATAGAGGAAAATGCTATAGTTGACACTTTCAGAACAACTTTTTTGTCAAACCAACAGTCTGAAACACAGCGATACTCAGTTAACAATCATAGGAGACTGAAAAAACCATCAAATAATCACATTTTAGAAGCAGGAACCAGTGAACGTTGGGCACCTTGCTTAGAAAATTTAAAATATTTTGCTGATTAATTCTCTGTCAATCAACTAATCAATTATTCCTCTTTTAAATGTCTTCTTGAAACATGTTTTTACCGTCAAGCATCACCTGGTTTTAGCTAACGCCTCCATGCCTCTATCTGTTATATTATATGTCTGTTAATGTTGGTTTTTACCTGATTGATTGATTACCTGATCTGTCCAAATGAGGAGTAAAGACTGCAAGTAACAAAAAAGTATCTTCTAGATAAATCTAAGTTCAAAAACACCAACAGGATGTGATTTGCACATGAACTCACATGTCCTCCACCAGTTTGAGCTTCATGCGTAGCTGCAGACACACACAGAGAGAAGAGAGCCCGTCTTCTCTGAACCGAGAGCCACTAAATGGCTCGTTGCACGGATGAATAAATGATCATAAAGTTGTTCTGCATCTGTCATCGAGCTCGCCTTTAAGATTTCACCCCCATCAAGATGCTGTTGGATCGATGCCGCTGTCAGCCAATGAACGCCCTCTCAGCTGCACTCACAGCTTCTGTCAGGCAAAAGCCGATGAACTATCCAGTCAGTAGACACACACACACACACACACACACACACACACACACACACACACACACACACACACAGCCTCTAGCTTAATTCATTCATTTTTAATTCAATGGCATCTTTGTCAAAAACCTGTGGAACAGGGAGGAGAGTGCTGTAGCAATCTGCAAGATACTCATTTTTTTTGACTTTGACGACACCTTTGGCATAAGCAGTCACTGCTTTGGTGTTTTGCATTTACCGCAGGCAGTGGCCCAATATAATCTATTATTAAACGCTGCTCTCATATTTATTCCAAACAAATTGCTATTGTTGCCTCCATAAACACAAAGAGGATAACTTCCTACGCAGCAGAAGAAAGAAGAAAGAGAGTCCTTCTCATGGCTGAACAGCAAAGTAAGGGCTTTCAAAGCAATCTATAGTATTGGTTGACTCATTATTGTATCAGCGGTGGAACGAATGGGTTTTATTTGTATGAAAAATTCCAAATTATTACCTAAAAGCGAAGCAAATCACACCCAGACAGGTTTTTTAACTGGAAAGTCCCACAGGCTCATTGAGAAAGGTCAACGACGGGGACGAATTGTGCTTCTGGAAAGTATACAGTAGTGAAACCGAGGTTCAGTACATTTATATTTCCAACAGCACCCGGCTATTGCCCAGAAACGCACCACTTTATTCAAGGCCACAGTGCTTGCATGAGTAAAACTATTTTCATCAGCACACTGTCAGACAGCCACCGTGCACTCCCTTGACAAATGAGTAAACAATACTTTATAAAAGAAGCCGCAACGGTGTTTTTTCTGAAGTACGCCTCTTTCACCTCCACAACAAACTGATGAAAGTCACCGATTACAAAAAAAAGCTCTGGATGTACAAGTGTGCTGACAACTGTGTGTGAACTGCAGTTAAGTTTTTATACTTCGAAACACCCCCGTCAATAGATAACTATGTCAAGCAAAGCTTGAGTTATTAGGAGACGGCTGACCCATATACAAACACACACGCTTGTGTTTAACTCAGAGCCATTGATTTCCTATTTTCAATTAATAATTGTAATTAGTGGCAGCATATTTCAGGCTGTATGGGACGTGGGTCGATGAGAAGTGGGGGGCAGCGGGGGGGGGGGGGGGGGGGGGGGGGGGGGGGGGGGAAGAGGGGAGGGGGGGGGGGTTTGTGATGGAGGACAGGCCAGATGGATGACACAGTTTACTGCTCACAGGCCTGGAATAAAGTGTCAGTTTATTGTGACATTGACGGACTCGATGACCGTGCGTGCCGTGTCTGCAGCTGTCTGTGCGTCTAGGTGATTTTGTTTTTTTTACAGATTTTCCTTTTAATGAGGCTATTTTCATGTCCAGATAATAAGCCGGGAAAGTCAACACTGCGTTAATCAATGTTAGAAACAGTCATTTTAAGACCTCGGAGGAGGAGGGGGGGACATATCACGTCTGCACTTATTCATTACTTTACTGACTTTGTTGCGCCTCTCTCTTCCTATTGTTTTTTTTTAAGACTAAATAATTGTTGTCATTAGCAGTCGTCAACAGGTTTTGCGGTGGAATGATGCATGAGATGTGACAACCTTTCACTTGATGGTTTTTGTGTGTGTGTGTGTGTGTGTTGGACTCGTTCAGCCGTAGTCCACCTTGCTTTCTTGTGTGGTAATTGCATTTTAATGATCTCACTTTATGCAAACTTGAGGTATAAATTTGAGTTCAGGTCTAATGGCTCTTGGCAGGTGGCTGTCCTCCCACTGACCCACTGACAACTATCTAGAGGTGAGAGGTGCACATCAGACAGCTGACGGCTCCATTTGGTTGAGGTCAGAGGTCAAACCTTCAATCTAGCACAGTTACCGCACAGGAGTCGCCCACTGGACCTGAACGAGGTGACTATCTATGAAAGGGGTGTTCAAATACAAGTCTTACTAAATTTCTATCACATCAAAGGTTCAGTATAAGTGAGTTAAATCATGATATTTCAGTACAATAACTCATATGCAAACAGCATTTCTGTATTGTTGTGTAACTAATAGGGATGTGCAGAGAGTCCAGTATTTGTATCTGTATCTGTATTTGTTGAGGCAGCAAAATTATTGGTATTTGTATTTGAATAAAAGTGGAAAAAGGCCTAAAAATACCGTTTTTGTTTTTATTTACGCTTTTAATTTTAGAAAGTCAGTCAGTAGCTCCCGGAGGGATGTCCAAATTAGGAAATGTGCGTCATGTAGCAGGTGGATGTGACTCCCCTCATTAAGACCTGCTGATAGACGTCACAGCGGAGCAGAGGAGAGACACTGAGATAGAGATGTAACTGACCTGCATGCTGGTATTTGACTTTTTTTTTTCTTCCCGAAAACAAATAATTTTTCAAATATTTGTATGAAACAAATATTTGTCCTTTGCCGAATAACGTATTTGTATTCGGGCACACCCCCTCGTTACCAAGTCCTTAAATTTGGGCACAAAAGGTGTGATGGACAGGCGGAAACACTGGGTATGAGTGTGCAATAGTGAGTTCTTCACTGTATTCGTTGTTGAAAATGTTTGACTTTACTATTATTCTGCCGGAGGCTTCTGCTGGTTCAGTTTTGTGGTTACCTCCATGATTTTTGGGATAATTGAGTTTAAAACTGGCGTGTTTGGTGTCGCACTTCATTATGGACACTGTTTCATTGCTAATAAGCACATACAGTAGGTCTGGTGCTTTCCTCAGGCAAAATAAACGCATATTTTCACTCAACCAGTCATCCTTAAACGCATGTTTTTCACTATATTTCTATTTTGTATCGGCTATTTTACCTTTTCAACCAAAGGACACCAACCTAACTAACTGTAGTGGCCAGCGGGCATGATAGCAATGTGTCAATCAAAAGCGGTCGGGGTCAGGCTGTCGTTGAAATTTTTAAATTATTAAATTGTTGATTAAATTATTAAATTGTTATTCTGTCTGTATCCAGACTGGAGTTAATATTGTCTACATCCAACTGAGTGTAGAGCTGCTGGCTCCCATTGGCTCTTATTCAAAAAGTGTCAACTTCTCTCTAGAAATACTAAGTCAATCATATTTTTCAATGAGTCATTATGGTCTTAATAGCTAAATTGAGGCCCTCTTATAAGTGTGCTGGTGGTCATTTTGGAAATTATTGCTTCCTTAATAAGATTTGAAGACTTAAAGTAGCCTTGATGTCTGCCATGTGGATGTTGATTGACAGCTGTGATTGACAGTTGATCATAAGCTGCAACTGGGCTTCAAACCGGCTTCAACGCAAACCAACGGGTGACCTCGCTACGTCCATCTCTGTATACAATCTAGACTGCATTGTCATTGTGAGCGTGCTGACATTACCGCTGAGCACAAAGCACCGTTGTAACAAAGTGCCGCTGAAGCTCAAGCTTTTATTTGCTATTTGTTCCGTAAGACATTTCCTCTGTGGGATCAGTGAAGTGCCATCTTATTCTAAACCTTGATTCTGAGTCAGTCCATACGCCAGCCTGGAGAGCAGACTGGCTTTAGGTGGATCCTTTAGGAATCAGCACACCAACCTTCCATCTCAGTTGGAAGTTACGCCAGCACTGAGCCCCTTTGAAAAAGGTCAAGAAGGCTTAAAGTGCAAAATTACTGAGGAGGAAGTGGATGAGGAAATAAAGAGACCGAGGAGGCTGCGATTGTGCCCCTCTTCTCTGAGCAAATGTAAAGAGAAGGAAGACAGCCAATGAATAATTCCTGGCCATTTTCAAAGTCAAAGCGAATTCAGACGTGTGGGGAGGAAAATATCTTTTGTGCTGGCCACTTCAGCTGAAAGCCGGCGGTGGACGATAAACAAGTTAGTTTGGAAATTAATCAGAGTGCAGAGAGAGAAACGTTAAGACTGTGGAGGAGAAGGGAGAGGGAGGGGAAGGAGGGAGGGGGCAGGTGGGAAAGCAGCACAGAGTGGGCAACTCGTTATATTCCTTAATGGGTTGTCTGTCATGAGGTTTTGCCAGCGTGGGCTCACGTGGCATTAGAAGGAAAATGGGTAATCAAAAGGTTCCCGAGGTGAGGTGCCAGTCCATTTCCCCTTTCACTCTCAGACACACAAGATTGATGGCGTTCAGGGGGGAGAAGGAAAGGGACTCTCTGGGTTTGATGGGAAAACAGCGGCCTGAAATTTGTTTACTGATAGAGTCTATTTTCTCTAAATCTGTTAAAAGAGCAGCTGAAGCACAAAACTATTCACTTTGACAAAGAAATACAAGTGAGTTGCTTCAATATCAAACTCCCATAAAACAAATCCAATGTCCTATATGTTGATATCATGAGATACACTTGCTGTTTACATAGACATAATCTTACAGCGTCTAATTATACAGGCCATTTTCTCCTCAACCTCAGTGGGTCAATTATTCAATATATAATAAATATAAATAACAACGAGCTGGAACCCTGATGAAACAAGAAAGATGATAGCATCATTCAAAGGGTTTCTTTTTCACATATTTAGTCAATTCTGCTCCTTAAGATTTTCATTAAAAAAGTCAAATTAAACGAGAAAATGCACCGTTTGTAACTGCTGTCTGTATTTGTTTTCTGATCTGACGCCTCTATCAGCAGGACGACATCATTTATTGCTGCCTTCAAAAACTGTTTTCTGATCTGAACACAGCTTTGGTTAAGGTTTGCTTAGGTTTAGGCACCAAAACTAATTGTGTTAAAGCAGCAATAAACGATATTTTTTCACAATAACAATGTATCAAATGGCAATGTGCAAGGTCAAAGGCGTTTGTAGTGGCAAACCTACAATTATCAGCGACTCTGCAGCTCCCCTCGGCTTTATGGAGCGTTATAGCGAGTTTCAGCTCATTGTTTAGCTGTCTGGCGTCGTTTTCAGCCGCAGCAGGCAGCTGTTTTCAGAGAAAAAGCTCTACACAAGCACTGAACACAATCTGATGTTGCTCTGTAACTGCTGGATGTAGAAATAAGCAACTGTTTGCTCACAAGTTCAACATATTAACTTGAAAACACTGAAAACAAGTGGCCAAAAAAGTTAATGCAGGTTTAAGTTTATGGAACAATTGTGTTCATGATTAAAAGAAATCAAAGAATACATTAACCCCAACCTCCTCTGTCTGCGTACTGTGTAGCTCTATAGGAGCTCTCTCAATCAGTTATTGTAGTGTACTTTCTTAACTTTCAAAAAGTGTTTTGTAGCGCTATAAAAGACAAGAGAAATACTATTACAATACATGCATGACTACTCTCCCTTCAGGTGTCTTTTCTATAATTACATCTGTGAATGGTTGCCCATTTTCTTGTTAACCTGGCAGATATATAAAAAAAATTGCCTTGAGCAGGTTACAATGAGTCTAACATCAAAAAAATGTGTGTTGAACACAAGTTTTTGTTTTCCCTTAAAACCGCTTTGTGCATTTTGTTCCAGGAGAGATTAAAAACGGGTCTAATGAATCCATTTATCCCATCATTGGCACTGACACACGGGTGTTTGTGTTGTCTCCAGCTGCAGAGCTTGTTTAAAGCAGTTTATTTCAGTTCTCCTGCTTTGTTTCTCAGCTATGTGACTAGCCTATTTTTTCATGGTTTGCAAACAAGTCACGTTGTCGGGACAAAACAAAGATCATTAAATCGTTAGTCTTTTCACAGTAAACTGTTTTCTGTCCATATCATGACGGGGGGAATGGTTCATAAGATAAGGACAAAGAATTTAAGGAAATTAGTAAGAAATGTAAGAATATGTATGTATTGTGCCAGAAATATCTCCTTCCTCAGGGAACACAAAGTATGAATGAAACAAACGAGCCGCCCCTTTGTATACTGCGGCCAAACATCTCAATCTGTGTGTGTGAGGAGAAAAATTCTACTTGCAGTGCATAGTGATATATATCCTATATATATATGTATATATATATGTGTGTGTGTGAGCAGCACCATGTGTCTGAACTGTGTATGCATGCTGTTTGTTAGGATTATGTTGTTGTCAGGTTACTGCACATCTTTGCAGTCTGGACTTGATTGTGTGAAATACTGGAAATATCCAGTATTTCACACAATAACAGTAAACAATCACAATAGAGGTTTTCTCCCATAGTGAAGGCTGGCAGGTGTTTAAATCAGGCAATTTAAGTCCAACTGAAATTAAACTGTTTTTTTCTGTCTACCAAAAAAGTTAAATTTAAGTTATATATAGTATATAATCTATATTTTAAATTCTTTGATTTCTTGATGGCGCCCCCTAGTTTTATATGATTTTGATTAAATACTGTTCCATCATCCACTTATATAGAAGTCCTTATTTCCATACAGCCAATCAAATCTTTTCATAAAGCGATAACGTGTCGTTCTATCATCGGCAGAGCAGACGGTCACACTGAGCCTGATTGCATCCGGCTACACAACACAAGAGCCACAGACTCTGAACAACAAGCCACATTAGCTTTCCTGCTAAAGTTTCCTTCTTATCTAACTTACAAACATGAAAAAATGTTCCCAAAGACCTTTTTTCTTCATTCTAATACTACAAAACTATTAACAATACATTAAAAAACATGTTGACATTATTTTTGACTGCAAAGATGGATGATTAAATGTGATTTCAGTTGAACTTTAAAACATTAGACTAAAGCTGGATTCTCAATGATATTTATGAAATATTTAAATACATAAAATGATACTGGTGTCTTAACTGTGACTTCAGCCGTAACAGGAATGAGATATGAGATCCACAGACAGAGATACTCAGAAGTCATTGTACTACCGTTTATCTGAAACTACTTTCAAACTTTGTTCAAATGGTTTTGACATATAGTATTGCTCACATCTAGAATTCTGTTGGAATAGGTTGCCTGGATATTCGAAATGAATGAATATCCTATGAATAGCAGTTTTTTTTTTCTTTCTGGCAGTAGTAAATGTCTGTGGAATATTATTATTTAACACAAAAGTAAAACCTCGGTGACATTTGAGCGTTTTGCTTTTCAGCGGACAGACTGTGGCTTAAAATGTGTTGCACGCTGTAATTTAACAAACTGCAGGAAATGCTGAAGGATCATTTTTCTTACCCTCACAACAAGCAGGAAAACACATGCTTCACAGCTCCCTATAGCAGCGGACAGGCATCAGAGCACCAAACAGTGGAGTGCATAGAGCCAATCACCCCTCAGGGGTTGTGGTGAAATTTGATTAAAAAGTTTGTTGGTAAATTAATTTTGACCAAACACAAGGGGCATGCTGATGCGGCTGTAGCCGTTAATTGGACTTGGCAATGGGGCAAGTCCACTCGTCAGCTCTGTGTGTGTAAAGCTGCGTTCGTGTCGAGCAGGACAATCAGTGTCCCTGCGGACTGTGTGTATTATCACCGAGGACCTAAATGAAGTGCCAGGATAAACATCCAGAGGAGGTGCGGCCTTGGCTAATGCACACACTCTCTAATGCCTTTCCGAGTGGAACAAGGACAGCAGTGTGTGATACTGACTGCACAATATATGTAAACACATATATAAAGTAACAACTGGTTATTTTATGTGTATCCCTCCCCAACACACACACACACACACACCTTCCCTTGATCTCCATCGCTCTGCCACTCCATACATCCACACTCTCTCTTTGTAATTATAAATCTCCATGATCCTCTCTATCCCTTCCTCTTCCTCAGCTTCTCATATACAGTAGCGCTCCCTCGACTCTCTGCAGAAACCCGCATCATCATTCCTGCAAAGCTACATTTAATGACTTGCTGAACTCAGTCTTTTGGGTAATGAAGGATACACTTTGTCATAAAATGCTAGTCTCTCTCCTGAATGAGGTTCAGAGCAGGATGAAGCCTGGAGGACGGACCGGCTAATGGCTAGTGACCCCGCAGTATCACTACCCTTCAACACGGACAACAGGTATTAGCTGCTTAATGAACTCGATGCTAATGAAGAGCAGAGGGACTTCAGAGTCATCTATTGCTAGGTGAGCATGCATGATTCTGTGCAAATGACTGTGCTGCAGTGACAGTTCAGAGAAGCGGGGATCAAAACAAAAATACAAGAAGCAGAAGAACAGCAAGATCAGGAGTGAGGAGATCCTGGGAAAAAAACGTCTGTGATTTATTATGTAGTAAACTCATTAGATTCCTCAGTTGTTTTGCTGTTTTAGGACATCAAGTTGTCTTTGCACTGTTTCTTCAGATGCAGCCGACACTCCAGTTAGCATCATAGTATCAGTGTAAAAATGAAAGATTAATTACAGCATGTCAAACTAATGAGGATAGCATGTTTTAGACAAAAGACATAAACACTTCATAGTTTCTTAGAAGCTAATCCCTTTTCAAGCATGGCTGAATTTTTCATGTCCTCTGAGACCATCTAGTTTTCTGTGACATCTCATTAACCTCCCAGCCTAAAGCTACAATGGATTATGGGATTGAGAATGGGCAAATGAATCTACGGGTACATCCCAAGTCCCTTATTTGATCTTTCCTCGCTTGAACCGGAAGTAGTTCTGGTCCACCATCATGAAGGCCGTCCCAAAGCTCTTATTTCTGCTGCTCCTGTTAATTATAGGTCAACAAAAGAACCATAAACGACTTTCTTCGGTTATTAGAAAGATTTTTCTTTTCTGATCTGTTATTTCCCCCGTTAACTTTTATTATGGATAAAATGAAAGTAAAGTTGTCTTTCAGCAAGATAAATAACTACAGATAATTAATGCCTCTGAGCAGGACACAGTATAAATACAGAAAGCAGGTTTTTATTCATGTGCAGGTGTTTGTTAAACAGGTAACAGACTGCAGAGAGGAAACAGCTGCTGGCAGTGATAACTGTGCACCTTTTATTAGTGTCACCACAGTGCACATATGTGCGGACACAAACTCCATCAGAAGTCTCTGCAGCTGTTAAAGCTGACTGACAGCTGTGTCCAGCTGTGATCAGCTGCCGCTGTCACCAGAAACGGACATCGCTTCACATGATGCTTCAGAGGAAAGACCTCTCACTTCTCTAAAAACATGTTTCCTCATTTATTTCCTCATTTCCTCCCCTTGCATCTCTCCATGCATCCTCAGTGGGAGGGACTAAGATGCATGTGAGGGAAACATGGATGCAATTTAAGGGACTTGGGATGCACCCCGAGTAATGTGTCATAATGCTAGTAAAACTGTCAGCAACTGATTTTTTGGCCACTTGGAGGAAGCAGAAATATATCATCACCTTCACATAAAGTTGATATGTTGAACTTGTTAGCAAACAGTTGTTTATTTCCACATCCAGCAGTTACGGAGCAACATTATCATTCATTTGGAGTGTTTCTGTCCACCTGGTGAATGTTAGTCCAATATTCACTCTCTTTTAGCTTCTGTTTTTGCTCTCTACCAACTCCTGAGGGAAATATCTGGCTCTTTAGCTGCTAAATGCTCCACTATGTTCACCAGCTAGTCTACAGCTAACTGTCTGTTTGCTGTTTGGTGCTGAGCAGGTAGTGTACAGTGGCTTTTTAGAGCTTTTTCTCTGAAAACAGCTGCCTGAGTGAACCAAAACAGTAAAGTTGCAGCCAGACAGCTAAACAATGAGCTGAAACTCACTATAAGGAGATAAAGATATCTACATGTTCAACCATAAAAGGCCTACCTTTTTGATTTACAACTCAAATATATGCCAGTTGGACAGGGTGTTTAATGAAATTAAGGTATTTTACTGTAACTGTGTAAGCACTACATCATCAAGGTAGTTTTAAAACATTTGTTTTAGATTATTTTGGGGGCATTTTGCTGTTATATGACAGTAGAGTAGTGGATGTATGTTGCTGTCATATGGTATGCAGGCCACAGGTACTACCCAAAAAATTTAGCTACTCTACGTCTACTCCACATTTACTTGTTTAATTCTAAAGAGTATCTATTAAATTTCAATATATTTAAAAATGTTTATTTTAAATTAACTAAATAATTTTCTTTCAATTAGAAGTGTGACATTATCCCTTTTTGGCTTTGTCAGTTTAACAGCAGACGTCCCACCAAGTCTTGTTTTCAGATTAAAACTCTCCCTTAATTCTTCCGTCAATTTATCAATTCTGTCATTTTAATTTACATACAAATGTAACTATTCCACTAAAGATGCACAGCAATGGCAGAAAACAATAAGACATCATAGAAAAATAGCTAAAGGTACACAAAATTTAAACTTAACTTAGGAAATACACCCAGACTGTGACTGTCACTCTTTAAAGATTGATTGTGTTTGTGCATTCTAGCTGTTTCAAAGCAGAAAAACTCAAACCGCTCTGAGGGAAAATAAATTTTTGGACTCGCAACTCCACCGTTAGTGTGGAAGGATAAATAACAAGACAGAAATATATTCAAAACAAAATTGAAATTTAGTGTGTGTGTGTGTGTGTATGCAGAGACAAAACGCTCAATTTGCTACAATAATGATGCTCTACATTGGGTTTTGGTTTGGTTTGTACCAGTTTGCACCGGCTCAGCTTCTTCACGATCATCTGTGTTTCTTCGTGTTTGCCCTTGCAGACGTTGTGAGAGGTGAGACGTGAGCGTTTGTCTGATCGTCAAAGCGGGGGGACTATAAAGGCGCCAGGTATCTCCTCCCATCTCATAATTAACTCCACTAATGTTTGCTCGCAGTGGTTCCACTTTATCCGTTTTTTTTTATCCATGTGAGTTTCGGTTTTAAGTAAATGTATTATTATAGTAGGTGTGCTGTGAACTTCCTCGTACCAGTGGGTCTTCCGCTGAAGTCCTTGAACCTGGCGACCTTTCAGATAAAAACACTAAATAACAAGGGTGAGTGAGCCCCGGTGTCTAATTGTAATAGAAGTAATCTTCATGAAAGGCCACACTGCAGACTGTTCCCAGGGGTTTTTGTCTCTTATAGCAGCCTATCAGCTCCTACCGGGAGCTTAGTTCCTCCTTTCCTACGGTAAATTGCCTCCAGGCGGCCTCGACTTTGTTCCCTCTTGTCTCCCAATGGAGGGATGACCTTCCCATCTCATTCAGGACTGCATAGTCACTGCCTATGTACCGGTGGGGATTGAAAACTCATCTCTTCAAGAAACATGTCACGTCCAGCTCGGCCCTACCTTCCTCTCACTCCTCCAAATCACACCTCTGTCTCCTCGTCTTACTCCTGTCTTCTTAACCTCTTATACCTGCCACTTATTTCCTCTTATAAGTTATTTATTTGGTACTTCTCACAAACAAGTGTTTTCACCATGTATGAGTAGCCAAAGACAGGAAGTAGCCATGGAGCATATTCCTCTGTGCAATTGATGATTACGTTTTATTCTCTTTTTTATATATATATATATAAAAGTGACCCTAGGATTCTGAGAAACTAAATAAACTAATAAGCTTTAGTGTTGTTGAGCACAGAGCTCAGAGAACATTAAAGTGATTCAAATTTAAAAGAAATAAAATGGCCGTTTTGGTTCATTTAAAAACACTTCTAAAATGAATAGACTCCAGTCAATAATGATACAAGACCTTCAAAAACACAAAGTAAGATGAGGAGTACATAAATAAGTTATAAATATACACACTTCTAATTTAGCCACTTAACTGAAACCTGAACAAAAACTGTTTCAGCAGAAAATACTCTTAACCCCGATGTGTTTTTCTAGACTTTATTTAGAGGCCAAAACCAAAATGTGTTTGTCTGTCTCAATACGTTGTCCGTGGCCCCGAGCCCATAAGATCCTTCTGTAGAAATAAATCATTTAAAAGTACAGACACAGACATATAGTTTAAATTTTGAAAAACTCTCAGTTATTTCCCAAAAAAGCTGATCAGCAGTCTGTAATTTTTAACCCTTTAACATCCACCCTTTTTATAGAATTTTCACCTATTTTTGCATACCCAAATGGAAAAGCTTATAACAGAAGAACTGTAAGGCCATGATGCATGTATTAGGCTTCATTTGACAGGTGACATCTTCTAGTTTCTGGAAATGTGTTTGTTTAGCATGTGGCTACAACACAAACAAAACTACATCAGTTCAAATAAGGCTCAAAAAAAGTGTTTTTGGTCCTCGACTATAATGAGTCATATTTGAATAACAATAATTAGGACATGCTTTATGCCAGAACTATGCAGAACACCATAAACCTTCTACATCTTGTCAACCTGTATAAAATTCCAGACCTCTAGGCCTCTAACCTTATGGGAGCACTGGTGTCCCCGAACCTCTCCAGTTATCTCCAATTGGCCAAATTGTGCCAATTGCTTTTACTCATTACTGTGTGATGCTAAACTGCTTACAACTGGCTTAGCAAACATCACTCAAACAAGAGGAAATAGTGCATTTGTTGGGGACTATTTTTAGCGGCGGAAGAATCCACATTTGGTGCTCCAGTGAGTATTTCTGGCAGCAGGATGGTGTGTGTGTGTGTGTATGGGATTGAATCAAAGTAAACTACAGTGTGTGTGTTCATAGTGATGAAGGGACATGTCACCTCGTGCAGCTGTGTGGCTAATTGACGTGTTTTTAATAGTTTTTGGAAACAACGGCGCTCTACGGCACAGAGGAATAAGAACAATACTTGCAAGTAGGATGACTTCATTGTTGTTTTGTTTTTTTTCATGGGATTTGATGACAAAAAGAAAAAGGCAGAAATATCAGCAGACTCATCCTAATGTCAGTGGATAAAGCCTGTTGAGGCTATAATCTGTGTTTGCGATATAAAATGTATTTATTCTTCCTCACTCACTGGAAAAAGAACAGAGAATAACTAAAATGTAAAATATGAAAAACACGTGATAATCAAACTTGGTGAGGGGGAAAAAAGGGGTTGGGGGGGTTGGGGGGGGCCTTGTAGAGTATCTGAGTGGCAGCGAACCGAAACACATGCAAACACATCAAAAGCTGAAGCTGAGGCAGCAGCGTTGCACTGTGATGGATCTGTATGGATTTTGTTCAACTGAGCTGAAGAGTGGCACCGCGAGATAAGGAGAGAGAGGCACACAAGAGACAAACACAAGAGAGAGAGAAGAGAGAAAACAACAGCTGAGGGAAAAGCACAGGCAGCATTATGTTGTTGCACACCTTGACAGGCTTTCCCTAACATGGATGCCAGCAAGAGAAATCATGTGAAACTTGGCTCTTGTGGGGGACTTAGGCTGCACGAGGAAGAGCTGCAAAGAGAGGCAAATACATCATTCTAGGCGAGTGCAGTCGAGAGTTTACACACAGTTGTAAGAGACGTGTTTATTATGGCAGGATTGAGATTATATTTTGTTTCTGCAGCTGTTTCATTTTGTAAAAGAATGATTGGAGAACACACCTCCCCTTTTTCACATAAAACAGTGTCAAACTTGGTTTATTTAACTAATTAATTGTGTGTCTTATGAAAATATAACAATAACTAAGGGGTTAAAAGTACACATACACCACGCTGTGTGGTGTAATTTTATAAGACTTATGATGTGCTGAAAGAAAAGTAAAATACAATGCAAATTATTACTGTTAAAATGACAAGCATTAAGTAGAAGTGTGTTGAATTATCATTATATTGAAACTTGTGATTGATATATGGGCACAAAGTATGTTAAAGATAATCTCACTCAGTACATTGGATAAAATTGTAAGTGTGTTTGCATTAAACTTCACTTTTTTTAAAAAAAATAACCTCAAGAAAGGATCAAGGAATAAGGGTGTAAAAAAACCTTGAATAGTAATAAAAAATAAAAGAGCATAACTGGATAGAACTGGATATGCCAGGCATAACCAGTTCAGCCCAAAATCTATCTTGGGGATTTTAGGCCTGCAACAGGTGATGTAAAAAAATTATAATGGCGTAATTGGCTAGTATGAAGAGGTTGGACAATAGGTGTGCCCTATATAAGACAAAAGATATAAAAACTGGGGGCCGAGGGTCAGCCATCCTGGTGAACCTTGTGTACACTGTATTGCTCTCCTTTTTTGCATTAAAGTACATTTTGCTGCTCAGAACTCTGACTCCTGATGATTCTTCTTTTTTTGAACATCAAAGAGAAGTTTTGTCCTTGAGTTAATTTAAAACTTTTTCCAACTGAGACCCAACGATCTGACACGTTGCTTGTCCCCTTTTCATCTCAATTAGCCAATTTTGGAAGCTTCTCATTGGATCTTGGACCGCTCTTCTTGGCAGAATTGGTGCAATTCAACCAAATTTTTGGGTCCAAAACCTTAATTTCAGCTTTACTTTGAAATCCCAAAACCACCATGTTTGTTTAGTCCTGCTGGAACACCAAATTGCATCCAGGATTGAACTTTCTAGCTGATGGTTTTGATGTTGTAATCTTCAGCAATGCTCCAGTTCCACTGGCAGCAGAACATGATGCTACCAGCACACCTGACATAGCGTTTAATGCCTCACCTTTTCTCCTCCTAACATACCTCTTGTCATTGTAGCTGAATAACGTCATCTTTGTTTCATCTAACCAGAAAACTCCTCCAGAAGGGTTTTTTTTTCAGAGTAGCCTCTTGTAAAACTCTCTTGACTGAGGACAGAGACGCCTCTGTTCCTGCAGTTTCTAAATCACGACAGATCTGTTTGTTTGTTTGTTTTTGGTGATTCTTGGATTACATTTTTACCCCTCTGGACCAGTTATCTCTCAGCGGTGGGTGACAGTTTGGGTTTTCTTCTTGGCAAAGAGACCATTCTTCCCAGTACTTTGCATTTAACAAACAGCTGTTTGCACTGATGATCTTGGATACCTGAAGTTCGTTTGAGATGGTTCCAGGTGATACTTCTGAGATCTGTACTGAACTCTTCGGACTTTCCCATTGTAATGTTTGTGGCTCAATCTAGTGCAAGCTCTATTTATAAAGTCACAGAGTAATTCCCAGACAGAGTAATGGATGGATATGAACTTTTTTGCTATTAAACGCTGATAAAACTGAGTTATTAGTTGTTAGACCAGCAAAACATAAGCATCAGCATGAGAACCTGAGTGTCAATATTGATTATTTTCTCTTATTTTCAAATGCAGGCCTATTACGTTAAACATATCAGCAGTCATACATATATGTTCAGTTCTATGTTACGTGACAATAAATATTGTCAAAAAGTTTTTGAATTGTACTAGTCCAGGTGATATGTGCCAAATTTGAGGTGATATGTTCACTTTTTCATAAAAGCATGAAACTTGGACAGTTTGGGGCCCTGAACATTTTCAGAAATGGAGCCATCACAAAAACACTTCGTGGTGGCCATGGCGACCAATTTACTTTCCGCCATAACCTAATTATGTATATTGCATAACACAGAAAAAGTGATGTCTACCCCCTATGTTTTGATGGCCAAGGATTACAATAATACCATATACAACATCATGAAACTGTTCAAGTTAATAGTTAATGGTGAATTCATTAATGCTGTGAGGAGGAAATCACAGTATAGGAATACCTAGGCTAGACTTTATAATATCGTGTCTGTTGCATGCATGTTGTGTAAAGTTTTAAAAGCTTGAATGTCCAATATATATATCAATTTGAACATCAATATAGCAGCAAACAAGTATTTGCTATGTAAAGATATAATGGCGCAGAGAATGAAGTCACACTCCCTCTGTGTGTGTTGTTATCCGAGCTTCTATGTCCTTTGTTCAGATAGCCGTACTGAATATACTGAAGTCAGGTATTGATTACATGCAGATGTTGATACAACTACTAGGCTACTTAAATATATATCACATTAAATAGTTAGACATTATGATCTTACAGACCTTTGCTTCAAGAAATTTTCTCTAACTGGACCTCTAGTTGAATACCCCTGCTTTAGAGAAAGTGTTCTTGGTCCAATCCCAAACAAATCCTGGAGCGTTTGTGGTGAGAATGTAAGCCAACCTCAATCAGACTCAAGTGCTAAGTGTACCCTGCAATTTTTGCTTTGCATGCTGGGATGTGATGAGTGAGCGATGTGTGATCAGTGAGCTGGAGAGTGAATCAAGACCTGGACTTTCTTCCTGTGTTTAGGTTCTCGCTCTCGCCTCAGACACTATTGCAGACATAATTGAAATCCCCCCCAAACTTGTCTCTCTGTTTGACCCTTCAAAGGTCATCCATTACAAGAGACACACACAAAAAAAAAACCAAACGTATTCTCTGCTGGCTCAAAAGCTGCACATTGCTCATCGGTAATGGCACGTTAATGTAATGTGCTCGGGCATCGTCCGTTTCCGTGACAACAAATGGAGACCTGTGCCAAATTGATCAGTTCTGGGAAATGCGGACAGAGGATGGAGAATGGGGTTCACAAAGAAAACCTGATTGTTTGTGCTTTCCTGACTCCTTCCGCCCCTTGTGAAGAGAGGTGAGCTACCCATAAACCCTTGTGTTCAGGGGTCATTTCCTATAAGTCGGTTGAAATTGCACTGTCACCTCTATCAAGCCAGGACACGGCTTTTTTTTAAAAAGAGGACAGAGAGTCACATTTTTAGGTGTGTACTGAGGTTATTTGGGGGCAGCTTGAGTTGAAATGGCGTTGCTGCTCTCAGCTGCCCAGATGAAACAAGATAAAAGGTAAACACTTCAGATCGAAAATACCTTCTCCCATCATGCATTTGTGAATATATACACTCACCGGCCACTTCATTAGGTACACCTGTGCAATCTAATGCAATCCAATACAACAGCTCTGCTATAAATTCTACATTTATGAAGCTTATACACTTTCAGTTTTTGCTGACATTATCAGAAAGATGATAATTCTACTTTATGTTTATTATTGAGGTCGTAGTGGGTGGTGGTGGTGGTGTACTGGAATATTTTTGTCCACTCCATTAACATACATGAGGGGGGTAAAATATTAGGAACACTTTTTAATATAAAGCACTCCAGTACACCACCACAACCACCCACTACGACCTCAATAATAAACATAAAGTAGAATTATCACCTTTCTAATAATGTCAGCAAGAACTGAAAGTGATTAGATTGCACAGGTGTACCTGATGAAGTGGCCAGTGAGTGTATATTTATGTATTTTTATTGCTGTCTCTGCTTGTATAGCTGCTTTTATGACTCTTCTGTTTCTCGTGATGGTGAAGTACTTTGTAAACTTTGTTTTTGAATACCTCTGCTGTTATCAATATCATCATATACAGACAATAACTTAACTTACTTAACTTAACAACTTATAAATGTGAATGTTTTTGCCGAGGTTAAAGGGGACCATAGACTGTATAAAAATATGGACGTAGTTACCGTGACGTCACCTGTTGGTTTCTGAAGAGCGGTTTTGAAGCTCAAAGCGAGCCGCTCTGGCCGTTGCCATCTTGGCAGTATGTGACTCTGCCTAACTCCCAGCCAATCAAAAATGGGCAAAGAGGCGGGCCGAATGGCTGAAACAAGCCACCTAGCGGCTGGCGGACCTGTCACTCAAAGCAGCCACATCCTTCATTATGCATAACTTTACGGCTTCATAAAATTTAAACGGGTGAGTTATAAAAAAAATTCACCCCCCGTACAGTTGTCATGAAAGAGGAAATTAGCTATATAGACCAGGCTGTAAACATGTTTATTTCTATTGTAAAGTTGGGCATTTTAACATGGGGGTCTATGGGGATTGACTTGCTTTTGGAGCCTCAAGTGGTCATTCAAGGAACTGCAGTTTTTGGTACTTCCACATTGGCTTCATTTTACAGCCCCAGAAGTTGCCGCTTGCTTGGCAGCAGCAGAAATGAGCCGTTAACATAACATTGACACAGCCAGCAGATATGGAGCAACCTGACAAACGTGAATCCAATATTCGCTCTCCTTTTCCCTCTGGTTTGGTCTCCACCAACTCCTGAGAAAATATTTGGCCCTTTAGCTGCTAAATGATTCACTGTGTTCACCGGCTAGCTGCTAACATTGCCCTTCTGTTGTTTTGTGCTGGGCTGTTAGCGTACAGCGGGTTTAATTAGCTGAAAAACATCTTGAAACAACGTTAACAAGGCTGTTGAGACTGAACCAGAGCAGTAAAGTTGTTTGTCACTACGAGCAATCACTTCACATTACGTTTTGTAATTTGATCTGTTAATATAAAAATATTGATTAGGGAAGCATTACGTTACACAATATGAGCTTTTATAAGCCCTGCAGACTCTTAAAGTGACTCTTCTATTCAACACATCAACATGATTCTGTCTCCTGTGAGCTCTCAGGACAGTAATGAACTGTTGATGTTTCATTTGTTCTCATTGAAAATAATGACATAAAAATACCAATATAACTAAACTAACACAGTTCTGTCACCTCTGAAATTAATAAAAGTCTGAAGGCACAGATGAAATCATTGTTGATCAAAATGAAACACTATAAATCGCTTGTGTAGCAACTCGCGTTTCCTCTGCTGGATTATTTTAAGAATTTCTATCATCTTAAACTGCTTCTTTGCAATGTTCTTTCCCTTCATCTTATCCTTCTTGCTCTTGATTATCTTTCTCATCATAATCACAATCTTTACATGATAATTTTCATCATAATTTGTCCTTATCTACCATTTTCTTTTCTTCTTCTTCTTCTTCTTCATCTACTTTTGAAGCATCTTCCTGAGTCTCCTCTTTTGTCATTGCTGTCTCATCCTCTTCCTCTTGTTGCTTCACCCCACTTCTGTCCGAGCTATTTATAATGCCTGGCAGAGCAACAAAGTCCTTCAACTGGACTGGAGTTTGGAGAGGGAAGGCAGCTCACAGCTTCACCAGATAATCTGGTTAGCTACAGTAGGAGACAACGCAAAAGGACAATCCTGTGGCCTTTTCTGTTCTTCAGTGTCCTTACTCAGAGAGCCCACTTCAAGTTTGAGCCACTTGTTACTTAAAGATTGTGCTTTATATGCATAGGAAGTCATGAGGATGTAGCTTTCAAAAGGGAAGAAACCCACACAGTATAATCTTGTATAAAGCAATCAAATCATTCTTTACAGTATCACATATACCACTAAATGGTTTTGCCAAACATGTGTGCAGTGTTACCACATACGGTAGATATATAGGGAGGTGATTGGGGTGGATTTGCAGCATACAAAGCGAAGGATAAGCCTGTGTTTGGTGGTTTTCCTCCTTGGTACGATTCACTTGTGCAGATCTGAACACTGCAATCATACCCATTAGAGGAGGTGGTCTCAGTCCGCTAACAAACAAATTCTGGGGGGGTTTTGTTTATGGTGGGAGAATAATCTGACCACCATCTGACCCGACTACAAGGCTGCAAATTTGAGCTAAACGGCTCCCGTGGCCAGGTGTGCTTTGTATGCTGGGATGAGCAAAATCAACAGCTGCTAGTCGGAGAATGAAGCGAGGGCAGAGAGGAGCTTCTTCAGGACCTTCTTCCTCCTGCCCCAGAAGCATCCGACCAATAAGCAGAGAGAACGTTCACAACTGGCTTTTAGTGATGCTGTTATGGTGTTCCGCTGTGCTTCTTGAGCGATTGCTTGTAGTTAGGGGACGGGGCCCTTGGTAGTTAGATATCACTGATTGCTCACACACACGAACTAGTTGTTTGCTTTGTTGGCCTCATTAGGAGCAGGGGTGCTGTTCTTCTTGTGTTTGTTAAAAACCACTGAGAACAAGACATAGAGAGTGAGGGGTTATTTTTGTTGTTTTCTTTGTGTTAGTAAGTTTATCTCTGATTTAGGAGTCCTCTTTTGGTTATATTGTTTTTTTTGATTTGCTCAGCACCCACCGGCCCGTCTCCCTCAGTTGGCAGTTTGCCTTTTGTGTATGTGACATCTGTGAATCACCGGCCTTCCTGGCAATAAATGACTATTAACCGAATCAACATTCTGGTTTTATGTTGCTTCCCTTTCCCCTAGTGAGCTGGGTTGTAACAGATGCATTTTGGTTCGCTCTGATTTTTTTCAACTCATCCACTGATTCAGATCACAGCAAACAGACAATAAGTCTGGAAATGCCTTCAGCTACTAAAACACAACCTACAAACTGTAGGTTTAAGTGGCTATAATAGATATTTTTATATCAACAATAGTTCTTCTACATGAAATTAAACGCTTGTCGTAATGAACTGACAAAGATCTTCACTGTGCAGAATGATGTATACGTGCGTAAAGAGAGAGAAGTGATCTGTGACATCACAACTAGCTGTAAAAAGCCACTGTATACTACCTGCTCAGCACCAAACAGTATATAGACACAGTTAGCTGTAGACTAGCTGGCGAACATAGTGGAGCATTTAGCAGCTAAAGAGCCAGATATTTCCCTCAGGAGTTGGTAGAGAGCAAAAACAGAAGCTAAAAGAGAGTGAATATTGGACTTACATTCACCAGGTGGACAGAAACACTGCTGGATGTGGAAATAAACATCTGTTTCAACAGATCAGTTTAAAAGGTGATGATGAGTCAATGTTATGTTCATATTTTGTTTCTGCCAAGTGGATTAAAAATCAGTTAATGCAGGTTTAATGAAGAGGTTTTAACCTACTAATGAACAAGGAGGAGGGTAAAAGCTCAGAGAAAGCTTGTAAGTGGACGTTGACGTTATTTAATTATACATTCTGATCCCTTTCATGCCCAAATATATATTTTATTTGAGTGCTTGGTTTAGAAGTTATTTGATTATTTGCTTTTTTTTTTTTTTTTTTTTGCAGGCAGGTTTGAAGACATCTCATCAACAAATCACAGCTGGACTTCATCTTGTCGGCTCCCCTCGGTGAATAATTGCTAAACTCTTTCCCCATCAGGCCAGTCTGATTCATACCAACTGGAAGAGCCTCCAGTTAACTGATCTGAATTAAGAGAGCAGGTGTTATCCATTAATCAAGATCCAGTGATGTAAGTGTTCTGCCTGAGAGAAATTAAGCCTTTTAAATTCACTCGATACATAACCGCCGCAACTAAACTCTGTTTATTTGCAAAACATCATGAAGAACGCTGTTATCATCCTGAGCTATGAAACAATGTAGGAGACTTTTAAATCTGTTACTGACCACAGGATTGATTTCCTCAGACCAATCAGGTAAGACCACGCATAAAATAAAACACAGTCCGTGTGAGAATAAGCTCAATATCCCCCATGAGATCCCTCCCATGGGGATAATGAGCTTATTTGAGCGGTTCAGGCTCACCGTGCAGCATCTTTATAGCAAAATAACATTCTTGCACAGATAATGAGCAAATGACAAATTCTGTTGTTGGGATGTAAGGAGGCAGAGTCTTTTCATGCTGTGGTGTATTAATCTAACATAGCATATTGGGAAAAGTTTTTTTTATTTTCCAGTCTTCATCAGATTCACCTGTCATACAGCTGCACTATTCTGCAGGTGTGAGACAGACGGAGGAGGGAAAATAAGAGGGAACGATGAATAGATGGATGGAGGCACAAATAAAAGAGTCAGCCGAACTTCCAGAGTGAACTTGACATACTAGATTGAGTTTGTGTTTACCTCCTCTTCTTCCCTTTAACAGGGACATTACTGGGCAGTCAATACTTCATCCTTCTCTTCCCTTTAGCCTAAGTGGTGGTAGATTTACCTAACCCCTTGTCTTCAGTCTCCTGGCCCCCGGACAGCAATAAAAAACTGGTAAACAATGGGGAGGCTAGAGCACTCCAATAACAAAGGGGGGCTAAAGGGGCTTGTGTGACTCATTAAGTGTCAATAGCCCCTTCAAATCCCTCCAACCGCACACACACACACACACACACACACACACACACACACACACACACACACACATACGGTTCATACAAACTGGACTCCCTCAGTACCAGTAAAAGAGTTTGAAGAGTCGAGAAGTGGAACCAGACAGCAGAAATGAGAAAGATATTGAGATGAAATAGCTTCATTTCCAACTTAAAGGTGCAATCAGTGCAATTTTTTTTTTTTTTTACTGTTCCATGTCACAAAACCTGAGTGTGTGTTGGGAGAGTTTGATAGAGCTGCTGATCAGCGACCGTGACTCAGTCATTACTTCACCAGATGCTGAAATGTCTTTTATTTTTAAAACAAAAAACAAAACAAAAAAACTCACTTTCTTTGTTTGGCCTCAAACAAAAAACTCATCCACTTCTACTTTAGCCCATCATCATCTCAGATATGTTTTTTATTATTATTATTATATTCTGATTTTTCTACTCTAGTCAGGTTCAGAAACACTGTCCACACTTCTGCAAACTTATCTTCCAGAAATGATCTTTATATATAAGTATAAAGTAGTATTAGTTTACATTACAACAGCAAATATGTTTTAAATGAAATGTCCAAATTACATTTTTTGTCAACATAATGAGAAAATGTTAATTAAAGTATCTGGCTAGTTGCAAAAATGTTGATATTGAACTTACGAGTAAAATGTCCCTTTTTTTTCTTTTTGGTGCCAAAATATCCTAAATATCATTGACAATAGAGCGTTATTAATCTTATTTATGGTTATGTTTAGACACTGGCAGCACTTGGTTAAGGTCAGGGAAAGATCATGATTTTGGTTTAATAAAGAAAAAGTCCCGTGTTTATTAGCATTTAACCAAAACCTAGATCTTTACACTAAATCCCAGCGACCACTAGAGGGCACTGACAAGAATTATTTTTCAGTTGTCAAACATCCCACTCATATAATCAGTAATAATCAGTCTCATGACATATTTATGACATATATCAGTTACAACCTTTTAAAAATTAAGTTTTTAACCAAGTTTGTTGGTTTAAAACATTTGTTTATATCATATCTTTATGTTAAAATTAATATCGGTGGAAGTGTTCTGTCAAAATTTTCGGCCTGAGGGTCAAAAATGCTCCATTACTCATAATACATGTAATTGTTGTGTCATATATCAGTGGAAGGAAAGCATGAAATGATTGCTGTAGCTACATGTGAGGATTTACATTTTACATGAATGTGAGACAAAGATGAACTAGAATTACAGGGTAATTTTTATTTAGTTTTTTTTACCTTGCAGTAGAATATGCAGGTTGAAGAGATTTTAGATGTGATGTCATCACTCCCAGATATACTTCAGTCTTGCTATATGATCTGATTACATTCGCATTACCTCTTCCAGGGTTTTTCCCACTTTTCACTGTGTCTGCAGCTGAGTTTGTGAAGAAATTTCATGACTGAGGTGAGCTGCTGTAACGTTTACTCACCGCTGGAGCAGTCCAGTCCTCCCCAGCCGGGCTCACACTGGCAGGTATCAGGAGAGACACACCGACCGTGGGCGCACTCCTCAGTGCACAACGCTGAGGAGAAAGAAGAGGACGTCGTGATTAATAACAAACTTTTAATTACATCTAAATAATAAAGTGATTGTGCTGTCTCTCATCTTAAGTTTGATAAATTGCCTCGGGCTGCAACTAACAATGATTTTCATCATTGATTAATCTGTCGATTATTTTTTGGGGGAATTGATTTGTCGTCTATAAAATGTGAAAATGGTGAAAAATGTCGACACCTGTTTCCAAAAGCCCAAGGTGCAACTTAAAATGTCTTGTTTTGTCTCAACCAACAGTCCACAACCCAAAGATATTCAGTTTACTGTCATAGAGGACTAAAGAAACCAGAAAATATTCACATTTAAGAAGCTGGAATCTGAGAATGTTTGCATTTTTCTTAAAAAATAGCTCAAAAATTGATTATCAGAGTAGTTGCCAAGATGCTTTTGATCTCAGGATGCTTTTGCTGTATCAGTGAATAAATCATGCGAGATGAGCAGTAGGACAAACTACAACATAAACAGTGATCAGGTACACTCATCTAGAAACAAAACCTCACAAAATCCAAATAGAAGCAGCACTATTCATCAATACTGTATGTGCATGTGTGTCTTTCCTTTATCAACAGTAATGCAGCATCTTGAATGAGTTATTCAGAACTACGACAGCTCATTACACTTTTTCAAAGACTGATCAGAAACATTTTTCCAGGTTTCTTTAAATCTTTAAAGAGGACCTATTATGCTCATTTCAGCTCTAAATTTTTATTTTTGGACTCCACTAGAGTAGCTCTGCATGATTTAAAGTTCAAAAAACTCCTTATATATCTCATACTGGCGCTTTATGCAGCCCCATATACACAGTTTCTCTTACGCTCCGTTTTAGCTCCTGTCTCTTTAAGGCCCGCCTCCCGATGAGCCCGCTCTGTTCTGATTGGTCAGCTTTACGTATCAGAGTTGTCATTGCAAACCAAACATTTACTGCTTTACTGCTTCAAATTAAAAGTTTTTCAATGACTAACTAATGGGAGACTTTTTATTGTGTGTAATTTACAGGAAGTAAAAACGTGTTCCTCACTGACTTAGCGGAGCTTCGTTAGCGGTGCTAAAAAACGGTCGAAACAACAACATTTGAAGCTATTTGTTCAGCAGATCAGTTAGAAATAACGCAGGGAGGAAGAGTACTAGCCGAAACAGCCTCAGTGAGATGTTTTATGAAGAGCTGCAGACAACCAGCACACCTCCAACAGGTAAACTACTTATTTTACTTTGCTGTGCTGTGTAATGGCGTCGTAGCTTGGCGTAACTACTCTCAGAGCAGAGCAGCGAACTTGCGCGCTGTGCACGTAGCAGATGTCCATATAAAGAAATCCGTCATGAACTGACATCAGCTTGGGCTGAAAGTGGAAAAAACCGTTGGAAACCGAGCATTCAGAGCAGTCTGAAGCTGCTGTTTTTTGCTCACAGGGATTACTGCTACATACGTTTACCTCGATATTTGACACGTCGGCCACTTTTAACATGAACATCTGACATTGTGACATTATATATGTATGTCTGAAAATAAGCATAATACGTCCCCTTTAAGTGCCACAATGCAAAGTATCTTTTTATTTATTTCTCATTGAATGATGTAAATTTTTAGCTACACTTGCAGCGTGGCTCTGGGACGGCAATGTCTGTCAGTCGACCACTTTAGTCCAGATTGAAATATCAACAACTATCGGTGCCTTGAAAGTCTGCAGTAAATTTTCATGATCGCCAGGATAAAGCTGCTACTGACATCTGTGAAAACATTTATTCATGAATAAACTTTACCTCTAGGAGAAATGTATGTGAACATTTTTTGAAATTTTCTTTTCAGTCGACCCATGAGGAACAGATTAATATATGACTGTAGAATATGTTCAGTACTGACGTTTGGCATCTAGACTCTGACCTTGTCACTTCCCACAAGGAAGCACCCAGCTCAGAAAAGTGGTGATAATAACTTCCCCCTTAAAGGAACCTGGACTCAGTCCCTATAGGTGGATGCTGCAGTAGAGATTTTTTTTTATATTTTATTTTATATGAACAGCAGCAGCAAGTGTCAGCACTGACAGCTTAAGTACACCGCCGTAATCAAAAGGGTGCGTTGGATTTATGAGAGGGAGTCTGCTGACAACCTGAACCAGCTCTTAGGCTTGGTTTAATTTCTTTCATGGAGGCATTTTCATTGTGTGTGTGTGTGTGTGTGTGTGTGTGTGTGTATCTATAATATTTGGATCAGCTGGATTGAAAATGGATCAATTCTTGTATGTGTGATTCCAGAAATCACCCTGCACTTGACAATTTATTTAACCATAAACTGTTACAAACAATAATGATGTTTTATGATGTGACAACGCTGTGGTTAAGGTCTGGTTAGGTTTAGGGAAAGATGATTTGAGTTAAAATGATCACTTTGTTAAGGTTAGAGAAACATGTGGTACAGGTTAAAGTTACTACTTCCTTGGAGTTAGGCCATCTTTGTCGCCATGGCTACAGTGATAATCACAGAGTTAAGGTTACAAGACAATTGTAACGCTGTTGGAAACAGGAAGTGAACAGCGGTCTCCTGTTGGGTTAACGCCTCCATCCAACCCTCCTCCTCTGAATGAGGAAATCTGTCAATTTTTATATATATCATCTGAACTGCACCACTTACTACGGCCACTAGATGGCTAGTGCTAGTTTCAAGTCTTCTTCAATGATGTTTTCATGATGTCAATGATTCTTCATGATGATGTTTTTGTATGTTATGGCCCCATTTAGAGGGAAAAAGACGATAAAGCAGCGTATGCTTTAGGGCGTGGCTACTTTGTGACTGACTGATTATGTAACGTAGCCATAGCTAGCCAGATTCACAGAGTACAGGCGTAGCTGCTGCTATTTCACAGCGTGTTTTAGTTCATGAAAGTTAATTGTAACATTTTGGTCTCCTAAAAAAGTCTTGTTCAGTGTTTGGTTGTGATAAAACATCCTCTAAGGAGTCAGATGTTCAGTTTTAGGCCTGTTTTTCACAAGTGAAAATTAGCATTATCACCGTTAACTATAGATTGTAGATGCACCTTGCTAACCAGGCTAGCAGCTAGTGCTATGGTCAACTCAACCCTCTTGTCCAAATAAGGTCACTTCTGGCTCCAAAAATCAAACATGGCGACAGTCCATTCCAAGATGGTGGTCGTCAAATCGCTACACTCGAGACTTCAAAACGGCAGTTCACAAACCAATGAATGACATCACGGTGACTACGTCTATATTTTTTACAGTCTAAGGTTAAGAACTATTGTGTTGTTTTTCTTGGGAGGACAGTCTCAAAAAATAGGTTTACAATGTATTTTCACTTTATTTTATCTTATGTTTAGTAATATTATCAAATAGGTTTTATTTTCCATATTATGTACATGTACATGTTTTTTTGTTCTTTTGTTGTAAAGCACTTTGAGCTGCATTTTTTGAATGAAAAGTGCTGTACAAATAAAGTTATTATTATTATTATTATTATTATTATTATTATTATTATTATTATCATTAATATTATTACTACTACTACTACAAGGGCCTTAATCCCATGCATGGAAAAAGCGTCTTTTGTAAATTTTGCCCTTGTCCCTGTTTCAACTGTTTGTGGTTTGACAAATGAATGCATCAATGAGTCATAGATGAATCTATCAAGAGTACAAATTGTGACCGGCTGTTAATATTTATGTATTCAACGACCCTAAAAAAATCAACTTCACTCAGATACGGTTAGATTCCAGGAGCCAGTCTCCTGATAGGGTGTAAGGCAAATAATCTGAGTCGTATAGCAAACCGATAAAGCAGCTGTGACATCTTCATTTTCACCTTAAGCTTCCTCAACTGGTGTAATATTTCATTATGACATGACCTTACAGCTGAGCGCTGTCACGCACTATCAGAACAAAACAAATGACTCTATCATAGCATAATAAAGGATGCAGTGTTTTCACGGGGCTGCCGTGTCTCACTTTGTCATTATCTTGTGCAGCGATTAGCTCAGAGGCCAGAGGTGGCCATGAGAAGATGTGAGGATGAGGACAAAAGTACAGAGAAAGAATAAAAATAAAGGGAAAATGAAAAGGTGACAGATGAGAACTTAGAGCAATAAAGACATAAAACAGATTAAAGACACACACACTTACACACACATACGCAAATCTATTTCTCTCCATATATCACATTTAACACTAATCTAAAAACATCACTCTCACTGACTTCAAAGAGTAACATGTAAAACTTTAAACCCACAGGGAGAACAGCAAATTGACTTTTAATAATAAAACTTGACTCTTTCACCTTTAATAAATGTGTCATTGCATTATACAGTGAATTTTGAGCGGCTCTTTCTGAGAAACCACCAAAAGGCTTTCATACTGTACAATGCTATGTATAATTATAAATGTGTTATATGTGGTTTACAACCTGCAGATGTATAAAGTATTTCATTCACACATGAACGTTCATGAACGTAATTACCGTGACGTCACCCGTTGGTTTCTGAAGAGTGGTTTTGAAGCTCAAAGCGAGCCGCTCTGGCCGTCGCCATCTTGGCAGTACGTGACTCTGCCTAACTCCCAGCCAATCAAAAATGGGCAAAGAGGCGGGGCCAAATGGCTGAAACAAGCCACCTAGCGGCTGGCGGACCTGTCACTCAAAGCAGCCACGTCCTTCATTATGCATAACTTTACGGCTTAATAAAATTTAAACGGGTGAGTTATAAAAAAATTCACCCCCCATACAGTTGTCATGAAAGGAGAAATTAGCTACAGAGACCAAAACCGTTGTTTGTACCAGGCTGTAAACATGTTTATTTCTGCTGTAAAGTTGGGCATTTTAACATGGAGGTCTACGGGGATTGACTCGCTTTTGGAGCCTCAAGTGGTCGTTCAAGGAACTGCAGTTTTTGGCACTTCCGCATCGGCTTCATTTTTCAGCCCTGTAGGTTGCCGCTTGAGGGGGACCTGTAATGCTTTTCCTTATCTTCAGTCATGTATATAATGTTACAATGTTGGGTTTTCATATTAAATGTGGCCAAAGTGCCAAATAACGAGGCCAACATATGCAGAAGTACAAAAAGCACCAGCTTCAGACTTCTCTGAACGTTCAGTTTCTAAGGGTTTTTCTACTTTCAGTCCAAGCTGATATCGACTTGTGACAGATTTCTTTACATGGTCACCTGCTTCACGCACAGTGAGCCAGTTCCGCTAACATTATAGAATTTTTCCATTGTTTCAGGGGTAGTCACGCTGACCCATTTTTCAATTACACAGCAATGAGGACTGAGGGGCTGCATAAAAGGGCCAATATATGATAAATAAAGAAATAAAAATATAGAGCTGGAAATGAGCATAATAGGTCCCCATCAACTCTTTTGTAAAGTCTCTATCTGTATCACTTTTCATATTGAAGAAGGACACAGAAACACTTGCTTCAATAGAGGTCATTACACAGATAATACATCATCTGGCAGCATCTTGGCAACAGCATCCACAGACGGCTATGACTGTATCAAACCTTAACAACTGAGATATCTCAACCTAATTCAACAGACGTGATGACACTTCCTGTTTCAGTGCTATCAGTATGTTTGACTGTCAGTCTTTGGACTATAAAAAATAAACCTGAGCATCTGAAGGAAGTTTAAACAGGGGAGACATAAAAACTTCCAGAAAGAAAGAACCAGACTGAGATTTTAACTGGACCTTCAAAAATATATTTGTAAAATATCTGCCAACCGGCACCTCAGAAGCTCACATATTTGACCAGGTATTGCAAACAGATGAGGTCTTTTTCTTCGTTTCTTGGTTTTTCTTTAAATGCAAAAACAAGAACACAGTATAAAGGAATATAAATCTGATAGCCAAGAACACACACACACATCCATCCTTCCACATATAGCAGCATGATATTATACAGATTGTATTTCCTAAGCAGTGGTAATTTGTCGATACTCCATGACAAGTAGATTAACACAAGTAAATAAGTATTCACCACAAAATATATCACCAAAGTATATCACCAAATCCAAATGTATACAAGACATAAAAAAATGAAAGACAGCCAAATAAGAATTTCTTCTTCCTACCAAGTTAACAATAATGTAGTGTCAGTGTCATTTCATGCTCTCAAACTGTTTACAACAACAAGAAGCAGTTTTACGAGGTGTTATGTGCAAGTTGCCAGGCAACCGGCGGATAGTGTAAATGGGGTCAGAGTGGCAATCTGTCCAAGCTGTACGCTGCCAAATGCATGCTGGGAAAGGTGGTAATTGTTCTTTCTCCCTGTTAAGAGGGGAGAAAATGATACCTCTTCCTACATCATAATTAATAGACACACACACACACACACACACACACACGAACACATCATTACAATGATTAAAAATACTAATTTAAAAAGAAAACATAGAAACTATAAAAATGGCAACTGAAGCTATCACAATAAAACTCTGTATTGCTTAAAGAGGGCATATCAGGCTTTTTGTGAGTTTTTGTTATAATGTTGGATATCTATGTTCTGGTAGCTGACCAATCAGAACAGAGTAAGCTCATCAGGAGGCGGGGCCTTAAAGAGACAGGAGCTAAAACAGCCTGTTTCAGACAGAGGCTGAACCGAGGGGCCGCATAAAGGACCAGTATGAGATAAATAACTGTAAATCATGCACAGATATTCCAATAGAATAAAAACATAGACCTGGAAATGTGCACGATACGTCCCCTTTTAAAGCAAAACCGTCTTTATTATCATCTGAGGTTTATCAATCATCCCTTCCAGCTCATTTTGTGAGGATCACTTGTGCATCAGAGTATGAATACTGCATCATATATCAGGTAGTGATTGTGCAGGGAGAAGAGTCTTTAGCTCCTCCATCACTGAGATATGATGTGCTGCTTCTCTGGCTCTATGTTTGTGCAACTGAGTCGTCTCGAACTCAGAAACAGACGGCTTTGACTTGCATAAATATGTGCACAAATTAAACATCACATAAATGAAAAAGGAATGTCTCTTTAGTTTCACTGCGTGCACACATGCACCGCAAGTTCATACACACTTACCTAATCCTGCGTCACACACAGTTTTCACAGCACTAGCTGTGTTTTAAGGCTATGGGGCATTGTCTAAAATCAGCAAAGCGCACCAAAAAAAGTGAAGTGCTGAGTTTTGAAAGTTGCAAAGAAGTATGCGGGCAGGAAGGAAAAGAGGGTAGAGTGGATGCAGGAGTTAAGAGCGTCCTCCGTAAAAAACAAGGTTTTATGGGTTGTTGGTGCTTTAGCCACGGAGGGGTCATCCTCTCTAAATTTATGGTGGCAGTGTTTTAACATTTTACAGCTTTTTTCGTGCATTAGGAGAGGAATCCTTGCAGACACATGTACTTGGCACTGCACGCTGAGTTAAGATTTATACTGGTGGAGGGGGAGACCGAGGAAGAGTCGCTGCCTGTATTTGCTCAGAAAAAATACACAGTGCAGGACCGGCGGCGAAATGTGTTTTAGTGTGGTCGAGGTGATGAGTATTTTGTTTGCACTCGTTTTCATGAAGACATTAGAAACACTGTTCAACATTGAAAACATTAAAGAGTTAAATAATTTTGTTCAGTGAGTCTAAACACCTAAATGACAGAATACGTCGCTTGTTTGTGTCTTAAAACAACGAAGAATACGACAGTTCTGCCTCCTCTATGGTTAATGTTTGGTTAGTGAAGCTTAGTGTAAGTTCTCAGCTGATAGGGGCGTTTACTCTTTTACTTAAACCAACCAGATTTTGCCACGATCTCTATCAGCCAATCATATCTCCGCTGTTATACATTAAATCTGTTCTCCTTCCTGTTGTTGTCAGCTGTTCTTTCAGTGCTAATCGTCGTGACCTTCCTCCAGCACATTCACCTCCAGCTTCATCACTTCCGGCGCCAGATCTGAACTCATCAGAATCTGGGTCTCAGCGTTCTCTTCATCCATTACAACCTCCAGTGTTTAGACTCCATCGGTAGGTATCCTCCTTTACTCACGGCTTCACTACCCCCCTTTAAAATAATTACAAATAATTGTTGACTCTAATGAATTCTCTCCTGATTGAACTACTTTGTTAAGGTTAGATTAGAGGACTGTCATGATCAAGGTTAGGGAAATGACTGCTGTTGGTTAAAGGAATAGTTCAACATTTTGGGAAATACGCTTATTTGCTTTCTTGCTACAAGTCATCTCTGTAAATATGAAGCTAAAGTCAGAAGAAGGTTAGTTTAGCTTAGCATAATGACCTTTTGACCTCTGGCCACCGAAGACTGCCTGGTCCTAAATTTTCGAGACTCTCCTCCCAAGAAAAACAACAAAATAGGTCGTAATGTCAGTCGGCCAAACGTAGAGATACATTTCTGGTTTCTAACCACCGTGTCACATCTCCAACCACGAGTTGGGACAGTTTTTTAAATACTGCAACTAAAATCATCTCCTAACCTACAATAACACTGTGATTATTATTGTAGCCATGACATCAAATGTTGTCTAACTTTAAGGAAGTAAAATCTTTAACCCAAACCATCTTTCCCTAAACCTAACCAGACCTTAACCTTAATATTAATACATCATAAAATATCATAATTGTTTAACAGTGATATGTAACAGTTTTGGAAAATACAGACAAATGATGTCCTGCTGTTTACTGCCGATAGAGGCGCAAGATTCTGGAGTCACATGGTCAAAACACGTATTTGGTCGTTAATTCAGGAGGACTAGTTGAAATTCTCACAGTGTGACTGCTGCATCTACAAACCAACCAATCAGAAAACAACATGAAATGACCTGCACAACATTTCTTAAGTACCATTTTTGAATAAAGTAAAAAAAGGGAAAAACACACATGTCCTCGTTAATACAATGACTGAAAGGAAAAGAAGTTTGTTTGGGTGATATTTGTGTAAAATAAATGGCAGTTCAATCACAATATCTTCCCAAATTTTGCTGTAAGTTCACCCTTTAAAGCATTTCTATCACTGTTCTTGAGGAAAGCATTTTTTAAATTGTAGGTGAAAACAGTCTCTGTGCTCCTGCAACCACAAGCTTATAGTTTTATAGGTTTTACATCTATAAACCCAGGATTCAAAGTGGAACTATGTTTACAGAGAGTAATGAAAGTTAACCTGAGCGTTGCAGTGTAAAAAAAACTTCTTCATAAATGTCTCGTTGGGATCTATCCAGCATATTTCTGGAAGGAGAGAGATGAAATGCCTTGCAAATATCGGCCCAGATTTTAATAAGAGAGCCAAAGACACATGCTCTTGTAATCCTAAAGGAGAGTTAATAAATCATTAAACCGGTGCCTAATCCTTTCATCCTGCGGATTGGAGCAGAAACAAGGAGGATTACATCAGCAACGGGTACAACAAGATTAATAGATATCAAATTAAATAATCACTACCTAATTCCAGCTATTGTCTCTGCATGCTAAAGCAGTGCTCAGTGCTCTTGAATCTCTTGATCTGCTGCTGCAGGGAGAATGAGAGTGGAGGTACGAACAGCAGCGCACACCTGGCACCATCCTCTGGTGTCTGATCTCCGTCTATAACTGTCGACAGGCCTGTTCACGACATCTCGGGGCAACCGGGGATGAAAATGAAATTGTTCTGAACAGAAAAAGAAGTTTTAATATTTCTCCGTTTGTGCTCTGGACGTAACATCACGTTCATAAGATCATAATAGTTCTGCACTTTTCTGTGTAAAATGATTACTTTAATAAGAGACTAAGGGAGATATTTACTAAGGTTTTGTGCCTCTTTTGAGGTGCTAAGCAGGATTTCCTGTTTAGAAGCCCAAAATATGGGAGGAGGAAATGTAAATTTATACAAATATCGGCTTCGCCTGCAGCAGACTGACAACTGAAGCAGGAAATTGCGTCCGGAATTTAACAAAGCAGGTTTAAAATCTGCAGCTTTGTTTCTGCAGCGCGAACACACAAACGGACAGAGACACAGTTTTAAAGACACATTACAGAGTAACTTTAGAGGAGCTCAGCAACACAACACAAGACAAAAGAGACAGACACAACCTTTCTGTTTCCCTCAAGTCCGTCCTGCAAATGTTTCCTGACTTTCACAGCAGCTTCGGTCCTGATTCAAGCAGGTAGTTATAGTTATTACGCAGAGTGTTTTATTATCTGTTTACAAAAAAGATCTTGTTAAAGAAATTTAAAAGTCTTACCAAAAACCTCCAACTGATTTTTCATAACTTATTCAATCACTGATCTTCAACCAATGTTCCAATATTCAACAGCAGAAAGCACTTCTGTTTGCCAGACATGCACAACGTGAGTCAAAACAGTCCGGCTTCAGCTCTTACTTGGCGACACTTGATGCAAATCGGATGAACTGCGGCTCATTTGCAGCTGTAGTTAGTAAAAAACACGCTAAATGAAAAAAATTGCGCCCCTGACGGTAATTTGCGACAAGCTTATTAACCCATAAGAACCCGGATCTATTTCTCCTTAAAGGAAAATTATGGGTAATATAAAACAGATCAAATGGACCACAAGGAACACATTTCTTTTTTTTTTAAATTCTACCTTCAGTGTCAAAGATCTGTAATGTCACATATAATGTCACAACGATATTTCCCTAACTTGTTTTATATCAATTTGTTCAAGAAATGTGGTCAGAACAGGTTAAATGTAATTCAGGACATCTTATTAAAGCAGCAGAATTGTTAAATGGGTTGAAACTTACCTTTAATAACACAAAAAACAAGCTTTTTAAAATGAGTTAGTTCTGTCACATTTGCTGACCGGGCACACTGCCATTTTGGAAGTGATGTCATGGGTACACAGATTCACACATTGTCACATGACTGCACCAGGATGTTCGGTAGATGTCACTTAGGGACTTCATGAGTTAAAGTCAAGGATAAATCTGTGTCACCAGGGGTTCTTATGGGTTAAAAGTCCTCGAATGTTTCTGAATGATGAATCACACAAAGGAAATGTATTAATGTGTTGGGGATCTAACCGAACACAAAAACATTATTTAATTATATCTAATTAAAACTATTTGCACCACTGCTTCTAAGTGACTCTGAACAAAAACTACCAGCAGCCAAAGCAGCATGACAGAGTAAAAAAAAAAATTTATATTCCTCCATAGTAAATTTCATCAGTTTTCTCCAGATTTGTTGTTCATTGCAGGAAAAAAGTTTGACTGATGTTGTGAACAGCTTTCTCATTTTTCATCACAGACATTTCATTTATCTGTTTTATACACAACCTCCAGTTTCTGGAAGAAAAATCATGAAATATGGCTCAATGCAATTCAGTCCTGGACCATTAACAGCTTTTATTTAGACTCAGTTTAGTTTACAGTTTAGTTTCTTTCTTTTTTTGGAGCTGTGCATTCTTTATCATTTGATTAATTTCAGTCTATGGTTCAAATATGTTATTTTGCATATTTTCTCCAGTGTTTATCTGAATATAGACATTATTGTGAAGTAAACAGATACAGATAGCTTTCTGTTACACCCCTTCTATGTTTGTTATTTTGCATATTGACACAAAAATACAAATTATATATTAGATATATTGACTGTCAATGTATTTTCTGTGGTGTACTACACTATTTTATACAAGTGAGGATTACTGGATGTATGTTTTTTTTCTGGGACGTGATTACAAATAACATATACATTCCAGCAGTAGTTTATATCAGATTTGCTGTGGAGATGTGACAGCAGAGGTTTCTGTGGGTGGAGGGTGACAGAGAGGTGAAAGGTTGGAGCGGGTTGACAGGTGACGAGGTCACAGACGGGCGAAGCTTCTCGGGTTCAACATTCAGAGAGCAGCGACACAAACAGCACTCAGCATCCAGGAGGAAAAAAAAAAAAAAGAATGAGTTGGACCGAGAATGAAAAAGGAGACAATTGAGGGAGAAATACTGACAAGAGATAAAATGGCCTCAGGCAGTGATGAAAAATAACAAAAGCTTTCCTGCGGCTGCAAGACGGGGAACATCAACTAAAGATGTGCTCAGTTTAGTCACCCTAAAAATTTAAAGCCTACATGTGCTACGTCCTGCAAATAATTACATGTTTATTTAAGAGACACAGACAAAACAGGAAATGAAAAACAGAAGCCTACAAAACAGCAAAGAGGGGGAAAAAAACCCCTCTAATCAAATTAGCAGCCCTGCCTTCTTCCTTCTTTTCTGCATGCGGAAGAGAAACCTTTCAATTAGCTCCTGCTGTGCATATCACACAACAAAAGACCTGTCCGAAGCCATTAACGTTAGCAAACCAGGCAGGCATCTTTTCATGGTAAAAATTGAAGAATTAGCTTCCGGCGTTTGAGCTACTCAACCAGCGGGGGCACCAGACTGCGTGTATGTGTGTGTGTGTGTGTGTGTGTGTGTGTGTGTGTGTGTGTGTGTGTGTGTGTGGTGGAGGTTGTGTCACACAATGGAGTCGATGGGTATTTGTCCGTGTCCCCCCAGAAGAATCTAATAAAGTTGTTTACAAGCAGATGTTGAATAAAGACACACAATGCGCTCCTCTTTAGCCTCCCCCCACCTCCCCAGGCAATCCCATTCACTTCCTCTCTTCAATAAGAAAAGGCAACACAGCGCTATAGAATTTACCATCTAGGGTGGATAATTGATTTCTTTTGCCGGATCGAGGAGGAGTCCACCAGCGTGAGATAAAGAGCAAGCGGGGTAGATGCTCCTCTTCTCCCCCTGCAAATGTCGAAATTGTTTCTGACAAGTTTGAAAGCTGATTTTGTGCTTTTTAAGTTCGACCTTCACACGTATATATTTGCAGCATCTCGCTTTTATTGGCATGTATCTGCTCGCATGTGGATGCTCAGACAGAGGAGGCACACTGAGGAACTTTTAGTATTATTATTAAGATTATTATAAACATTTCCAGTCTGTTTAAGGCTTCGTATGACCGCCTCCCGACCTCCTAACACCACTCCACCCTCAGCATGTGGAATTCAGCAGGTAGTCCAGCTCACTCTGGGCACTAAGGGGATTATTTTTCCCCAGAGATGTTTGGACATATCCATAAATAGCCAACATGTATGAATCTTAGCTGGCTGGAGGCAAAATAAAAGCACAACAGATCTTAGGTGTCCTTTCAATATACGAACTATAGCAACCAAAACACTAATGTTTCCGGTGGAGTCTGTGAAAATAACAGATTTTAATTAGAAAGCCATGTACTCCTCTCTAAAAGGCTGCTCCTTCCCTGTATGAGTGAGCATCATTCACAAATATTACACTATAAACCCAGCAGGTATCAAATTACTCATTTGTGCACACAAATGAACAGAACGTAACATTATTCAGTTTTGTTGATATGTGAGTAAATGTTTAAAGGTGTCTGTCCTCGTTCATCTTCCACATTTACAGTCTTTTTAGCATCAAATTCCCTCTTTGTGTTTCCTCGGAGAGTGTTTCCCTCTTGAGCTGGAAGTATAGTAACAAAAAGAGGAACTTTGGCACTAAAAAGACTAAGGAGTAGGGATGTGCAGAGATCCCAGTATTTGTATTTGTATTTGTATTTGTTGAGGCAGCAAAATTATTTCTATCTGTATTTGTATTCGAATAAAAGTGGAAAGAGGCTTAAAAATCCTGTTTTTGTTTTTATTGCACTTTTAATTTCAGAAAATTATTATGATTACTGAGCTAAACCCATACTAGCCACTAGGGGTGTGCCCGAATACAAATACATTATTCGGCAAAGCACAAATAGTGGGTTTTATACAAATATTTGTTTCATACAAAATGTAATGTGTAGGGAGGAACTTCAAAGGCGATTCTTGCTTTGCACTTTTCATTTATTGCCCATTTTTTACAACCTCACTTTGCTTGTGTCAGTAGCTCAACTTTATCTCTGGGGAACATCCCCAACAAATAATTTTTAAAATATTTGTATGAAATAAATATTTGTATAAAACCCCACTATTTGTGCTTTGCCGAATATTGTATTTGTATTTGTATTCAGGCACACCCCTACTAAGGAGGACTGTGGATTTTGTCCTCCATCACTGACATTGTAAGTGCATTATGAAGGGATCCTCGAATGGTCAGTATGAACAGGAGGAATGATTACAGCAAGAAAAAAAAAAAAAACATGTTTCAATGTTCATTTGGCCACCTGACGAGTTTAAAAGAGACTTGAATAATTATGAACTTTTCCTGTACATAAAACTGTGCAGATACATATTAGTGTTTTGTCTCTCAGACCAAATGGATCCAACCCAGACACCAGAGAATGAAGTTACATTCACTTCATCTGCTGATACGGTGAATGCGGAAAAATATCACAGACATCTTTTGTCTTCATCTCTTTACAGAAATATAAAAGGTCTCTTATACTGGAAAATAAAAGGCAACAGAAGAAGAAGAACTCAATGACCCAAGAAGACAACTCTGTTCTAACATCACATCTCCAGAATAAAGCTGAAATCTTTCCGTTAAGAGAGATATCGTCCACAGTAACTCTATATTAGCAGATGTTTTGTGCTTGCAGCTTTCCTTCTGTTTACGTTTATTTCAAAGCTTTCTGTGGTCAAACTTAAATGGAATCACTTTGTAACAGAGCCGGACTGATCTAACTTTGACAGCTCTAACAGCAGCAGATATAGATATCTGCCTGGGCACAGAGTGAAAAGATAACGACAGAGATTGAATCACTGTTCCACCAGATACACTGCAATTTTAACAAGCCCGCATACTTCTTGTGTATCAAGTGGGGAAAAAAAAAGTTTGAAAATAACAATGCAGATGACAGGAAAAAATGATTTTGTTTGTTGCGGAGACGTTATGCAGAGCTCACGTTCCCCCTGTGGAGGGAATATTTCACATCCACCTGTATTCTGGAGATTGTGCCTGATGATAAACAACAATGGTGGATATGTTTTTATTGCCATTTGATCAAACATGCATTATATAAAAAACACCCTTACTTCACATACATAAGACAAGAGCAATATGTATTAACTTTATTAGATTGTATTAGACACCGTTCACAGTTGTAAAGGACTTTGAAAAGCTACCGTGACCTCCAGCAGCACAAGATAAAGTATTTAACTAGACTACAGTATCAAAGTGGTCATAAGAAACGGTTGTTATATTAAACGCTGATCAAATTTTGGATTACTACTTCTTCTAGAGAGACGACGATGAGATGAGAAATTGCAGCCGTACAAAAAGATTCATCTCACAAGAGAGAAATAAAACCATATTTCTTCACACAAAATATTTTATTTTACTTTTTCTTTTTTTTAAATAATTCCCCTTTCATGTGAAACACTGGATTGTTTCAGGCTGTCTCGCCTTTAAAAAAAATATTTCACCAAAACATTTTGAAGGCAGAAAATCACTTTGGTTGCTGTTCACAGCTCATAACATATTAAACCTGTGACAAAGAACCACACGGGGACTCTTCTTCATTTTGAAGGGACACAGAGGCCCATAGCTAAAGCAGCATAGGCGTTGCTGCCTTGGGGTTTTCATCTGGTTTGTTTTTCAAAGTCTTGCTGGCCCGTCGTGTGCTCCCTCAGGTCAGGCCACCAAACTCTCTGAGCGACGCCTTGAACCCCAACTTGTCTTTTTATCCGGAGGACTGTGTCTGGGCTGGAAGGTGCCATTGTTGCACTTTATTTTAGTGTGAGTTCATATTCGAAGTTTTAGGACTGGAGGTGCTATTGTTGCACATTTTTGAGGGGCTCCGATTTAAATCTATTGGGGCTCCAATCTAAAATCTTGCCTAGGGCACCGACATAATCAGGGCCGGATCATGGCCACTGAGATTCAGCGGTTCTGCTTGGCTGGCACGTCTGGGTATCTCTGACGCAGGTGTCCTAAATAAATGTACCTGTATTTAACCATAGGTAGCATAGCAACAGTTTTCAGCTGTGTTTTCCTTATATTTCAGTTGTCCTTCAAACCATCAACCAACACCATGTTTGCTGTAGTCATTTCTATACTCGTTTCTCTTCCTCCTCTCAGTTGTTTTGCTATATTTTGAGGTAATGTAAGGTGATCTGTATCACTGCTGGACATCATCTTGGTAAAAAAGATGTGTCTTGAGATGCACGTTTCTCTATTCTTGTTGTTTGACTGTGTTTATAATTTGAGAACACATAACATAATATGTTTGTAGGGATGAAACCGGATTTTGGAGAGATGAGAACCGACGCGTTTCGGCTTGTGGCCTTCATCAGGGTCACCATGAACCACATTACAAACATGATGACCCTAATGAAGGCCATGAGCCGAAACGCGTCGGTCAACTAATAAAGTTGTTCTTTATACTACAAGTGTTGCTGGAGTTCTCATCTCTCCAGACTTCTTTCCCTTCTCCATGCACCTTAGAAGTAGGTGAAGTTGTGCCGGAGACTCTGCATGAAACCGGACTTTAAAATCAGAGTTTATAACTCCTGTAATCTGTCATATCCAGTCATCCTTATGATGCATGACAATAAACTCACACCCACTGTTTCAGCTCGTCAGGCTTCACCACTGTCCTATTTCCCAGCATCTATGTACATCAATTCTGATCAATTTTATTATCATTCTTTCCCAGATTGGCACATCCCGTCTATCCTGACTACTTCGTCTGTCCGTATTACCTCATTTACACCTGACATAAGTACCCCGTTCACACTGCGATCTGTATCTAGGTAAATACATGCTGTGTCTCAAATCGCTTCACTTCTGTCCTTACACTTAACGTTTTGAGTGCATAAGTGTGTTCACACTGAGAAGTATGGAAAAATGCAGTGCACTGTGAGAACCCGGATGGTGCACTCAAACGGTCAAAAAGTTGAGTGTGGAACTACGGACACTTCTCGCCCTCAACGGTCGCCATCTTGGCTACGTAGTGGAAGGGGAGGGACCACTTTTCAAACGTTGTAACTACGGTGAACATCGCCACATTATACAAATTTAAGTTATACATGTGTTTTTAGCACTAAGCACCACTATACTGTTGTTGGATACAAGCCATCAGTATGTTTTTTGGGTTAATTTAGCAGTCTGTAATGACTTGGTAGCGCGAACAATAACGTCAATGCTAACGCTAGCTAATGCTAATTTGCAATCGTCATTTCCGTTATATCTGTTACATGAATGAACGACATACAATGACATATGGCAGTTTGTTATAAAGTAGCAGCCACTCTATAACCTTATTTCTAAACCAATCTTCATCTTGTTGTGTGTTACAATAATCATTTTATCACATATTTGTATAAATATCTGTTTAGCTGAACTCATCCAAGTGCTACTTACGAACACACAGGTCTCCGCTTTCATAGAAGCCCGGGCAGCACTGAGAGCGTCGCCTGTACATGGTCCTCACACCTCTCCTGTAGGCTGTCTTATAGCTGATCCTGCACACACACACACACACACACACACATAAATGAAGAAAAGACTGCTTCACCTGCTCATCACCTCCAGTTTTACTTTTAGTGAAGTTAAACTGAACCACTTCAGTAAGGTCAAGATCAAAGTGACACCTCTTCAAGTCTTCTTTTCATTAAAATAGTACATTTAAGTTTAAAAGAGCAATTCACATGTTATCATGTTATTCAGAATATAATAACATACAAAAAAACGTCTTCAAATCATTACACTTCTAAAAAAAGGCGACACACTTAAATATAGAAGAGAGTTTCTCCCACTCACTCAAGGACTATGATGTTTTCTGACATTTCAGCTTAAGATCAATGACTCAGCTCTTAGCTGGAGGAGCTAAACTGGTGGCTATAAAGCTTAATGTGGTCATTAAAGCCGATACGCCGACGGTCGCTCATCAAAATGACCACATCAGATAGAGCTGAATTGCCGTTGTTAGGTAGTAGACTGACTGCCTGTGTCTGAGTTTGACTTACTGTACGAGACGTGAGCTTCAGACTCATCAGTGAGATAAAGAAGAAAGGATCTGATTTTATAGTCCAGACTAGTGCAGGAACAGTTAAGACTTTAAATTTAAAAATTTAAAATGACAATATGTCATTTATCAAGTAAAAAAGCCAAAAGTTTGCTGGTTTCAGCTTCTCAAATGTAAGAATTTGCTACTATTTTGTGGATTAAATGATTAATCTACACTATTCAGGGCTGCAACTAACAATTATTTTCACTATTGATTAATCTGCTGATTATTTTCTAAATGATATCATTATGTCTATAAAATGATACAGTAAAAAATGTCTCTTATAACTTCTTAGAGTCCATGGTGACATCTTTAAATATCTGGTTTTGTCTGATCAACAGTTCAAAACATAAAGAAATTCACTAAGGAGTTTATTTAGAACTTTGTGTATAAGATGATGATCAAACATCACATCTATTACACTGATTGCATTTATCTCCCCTCCCTCTTATTATTTATATTATTTAACCTCGTGCTGCTGCGGACATTATGTTAATGTTACTGAAAGACCCGACATAGTAAACCTGATACCGAGACATTTACAGAAAGGTGACTCTTATTCAAACATGAGTTTCAATAAGCTGTAAGATGTAAAATTGCCAAATAATTTACATAATGAAGCAAACATCTGACAGCAGCGTTTGTGTTGTTGTGGGATCTAAAAGGTTTCTCCATATGTTCGTACCAAGCGGCAACCTCCGGGGCTGTAAAATGAAGCCGATGCGGAAGTGCCAAAAACTGCAGTTCCTCGAACGGCCACTTGAGACTCCAAAAGCGAGTCAATCCCCATAGACCCTCATGTTAAAATGCCCAACTTTACAGCAGAAATAAACATGTTTCTGTAGCTAATTTCCTCTTTCATGACAACTGTACGGGGGGGTGAATTTTTTTATAACTCACCCGTTTAAATTTTATTAAGCCGTAAAGTTCTGCATAATGAAGGACATGGCTGCTTTGAGTGACAGGTCCGCCAGCCACTAGGTGGCTTGTTTCAGCCATTCGGCCCGCCTCTTTGCGCATTTTTGATTGGCTGGGAGTTAGGCAGCGTCACGCACTGCCAAGATGGCGACGGCCGGAGCGGCTCACTTTGAGCTTCAAAACCGCTCTTCAGAAACCAACGGGTGACGTCACGGTAACTACGTCCATATTTTTATACAGTCTATGGTTCGTACCTGTGTCTGGTGCATTTGAACCAGTTGAGGATGTCGGTGCAGCGGGTGTAGTAGACCTGGTCGAACGGATGAGCGTAGGACTCCTGGACAGTCACTGCATAGCTAGACGGACAGGAAACACAACAAAGTGTTAAAAAGATGCTTAGAAAGTTTTATGAAGACCATGTTCTATTTCTAATCTTGAAAAAAAAAAAATATTGTAATTGTGAAATTAACAAAACAGCCTCCTGCACTCCAATATCAAAGCCAAGGTTTTTTCCATTTATTTTCAAGGTCTTGTTGAAAACTTAAAACAGAACGATATTGTTGTGGAGCAGAACAGCTAAACATCACTTATTTTTCTAATGCAGCTATAAAGTCAATAACGTTTTCCTTTTAAAACTGATCATCAGGATGTGAAGTATTGATCCCAGGATAGAAAGCCAAGGCACAACATGTCCTTGCGGTGCTATTTTTTTTAAATATGAAAAATGTTTCAAGTCGATCGATTGTTTCTGAGAACTTTGAAAGCTTTACTTTATTTCCCTAAAAACAAAAAACTTTCAGGGTTTCCAAGAATCCTGACAAACAATAATAAACACCTGACACAGAGTTTGTTCTCAGTGTGTTTCCCTTTGTGCTGAATAAAGGTTACAGAACTGAGTCTAACCTTCAGTAAAAAACTGTCATCAGATCATAATATCCATTTCTACAATTCCTACTGATTACACAGAGAGATTATCGATCACAGCACCTGCACACTCGTGTCGCTCTCATCAGAAAGGACACGGTGCTTTTTACTCAGCGTAGCACTGAGTGGTGAGACCACTCAAGCAGTCACATTAGCATCACTGTGAATTTATGGTTTCAGTATGTCCCCAGGAGTAAACCTTTTCCTTTTTGCTTTTGATTATTGGCAAACCCCCCTCACCCTTGATTTGTGACGGGGAGTCCATTAGTTCACCGCAGCGTTTTTGAGTGGTGTTATTTCATTCTGAATATGGAGAGAAGAGGCTGAATTTTTTTTGTTGGAACTGACCTCTCCCAGTGGCTGCACACGTTGGGGTCGTCCGGGTTGAGGGACGACGCCAGAGAGATGAAGCTGAACAGGTTGAGCCACAGCAGGGCTTGGGGGGAAACCCCACCGGCCCCCATTGTCCTCTTCCCTCCGTCCTTTTGGGAAGCAGAAAGAACAGAGTAGAACAGTAAGATTTCACCTTTAAAAGGCTGCTGTGTGCAGTGAATCAGAAAAAAAAGATATAAATATTACCACTAAAAAATACACTGTCATAAGCTGTAGAGCTACAACAATTAGACAGTTAATTAAAGGATTTTCTGTTTTTCTTATTGTCAACAAATCTCAAATCTTGCACTGATCTACTAACAAGTATCGTGTGTGTATCCAAAGCCTGATATATCTTATTCCTCCGTTGTTGTCCAGAAACTATTAAAAACACATCAGTGAGCCACATTGGGTGACATGTTCCTCGTGCCTGCAGAGCGTGGTTACTTTAGGTTGATTAGAAACGGCTCCAAAGACTGATAACAAGTCAAGTTCAAGTAAAGTTTTCACTCTCTGTAAAGTATTTCTGTGACAGGAAGAGGCCACCGCTCTTCTAGCTTGTTGTGCTACGTGTCAAAAAGTCCTGACTTTGTACTTTATACTTGAAAAAAGCGTCCTCGCACATGCGCGGTGGCCTCTTCCTGTTAAAGAAATACTTTCCAGAGAGTGAAAACGTGGTCGCTGTTATTAGTCTTTGGAGCCGTTTCTAAAGGAACTAAAGTAACCAAACTCTTCATGTCTCACTGACTTATTTTTAATACATTTTGGACAACAACGGAGTTCAACAGCACAGTGGAATAAGATACATCAGGCTTTGTTTTGTTGGTTTGGCTCTGCATGAGATTTGTTGACAATAAGAAAACTCACCTGCCAAATCCTTTAAATTTTAATGACATCTGTATTTATTTGTCTTTAACATTTGCATGCAAACTTAAAGTAGTAAAGTTAAAGTTTAGGTTTAGCATGTGGAAAGAAACAAAAATGTTCAGTATAAAGTTAGTGATATTGCAAAAACCAGTAAAGAAGGAAAAATTACAGTAATTCACAAGAGAGACATCATTGATAAAAAATGAATCAGTGGAACTAATGACAACATTTTTAGAGCAGCAATTTTAAAAACAGTATCAGCAGGTTGTGTTGCTGTCGGTGGGTAATGTCATCATATAAAAAAGCAACAGGATGCAACTCTGCTGTAAAAATAGAGATTTCCACAGGCTGAACGCACGTCATAAGAAAAGAGCGGTGAAAAGTTAAAATGTCTTGTACTTTATGCAAATAAAATAGCAGAGGCCACGGGTGCACCGCTGAGAATGCCAGTCAGCAAACGTGGCTCTGCAAGCAACAACTCAATGTGCCTGACACAACAAATCTTGTTTCCACAGAAATCATTCTCTGCTTTACATAAAGGTTAGCTACGACAGTAAAGGCAGCAGTGGGGAATCATCAGTCTTTACTGAAGCTGTCAATTTTTTTTATTTTTTTTTCCCTCAAAATGGGTAAAACTGCTGAATTTCAATGAGAATTTGAGATGTTGATGTTTGGCTTCACAGATGTTGTTATTGCCACCTTTAAGGCAATAGTGCAAGGGGAGAATTTAAAGCAATGCAGATGGAAATTTCCAACAAAATTATTACCAAAACAGCCCGGACAGAATGAATGTCTCCATTGAGCCGCCTCCATCGTCAAAACATTTTCACAATGAATGTTTCCTGGGAGTGTTGTTGACGGCGACTGTGGGCATGACAGTGACATAAGACTTGACAGGGGACCTATTCCTCACGCCGTCGGGCCATTTCAGCGCCGCACACACTTGACAGCCCCTGGAAAATCACCGTGATGATGAATAAAACCCCTGAGTGACAGACGTGGTACGAGCCAAAACTCTCCCTCCCTCACTGTCCTGTAAAGGGACGACGTCGTGATGTTCGTTTGCGGACGAGCGGCGGAGCGTTCTCGTTAGATATGAGCGAGGCCGTGAGGAGACGCTGTGAGGATGTTTTGTTGTTGTTGTTTTTTTCTTACAGGTTTAAGAGAAGCTATGGGGAGACGGTGGTTATAATTATTCAGGCGAGGCGGCCTTGACGAGATGAATCGACAGTGATGACTGAGGCTTAAACAACTGTATTGACAAAATTGCGATGATGGTAATTATGTGGTAAATGTGGGAGAGACAGACATGTGTGTTGGGTCATTCTTTTGTTATACATCTATTTAGTAGGGATGTGCAGAGAGCCCAGTATTTGTATTTGTATCTGTATTTGTTGAGGCAGCAAAATTATTTGTATTTGTATTCAAATAAAAGTGGAAAGAGGCTTAAAAATACTGTTTTTGTATTTATTACGCTTTTAATTTTAGAAAATTATTTACAATAAGTGTTCATGAATAAAATACCTTACAAAGGAAGTCCCCACACCAGGTCTTGAACTGGAGTCTCCCAGATCATAGACGACTGCACTGACTACTGAGCTAAAATTTTACTTATCGACTCATTGCAGACAGACCTCTACCTCTTTATACTCCCATAACACAGAGACAGTACAGCGTGTAACATGTAGAAGAACTTCAAAGGTGATTCTTGCTTTGCGCTTTTCATTTATTGCCTTTTTTTTTACAACCTAACTTTGTGGAAAGGAGAAGAGGAACAACAGGTTATGGAGAGTCCCTTGAGACTTACCCCTGATAGATGTAACAGTGAAGCAGAGGAGAGAGACTGAGATAACGATGTAACTGACCTGCAAACTGGTATTAAACCCACTATTTGTGCTTTGCCGTATTTGTATTGGGGCATACCCCTACTATTTAGGTGTAAAAAATTGGACAATTTTGTGTAATAAGCCCAATATCAAAATACCAAATATGTATTTCCTACATGAAAAGCGAGAGGATTATTTAACCTCAGCAGGAAAGCAAAATAAAGCTTTTGTGATGAAACCTGAGCAAACACTCAGGACGTCAGATCAGGACACATTTACACTACTGAATGTTTTTATTGAAATTTATCTGATTTAATGTCTCAAGGTACTCAACACATAAACAACTAGAGATTAAAGATAAGAAGAAATCTTTTTGTTTAATCTAAGTCTTTGACTCATCACTGTCTAGACCTTTTGCAGATATAACAGCCGACACACACGTGACGTTCTTCCTACAATGGAAACCAAATATTGTTGGGAAAGTTCTTCCCATTTGACCATCTTGTTCTTTTCTTCTAAGATAGTTCTGACAGCCTGGAGGTTTGTTTTGGATCATTATTTTGCTGGAGGATGAACTCCTGACCAGCTAGCTGTAGACCAGAGGGGACTGCATGGCTCTGCAGGATGCTGTGGTCGCCCTTTTGGTCCAGTGTGCCAGTCACCAATTCTGGATCCAGCAAAAGAGCCGCAGACCATCACACTTCCTCCTCTGTGCTTTATACAGACAGATGGTTTGGAAGTAATCAGCTAAATTTGATGCCTGTAGGAATTATTTGCATCAACTTTCAAGGCTTTATTTGCTTCTATTGCTGCAGAAAAGCTGTGAGTTGATGTAAAAAAAAGTTATTATTTTTCCATTTTTGGTCATCTAAATGTTTTTTTTTCCCTCTGACAGTTTACCTTTGTACCATTTAAGGTTATTCACTGGACTTAAACTGCTTAAATATTAATAAAAACTGGAAAAGTGGAGTTGTTATAATACTTTTTGTATATCGATGGCCGAAGAGCAAAACCTTTTTTGAGAAAACTTGTTGTTTTCTTGCAGAATGCTATTTGTTAAGGATACCCAATACATAATACACTGTTTGTGGTGTTGTTTACAGTATGTTTGTATGGTTATTACAGTATTGTTAACACATAATATAGTAATATAGTCCAAAAACAGTGAATTATGTATTGGGTATCCTTAACAAATAGCATTCTGCAAGAAAACAACAAGTTTTTCTTTAGTTTTGTCCAAAAAAGCGCATTTTTCAGATAAGAAGTTTTGCTCTTCGGCTATCGATATGTTTCATTCTGGAGTGCACAGGACAAACAACGTAATTAAGGAGCAAACATGTTACTTCGAGATACAAACTGTAGCTTACCTTAAGCAAATATGAGTGATGATGAGTGGTAATCTGAGGTGAAACTGAACTGTATCACAAGAAAGACGTCCAGCGGATGAAGACGGTGAGACTGGACCTCAGGATACCTGTGTTTAAGACAGAGAAGAAGAATAAATATATTTATCACTCAGATGGACAGCCATGAACAAGGAGAAGTATGATTTTTACAGCCCTACAGCTCCTGATCAATAACTCTCAGCAATTACACATGGCGCGATGCCGTTGTCTCGTGAGTAAAACGGTGCAGATTTTCAGCTTTACCTTTAATATTGTTGCACTGCAACAACGTCTTAATCATCACCTTCTAGTTAGATGCACCTGAGGACACCAAAACTGCAGCGAATTCACTTCCTCAAATTAATTCAATTTCAGCACATACAGGTAGATGCTTCCATCTGATATTCTCTAGGATTAAACAGAGAGATAATTCAGACCCATCAAACATTCAGTCAGCACTGATTATACCTGAGCTCTGCCATATTTTATCACTGCAGTTCATGGAAAGTAAAAAAGAAATAAAAAAAACAGCTTTGAGGTGGTTAATGTGTGTGTGTTCCAGTGTGTGAATGGTACATTTCTGTTGCATGTGTAGGCTTTTTGTTCAGTGGCTGCTGTTTCTCATAAGCAGCAAGTCACAGCGACAGAAAATCAATAAAAACATTGTTATTGTTAGTCAAACAATATTTCCCCGGCACTGATGAATGTCTCGGCATCGGAGGGGGGGGGGTTCAGCAGGGGGGAAAGCTGTCAGACAGTGAGCTTAACCAGAGCTGCCGAGATGTGATGCAGACACTGGTACGATGGGGTTATGGGGGAAGAGGATGTGATGCATTATAAAGTACTGGTGAAAAAGACAGACATACTCTCAAGCCGAAGTAACTCTATTAAAAATGGACTGACAGGACACAATCAGATCAGAGGTTTCAGTCTGTGGTAAGGATTAAAACTGAGATAGTGTTTTTGCCGACAATTTTTTTGTGAAATCAAATCAGTTCTTTGCACAATTAGGCTGCTTCTGGCAAACATTACGACCCTCCATGTCCGCTCGAATCACTTTCCACAGATTTTTCCATTAATCTTGATGGTTGCACAGTTCCTCAGAGCCTTACTGTTCAGAATCTGGGGATAGTATTTGATCCCTTTTTTTTTTTTTTTACCTCTGAGCCAAACATCGAGTATATTACGAGAACTGCCTCCTTTCACCTTGGTAACTTTGCCAAAATACATTCTCCGTTTTATCCAGTTAAGATGCTGAAATCCTTGTACATGGCTTTACAACATCCAGAATCGATTACTGTAGCGCACTTGTCTCTGGCCTTCCTAAAACAGCAACAACAGGTCTTCAGTTGGTTCAAAACACAGCTGCCAGAGTCCTCACAAGTTGGATCTTACTGTATAACCCGTCCTGATGTCTTTGCATTGGCTGCCTCCTTCTTACTTACTTATATCTTTCTTAAATGAGCAGACTCCTGCGTGTGTCTGCAGTCTTATTACTCCATATTAGGGATGTGCAGAGATCTCAGTATTTGTATTTGTATCTGTATTTGTTGGGGGGGGCAGCAAAAATTATTTGTAAAAAAATCCTGTTTTTGTTTTTATTACACTTTTAATTTTAGAAAATTATTATGATTACCGAGCTAAAACTTTACTCATCGCCTCATTGCAGTCAGACCTATCTATTTGTGTAACAACAGGTTATGGAGAGTCTTTAAGAGCACTTTGCTTATGTCAGTAGCTCAACTTTGTCTCTGGGGAACACCCCCAACAAATAGTTTTTAAAATATTTGTATGAAACAAGCTTTGCCAAATGATGTATTTGTATTCGGGCACAACCCTACTCCGTATACTCCATCACATCCCGTACCTTCTCTTGATGCTGGCTACTTAACTGTTCCTCAATTTAACAAACAATCTTTTGGTGGTAGAGCCTTTGCCCACTGAGCCCCCCCCCCCCCCACCCTCCATTGGAAAAAACTACCACTCTGCACGTTTGCAGGAGGTAAGCCCTGTTGAGACCTTCAAATCTAGGCTGAAAACACATCTTCATCCTCTATGTGCTGTGGCCTCTTCTAATGTCACCAGCTGTCTTCCTCTTTGGCAAGTAGTTACCTCAACTCTCTCTGCTATATGATCTCTATTTTTCAATTCCTAACCTCAGTCCTCTTGTTATATTAACATTATTACCTCTATGTGTGTGTGTGTGTGTGTGTGTGTGTGTGTGTCTAGTTTACAGAGACTCATTGGGTGATGTTCACCTTAAATAAACTGTATTTGAAATTGAAGTATCAGCAGGGAGCTTTTAGATTTGGGATTGTCTTATTCTGAAAGGAGGAATGGAAGTTAAAAAAAACACACACAGTAATCTATATTTCCATTTAGGTGAGGTGAGCTACACTTCATACAGTGTTTTCATCCAAATGCTGCAGAAATTTTTAATTATTTTCCAAAAAAAGAAAATGCTAATCAATGTGGTTTTCCATTATCTACTAGGTTGCAAATATTCAGAAGAGTGTGCAGAAGTTACATTCTTCTGTAACTTGGCTGTAAAACTCAGCATTTCATTGCATATCATTGCATCTTCCCACCTAAAATGATATTTATTGGTGCTATTTGTTTTTTTTTTCTCCTCTGGCCACACATACCCATCAGTGTTTTTGTCTGCTGCATTTTGCTTGGTTTGGTCTGAAATCTGAAATGATGAGCGTCGGAAATAGGCTGATGTGTCTCTCTCTCTTTCTCTCTCTCTCTCTTTCTCAATACACATAATTTCCCAAAACGTTCAGAACCTTTCAGACTATTTTTGGAGATATTTTTGCCTTGATTCATAAGTGAGCAGGTAGAGAGGTGACAGAAGATGAGTGGAGAGAGAGAGGGGGATGTTGTAGTCCCAGTACACAATATGCATCCAGGTCACCACAACACACAGAGTTTGTTCAATCCATCTTGTTCCCATTCATGTACGTTGTATACACAAGTTCTAAAGTAACATCAAACAGGTGGTCACATGTCTAAAACCAAAAACACAAACCTCTACCTTGATGTAAAGTCCTCTTAGACTGAAATCAGGCCATTTAGCACCATTTATTCCTCCCTCTGTCCCTACAACATGATGTCACTGCCACTGTTCATGGTGTCATGGATCAGGGGTCAATAATCAGGTTCAACATGGGCCTGTTTGTTCCAGCGTTGCTCAAAGGTCGAGCCAACTACAGACACAGTGGAGACGTAGGCTTTTCTGTTTTTCAGTATATTTTGTTTGAGTGTTATTTTATTTCATAAGGTAAAACAGATTTTTAAAGGATAATGCTGCTGATTTTCTGTATTTTTCTAGTTGTCAACAAATGTCATGTTGACAATAACAATAAGTTTTTGGACCTACGTTGGTGTCAAAAAACGATTAAACTCTATTAAAATGCATCGTTGCACTGGGTGAAGTATTCCTTTGCCACTGAAACGGCTCCAGAGATTAATAACGACTCGTCTCTGAACAGTTGTTCATTTACAGAGCTTTGCTAGCTTGTTGTGCTACATATCACAACCTCTTGACTTTATACATAAGTTATTTACGATGTACAATGTAGTGCAAAGTCAAGAGGTTGTGATATGTGACACAACAAGCTGGTGAAGCTCTGTAAAAAAAAACACATTCCCACACATGCTCAGTAGCATCTGCTTTACACAGAACTACTCTCCAAAGAGTGAAAATGTGATTGTTGTTATTAGTCTTTGGTGCCATTTCTAAACAAGCTATTGTAGCCATAGTATTTGGGGTGAAGGAACCAGTCACCCAGTGCAGCGGTGCGGCTCATTGACGTGTTTTTAATAGTTTTTGTACAACAACAGAGGTCTACAGCACAGAGGAATAATCTATATCAGGCTTTGGATACACACAGTACTTGTAAGTAGATCAGTTCATTGTTGGTTTGGATCCAAACATGAGATTTGTTGACAATAAGACAAATATATAAAATAATGCCAGTCTTGTCATTTGTAAGTAAAGCCTTTCAGAGTTACAGCAGAATATATTAAGCACTGTGAGACTCGGTTATTGATCAGTTATTCACACAATATAAACAACAGCATGCTTCATTTATGGCTGAATTAAAGTACTGTTACCTTTTCTGTTACACCGGCACATATTTATGTTTGAGACACAGATTATTGATTATTACATTACATGATATGAGGTTATATTTATTGGGATTAACATGAGCCTTGTATTTAAAGCACTGGTAAAACCGTTGCTAGAGATCGTTGCTGAGCTTCATTTTTAATTTTATTTTACAACCTTTCAGAGTGAAAGTTTTCTATTTGCAAACTGTCTGATGTTCTTCTATCAAGGTCTCTCATCACATGCAGTCAATGTGGTTATTCAGACAGAGTTTCTGATCCGTTCTATGTTCTCTCTCAGATTTCATAAGGACTAAAGTGCTCCACTGAAATTGATGTTCAATCAGTTGTCACAAGTGAAGTCTAACCCTGTTACTGAATTACTGCGAAAATTGTCTTTCAAAAGAAACAAAGGTACACTTTTCAATTCAATTTAAAATGTTTTTCAAAGGAGTTAAACTTGAATCAAAATATGTCCTCTTTTAATATTTTGATTTGTGAATCTTAACTGAATCTGTAACTATAAAATTCTGGTCTTGTGTCACGCTTCCTGTTTAGGTCCTATGTGTGTTTCCTTTGTCCCTTCTGTCTCCGTTCCTGCCCTCAACTCTTCATCTCTCTGCTCTGGTCTTTGCCATTTCTCCACCCGTCCACCAGATGCTCCCAAACTTTCCTTCCTGTTTACCAAACCCACCTGCTCACCTGTTCCCTCATCAGCTCCTCACTACTTATACCGGTCTGAATCATCCGTTCCCAGCCAGTCCGTCATAGTTGCTTCGAGGGACTCTTTGGTTCTCGCCAACCTGATCCTGATCCTGATTCTGCCTGTTCCCATCTGTTCTTCTTCGTTTTGTCCCCTGTTCCTCCACCTGTTCCTGCCTGATCCTGTGGTTTAGACCTTCAGCCTGTTTTTGACCTGCCTGCCTGCCTTTACCCCTTTTCGACTTTGTTTTCCTGATTTGGACTGATTCCCTGTTGACTACCTGTAAGCCTGTGTTTTTGATTTCTCATTTAAATGCACAGTATGTAATTTCTGCCAGAACAATAACAAAAGACGTGTGACGTGTGATGACGTTGTGAAGCAGCGTGGGATAATGGGAGTTGTTCCCAGCTTCTTCGGGTTAGGATTACTTCAGTGTTCATCGTTCAGGATGTTTTTACTGGGAGCCGAATTATCCACAGATGTCTCCTCCTAAAAATCAGTGTCTCTCTGACGCTGTTTGGCAAACACAGGACGTAAGGAGGGGCTGCTAGCTGAGCTGCTGCTAGCTGAGCTGTTGCTAACGTTTGCTCAGCTTGTTTCTCTGATAACTTAAGACACAGATGTTCAACATGTTTTACTGGCAGCAGAATCATCCAGAGGTCTCCTCGTCTCCAAAACAAATGTACACAGGGATTAAAACCGTAAAAACACTAAATAAAGCAGTTTCACTTAAAAAATCTGTGTTTCTCCAATGCTGTTCAGCAGAAAGAGGACGTATTAGCTGATCTGCTGCTAACGTTTGCTCAGCTTGTTTCTCTGATAACTTAAGATCCAGATGTCCGATAACTAAAATCCTTCATCCGGTTAAAAGATACAGTTAAAAACGACCAAGATGTAAAAAGTTTATCATAAAAATGTGGCTTAAAACTGTAACTCTTGTGTGCGTATGCTGTTTGGTAGATGCCATTGTAGCAGACAACCTATACTCTTTGGTAGAGGAGGTATGGCGCCACTGACAGGCGACCAAATGAAACGGACCGTTACCTTGATTAAAATTACAGATTTCTCTGGGTTTGAAAATCATTGGAAACATTTGGGATAATGTAAGAACACAACTCCACAAAGCATATAACATAGGTCTAGCTGTTTTTAGACATTTTAATGCAGAATAGTTACATATTATAGTTTTAACCTGCCAGTCTGTGGTGTCTGCCCCGTTCTCATCTGTGACACCTTGGGTATTATTTTGTGTAGCTCAGTGAGAAATAATTCTGGTATAAATTCAGAAAATGATAAAGGGAGCTCTGAAGGCGCTGTATACACGCGTAAGTGAGGCATGAAATACAAACCCAAAACCAAGCATTGGATGGAAATAATGAATTGCAGCTTGAGAGGAGAAAATATTAAAAATGACACACAGGTGCACGGTTTAGGTTTAATTTGCTCAATACAGTCGAACAAATACATCTTTCCCTGTAAAAACGTGCTCCCTGCACAAGCACAGTGTATATATCTATCCCATGAGCTGCTTCCTGTAATGAACACTTAACAAAGGTCATCACCCCCCAACAGTTTAATTAACAGTGTCTAGCCACAGAATGGTCACAACAAGCTCGCTCACTCACATCCACAGCCAGGACCAAATATGTGTCCACACGCAAAGACCAGTAAAGCCATCTGCAACCGTAGAGACCTTCAATATTTGTGGCTCAAAGCTTCATTGACCAGCACGCTCCCCTGTGGCCAATACATAGCTCCAACCGTGGAGTTACAGTTTGCTGACAGCAGAAAGAGACCAGTCGATCTCCTCGATGGTCTCCCGGGGCTCTTTGATAATGTTAACTCAAAAAATGATGCAGCACACAGTTTACTGTAACTGAGACGGGTTAAACGGTCACTCCTGTCAAATACAACCAGATACATGTTAAATGATTCTTAATGGTTCATGGGCTCGGACATATTTGGGTCAACACACCACAGCAACGAGAGAGATGCTTTATGTGTTTCTACAAAAGATTAATGAATTAGTCAAATGATTCATCAAAGAAATATTACAATCCCTCAGATCTTCAGGGGGCACGATTAATAAATCATAAGCAATTTCACTAATCAACACAGTTTAGTTTTCACTTCGGCTGTACGTCTGACTCACACCACCATTGAGCTTCTGTACACACTGAAGCACATGTTATTGCAATCGTGGTTAGTGGAGCATAACCTCGATGACCCATATGAAGCCCCCTCTCTCTCTCTCTCTATCTGCTGTGTCTTTAAGAGCAACGCTCAATTGGCAATGCACCAATCTGTGAAATCACCCTAATCCGCCCATTCACCCTTCATCCTGCCTTGATCAATGGTCACCTACAGGCAAAGGGGGAGCTAAGGATGGAAGGATAGTATTGATGGTCAGGGAGCCAGGTCAATAAATCAATGACTTTAGTCCCTTCTATCTTTAAGACATGCTACTTTTGTTGATGAAGGGGTTTTCACATTCCACTGCAAATGGTTTTCGAATATTAGCTCTCATTAAACTTGGAAAACAGGATCAATGGCAGCCAAGAAATCGCTACAGGTCAAAAAAAAAAACAAAAAACTACGAAGTGTCAACTTAAATGTAATATAAGGCTGACATTATTCTCTATTTTCCTTATTGTCAACTATTCCCGACAATACCCTGTGGTCAGACAGAAAAAAAGACTGAAATATGAAATAAACTGTTCATGTTACCACAAAGTAATCCAACTAGAATGTACACTTGCACGTATTTGACACTGAAGCGACTTCCCGTAGGACGTTGAAGTGTGTTGCAGCTAAACTTGAGCTAAATTCAGCTTTTTCCCCACATGATTATGCTTTTTTTTGTCCCCGGCAACTTTGTGTCTGCACCCCTCATTGAAATAAATGAGAGGGTTGTGTTTTTCATGCAGTGCTGTTGTCTGTCTGAACACAACCTTTTTGACTTCCCTACCATGTCTGTGGCACTCAGCACCAAGCTCATTGTTTCCTACAGTTTCCTACTTTAGATGTATCACATATCTTTAAAAATCCCCTCCAGACATATTTTAAGATATTTCAAAATACTCTGCTTTGAATAATAATTTGAGTCTAATATGTTTTTTTTTTACCACAAAAAAAGTTCAATGATCTCGTTAAAGTCCTTAAAATGACATTTACTCTTACTCTTTAAAGGACCAGTCTGTAGGATTTAGTGGCATCTAGTGGTGAGGTTGCAGATTGCAACCAGCTGAATACACCCCCATCAACCCCCCCCCCCCCCCCCCCCCCCCCCCCCAACTTCCAAGTGTGCCGGAGAACCTACGATGGCCGTGAAAAATGCAAAAGTCCCTCTCTACAGCCAGTGCTTGATTTGTCCATTCTGGGCTACTGTAGAAACATGGCGGTGCAACATGGCGAGCTCCGTGGAAGAGGACCCGCTCCCTCTGTAGATATAAAGGGCTCAGTCTAAGGTAACAAAAACGCAACAATTATTATTTTCAGGTGATAATACACTAATTAAAACATACTTATGAATATTCCATTTCTGCCAATAGATCCCCCTAAATCCTTCACACTGGACCTTTAATGTAAAAATCCAGAGTCTCTGTAAAATCCAAATCATGCTCTGAGTCTTAAACTCAGTTTTAAGGTGAGCACAGAGAAACTTTCCTCCTTCCTTCAGCAGATGAATGTGAAAACAAACTGCACATACATCATTCTGTACAGAGTAGAGAACAACATCCAACTGACGGAACTAGAAGAAAAATAACTTTTTGAGTGATGGGGGACTTTAAATTAAATAAACACATTTTTTTTAAACGCTTGGTTGTTTCCTAATTTCCTAAAATCACTGTAGTTTTTAGCAAACTTAGGTTTTTTGCAAACATCAGTCAAACAGTCACTCAAACAGAAGGAAATAGTGCATTTTTCAGGGACTATTTTCAGTGGCGGATGAATCCACATTTGTGTCACATTTCTAGTGAGTGTTTCTGGCCGCAGGGAGGTGTGTTTGAGACTGAGTCAAAATAAACCACAGTGTGTGTTCATGGTAATGAAGGAACATGTCACCCAGTACAGCCATATGGCTCATTGATGTGTTTTTAATAGTTTATGGACAACAACGGAGGTTTACGGCACAGAGGAATAAGATATATCAGCCTTTGATACACACACAATACAAGTAGATCAATTCACTGTTGTTTTGGTCTTTTCTCGTTTAAAGGGGACGTATCATGTACATTTCTAGATCTATATTTATATTTTGGGGCTTTACTGGAATATCTTTGCATGATTTACAGTTAAAAACTCCTTATTTTTCTTATACTGGTTCTTTATGCAGCCCCTCAGTTCAGCCTCTGTCTCTTAACAGGCCGTTTTAGCTCCTGTCTCTTTAAGGCCCGCCTAATGATGAGCTCACTCTGCTCTGATTGGCCAGTTTCAGGAAGCTTGGCTCCATCTGTGGCTACATCAACAAACCATGAGGGCTACGTCAAAAAACTATAGTAGTATGATTTCACTACTTTTTCCTCATATTTCACTTCTCAAATACATCCGTACATATTCAAGACGAACTCTGATCCGAAATATGGGAGCGGACAACGCAAACAACACATACATAAACCCTTAGCAACAACCTTAGCAACAAAGACAAAGGACTAGTTTGTCACTGACTAGTTTGTCTTCCTTGATACCAGACCAGCCACATGATGAAATGATACTGTACCACATGGTTTTCATAACCATCATAAACCATAACATTGCATCAGTGTATAGTCCATCTACAGTAAGTAGGAGAAGTCACCAGTGGAAACACAGTGGACGACCTTTGCTCCTTAATATCAACAGTAGCCAGAGAAAGTTTTATGGGGAATCAGAAAACTGCTGCCTCTGACTGACTGGGTTGCTTTCTTGGAGCTTTATCACAAGAGACAGACTCAAGCCTGAAATTCAGTGTGGAAAAAAAAAACATATTTCAAGATGCAGCATTAAATACTTTCTAGAAGCTGAATACAGTCCACTCTACCTCCTATAACCCCTCATATTCCATAATATCTTTGACTCCTGGGGCCATTTAACTTGCACTTAATGTATAATTAGCCCCCAGAAAACCCAAGCATTTCCTGTTTTGCAGCTCCTTCTTCGGTATCGGGGACAATGAAGTAATAGCTTTTTAGGAGGAACACGGTGTGCAACAGAGAGCTGAGAAAGCATTTCTGCCTTGCAGGACAGAGAGACCTGATGAGGACAGTGGGAGAGTGAAAAGCATCCATCATCCATGTAAACATGTTAGACTAGTCTCTTTAATTACAGCAGAATCTGATTTTAAAAAGGTAGACCTCCCCCCCCAAATGCAGTGTTAGCAAGATAACTAGTCCCAAGAAAGTGAAGATATTCTGCAAGTTCAGCGATTTAAATGTAAACTACAAACTGAGGAAAGCTGAAAGAGCTGAAGGGACTCGCCTGAGAAGCAACAACACAATTTTTCACTCTTCTTCACATAAACTGTTGCCAACAACATTAACTAATGGTCGTCCAGAAGCAAGATTTCGCCATGTGAATCACCAATCATGTCATGCTCTACCTGAAAGATGGGAGCACTTGGCAGTAAATGGGCTTCCTGCTCTAAGGTTTTTGTGTTACTCTGCTGGATGAAGTGTTTGAAGATGTTTTGAATTGTATGAAAAATAACCCACTGCGTTATGTTCATCAGCCTACGTGCCCTCGATTGTGTTCGTGATTCATCAGTTCTCAGAAGGTCCCATTCAACTAAATTGCTGCTGCCAAACAAAAGCAAATTCACCTTGTTGCACTCGTCAGTCAACATAACAAAACTTTTCTCTCATTGTTATAGAGATTCATGTACTGTACGATGATTCATGTGGGGGAAGGACAGATCCAATAATCCCATAACATCCAAAGAAATTAGAGGTAGATGTTAAAATGATTTAAAGGATCTCAGGCCTGTGCCAGCTATACAAACTGAACTAAAATGTTTTCTTTTTGTGGAAGTAACTCTACTGGGTACAGACAACTGAGGCTGTCTTCATCTGAAAATCATCTGTAGTTGAGTTATAGTTATTGGATTTCATAGCTGATTTAACCACAAACTTTCAAATTGTTTCTCCAGCGATAATGTTCGTCTGCAGATGGGTTCAGTCATGCTGACGGATCTCTTAAAACTTACTAAGCTACTAAAATACCAAAACCCATTTGTGGTTAGTCATTTTTTTTCCCAAAACTTTGCTGGTTCTGGATTCTGAATTATGAGGATTTTCTGCTTGTTTTCATCATTTATGATGTAAATTAAATAATTTTTGGGGTTTTTTGACTGTTGGTCCGACAAAACAACTAATTAAAGGACACCACTTTGGGCTCTAGGAAGTTGTGATGGATGTTTTTAACTCCTTTTTCCACTTTTCATAAGCTAAACAATTAATTGGTTAATTGAGAAAATAATCTGCAGATGAATCAGTAATGAAAATAATCAATAGTTGCAGCCCTACAATCAACTAACAAGACTTAATAAGACAATCAAATGTGGCAAAACAAGCTGAACATCTCTGCTCAAAGCTACAACAACATGTGGAACAAATACTGAATCACTGCTGATTCACAGTTAATTAAGGAGTCTACAGTCATGTTAGCTAAAGACCCACATTTATACAATTACATTTGAGTCTCTTTACTATTATTAATTAGGTAATATAACAATAAAGTTGTCTGCTACAGTTATTTATCTATTCATTTTTGTTTTCATTATTTAACTGTATTATTAATGTCTGTGTTTTTAAATGTGCTCTGTACAGCCTCAACAGTTGACCAAAGTGCTGCACAATAAAGATAACAAAAGCCATGAACAACACAATAAAGACACAAAGACCAACGCAACTCTCATACTGAGTTAAAAGCCAAGGAGTAAAAATGTGTTTTAAGACGGGTTTTAAAAACAGGCAGTGAGGGAGCCGGTCTGACATGCAAAGGCAACTCGCTTACAGAGTTTTGGGGGCTTCAACTGCAAAGTTTCGATCTACGGTAAATAAATTTGACTTGACCCTTCCTGACTCATTTTCCTGTTCTGTCTGCCTATTACCAACTATAAAAAATTAAGTTTCCTTTGATTGCGAAACTTTCATCATGGTCCATTCTTCAGCAAACACTCTGGATTCTTAGTGTTCTTTTTTTATTGAGTCCTTAAACTTACACGAAGAGTAAATCAAAGTAATAAATTTCACATTCTGAGCATGTACAATGTGTAGTGATTACCACGGTTTCCTCTGGAACCACAAGTTGCTCAGTAACCTGAAATTAAAAACCACCACACATTTGTGTCCTTTGTATCACGTTATTTTATATCCTCATGTCAAACCTTCAGGGTCAGTAGGTGGTCTGCACAATATCGAATCAGTAAAACGTGTACAGCATGAACTCTTTTCTGTATGTTGCTTTAAAAGGAAGCCTGTAAAAAGCTGCCATTTTTTTCAAGTTGAAGCAATTAAGTGGAATTGTTTAGGAAAAACACCCCAAAAGTGCAGCTTACAGTAATCTTAGATTTCATAAATAGTACATACTGTTAAACACATTCCATTATTTTTACATTGCTCTTATTGAGTTTCTGCACAGGAACCATATAAGCATATTTAACTGAAAAAAAACTGAAATCCTGCCAACAGACAGCTCTGCTAATTCCAGTTTATACCACAAATCTATCCACTATGATTAGAAAAATAATCCTTTCAATAATTGACCCGCTTTCCCAGATGACATATTGAGCGTGCACAGTATGATGCGTTGCTGGAAAATCTCCAATCTTTCCAAGTATCTTGCAGCATTAATTAATATACAAACTAGTACACATCCTGCAAATGAAAGAATGATCAATGTACAATACTGCATAATGAGTACAAGCTGTATAATGACTGCTGGTTACTTTCCCTTTGAACGTATGCCTGAATGAGGTTGCGGTCTGCAGAGCATAAATAGTTGATGTGGCCTGAGTCTCACACACACACACACACACACACACTAAAGGGGGTTTCTGAAACATGGGTGCCCCAGTTTCTGCTTTTCTATTATGGAGCCTCTCTGAGGACCAAATATACTGAAGTGGACTGAATGAGGCGTGGGCGGGCAAACCCACAAATGAGCTATCTAGACAATGACTGACGACAGTTACTGACATGGTCGACGGGGTTTCTGTGCGCCGCCTTTATCAATCACGACGTGCTGTCGCGACGAGCAAAACTTCATCAAAGTGATGAAATCTCTGAACAAAAAGACAAGACAGCCGCTCAGCTGTTCACACAACGCAAGTCCTGCTTCCTTTGTTAGGCTACTGTATCTAAATCTGAACACACACCCCAGATTTGAAAGGCATTTATGTCTTAAAGTAGTGCTTCTCAACCTGGCGTCCGGGGACCGCCCGAGGGTCTTTGCTAGGGTTCCAGGGGGTCCCAGACCCAGTTCTCCTTAAAGGAAAATTATGGGGAATATAAAACAGACCAAATGGAACACAATATATATATGTCATAATGATATTTCCCTAACTTGTTTTATATCAATTTGTTCAAGAAATGTGGTCAGAACAGGTTAAATGTAATACAGGACGTCTTATTAAAGCATCAGAATTGTTAAATGGGTTGAAACTTACCTTTAGTAACAAAAAAAACAAGCTTTTTAAAATTAGCTAGTTCTGTCACATTTGCTGACCAGGCACACCGCCATTTTGCAAGTGATGTCATGGGTACACAGATTCACACATTGTCACATGACTGCACCAGTCACTTAGGGACTTCATGAGTTAAAGTCAAGGATAAAGCTGTGTAAGGAATTTTCCAGAACATTGAAAGGGTTGGTGACACCTGTGTCACCATGGGTTCTTATGGATTAATTTCACTATTATTTCATTAACTAGAAGTTAGCCCTCGGTCGGCCCTATGGGACGAACAACAATCACCCATTTACCCAATTTAAAAGTCCAACACCTTTTTAAAAACACCCAAGCCATGGGATTTATTAACAAAAAGATACAAAACAACAAGTACACTAAATAAGTGTGACAAACCAGCAGTCCACAATCAAAAAGCTTCTCTCTGCCACAGGAACATGGAACATTTAAGCTCTTCCTCACTGGGCCTCTCATTGTGGACTGATTGTAGATGACCCAACAGATGGGAGAGGAAAGAGAAAAAAATGCACACAGGCAACTAGGATGTGCAGAGAGCCCAGTATTTGTATCCTGTGTTTGTTTTTATAATGCTTTTAATTTAAGAAAATTAAAGATGAAAATTAAAGTGATGTCCAAATTAAGAAATATGCATCATGTAGCAGGTGGATGTGACTCCCCTCATTGAGACCTGCTGATAGACATAACAACAGAGCAGAGGAGAGACACTAGAGATAGTGACTATAACTGACTTGCGTGCTGGTATTTGACATGTTTTTTTTTTCTTCCCAAAAACAAATGATTTTTAAAATATTTGTATGAAACAAATATTCGTAAAAAACAAAACAAAAAAAAACACTATTTGTGCTTTGCCGAATAACGTATTTGTATTCAAGCACACCCCTACAGTCAACACATACAGCCGTAACAAGCCCAATGAGAGAATGTGTAAGAATGACTCACTGTTAATCTACAGAAAAGTCAGTTATGGATTAACTAAATCTTATCAGACTGGGATTCCTGAGACTACATCTTATCAAATATGGATCCGCGGCCTGATGTGCATCAATTTGAGGGTCCTAGACACCAAAAAAGGTTGAGAACTACTGTCTTAAAGTACAGTCACAGAGAAGGAGATGAAGGCAATGAGCTTTTATCGAGGTCTGCGAGAATAAACAACTGATGCAAACTCTCGACACCCCGGCAGGAACTTTTCTCCCGAGAGCACTGCGATGTCAGCTGCGTAATTCATGAGTGAAGCCTGTCAGGAAACCGAGCCGCTGTGAGGTATTTCTGAAGCGCAGGCACAACTCACACAACTCATCCTGTGATTTGTCAGGCTGGGCTGGCCCCCTCCACCCACCTTTCCATTGATTAGGAGCCTAAGTATGGTGCTGATTAAGCACAGAGATTTACAGTTTCAATCAGGAATGTATCCGACTGTATAGCCTTTGTGTAGACTTATATGTTCTGGAACAATAAGACTTTCTACACCTATTATAAAGTACAAGAACATTAAACATGATTTACACCAAATAACTTATGTTGTACGTTATCTGGCGAGCAAATGAAAACCACAGATTTGTACAAACACTTAAAACATCATCAAAAAATTCAATATGATAAAGATTTCAAGGCCAGAAAAAGAGAAATCCCTGACCTTATTTACACCTGGTATTACCATCTGTAACTGGATACATTATTTGGATCCATAAGCCTTTGTATTTACACCTGGTATTAATAGGCGCAAGCAGTTTAGGCGGAGCAGGAAGACAGACAGGGTGAATCCCAAGTCGATGGAAGTACAGAAAGACTTATAGCCACCACTACTACTTGTAGTTTGTAGCTTTTAAAGGACTTCTCAACTTGCTGGGTAGATTTTCTTCTTAAAGAGGACACATATCCTGCACTTTTCCAGGTCTATATTTATACTCTGGGGCTCTACTGGAATATCTTTGCATGATTTATAGTTAAAAACTTCTTATTTATCTTATACTGGCCCTTAATGCAGCCCCTCAGTTCAGCCTCTGTCTGAAACAGGCAGTTTTAGTTCCTGTCTCTTTAAGGCCCCGCCTCCTGATGAGCCCACTTTGTTCTGCCCACTTTCATTGAGACCAGAATCGTGCTGCTGCTTTAATGAAAAGTTACAATATTGATATTAAATGATCGCAGATTAAATCTGTGGAAAAATGACAAATGCTTGAACACTGTAGATTTCCTCTGTTTGCCCTCTGAGAAATGATATCACCCGAGATATCAAAACCGATGGATTATTTTCCAATTTTACATGCAACACTGGGAACAAAAAGCATTTATCTTAAAATTCAGTTGCATTATCTGTCTGGAAAATAAATGTGACCGTGAAAAAACAAAGCTTGTTTGCAAATAGCCCTGGTGAAATTACACACTGGGCATTACGCTGAGAAATAACCGATGGGCAATAATTTCCTGTTTCAGGGTTTAAAAAGACCAAAATGTTTTCCAGCAAACAGCGTGAAGGCCTTGGCCGCCGGGGTCCGAGCAGCGGCAAAGACAAAAACAATGAAGCTCTCTGTCCCACAGTTATGGTGCAAACTTAACTTTCTGTGAGAGCTGGAATCTGTCTGACACAAAGCACACAAGAGCAGATCTGGAAAATAATGAATTACAATATGTTTTGTGACAATAATACAGATGTCAAACAGGATTTATAGGCTTCATGTTGCAGCTTTCAGGTTTATATTTTGTTCTTCTGTTGCAGGTTTACACGTGTTGTCAGTTTATCTTTTCCATAATTATGTGTTTCAGGGCTGCAACTAACAATTATTTTCATTATAGATTAATCCGCTGATTATTTTCTCGGTTAATTGTTTTGTATATAAATTGTCAGAAAAAATTGTGAAAAACACCCGTTATAATAATTTAAAGCCCTAGGTGATGTCTTCAAATGTCTTGTTTTGTCAAAACTCCACAAAGATATTCAGTTTACTATCATGTACGACACAGAAAAAGCTTGAAACCCTCACATTTTAGAAGCTGCAAACCAGTGAATATTTTGCATTTTTGCTTTAAAACACATACAGTATTGGCCTCGCTGACCCGGTTTTAAGATAACAAACTGTAAAATTTGTCTGCTCAGCTGGAATCTGTGGTTGTAATATTGCACACACACACACAGCAGGGTAGATGTGTGCATAAGAAGCACAGATTTAAAGTGCAGAGGGTTTATATGGGGGGTTTATATTTTCACCCACATATAATGTACAGTCCATATTTTCCCAGAGAAAAACAAGATATTGGCCATTTACTGTTATACCTACTGTGATATTTTATTGCAAACATATTGTATCTGCAGCCATCAAACATGATCTTTCACACTAATTAGGCTGAATGTGAAACACAATGAGTCATCTTCCAGTGTTTAGAAAATAATGTTGATTTGCTCCTGCTGTGATTTGAACTTTTTTTTTGTATCTCACATGGCCGGAGGACATGTTTTACTGTTGTTTTCTGTTGTTGTTTTATATATTACACTAATGGTCCCGCATTGCTTATTATTATAAAGAGTTTAAATGCATTTCCAGATTCATCATAACAAAATGAGTCTTTTTTTCCCCCAATTTCACCTAAATCTTCACAGGTGGAATCAATTGTTTTTAGAGCTGCAACGATTAGTCAGTCGACAGAAAATTAATTAACCGATGATCGATAAATCACTTTGAGTCTTTTATTAAGAAAAATGCTAAAATTCTCTGGTTCCGGCTCGTAAATGTGAATATTTTCTGTAGGGCTTCTTGATTAACCTGCAGATTATTTTCTTGATTAATCTTTCAGTCTATGAAATGTTGAAAAACTAAAAAAAAAATTGCATTCACGATTGCCGAGAGGCCACCGTGATGTTTTCAGTTTGCTTGTTCAGTCCCAAACATTCAGATATTCAATTCACTGTCACTTATAACAAAGAGAAACAGCAAATCATCACATATGAGACGCTGGAACCAGGAAATGTTTGATATTTTCACTTGAAAATTCAATTATCAAAATTATTTGCTGGTTAATGGGGATGTGCAGAGATCCCAGTATTTGCATTTGTATCTGTATTTGTTGAGGCAGCAAAATTATTTGTATCTGTATTTGAATAAAAGTGGAAAGAGGCTTAAAAATCCTGTTTTTGTTTTTATTACACTTTTCATTTTAGAAAATTATTATGATTACTGAGCTAAACCCATACTAGCCACACTCATAACACAGAGACAGCACAGCGTGTAACGTGTAGGGAGGAACTTCAAAGGCGATTATTGCTTTGCACTTTTCATTTATTGCCTATTTTTTACAATCTAACTTTGTGGAAAGGAGAAGGGGAACAACAGGTTATGGAGAGTCTTTAAGACCACTTTGCTTGTGTCAGTAGCTCAGCTTTATCTCTGGGGAACACCCCCAACAAATAATTTTTAAAATATTTGTGTGAAACAAATATTTGTATAAAACCCACTATTTCTGCTTTGCTGAATAATGTATTTGTATTCGGGCACACCCCTACTGGTTAATTTTCTGTCAAGCTCTAATTTTCTAGTTTCTTTAGTCCTCTATGATAGTAAACTATTTACATTTTTTGACAACAACCAGTCAATTAATCAAGTAAAAAATTGGCAGATTAATTAATCTCCTATTAACAAGTGATGTTAGGCATCTTATTCAACTGTTAATTAGTCAATTTTCTGGTAAAAAAAAAAAAAAAAAACCCAAAAACACGACTATGGACTTACTGTATCAAGATTATTGAAAAGTACCAATCAGGGGAAGGATACAAAAAAGTTTCCGAGGCACAAAATATCAGTACAGTAAGGCTGACCATAAAAAATATGAAGAATATGTCAAAGCTGTAAATCTGCCTCGAGCAGGCCGTCCTCCAAAACTGTGAGTCTGTGGCTTTGTTCACACCTGGCATTGATATGTGCACAAGCGGACAGCTGTAAAGTGTGAAAACACCCAAGACGCATCGAGGAGGCATTGAGGATCTGAACGTTCGGACCACATTCGGAGGTGGTCTGGGCCACATTCCTTTAGCAGTGTGTCCGGAGCCACACCGAGGGACTGCCTACTCAACTGATGTCCTCTGCATAAGCCGAAGTACGTCCTCATTCACATGCAAACAGCGTCGTACTAAAGAGTGAAACAAGAAGAAGAGGCCACAAGAAGAACAGGCAAAATTGATTCTCCAGCAATATTTCCAGCAGACTGGGCACAGGAAGTGCATTGCTGCCTCCCGCCATTAAAAACAACAACAACAACGCATTCGGTCTTTGCAAACAGAAAATGATGTTTATTTGCATATAGAGCGGGCGGAGTGAGATCTGATCACAAGTGGTCACTCGAGACGCATGTGGAGATGCATTTTAATGCCAGGTGCGTACTTAAAGCCGTCCACTTGTGATCGGATCACCCAAGACGCATGTTAATGTCAAGAAAGAGTGGAACTGGTGAGAGGAGGAGGAACCATCGAGAGACCGTTCACCAGTCGCAGCCAAAACCAGAATGTATTCATGTTTCCTGGAAGTTAATTGGCTAATATTTGGATAATTGTTTAAGTAGTCGTTTGCTGGTCCCGGCCTTTCAAATGTGATTATTTGCTGCTTTCATTTGTCTCATGTGACAATAATCTAAATATCTTTGTGTTTCTGACTGTTTATTGGACAAAATCAATTGATTAAGCAAGAAAATAACCAGCAGATAAGTCAATAATGAAAAGAAGTTTACTGTAAGGCGATGCAAGTTTATTCATATAACACATCGCAGCAACAAGGCAATTCAACGTATTTTACATAAAACATTAAAAGCATCAAGACAAAGTGCAACCGTAGGTCAACGATGCGACTGACCCCGGGTCCGTTTGTGCCTTTACCTCCTACTTCATCTCATTATCACTGCATGTATTTGCACCTTCTAATGGACCTCTTCTCATTCATAAACAGCTCTTTCCTTCAATCTCTTGTCTTGCTTGTCTTGACCTCACTCTCCGCCTGCCAGCAGAAAGGCTCAAGGCTCCTCCGCAGGTCAGCCTCGGATGCTCTGGATCTGCACCAGCGTCCGTGCCCGTAGAGTCTGAGTCACCGCCAAAACTTCCTCCATAAATCACAGGGTTCGATTTGTGGAGTGTTTTTATTCATGAAAATAAATCAGAACCATAGTGAACCTATATAGACTATGAAGCATATTAAGATATTTCTTGCAGCTGTTACAGTTTTTTAAATTTAATTCATCAGGTAGTGTAATATTTTCATTCATCCAGAACCAGAGAAGATATGATTATATATTATGATGCCCCTCAACTCTCCTCTCAGTACTGTGGATGACGCCACTCGGCCAAACGTGCCAACACACTTAATGTCAATCATGCAAGTCACTGTTTAATTTAACTCTATATGCAGCAAACTTCAATACTGAATAGAAAATAATCACAACATGCAATAGCACAATGTGCTGTCATCATCAAAGTAAACAGGCTGCAGTATATTCCTGCTTGTCAGACTAAGAGAGAACATTCTGCTTTGATGACGGACTTCTGTCTTCTCTTTCTGTTTCTCTTGCGGAGGGGTCATCCGCAGCGTGTGGCCTCTCTTTTACCCACATCTCTGCAAATCTCCAAGCAGGGAAGGAGGCGACCTCTGGTCCATTTACTGCACCGTCACGTAGCCGAGACAGTGTTTCATCTCCGTTGTCACACGGGTGCTGACAGTGGGAGTCCATTTCTGATTTTATTGTTGTTTGCACTAATGACTGTTCTCACGTTGCAGCGCTTTACTTAATAGCCTATTTTTATTTTTTAGATATTTTTTATGGTGTATGAGTGAAGCGGCATACATCACTATGATGAAGGGGAAACATTTTTGTCCCCACTGGGGATAAAAATACCTCAGCAGAGGCAGGGATATATAGACCACGGGGGGGGGGGGGGGGGGGGGGAATCCACACCATTGCCCACCCGGCATATCGCACCCTGCATGTTCATCTCATATTCCTGTGGTGAGGTCACTTCTAGATTAACTATAACTGAGCTTTATAGCCATCACATTAAATGTTTGATGCACATCAGCTGAAACACACCGTCCCCATCATGCGGCTTGGTGGCGGCAGTATAACGCTGCGTGGATGCTTCTCTGCAGAAAACCCTGGATGTGCTTATGAAGGTAGAGAGTGACATGAAACCTGCTGCAGTCCACTATTTTATTTTCTATTTTCCTGCAAGACAATGAGCCCCAACATTAAACTAAATCTTCACATGAATGGCTTTAAAATAACATACTTAATGTTCAGATTAAAGTCTGGTTCCAGACCTGAGATTTAAACCCATCAGGTGTTGTTGCTCATTCTGTTTCTGTGTTTGTTTCCACTTGCTGGAGAGCTTTGCAGACAGGATTAAGAATGACAAATATTATCCTCCTACATAGCTAACAAGCTACGCACATGCATGAAGTATAGTGATAGCAAAATGGACACAAAAACGTTGAGTGTGGATGCGATCGGTGTAGCTGTACAGGTTGTTTAAGATGACTGACAGGAATAACAGCTCGTAAATCAGAATATCACTATATTTCTTTAAATATAACATGAAGATGATGTCACATTGAATGAATGAAGTGAAATCAAACAGCATCTCACTCTGATTATCAAGCTAAAGTCAGAGTCCAGACCTCAGAGAACCTGCTTTTCTTTAACTTCACGTTATTTCAAAGAAATGTGTGTTGTTTAAAATACTATTGTTGCAGCTTCTACTTAATAATCTCATGAGAATTAAATTAAAAACTAGCTGCTGGAATTTCAAAAGAGACACTTTCATATACGCTTTAGAGCAAATGTTTTACAAAGAGAATTACTGATAGAAATTTGGTGTTTATAGCTGTACTAATTGATTTTTTGGGCCACTTGTGGGCAGAGTATTGACATATTATCACCTTAGAAAAGCTGATACATTGAACGTGTTAGCTTACTTACAAATCCAGCAACATTACACATTCACAAACAATAGATTTAAATCTACTATGTTTAGTCCCCTTTCAGCTCTGGTTTGGTCTCCACCGACTTGCTCCACTGTTTACCAATCAGATGCTAACTTTATTTGCTGTGCACAGTGGGTTTATCAGAGCTTTTTTGCTGCCTGCCGCTGCTGAAAATGAGGTTAATGAGAGCCGTGAGAGTGAATCAAAACAGTAAAAACAAAACAACGGGCTGCAAGAGGCTAAAACGTTCTGCGGAGCCGAGGGCGACTGCAGAGTCGGGTGATAATTCTCTGTAGCTTTGTGACTGCGAGCTACTCGTTTAACATTGCATACAGTCATCTGATCCATTGTTAATGTAAGAATATTGATTAATGCAGCTTTAAGTCATGAAAGCGCTGCAAGTTTTAACGCCTGAATGAAACTGTATTAATCTTCAAACTATTGGAGTTATAACTCCTGGCAGCTCCGTCTGGACGGACGCCCAGAGTCGTGTTATAAAGTTCACTTCCTCCTCTGAAGGCGGCGCGATCCTCTGTGCTTATTGACAGACAGTAAGAGGAGTTAAGCCAGCAGGCTGCGGGTTAGTGGTGATATTCCCCCGGGTGAGCTGGCAGACATAAGAAGACATATCAGCACTATTTGTAAAAAGTCACACACAGCCCCGCAGAGGACGGTCCACTTGTCATTGAGATAAACTGGCTAATAATTGATCGTCACAGAAATGAAGGAAGGGCACCGGGGTTAAATAAAACCCTTAAGTTATTGTGTGTGTGTGTGTGTGTGTGTGTGTGTGTGTGTGTGTTCTGTGATGGAGAGGCGAGCTGAGCGAGGTTCAGCTCAGCTAGAATGTGGGATTTGTTTAATGGGAAATGCACTTGCTGCATTATAAAACCTCAAATATCAAATATTTCAAAATTTGCTCTCAGTGTTGGTGAAGGATTTTCAATTCAATCTCAATTTTAAATTTATTGAACGAATCTGCTGCCAAAAGCACACGACGGTGTTGAGATGATGTTTAAAAGCAACATGACACTGGAGAGTTTGTTTTAAATATTTTTTAGTGATGATTTGTTTTTAACTGAGCTTCATGTTTCAGTGTCTATCAGCCTCATGGAGTGAGAATTTAGCAGTGGTGGAAGAAGTATTCACATCCTTTACTGCAGTAAAAGCACCAATACAACAATGTAATAATAATCCATTACAAGTAAAAGTCCTGCATGAAAAATCCTACTACAGTAAAAGTACATAAGTATTATGAGCTTGATGTAGTTAAAGCATTGCAGTAAAAGTACATAAGTATTATGAGCTTGATGTAGTTAAAGTATTGCAGTAAAAGTAGTGGTTTGGTCCCTCTGACTGATATATTATTATATATGACATCATTAGATTATTAATAGTGAAGCATCAGTGTTAGAGCAGCATGTTACTGTTGTAGCTGCTGGAGGTGGAGCTAGTTTACACTACTTTATATACAGTTAGCTAGTTTAGTCCAGTGGTTCCCAACCTAGGGGTCGGGCCCCTCCAAAGGGTCAGCAGATAAATCTGAGGGGTCGTGAGATGATTAATGGGAGAGGAAAGAAGAAAAAACAAAGTTCTGATACACAAATCTGTTTTCAGTTTTTGGACTTTTTCTCTAATCTTTGATTTTTGCTGAAATATTGGATCATTTGAACATTTATTGAAATGAAAGCATGTGAGAAGTTTAGAGGGAAAAATCACTATTTGGTGGAGCTGTTAACAACTCATAGACATGTGAAATGTGACCCCGACTACACACTGCTTTTTGTAAGACGTCAAAAGCCAAAAAAGGTTGGAAACCACTGGTTTCATCTTTAACAATGTGTTGTATTTTAAAAGCTTGTTATATTATCCATTGTGTCAAATCTTCATTTGAAAAGTAACTAAAGCTGTCAAATAAATGTAGTGGAGTAGAAAGTACAATATTTCCCTCTGAAATGTAGTGGAGAGGAAGTATAACGTAGCATCACATGGAAATACTCAAGTAAAGTACAATTACCTCATAACTGTACTTAAGTACAGTACTTGAGAAAATGTACTTCATTATTGTCCATATTTTCATTATGAGATATAATGTGTTTTTTATTCTATGTTTGCATACGGCCTGAGGCTGCTGAAAACATTGTCAAACTTAATAATCACTGAATAACAATTCAAAAGGTTCATGTATTACAGTCAAAACTATTGAATTTCCTGTACAATAGCGGAATAGAGAGTGAATAAAAAATTAATCTTCCATTCCCTGCGGGTCTCAAAGGACATCAACAAAACAACGAGCCGCACGGATCAAAGTTCTTTGACACATTTTGCTGTTTGATTAAAGAAGGTATTTTTTTCCTCAACGAACAGTGAACCTATTAAAGCTGCAGGAAACTGAAATATTGAATTTCAACAACTTTTTATTAACATTATCGTGTTTATTTCCTGGTGTCTACACTCAGGAGTCAACAGTTGTTACTAGTTTGATCACAGAAAAGGAAAAGTTGCAGTACTTTGATTGACAGGTCATTATAGAAATCAGTTAGTTCAAGTTGAGAGAACGGCGAGCTGCCAGCCTCACTGTGGTGTTAAGCAATGATCCTTGGAAAGACCTTTTACAGGAAAAGCTATAAATTTGCAGGATTTTTCACCATGAAAATTAGAAACACAAGGTTCATCTCAAACGACTTGAAACAGTGTGAAAGAAAAAGACATTTATATTCAGCACACGTATCAGCCTTTCTAATACAAAACAAACTATGCTGGTAAAAAAAAAAAGATTTACTGCAGGAAACAGCAGCTTAGCTGTTGGACCTTTGTGGAGCTCAGTGACAGGTACGGTTCTGGAAGGATGGGATGGAAAGTGCTGCAAATAACAATTCATTTCTGGTTTGATTGTTGAGTCTGTAAAATGTCAAAAAATAATTTAGAAAAAATGTCATTCACAATTTCTTAGAGGCCACGTTGATGTCTTCAATTTGCTTGATTTGAGTTTTGTTTGACTAAAATCCTCAAGATATTCAGTTTACTGCCACATATGACAATGAAAAACAGGAAATTGTCACATTTGAGAAGCTGAAACCAAAGATAATTTGGTATTTTTGCTTTAAAAAATGACTGAAACAATCATCAAAATAGTTGCAGATTAATTTTCTGACAATCAACTAATCATTAATCATTGCAGCTCTGGAAGGATGGAAATGTTGGTTTGGTCCATCAGTCCTCCATATTGGTCCAGAGTGAAACATCTTGACAAATACTGGAAGAATTACCATGAATTTTTTGTACAGACATCAGCAGATGAGTCCTGAAGACTTTGATGACCTTTCATCTTAGCTGTACGTTGTGTTTGGCGCTAGTTAGCAAACGTTAGCATTAGGGCTGTAGTCAACCAAAGAAAATCTTGGTCGACTAAAATCATACATAATCTTCAACTAATCGATTAGTCGGCAACCCATTGTTGCTAACTTTGGAGCTAACCTCCTTCACTTTTCCAGCATTTGGGGAAACAACAGAGGTGACTTTTTTTTAGCATTTAGCATCCCCAAGCTGTTGATGTAGCACTTTTCTCCTTATGAAAATAACACGGAGATTATTCGACCAATGAGAATTTAGTCGGACGAGAGCATATCGACCAACTAATCGACCAGTCGGCCAGCAGACTACAGCCCTAGTTAGCATGCTGACATGCTAAAACAAGATGTGACCTAAATATGACCTGCTATTGCAACACAAGGAGAACCTTCACCCGCAGGTCCATTAAGTTTGATTCAGCAGTGTTACAGTTTCTATTACAGCTGCAGCTTTGAGCGGAGGCGTTCAGCTTGTTTCCTTCTATTAAGTCATCCTCCTCTTCCTCAAACACACCAGGACACAAAGTGAACGACAGAACTTGTTTCATAATGAAAAGCGGATCTCATTTCTCAGGTGTATTAACACTCCACTGTCTGCATGTAGTTCACTGTTTATTAGAAACAGACAAGACGGTTATGCTGCATACTTGCCTCAAAATGCGACTATATTATTTTATTAATGTGTTGACAGATTTGTATTGTATATGGAGCATTGCTTGGACCTAATGTTTTTATTTGATCATGATAATTGTATTATAGGAAGTAGGTTATAGTCATTTTTTTATGTGGTTGTCTTGATTTCATTTGCATTTAACAGAAAAGTCTCCAGTCTAGACAGAAAAGTCCAAAAAATGATGGAGCTCCTCAAAAATTATGTGATGTTTTGTAGCTTATAACTTAAAATGCTTCACAGATTACATGTAAATACTGTAAATTTCTTTAAAATAAAGTTTCCTGTAGCTTTAATGTTTAAAATACCATCTGTAGATGCTGAATGATACACGTTTCCATGAACACAAACCCAAGATACATTTAAGGATGATTTAAAATGTATTTTCAAACACACAAATCACTCATTAACTTCAGGGGGTAAAAAAGTTAATCCATCACAAAATCCCAGCAAAAACCTTTAATGCTAACAGAGCTTTATCACCCGTCTCCTTATTAAACGGATGCACATCTATGTATCCAAATCCACAAGCATTTAAAACCTCTGAGGACTGTCAGTCATAATTAGTATGTTGTTGCCGCCCCTGCTGCTAACATTAAAGCAAAAGAAAGTAAAATTTATCTCTAAAGGTTCCTTCAGATATTCGCTTTAGAATTCACATCAGAGCACATGAAGGTGTTTTCCGATGCACGGCAGCACACGGCAATCAGCGCTTTCCTTCATTAGACGACTGAAGGTCATCTGTAGCATCTCTAGCTCATATGAAAAATGCTTCGGGCAGATTCTCAGGTGAAATAAGGTGCAGAAACAGCAGTATTTAGGTTCAGGAAAGTTAATTCATGATGCTAATGATTCTGTTGAGAAATCATTCATGAAACCTATATTAATGACTAACGAGTTGCTTATGTTTTTCTTTGCCCACCAGCTGCTGTCCAAGACGTTAATCGTCCTAACCGACCCGACCCAAGGCCGGAGCAGAGCAGGCTCCTGCCCCGCGGGCCCCAATTTACTTTGTGTTAATTGGATCAATTATACATTTGTTTAGTGATATGCATCATTAAAGCCCAATTACAAACTAAAATAGGCTCCTTTTTTTTTTTACCTAAATCTAAACCCCATTGCTAGAAAAATATCAGGTGATTCTGCAAAACCAAAGATGGAATTTTGCTCTTCGTTCCACGTTTCCAGTAAAAATCCAGAAGTGGTCGGACATGTTTTCATCGTCAGCCATAAACTGTTAAATTTTAAGGCCAATCTCTTCTCTTTATTCTTTTAATAGTCATCATGAAGACATGACTGGTCTGTTTTTATTTATTTATTCATTATTTGTTCTCTGTACCATGCTTTTCTCCATATGCGCCATGTTTTTTTTAGGATTTTATCCAAATTGTGTTTATTTTATTCTATATTCTGTCATTTTATGTGTTTTTATTTTATTGTATGTCTCAGTCTCTGTTTTTTTTGTTTTTTTTTAAATGTGCTCAATAAATAAATTGACTTGACTATGTTCAGTAACACAAACCCAACACAGCATTTTAAGTTGGCACTTTCTACAGTATCTGGTATGGTTGTATGGTTAAAGTAGAACTGCAATGATTAGTCGATTAATCAATTAGTTGATTGACAAAAAATGAATTTTTAAAGAAAAAATGAATAAATTCTCAGATTCCAGCTTCTCAAATGTGAATATCTTCTGGTTTATTTAGTCTTCAATATTAGTAAACTAATTATTTTTGGGTTGTGGACAAAACAAGACATTTGAGGACGTTATCTTGGGCTTTGGGAAACAGTGTTTCACATTTTTCACCTATTTAGGACATTTTATGAATCAAATGATTAATCGATAATGAAAATAGTCATTAGTTGCAGCCCTTGGTTAAGGTAAGGTTAAGATGGTGGTTATGGAATATACACTATGGTGAAGGTATTGTTAGGGTTAAACAACTAAAACACTTGAGTTAATATTAAGTAAAAATTGTGGTTACTGTTAATTACGTCAAGTCAAGTGTATGAAAGTCAGTCTCTGCCATGCTGCATAAAAGGACAAACTACTTCCTGCATGGAAGACAAAACGGTGGCAGAGTCCAATGTGTAATACTGGGCAGCAAAATCTACTTTTAACATTTCAGTTGATATCATGCTTATATATCCTCAAACAAATCAGTGTTTAACCACATTATCACAAACTAACTGACATACAGCAAATGCCACGTTGATGTCTTCAATGTTGTTTGTTTTGTCCGACTAAAATCCTTAAAGCCTCTGGAAACGAGCCTTGAAATCATAAAAATGCATATATGATATCAAAGTTGAGTGTCTCATTAAGCATCCACAAAAATCTGAATGAAAAAGAAATAGAAAACCACTTCATTTTCTATTCATTCACTAAAATGTTTTGCTGATATGGAATAAAATACCAAATCTATCAAATAACCCTAACCCTACTTGGTTAGAAAGCTTGACTAATCATAATTCAGTTTACTGCCATATACGACTATGAAAACAAGCAAATTGTCACATTTGAGAAGCTGAACCCAAAGAACGTTTTGCATTTTAGCTTAAAAAAATTACTGAAACAATCATCAAAATAGTTGCAGATTAATTTTCTGTTGATCGACTAATCAATTAATCGTTGGTCAATGGTCAATCAGTCCTCCATTTTGGTCCAAAGTGAAACACCTTGACAAATACTGAAAGAATTACCATGAAATTTTGTACAGACATCAGAGGTTCCCAGAGGACGAGTCCTGTTATACAAAATTATGATTACACTGTGTATGAGTGTTACTATTCTATCTAGATCATGATGAATTGTTCCTGTCTTGTACTGCAACTCTGCAACATCAGCAGACTCATCAGCTAAGGTTAAAGGAAGTTCAGCGTTATGTTTATAAAGAGGAAGGTGTAGAAATTAAAATTCGTTGGAGAAAGGGTGAGACAGGTCATCTGGGGGTCAGTTGGGCAGGAGAACTGAAAACAGACACGACGTTATCTATAAGTCTGTATTTTGATAGATTAAGAAAAGAACTGTAACGCCCACTTAAGGTGTATAAAACCCTGTCATAACCACTTTATTTTCTATTCATTCACTAAAACGTTTTGCTGATATGGAATAAAATACCAAATCTATCAAATAACCCTAACCCTACTTGGTTAGAAAGCTTGACTAATCATAATTCAGTTTACTGCCATATATGACAATGAAAAACAGCAAATTGTCACATTTGAGAAGCTGAAACCAAAGAACATTTGGTATTTTTGCTTAAAAAAATGACTGAAACAATCATCAAAATAGTTGCAGATTAATTTTCTGTCGATTGACTAATCAATTAATCGTTGCAGCTCTAGAAGGATGGTCCTCCAATTTGGTTCAAAGTGAAACACCTTGACGAATATTGGATGAATTACCATGTAATTTTGTACAGACATCAGCGGTTCCCAGAGGATGAATCCTAAAGACTTTGTTGATCCCCTGACCTTCATCTTATTCTGATATATCTCAACATCTGCTGGATAGATTGGCACTAAATATGCTCCCCAGAGAATAACTTCAGTGATCCACTACCCAAGGCTAGATTACTAACCAGGAGCAGAGCAGGAACCTACCCCAATGGGCCCCAATTACTTTGTGTTAATTGGATCAATTATACATTTGTTTAGTGCAATGCATCATTAAAGCCCAATTACAAACAAGAATATGCTCCTTTTTTTTTTAACCTAAATCTCAACCCCCGTATTGTGGTGATTCTGCAAACCTGAGGAAGAGTTTTCCAGTGTAGTAATACTGGTTGGTTTATGGGACTCCAAATGAATTGGGGGAACAAGTGTGAGGGGGGGCACTCAGCAGGAGTCCAGAGGGAACAAGTGTGTTGTGTGGAGGGGGGGGGGGGGGGGGGGGGGGGGGGCACTCAGTAGGAGTCCAAAGCTCATTTTGTCCCTGGACCCCCTAGAGGGTTAATTTGGTCCGACCAACATTTCACCAGAAGTCTGTAAAAGCTGTAGTCAATTTTCAATCTAACTGGTGGTTCAGCAACAGATGTTAAGATTCTGACAAAAAGATAAAAAAAGACACAGATACCTGAGTAGCATCATGTTTTGATTTGGTTTATATCGCTTTATCCAAACCCTTTATAGGCAGAACACATCTCGTTCAGTTTGGTTGGCAGCTGTCGTAGCGTGGTCAGGAACTAACAGAGACTCTACAGACTGTTGATTGTCAGAAAAGAAGAAGAAGGAGGAGGATCGCTTTACTAGGTCTCGCTGTGCTCTGATGGACTTAGTATAATCCACTATAATGCTTAAAGCTCTCAGGGTCTTCTATGAGGGAAGCTGTCAAAGCTGGTTAACTTGAAGTTGAAAACTCAATCTGAAGGCCCGATCCAAGGAGAGGAAGTAACTAAACATCGAAAACTGTGACGGAGAGAGGGTTACTCTGCCAGGAAGCACTTCTCTAACTTGTGGGGTTTTTTTTCTTTCAGAGGACGCTGACAAGTGCTCTCTACATGTTCGGGGGTACAGTCACAATAAATGCAACAGCAGAATTAAATTCTTCCCTCAGTACCAGTGGCTGTGCAGAGTCGCTGGGGTTGATCACTGCTGTAATTTGGTTCCACTCGTCTCCCAGAGCAGGCAAGGTCATTACTTATTACGAGGAACATAATGATTCGGATTGTCCGTCTCCAGGCTCTTGTGTTTAATGAAAGCAGTGGGGAAAAAAAAAATGCCACAAAAAAATCTCACACAAATTCCCAGTTGGCTTCATTTCAGGCTTTTTGGTTACTATGATTACTTTACTGTACTGTTCAGATATGCAACTTGATTTGTAGCCCAGGGACTCCAGCGAGTCCCAGGGTTAGTAGGCAGTCTGAAATAAGTCTGAATTTCTAAAATAAAACTTTTTTTTACTGGTTTGAAAACTGCAGCAGTAACCGATGCTGGTAAATTGGGGTGTTTTGTTTATGTGTTTCAGGCTTGAAGATGCATCGGCTCACACCGAGGAAGGAAATGCAGACCTAATCAATAAAGTAACCACCAAAATACTGAACCGTTGAAAAAGAGCAAAATATTTTTCTTAGTACATGTTTCTACCTATCAAAATAAAAAAAACAATAATATAAACACCAGCACTGCTAAGGACGAACACCAGAGTGAAGCAAAGTTGACAAGAAGAAAAGATGCATTTTCTTATCGCTGTTTCATCCACACTAATATGGATATTTTCCGTTCCGGCCTCTCATCCACATGCAAACAGCATTTTAGGTCCTAAAACACAGACTCTGTGTATCTGCATGGATATGTAAAACAGAGCGTTTGGGAAATGATGATGTCACATCTCATTGTTGCTTTGTGTAATGAACATGCACTTGAAACAACATCTCTCACTGCCCGATCTGTACCGCACATACGCAAGCAGGTCCACCATCTTGGACAGCTAAGTATGGCAACACCACTTGGACAAACAACATTAGAGTTGAGTTTTGTCACTGCCTGATCCGCGTTATCTAATCTGTATGAGGGAGATGTAAACTTCAACATATATTTTGCATATTATTTATTTTTATTACAAAGTAATTTCCTGATTACCTGACAGGTCTTAATAGCTTTTCTGTCCGTTGTTATCTTAGAAATAGAGACAAAGAGTTGTAGTTCAATACAGAACAGATGAATATTAGGTCTAGCCTTATGGATGGATAGGCTAGGGTGAAATAAACCGTTAATCTCTCTAAAGCTGATAATACTCGAAACTCTTCATCTTTGTTGATGTTGTAGTACAGTAGTTATTGAGCAGTGATAGAAGACTGTTAAACTCAACTCTAATGTTGTTTGTCCAAATGGAGTTGCCGTACGTAGCTGATGCAATTCGGGCAGTTACAACAACTATCGCCAAAGGAAAATAAGCTCACTATACACGCTCAGAATGTTCTTCTCTGGTGTTTGATGGTGTGGACTTTATCGCCACCCACTGGTCCTGCGTGCTTGTTTGATCGTCTGCAGTCGTTTTTGCTTTCTCATGTGTACGGAGATATTTTAAAACGAAGGTCATGTGGACAGAATTTTTTTTTTTTATATCCATTTAGAAGAATATCCGTATATGTGTGGTCAAGGCCTGAGTTGATTTGTTAAGTAGAAATTTATCTAAAAAGTCAACAAATGACCTATGTTTGGTATATTCATGTAACGCCTGTTGAGGACAGTTGTTATGTCGCTCACAAGCATAATCAATGGACGTAGATCTATATTTGTTAAATATGTATTATTTAACAAATATCTATATCTGTTAAATATCTATTTTATTTATGGCTCTCATTTAAAACCTGCTTTGTTTTTAGTGTTTCCAGTTTTTAAATGTCTCTTTCTGTCTATTTTTCCACCTATTTTGAAACACATTATAAAGCAATTTTTTGGTATGAAATGAGCTGTTTAAGTAAAGTTTTATTATTATTGGACAAAAATCAACACATAAAGCATGCAAAGCAGGACTTTTCCAACACAGACACCTGAGTTTAGCATCTTCTACATGAGCTGCGTCGCTGAAGAGTGTTATTATATATATTATATATATTATATGTTATTATTAAGTTATTTTACTGAAAGTCGTGCACTGAAACTGTCAATCAACTGACCAGCTGAGATGAAAATGAGTATTATTTACTGCAATCATGAAAATGAGACAAACAAACATGAATGAACAGAAAAACCTTTTACATTTCTCCAAAGAGGAGTTTTAGTTTCACCACACATCATCAAACAGATTACTGTAATGATCAGTTATAATAATATATATAATATTACTGGTTTCAGCTCAGAACAGCCACTCGGGACAATTCAGTCCAGTATGACTCATCTAAAAACACTGTTACCAACTATTAAAACTAGGAAAGGTAGATTGTTAAAGGCCCAGTTCACCCAAATAACAACAACAACAGCAACAAAAACAGACAAATCTCACTTGTCTCTAAGGTTGGATTACCAACGTTGGCACCAACCCAGGAGCCCCAAAGCCTCAAGTCAATGTCACATCATAGGGGTCAATATTATTTGATTAATGGTAAATTACAATATAAACTATGACAGATCCTCCATCTTATGTTGGACGTCTGACACTTGTGTATCAAAATCTAGTTTTAAGACTTGGATTCATATAGTTGTGTTTTATCAAACTGAGCAACCTTTGGTCATAGGATCACTGTCAGTCTGCAACCAACAATTATTTACATTATCAATTAGTGACTGATTGAATATTCAGTGTATTAATGTTGTTTTGTCTGACCAACAGTCACATCTGACAAGCTGGTACCAGAGAATTTATGGCATTTTTGTTGCCATAAATGGCTCAAATGATTAATAAGTTATCAAAATTTTCTGCCAAACAACTAATCAACCAATCATTTCAGGTCCAAAGCACTACAATGTATAGTGGGGATCAATAGGGGCCCCAACAACAAACTTCTCCCCTGGGGCGAAGTTCATAGAATCAGTGTCTGATAATCTGCAGACACTCTGATCAGTTTTCATTGGACCACTACTCTCTACCAAAGATACCACAGAAGTGATATGTTTTGGTGTAATTGGCGTGAACCAATCATCTGCAACCGTGTGGCCTATTTCCCACCTCAGATCTATTCAGAAAATTGATTTTGGTCGACGGCTCTGAAAGGACGCTGATCATTTCTAGAACAGCTGACGCGTTTGACCAATTTGAAGATTGTCGACACGCACGTTTTCTGATCTACCATCTCTATGGTTACAGTTAGGTTGGGTTAGGAATAGATTGTGGTCACGGTTAAAAGAACACAGAGTTGAGTGTTGGTTGCAAACAGGATGCAAAGCCTTGTTGACCCGTCCGTTCACCCCGACCTTAATAGGTTTTGAGAAGCTGTTATGACGTCAAACCACTTCTGCTTTTTCTCCTGCCAGGCAACAGTCATAATCTGTATGACAAGAGGAGGTTGTTGTCAGGTTCATGTGAACAAAGGCTGTTTTAAGGCATTTGAACCGATGCGTAATGGTTGTTTATTCTGGTGAGGACGGATGCAGCAAACACCAGTGACAGACCAGCAGTGCATTCAAGGAGTTTATAATGGTGTCTGATTGATGACACTTCTTTTCTTAATTATTTTCTCAATTAATCGTTTGATCTAGAAAATGTCAGAAAATAGTGGAAAATGGCCACCACATTTTCCAAGAGTTGATATGTTCACATATCTCATTTTGACCAACCAAGAGTAAAATTCAAATATATTCAACTGATTATCATATATGACAAAGAAAACCATAAAATATTCAAATTTGAGAAGCTGGAACCAGCAAATATTTAGACTAGATGTTACTTAGACCTGCAAAAAACGTTTTTTGTCCACTTTTTTCAGCAGAATCAAGTTATGACAAGATGATATATTGAACTTGTTAGCAAACAGTTGCTTATTTCCACATCCAGCAGTTATGGAGCAACACATGAACATCATTCATTTGGAGTTGTGTTTCTGTCCACCTGGTGAATGTAAGTCCAATATTCACTCTCTTTTAGCTCTGTTTTTGTTCTCCACCAACTCCTCAGGGAAGTGTTAGCTTAGCTTAGCTTAGCTTAGCTTAGCTTAGCATAAAGACTGGAAACAAGGAGAAAACTAGTCTGGCTCTGTCCACAGAAAACAAATACATTTATAAATACCTTTGAAACCTCATAAATTAGAACAGTGTGTTATGTTTTTTTAATCGCTACACAAACAGAAATGTATTTATTGGTTGCTGCTTTAATTTTACACCAGGTTTCACTGATAATTCCCAATTTGACACATTGTTATTATAAAAAATATTGATTACAGCCACTTTAAATAAATGACAAAAAATCAATCAAATTATCAAAATTAATTGACTAATTGTTTCGACTCTACACATGTCAGTTATTCATTGTCATATCATCTGTCATAATTCATCCTTCACTCTGTCGGTGCACAATGAGCAAAGCAAGAATTATGGGATGTCTGTAGCTCTCACCACAACAACCTTTGTAAAAAAAAACAAAAACAAAAAAAAAAACGTGACCCCCCCAACATAAGAGTCTCCTCTCCAAGAAAGCTTTAACATTCCCCCCGGCAACACAAGACAAACATCCCGTCCCACTTTCCGAGTGTGTGTGTGTCAACGTCGCGAAAGTCACAACAACCCCCTGAAACCTTGATGGGATTCCATCCTGCATTGCTGCAATGTCACCGCTGTAACTACCGCTCTGTGCTGCGCTGGGCAACAACACGCCGAAGCCTCTGTCTTGTTTTGTGTGTGTGTGTGTGTGTGTGTGTGTAATGTGCTACTCGTCCATTTGCCCTGTAGAAACCATTCATGATGTTTTGTAATGGTCAGCTCCATCATCCTCCTTCCTGTCCACTCCAAAGTACCCACCAGGCAGAACCACTTAAAAGTCTTTCATGTTGCTTTTTTTTTTTTCCTCCTCTTTCTCCTCCGCTTTGCCTTTGTTGCAGGATGAATAAGATGCTGTGAGAGCCGATGGGCTGCTGGCCTTAATGGTCTCTCCCTTTTTACCTCCACCTCATGAGCTATTTGAATTTCATGACTGATGTTTTGCCGTTGCCTCATCTCAAGAATGAGAGAACAGGGCTCAAACTTCTTGACGAAGTCTCTCCATAATTCATAACCAGCCCCCCCCAACCCCCCCTCCCTCAAACACACACACACACACAAAGACACCTTCTCAGCGACCAGACGGTTTTGCTCAGGAGCATCATAAATAAGGCTCAAGATTTTCATCTCTCATTTCTGATGTGATAAACAAAAACGTATGCAGAAATGCAAGTCGCTGGGAGAAAAAAGAAAAAACAGAATGCATGAAACACCTTTTAAAAACTCACAAAGATTACATTGATGAAGATGATGTTTCCCAGTCTTACACTGGGAAGATACTTGATAATGCAGCGTAAGCAGCTCAGGGAAAAAAAACAACTTTCCATGCAAAAGAAGCCGACCACAAGCGTTGGAACTCCGATATAACATGTCCTTGAGAAACAACAGCCAGTGTTCTCCCATTTATCAACACTGATTACGTGTATTGATCTGACAGAACATGGAGGATTCCCAGTTGAAAGGGTTCAGCAGACTGGAAACTGAGCGGCTGCTGCCTCCGAGGATCATGATCTGTCCAGATTGGAAGGGGACGGACATTGTCAGACTCTCACACAGCGTCACCCGTGAGGTCAACGTCTCTGAACATGCTTTATTATCTAGTAAATACACAACGATGTATCGGCGACGTTTTACAGATATTTGGCTGAATTATCTGTGAAGTTTTGTGATATTATTTCAGCAATAGTTCTGTAAAACTAAATAAAAGCTCCGTCTTTCTTTCTGTACTGGCCGCTTTAACGAAGGTAAAGCACATCACAGGTTAGTTTTGAGTCTTCGTTGGACATCTGTGTATAAAATAGAACATCATTTTTTGTGCCTAGGATTGTTTATCTTTTGCAAAATATTGCCTGATGTGCTCCAGGCAGAAATTTTTCTCTCTCTCTCTCCAAAATGAGCATGAATATGAATAGCTTTCTGGAATGAAATAGAAATGGAAAGTCCAGTTTAATGTGCTGGTAGACTGACAAACAGTACTTTCCTGTTTCTACACAGCATTGAAAAAAGCCGAGAGGGACAGTGCACTGCTTGCTCCAGTATTCCTCCTGTATTTCTGCAGCAGATCAGGTGGTTAATGGCTTTGTGTGGACTGTTTTGGTTTTGTATGCATGTGGTGGGGGCGGGGGGCCCACTAGCCTGGAGGAACCATTACTACTGGTGACACACTTCAATCCTCTGCTCTCAACAGCATGTTATTATTTAAGCGGTGATTGGAATTATGTTTACCGTTAACGGGCAAAATCAGGAGCGCAGGAGTGTTGCGGGGGGACGGATTATTAAAAGCAGACGATGTGTTATTTTTCATATAGACTTTTTAATGACTCCCATCACTGCAGCCACAAATAAGTATTGGTAGTTAAAGTACTGAAGGCTGTCCTGATCATAATTAATTCATACTTGATCTTTTTTTTCAAAAGACGTTTCGATTTTTAGTTTTAATATTTTCTTGTCACATAATAAAGAAATCATTTCTATTTTACTGACATGAAGCACCTTAAAGGACATTGAAACATGCTCCTGTTCATACTGACCATTAGAAGATCCCTTCATGATGCACTTACAATGGAACTGATGGAGGACAAAAATGTATTTAAAAGTTTATCTGAAGATAATATGAAGCTTCAGCGTCCAAATGAGTCAAATCAAGCAGATATCTCAACAAGTTCCTCTTTTTGTTACTAAACTTTAGCCACAGACGATGTGAAGATCCTGATAATCATCAAAATACGCTTAAAACTCTTAAAATGCCACTAAAACAAACTGGAATCACTTTAACTTTCATTTTGCGAGGAAACAAATATTTTTTATTGCATCATAGGATACAAATCTTATTTTTTTTTTTTTGTGAAAAACAAACAAGGACAGATTCAGACTCTCACCAACACTCAGCAGGTAATCACAATGAGACAGGAAAGAAATCCATCCATTAATAAAAAGAATCTACTTTATCAACCTGACGTCCAAACATTCACATCCTCAGCCTTCAACCGTGCTGACCGATGACTGGAAAGTCGCCCTCGTGGCAAACGGCAATTCAAAATAAATCAGGAAATCAATACGACTGTATGTTAGTGAGCCGGGCAGCTTTCTCAAGCCACTCATGTGAGAATATTCACAATTATCACGATAATGGAAATTCACCATGATTAAATTATCTTTGAGTGTTTTTAATCTCGATATAAGATAAAATCTTATATCTCCACCGCGGCTCAACAGGGAAACACAAAGAGGGAATTTGATGCTAACAAGACTGCTGAAGCTTCATATTAGCTTCAGATAATCTTTGGGTTTTGTCCTCCATCACTTACATTGAAAGCACATTAGATGATCTAATAACCAGCATGAAGAGCACGAATGATTAAAGCAAACAAAACCTCTTTCAGTGTTCATTTGGGCTCCTGACTGTTGCTTTAAGACACACTTGAAACATTGTGAACTCCTCCTTTAAACTAAATCTCAAATTTGCATTTTTCTTTTTTTTTTTTTTTTAATCTCATGAGTATTGACTATTAAAGTAATATAAATATTTTCCATTGAAACAGAATTATCCTTACCTGGAAGATAACAGGGTTTATTTACATATCAAACAGCACTCTTCTTTCCAGTCAAGCATGGCCTCAACTTACTTCAAGTGCAAGACATGTGCTCCAGAGATTCTCAGACTCAGGTTTAGTCGTTTGAGAGTCTGCAGCCATCTGCCATCAGTCTCATTTACTGCGGGGTTTTTTTTCTCCCCTGAGATAAATGCAGCTTCTTCTTTTTCTTTTTTTTTTTCTTTAACAACCTTTTGTCGCATCTTGCACTTTCGCAGAGTGCAGAACTCACACTTCTGGCAACTTAAGATCCTGAAATGATTCTTCAACTGAACTGTTGACCCTCCATCACAGGCATCAGCAGCTCTCTCTCTCTCTCTCTCACACACACACACAGCATCATCTTAACAAGTAAAACATTTAATTAACGTAAGAGCTCAGGAGTCGTCAAAAGCTGCATTATTATTATTGCGAGGGCACATTTGTGACAAATGTCTCAGTGACATATTGCACAGCACATTCTCCGACTAAAGCAGCGAAGCAAATGGAGCTACTTGAGGAGAGAAACACAGAACAGGAACCTGAACAGCTCTTCTCTCGAGCACTTCCACCTCTCTTCCTCACTGTTTGGGTTCACTTTGAGCTTTACATTCATTCAGAATATTTCCATTAATGTGACATTTTTGAAAACAATCCTCCAAGAGACATGACCTGAAACCTCCTAAACACACTATGTTCAGTATGAGAATCCATGAGCAGACCAGCTGAAGGTTTGCTCAACATCGCCATCTAGTGGCTTCAGTGTGAGACTCCCTGTGTAAAGTCTGCCTGCTGGGACGCCTCAGGGGAATCAATGCTAGTATTACAACAGCAATGATCATCTAATTAACGGCCAAACCTTTTGATCACTGTAGAGTCCAGACTTCTAGCTGGGGAAACTGTGTCAATATAAACCAGCATTTTTCAGTCCTCAGCATCCAGAGTAAAGAACCTCACTGCAGTTTTTTAGTCCAGGTCTGTCCTACAAGTGACTTGATTACAGTTAATTGCATTCACCCGTCGGCCAAGGTCGATTACATCCCGATTAGATGACTGGAATAAAAATCCAGCAGAGCTCTGGCACCTGCAGGACTGCACAGCAGGATGAAGCAATTGATAGTAAAGCAACTTGCTTAAATGAGGAAAATCCCTACAGTGACTGGACGTCAAGAAAGCATATAGTGTAGTTTCATAAAAACTTTTTTTTTTTTTTTTTTGCATTAACAACAGCTATAATTTAAATGACTGATAATCTAATTAGAAGAATCTGGCACGTGCAATAACTGTGATTCCTTCTTAACAGAAAAATATCAATAAGGTTTGCTCAAGTTGCTCAAATTTTTGCACATATAGCTAAAAACTGAATCATGCAGCTAGATTATAAACACATGCAGGTTACTTAAGGTTATAATATGATAAAAGGATTTATTCATCTAGTGCGAATCGACCGGAGTCTTTGCAACTGCAATCCTATAATCAACTTCAGAAGGATAATCTGCAGTAGAGATATTAATATTACAACAGCAAACGTGTTAAAGGGAATACTGGAGGAATATTACGACGTTAAGATTTTTAAAAAGGACAGATATAAGCGCGATGAGGTGATTATAAACTTACTGATGCAAAACCGGGTTTAAGATTGAATGATTATTCCATAGAGATCCTTCTGCTCTTAACTGAATAACTGGTACATTTTTTAGGTAATTAAGAACATGATAGAGTCACCAAAAACAGCTTTAGCGCTTACCTGCAGGATGCGTCCTAAATAAAGTTCATTCTCGTGGACTGCATGCAAAGAGTAAATGTGGTGTTAAAAAAGCGACGCTGACAGCTGACATGGCTGAAAGTGATTAGAGTTTCAAAAAAAACAAAAACATGTGAATGATGAATGTCGCGGTGGAAACATGAGTAAAGTCCTCAGCATCAGTGATGGTGTAGTTGCCAACTTGAGCTCAGTGTCTGTGCTGATGCTGCGCTGCAGCTTCTCTCCACAGCGCAGCCAAAGAGCAGCGGACTCAGCGAGAGGACTCCCCCCCCCAGCACCGCCGCCTTCGGGAGGGGAAACACGCTGTTTTACAAGAAAGTAAAAAAACTGAACATATTCTATTAAAAATAGATACAGTTATTAACACCAATTTGATTGCTGATGTCTGAATATCAATCATAGCTAATTCGTTTTTATGACCAAAGGAGAAAGACTTTTAAAAAACTAGCTGATGAGCATTTAGCTTATCAATTTTTGGCTAGCATGCTAACAGAAAAATGGGCATCTTTTTCACTTGAGCCACCTGTTTATTACTTAATTTATGTCCAAGATTTACTGGTGTTTTTGCCTTTTTTGACTCCACCAGAGACAACAGCTGTAACGGCTTAATTTGAACTTTCTTCTCCCATTACCTCTTTATTTCTGCTCTCTTTTGTTTTGTGCTGGATAGTTAGCCAGTGATGGAAGAAGTATTCAGATCCTTTACTTCAGTAAAAGTACTAATACAACAATGTAAAAATACTCCATTACAAGTAAAAGTCCTGCATGAAAAATCCTACTTAAGTAAAACTGCATAAGTATTATGTATTGTATGTTATCACATTTCACATGTCATGTATTGTATTATATGTAGTATGAAGTATTAGCTATATACATTCTGGTTACTGGTCCTCCATCTTTAATGCTTTATCATGTGTTTTTAAGAAACCAGTGCAGCCAAACCTTCTTACAGCGCTGGCTGGTTTCTATTCTGACAGTGACTCTCTTTCTAAAGCACAGTTGGCCCATGGCTGATGTTTTACTGCTGGACAGATTAATTCTGTTTAACTGGACACAATCTGCTCCTTTCTTTTCAGTGATGGAAGAAGTGTTCAGATCGGATTTACTTCAGTAAAACTACCAATACATCAATGTAAAAATACTCCATTACAAGTAAAAGTCCTAATGAAAAATCCTACTACAATAAAAGTATATTGTATAAGTATTATGAGCTTGATGTAGTTAAAGTATTGCAGTAAAAGTAGTGGTTTGGTCCCTCTGACTGATATATTATTATATATGACATCATTAGATTATTAATAGTGAAGCATCAGTGTTAGAGCAGCATGTTACTGTTGTAGCTGCTGGAGGTGGAGCTAGTTTACACTACTTTATATGCAGTTAGCTAGTTTAGTCCAGTGGTTCCCAACTTAGGGGTCAGGGCCCTCCAAAGGGTCATCAGATAAATCTGAGGGGTCGTGAGATGATTAATGGGAGAGGAAAGAAGAAAAAACAAAGTTCTGATACACAAATCTGTTTTCAGTTTTTGGACTTTTTCTCTAATCTTTAATTTTTGCTGAAATATTGGATCATTTGAACATTTATTGAAATGAAAGCATGTGAGAAGCTTAGAGGGAAAAATCACTATTTGGTGGAGCTGTTAACAACTCATAGACATGTGAAATGTGACCCCGACTACACACTGCTTTTTGTAAGAACCACTGGTTCCATCTTTAACAATGTGTTGTATTTTAAAAGCTTGTTATATTATCCATTGTGTCAAATCTTCATTTGAAAAGTAACTAAAGCTGTCAAATAAATGTAGTGGAGTAGAAAGTACAATATTTCCCTCTGAAATGTAGTGGAGTGGAAGCATCAAATTGAAATACTCAAGTAAAGTACAAGTACCTCAAAATTGTACTTAAGTACAGTACTTGAGTAAATGTACTTTCCACCACTGGATTTTGAGGTTCGTTAACAGAAACTTGTTGAAAATTCAAACCCAGAACAGGGAAGGTAAACTTTATAACAGCATTTCTTTGAATTGTAATGGAGTATTTTTACATCGTTGTATTGGTACTTAATATTTCTTCCACCGCTGTTAAAATCACTGATTATCATTTAGCTTCTGGTATGTTCAGGTTCACTCGGATAGCACGTTAGAACCGTGTTACTTTAACGGCCCTTTATCAGGAGAACCGGAGATATGGTTTGTTTTTGCTCTTAGATGTAGGTGCTACATAAAAAAACATTCATAGCTAATTTCAAGTTCCGGTCTTTCCCACTTTGTAACAGCGTTCAAAAGTGTTTCTGAACGTCCAACACACATAGAAAACTCTATGGTCCAACAGCGCTTGAACGCAATGAGAGAACCAGTCTATGCGTAATGACGTCATCGACTTGTCAAGGACCCTGCCGTACTTCCCTGAAGTTGACCGTTGCTGTTTACAAGTGTATCTTCCCGCGTTATGATAAAACAGCAGGTTAACAAGAACAGACGGATATTTATGACTCGTTCTTGAGTTTAGAAGATGATTAAGACCGAGAGGATCCTGCACCTGAAGAGCTGCCGGGGCCGGAAGGTGCGTGTGGTGCGGGAACATTATCTGCGGGAGAAGGTCCCCTGCTACAGCTCGCTGTGTCAGGCGGACTGCGTGAACGGTAAACAAAAGCGCTGACACACACACACACACACACATTCATTTACTGTTACAAACACACTCCGCAGCTAAAAACATGTCAATAGGTGTTAAATGTTTACTGACGTGACAGTTTGACTTGAGGCAGCCAGGTTAGCTAACGGCAACTATTCATACCGCTACTTAATATCCTGCTGTTTTTAAAGTGACACCATCTCCTTCTCGACAAGTTTATAATTTGTTCCACAGTTAGCCAAGTGTGGTTACAACCTGGAGTTTAACATTATTAAACTAATAAATCAGAATCAATCCCAATCAGTGCAGACAGACTGTGAAGGCAGTTTATTAAAGATCCCCTCCAGACATGTTTTAAGATGTAAAATACGCTACTTTGAATGATAATTTGTGTCTGATAAGGGTTCCACAAAAAAAAGTTCAATTATCTTTTAAAAATCCTTAAAATTGCATCTCCTCCTTCTCCCTAATTAAGAAAAAAAATCCAAAATCTATAAATATGCAAATATATTTCATTTCAGAAATGTAACTGTTGGACACAATAAAGTCTCCTACTTCACTGTAAAGTCTTTTCTCAGTGTTTGTGCACTGAAGTTTCTTTACTTTTGTCATATATGACAAAGAAAACAGCAAATTTTACTCATTCGAGAAGCTGGGACCAGAAAATATTTGGCGTTTTTTTTAAATCAAAATAGTATAATAATAGGAACTAGACTTATGTTAGTTTTGAAGTGAATAAAACAGTAGTATATCAGCCAAAATGACCATGGAAACACCAGTAATGTAAGAGTGAAAGGCAAAAAATGTCACTTTCACCTCATCTACTAACTTCCCAAACAGATGGGAAGCTGTTGCCGGGAGACCTGATCCACTACGTGGTGCCTGATGTCGGGGTGGTGGTCGACTACCTGGAAATCTTGGAGTTAAGAGAGCTGCAGGGCATCGTCTTCACCCAGACCGCCTGCCAGGGCGTGCAGCACAGCAAAGGACGCAGGTACAATCACACTTAACGGGCTGAACATTCACAACATGATATCTTTTTAATCTAGTTTTGTTCTACGGGAGTCATTTAACCTCACACACGGTTGTAAATTATTGTGGCAAAACTAGGGATGTGCTGGTATCTTTCACACATGCGGTGCATCCCTGAAATGTTCAGGAACATTTCCTGCATGGAGTCATGTGTGTGAATGGGAGCGTAACATTTCAGGGAAAATGCCGGTACGGCTGTGTTGTGAATGAAAGCAGCAACGTTGCAGGAACAAGAACGTAAAGGTGATGAAAGACGCTTTCATGTGGAGCGAGCCAACCAATCACAAGACTTGACGTATTGTGAGTTGGGCGGCGTTTTGGTTCGTCTTTTTTTTAACATGGCAGCCGCGTCATGAACTTCTTTATATTACAGCTAAACAGAACATTAAAATATGTTTCTGAAAACATTTGAGGTGAGAAACAGACAATGCAGTAACAGAATATTGATTCATATTTGATCAGGACTTCTTAGTTTGACAGTTTCTTCTTCTTCTTCTTCTTCTTCTTCTTCTTCTTCTTCTTCTTCTGCTAGACTGTCTCTTTATTCAGGCATTGCCATGGCTTGTGTGAAAAGGTGCAAGACAGAAATGTTCCTGAATGTAGCTGCGTGTGTGAATAGTGTAAATCACTAGCAGTGCCTGAAAGGTTTATTATTTTTCATTATAGCCTGATTTATCAGTACCTCATATATTGCAATAGTGTTTGGGGATCTATTTATCTCTCCCACCTTCATCAGCTTTATGTTTTGCAAAAGTTTTGCAGAATTGCTACATGTAGCAGAAGGGCAGCCGCTCTCTTCAATCAGCTCAAACTCCTAATAATTTTTAACATAAACAAATACCAAACCTGTGTTTTTATCTTTAAAATTTTGCATCAGCCTGCTTCACTTTGCTTTTCCTTGTAAAGCATTTTTCCAGCCTAACATTGATGTACACAACTATAACACAAGACCTCCCAGTGTTCTGTACTGGACTCTGTCAGTTCTCTATCAGGAGGCTCAGCTGTGGAAAAGTTACTCACACACTCATGTATACACACACACACACTCACACAAACACACACACACAAACCGTCATTACATTATTTTATTGATTTTGTGCCAAACTTTATATTTGCTTTTTGACTCTATGGTTGCTTGTTTGCTTATTTTTGTGGATTACGTCACTTTTATATTTGCTTATAATGTGTAATGAGGTGAGATTGTTTCCTAAATCTCACCTGCACAATGTGTTTCTTGTTGCTTTGTTTTACTGTACAAATAAATCAATTAAATGAAAATGAAATGAAGAAAGTTTATCCCAGTAATTTATCAGGAACTATGTGTGAACGAGGCTTCTGTTAAATACATTTAAATGACTTCACACCGTGATCACCTTGGATTTAATCCACTGAGCAGTGGACTCTATAATCAATCACATTAAAAAACAGTTTCAACTGTAATGTGTGATAAATGCAATTTCAGCGTACGTTTGTCAGTCAAACGCAGCTCTCTCTCTCTCTCTCTCTCTCTCTCTCTCTCTCTCTCTCTCTCTCTCTCTCAACCTTATGACTGAATACTCATAAACTAGTGACGCTTCAGCAGCTTGATGACTGATGTTAATGTAGAAAGTCATGGCCGGAGTAGTTAGAGCTCAGCAGAAAGCTCCGTAAGGTTAAACATTGAGTTCACGGTGATCACGGTGATGTTTGGCAGTACTGAAACGAGCATACTGGTGTTCACTTGTTTATTTTTCACCAGCAAATACAATCATTTCAGCTTCAGGTGTAAGGAAGACAACTAGATGGACAACAATTATTTATTCTTTAATCTATGAAAGTTAGAAAATAGTAAATTTCTTTTACAAACTTTACAAAAACGTGAGCTGCAGTGAAGGCACCGAGAGTGGCTCACAGTGATGGAGACCTTTTAATTCCTAAAGCTGCTTTTGAATTAAGTCCGTAATGATTACCTGCGTGTAAAGAGTGGGCAGAGGTCAACCTCATTATATCGCAGCTCTGCTGACGAAGCTAAACCAGTTCTGGCCTGTGACATGAAATATGTCTCCCACACAAACACGCAGGAGTGCTTTTCGACAAACTTGATGAATCCTGTAAATAAAGAGTCCCACATGACCTCTGGTTTCATTCCAATTTGTTGTTTTTTTTTTTTTTTTTGATTTCTGCTTATGCTGCCGTTCGCAGATGTTGCATCATTAATATGATGAGGCTTCACTTTTCTGATGATGTTACGTAGTCGGTGGAGCGTAATGATGCTGCTGCTGCTGCTGTCGCCGTGCTGCGTCAGTAACTGCAGCTTTACATTCACTTCAATACACATTTACATCTTACTACACCTGTCTCATAATATACATAGAGACACACTGCTCAGTGCATCATATACTTATCTTATTAAAAGAATAATCCAACCTGCTGCTCTTCTCCTCCACCATATATAACAGTGATCTATATGCAGGTCAGTGCACGTTTTGCTGCATGTATATATTCTTTCAAAGGATATTTATTCATTCCCATTAAACAAAAAAAAAGGAAGTTATTATTGTCAATGATTTATAGTTATTTTTGTTCTGGGATCACAGACATGTTATCTAGTCTAGTCTTTGGTTGGGATGGAAACTGTCTGCTGCAGTGTAGTTTTATTGACACAACCACTGAGGAGGTAAATAAGCCCCTCAACATCTCATCTTATTAATATGCCATATCTGGTTGTGTCCATTTTTAAAAAGTGTAAAAGTGACACAGTGACAACATAAGTCCAGAAACTCACTGCGCCTGGTGCCACTCACCACCCTGTAAAATCAGAATATGCTGTTTTTTATATTGCAGTGTCTGTACGGATTTAACAAACATGTTAATCAGGGAGTTTTAGAGAAGCTGGTAGGTGGATTTAGTTATTGTTGACCTTTGTCACAGCAGACATTCTGACATGTCAAAGCAGGAAAAGCACAGATGCAGTTAATAACATTAATAAATCATTAAGTTTCACCAGTACAGACACTTTAATGGAACTGAACCACCTTTTTTTCCTGCTATGATAAGTCAAAATTACAACCACCAGGGAGGTAAATGTTCCGAAAAATTCCTTTCAGCACCTCAACATATCATCTGATTAATATGCCATATCTGGTTGTGCCCATTTTTAAAAAGTGTAAAAGTGACACAGTGTAAAATCAGAATATGCTGTTTTTACACTTCAGTTTCTGTATGGATTTAACAAACATGTTAATTAGGGAGTTTTAGAGAAGCTGGTAGGTGGATTTTATTATTGTTGACCTTTGTCACAGCAGACATTTTTCACATGTTAAAGCAGGAAAAGCACTGATGCAGTTAATAACATTAATAAACCATTTAGACTCTGGTTAAGAGTGTGATGGTTCACCAGTATGGACACTTGGTTGATGTGTCCTGCTATGACCAGTCAAAGTCAGGGCTGCAACTAACGATTATTTTCTCGATTAATCGATTAGTTGTTTGGTCTATAAAATGGTGTAAAATGTGGATCACTGTTTCCTAAAAGCCCAAGAAGTCATCCTCAGACGTCTTGTTTTGTCCACAACCCAAAGATAAGCTGGAATCAGAGAATTTGGAAATGTTCTTCTTTAAAAAATGACTCAAAACAATTAGTCAATTATGTAATAGTTGTTTCTTTATGCTAAGCTAAGCTAACTGGTTGCTCGCTGTGGCTTGATAATTACCATATAGACATGAGAGTGGTACCAATCTTCCGCTCTAACTCTGCGAGAATGTGATAAACATGTTTCCTAAAATGTCAAACTATTCCTTTAATGCATCTGTTTACCATTTAATCATCTGTATTTATTGTCTCTGTATGATTTGGATCTTCAGAGTGTCTGAGTGTTGTTTCTGTTGTGTCTCCGAACAGGCAATACAACCGTCTGCGAAACCTGCTGAAAGACCCTCGACACGACTGTGTGCTGTTTGCCAATGAATTTCAAGAGTACGCCTACTGTCCGCGAGAGAAGGGGGAGAGTCAGGAGAAGTGGCAGACCAGGTGAGCGGTCGTTACTACGTTACCAACACCCTCCGTGAAACAGTAGGAACGCCTGATTTAAAGGTGCAATCACAACCAGCAGCTCAGGTTTATAGCAGGGACTAGCATGTGTCATGTATAACCTACAGTTTACAGGGTTTCAGTAGCCAAGTTTCCAGTCAAATGTAGCTAAAATTTGAACCAAATTACCAGAAGTAATGCACGTTTTCATCCGCTACCGTCATGTGAATATTAGGATTTGGTCTGTTGAGATAAACAGCTGGTGATGCTAACTTTCCAGTCATTTGCCAGTAAACCACTGGAGAAGAAGAAGAACCTCATACAGTTAAAACAATGTATAAAATGTAAAAAACATGAATTTTCTGTTTGTTCCAGGTATTCATTTCTCCTCGTCGCTCAGTACTGATTTGGTGTTTTTGTCTCTTTAGTGGACGTTTAAGTTACGTGTTTCATGTACGTCATGATTTATTCATATCATACAAATCTGTTTTGTTTGCACTTTGTTGCATTTTGCTTTTATCTATAAATTTCCACTTCAGCCATGTGTAAAAACGTGATACCGTATTTTCTCTAATAGTGGCCGGTATTCAATCCGATAATGGATCTGATTGACGGGAAGCTTAGACAGGACAGACTGGAAACATTTGATTAGTTATGAAAATTGAAATTTTCAGATCAAATAATCAAGCAGTTGTTTCAATAACACCATCAAATCTGAAAAGATCCAGTCACCAACTTCCTGTCTGAGCAAAACTTTACCTCCAATACATGACGAACAGATAATTACTTCCTGCTCAGCACAGTGATTTTAGTTATAATAAAGTTTAGTCGTGATGCTGTTGCTGCAGTGTGTCGTCTCCAGACTGAAGGGTTGAAAGACAGAAGGCTGCATAAACAAGACAGTAAACAGAGCTGTAAATTATTTATGTCTGTGTTCTTTTATAATGTGAAACCTTCATTTCAACTTACAGATAGTGTTGATTTATGTGTCAGAACAGCTAAATACAAAATATATAAGTTTAGGGCTTTAACAGGCAAGCTGTCCACATAACAAGCCGTCTATGTGCACCTTGTACTTGAAGTTGTGAATTTACTGTGTGTGTGTGTGTGTGTGTGTGTGTGTGTGTGTGTGTGTGTAGGTGTGTGTACTCTGCAGCGGTATGGTACTATAACCACCTGGCAGGTATGATGGATGTAGTGATGATCACAGAGGACCAGGACGCCGTGGCTCAATACAGCTGCCTCAACTCTGGAGTGTACGTCATCTCCGTCCAGGTAACGTGACGCACCTGCGCATGACATCATCATCATCTCCATAGCTACCTGAAGACTCAAGATAGAAACACGTCTGGTTGTCGAGGCTCCGGCAGGCCAACAGCTACGAAGTTAAAGTGTCAGCGTTCAGTGTTTAGTTGATTAACGGATTAGTCGATCAACAGAACAATTATCAGCAACTATTTTGATAATCGATTGATCGTTTTAGTACATTTTCAAGCAAAAATTCACTGGTTCCAGCTTCTCAAACGCTCAGTAAACTGAATATCATTGAGTTATGGACAAAACAAGACATTTCTATTTCTAATAAGAGTAATAATCAATAATAATTAAATAACCTTTTGTCATGAGAGAAGCGTGGCTCGTAGTGATGAACCTACAGAGAATTATCAATGACTCTGCAGCTCCTCTCGGCTTTATAGTGAGTTTCAGCTCATTGTTTATCTGTCCAGCTGCAACTTTACTGTTCTGGTTCACTCTCAGCGCTCTCATAGCGTCGTTTTCAGAGAAAAAGCTCTAAAAAGCCGTTGTACACTACCTGCTCAGCACCAAACGGCAAACAGACACAGTTAGCTGTAGACTAGCTGGTGAACATAGTGGAGCATTTAGCAGCTAAAGAGCCAGATATTTCCCTCAGGAGATGGTGGAGACCAAAAACAGAGCTAAAAGAGAGTGAATATTGGACTTACATTCACCAGGTGGACAGAAACACGACTCCACATGAATGATAATGTTGCTCTGTAACTGCTGGATGTGGAAATAAGCAACTGATTGCTAACAAGTTCAACATATCAACTTAAAAGCTGATGATATGTCAGTGTTGTTTTCTCCCAATTTTCTGACGTTTAATTGAGAAAATAATCAAGAAAACAGTTGGCAAGTGAATTGAAAATAATCATTAGTTGCAGCCTGAGACACTTTAATCAGACACACTATTATTAACTCTCTCTATACTTGTTGGGTTGTCACTGATGTTTGCTGCAACTGTCCTCACCTACTCATAAACAACCTATGAATACATTTATACATACAGTTTCATGCAAAAGTTTGGGCATCGCTTGACAAATAACATGTTTTGGTGATTTTTTTTTTTCAATTGAAAAGATGTAAACAGCCTCTCTAGGATGTGGAACATAAAACACAATCATTTCTGCAGACATTCACCTACAGCAGATTAATCTATAATCAAAATAATCTGTAGTTGCAGCTCTACTATAGAAGCTGTGGCAGTGTAATTGTCCTGCTGCTTTGTTCACAAAGGACAATGAGTCCTACGAGATGAGTTCACCCTCAAACACACTTAAAACTAAAGAATCTGCTCTTTAACTTCTTGTTTTATTTCCAATCTGCTGTGTTGGAGTTCAGAACCAGAACAATAAAAACATGTGTTTCCATAGAAATGCCTGCAGACTGCTGTGTGTGTGTGTTTAAGGTATTACATCACTCAATAATAAACACAGAAACCATCACTGCATTTCATCCATCTACTCTGCTTTTGATGTTTTTTAATCAATATGCTATAAGGATATTTTCTGATATCAGTATAAAGCCTGATATGGCAATTATATACAAAATCACTTAATATGGTAAAAGAAATGAACTCTGTTCCACTGTTATGTATTACATGAGACCAAACTCTTCATATGTGTGAAATATAAAATGTCAAAATCTTTTGAAAACTACCCATCACAGTCTTTAAATTGCTTATTTTGTCCAAACAACATTCAAAAACCCCAAAATATTTGATTTTACTGTCACATCAGACAAAAAAACGCAGCGAATCCTCATGACTGAGAAGCTGGAAATAATTTTTACTGGAAAAAGTACTCAATTCATTGATTATCAAATAGTTGCTAATTAATTTCTGTCGATCAACTGATTGACAAATTAACAAATAGTTTCTATTCTAATTTAAAAAAAATACTTACAACAATAAATAAAGATTTTAAAGGATAATTCTGGTTTATTACAATGTTTATTTTTCGGGTTTGTAGGTTTCAATCAGTTATGTCATCACTGACATCTGAGAACGAGGCAACATCACTAAAACAGTCAGACGTTAATAACAGTCAGTTTGTTTTCTTCAGATGGAATAAAACTGAGTTTAGAGATGAAACTGAATGTCTGTAATAATCAACATTTATTGAAGCCTCTTGGCTTTTAGCTCTGCCTGCACATCTTTTATGATCGAATCTACGTTTCCACTTGTAATAATGTTTTTTTAACCTGACTTTATATTTTTTTATTTTCAATTTAATATCGTGCAAAGAAACAAACAAATCCTTCATTTCATAATAAAACTCGGAGCGCACAACCACAGTAGGTGCAGGAGGTCAAAGTCGAAGCATCAGATTTACAAAGTTCACCTTTATTTTCTCTTCCATAAATAATTTAGACTAACCTGCAGGTTTCAGTCAACTTGATGATCACAGTGTTATTGTTACTGATAAGAATAATGGCCAAAACTACAAAAATGAGATTAAAGTTGCAATAAAGAAGAGTTATCCTTATTTATATTTATTATGTAATCATAGAACAATATGATCGAATCACAGTAACGTTGTAAAGGGTCATTACCAAATTCTTAGGTTTACAAATCAAGAACAAAAGATTATAAAACATCTAAAAACTTGTATGAATAATCTATAATGAATCAGTGTTTTTCTCAGATGGTCTTATTTAATTGTTCACCACTTAAATCATTTTCCTGCAGCAGCGTAGCATCGATTTACTCCGAACATTGAAGTGATTTTTATTAACACCTAATTGTCTTGCATCGCTGTGCTCCAATCATGTCGCTCCATTGAGCTGCTTGACAACTAAATATGCTGTCGGAGTAAAGAAGGAAAAAAGTTGTCGGAACAAGTAAAGTTTTGACAAAGTGGCCACAGTATGACTCAGTCACAGATAGCCTGGTGAAACTGTGTAAAATGATGTAAACAGCTTATTCAGATTTTAAAAAAGCAGTAATTTATTTGTCTTGTCTGTTATTATTATTATTATAATTATTATGGAAATCAGTACACAATAAAGGAAATAAGCGAAAAACAGCTGACGGGTGGATTATAAGAGTTACCACCTGACTATCAAGAGATCTTGGTAGCGAGGTGAAAACAGCAGAGTGGAGTTATTAGCATAAGTAGATTTATAATGTAGCCTAGCAAACAAAGAAAAGGATTCTCTACATGTGTTTTTTTGTGTTTGTTTTAGCTGAGAGCTGATAAAAGGATTGATTAGTAAAAAAGCTCAGTGTGTGAAGTGAGCGTATCACAGTTTACAGGCGGGAGAGACGAGTGATGAACTCGTCACCGCCACAGTAGAGTTGTGAAGTGGGAGGAATTATTTTCGTGCATCCAAGGGTTCATGGCGGTAAATTTTCCTGTTAATTCTCTGCATAGAAAAGGTGACGCCACTGAGAATCAGAGTACTTCAAGTCTGAAACTGTCGGTTGAATCATCAGTGCAAAAGATGAGAAACTATGTTAGAAAATGTCTGGTGTTTTGATAAAGACCTTGGACATAAAAAACTGAGACGTTAACTATGTCTTCCTGCGTTCATTTCAATGAAAAAAAAAAAACCTCATCCATTCACAGAGATCTTATATACAAGCCACTAACAGAGATCTGAAACTGGAGATTTACACTTTGTCAAAACCTGATAAAACATTCAGCAGTTTTAAGTAGTTCACTTTCAGATTCTGGGTCACTTTTATAATCATAATAGTTTATTTATACATTTATACTTATCAAACCAGCAGTTACAAAGTGCTTTACAAGACGGACATAAAGGGAACAAAGGACAGAACAACATACCAAACACACACACATTCCCATGTAGATATCAATTAAAAACAAATATAAATAGATCAATAAAGATTATAAGAAAGCCTTATGATAAAAGTGAGTTTTCAGGCGTGAGGAGAAGACACTGAACTTGCATCTTTGATTATCAGGCAAGTCGTTCGATAACAGTGGCGCCCTGTTTCAGTCCTCGTCCTTGCATTAGGAGCAGCCGGGAGGTTTTTCTGCCTGAGGACCTCAAACAGCCTGCAGGTTGATAAGTAGAGTAACTCAGAGATGTAATCAGGGGGCCACGAAGTGCTTTAAACATAATGAGCAGGAACTGGCAGCCAGTGTAAAGACATTAAAAGAAGAGTAATATGGTCTCTTTTCTTAGTTTTAGTTGAATTCAGCAACTTTGGTGCCTTGATTTGTTCCCAATTCCTACGACAAATTGTTTTGAATTTGCTACCGCTCTGACTGGCCTCATCTCCATAGCAACGTCCCCTAAAGGCTCATGGCTTTCATAGTATTTTAGAGCTATTTAGAGCAGTATTTTAAAACTGGTGGCCGTTACATAAACCTACAGTATCCAAGAAACTGCTGTCTGTCTATGTTTAAGAACACTATAGATGTTATTATGCTATTGAAGCATTTTATCTGTTCAATCGTCTCTGTCCACAGAACCAGCTGTCTGTCACCAGGCTGACTGACAGCAGAACTCGACCCTGAATGTGAAACTGCGTTCTTCAAGTGTGTGATGTAGGGATGAAAGATGTTGAAAAAATATCTACATATTGCGATTATTTTGACTGATATTGCAATTGCGATATTAGAGGGAATGATCATTTTTACATCATTATCCTCATTTTCATTGAAAAAACATTAAAATGATTATGGTGTGATGTTTGCAGGGATCTGTACCAAACAGAGATGTATATTGCGCCTCCTGCCATATGAAAACTGCAGTAGGTAATATTGTGATTTCGATTAAATTTTGATAAATTGTTCGGCCCTAGCGTGGTGCCTGGAGCGCCCCCGTAGCTGAATGATAACTGCGTAAGCCACATAACTGTGACGGGATCTTTGTTGTGTGTCATACCCATCTCTCTCCCCTTGTTTCCTGTCTGTCACTTCACTGTCAACTGTGCAGTAATGGCAAAAAAAAAAAAAATGCCAAAAGAAATAATCTTAAAAAAAAGTATGGTGCCTGTATAACAGAATTGAACATAAGTATCTGCATTATCTTATAACTGCGTCATTATCTAACATCTAAGATAAGACCCTGACCCATGATTCCAGTTATTGTTAGGGTTAGGGGTTAGTGTTAGGGTTAGTGTTATGGTAAGGGTTAGGGTTAGTGTTAGGTTTAGGGGTTAGGTTTAGGGTTAGGGTTAGGGGTTAGTGTTAGGGTTAATGTTATGGTTAGGGTTAGGGGTTAGTGTTAGGGTTAATGTTATGGTTAGGGGTTAGTGTTATGGTTAGGGTTAGGGGTTAGTGTTAGGGTTAATGTTATGGTTAGGGGTTAGTGTTAGGGTTAATGTTATGGTTAGGGGTTAGTGTTAGGGTTAATGTTATGGTTAGGGTTAGGGGTTAGGTTTAGGGTTAGTGTTAGGGTTAATGTTAGTGTTAGGGTTAATGTTATGGTTAGGGGTTAGTGTTAGGGTTACGGTTAGGGGTTAGTGTTAGGGTTAGTGTTAGGGTTAATATTATGGTTAGGGGTTAGTGTTAGGGTTAGGGTTAGGGGTTAGTGTTAGGGTTAGTGTTAGGGTTAATGTTAGTGTTAGGGTTAATGTTATGGTTAGGGGTTAGTGTTAGGGTTAGTGTTAGGGTTAATGTTATGGTTAGGGTTAGGGGTTAGTGTTACTGTTACTGTTAGGGTTAGTGTTAGTGTTAGGGTTAATGTTATGGTTAGGGTTAGGGGTTAGTGTTAGGGTTAATGTTATGGTTAGGGTTAGTGTTAGGGTTAGGGGTTAGTGTTAGGGTTAGGGTTAGTGTTAGTGTTAGGGGTTAGTGTTAGGGTTAGGGGTTAGTGTTAGGGTTAGGGGTTAGGTTTAGGGGTAGTGTTAGGGTTAATGTTATGGTTAGGTTTAGGGTTAGGGGTTAGTGTTAGGGTTAGGGGTTAGTGTTAGGGTTAGGGGTTAGTGTTAGGGTTAGGGGTTAGGTTTAGGGGTAGTGTTAGGGTTAATGTTATGGCTAGGTTTAGGGTTAGGGGTTAGGTTTAGGGTTAGGGGTTAGTGTTAGGGTTAATGTTATGGTTAGGGTTAGGGGTTAGGTTTAGGGTTAGGGGTTAGGGTTAGGTTTAGGTTTATCTGTTCCTGAAATATCACCGTCCATGTGTCGTTATTTTCCAGGATTATCTGCAAAACTTCTGGCAGGAGCTGCAGGCAGCCCATGAGCTGTACAGCTCCATTTCCCAGACGCTACAAGAGAAGGAGAGCGTGAGCACGGAGAAGGAGTTCACTGAACATTTGCCAGCTGAAGTCCTGGAGGCTGGTATCAAGTCTGGACGATACACTCAGGTACAGTTCAGTCCATCTCCATAGTTTGTCTCAAAGGAGTCTTTCCAAAGAAAAGCAGTTAATGATGTTAAAAATGAAATTCTGAATGTGTCTGCTCCTTGTTACAGGCAGCCACCAATATAAAAATCAACTTGCAAAGACCTGAAACTTGCTTGAGTTTGTTAACTGAATATAGTGAACATCATGTCTGCATTTATTTTTGTCAAAGTTAATGTTGTCAGTGTGTTGTAATACAGGACAAAGTGGAGGTGCAAATGGATTTGAAAGGTCTACAGTGCATGACCATACAAAGATATAATAACCTTTAAAAATTAATAAAAGCAGACACAACAAGCACTTGATTACATAAATTAAGCAAGTTTCAAGCTTCTGTGATTAAATTTTCATGCCATACAGAAAGTGTGCAATAGTGTCCAAGCTATATTTTCTTCTCATTCTTTACACAATTTGGCCAATTGTTTCTGTCACTTTTTATATGAGCAACACTGTGAACGCCTCCCAGGAGAGACTCTCTGAAAATGTGCGCTCTTATCACCATATTGAAACGATTATCACGTCTCGCTCCCTCTCTATGACGGCTGGCTTTTTACACCGACTTGTGGCTGTTCAGAAAAGCTATAAACACCTCTGTGTGTTCAAACAAAACATCATACAAACAAATTCTTTTATAGCATAACGTGACTCACAGCCACCTTCCAGTTAAGACCCTGGAAAGGTCCATCCAGTGAGCTCTTCTGTTGAAATATATACTGGCCACTTTATACCACAACATGTCATGTTTACGGATTAAATGGACTCTTGCCAGCCCATCAGACATAAGTATTTTCTGTAGCCATGGCACAAATACATCTTCAGAGTCAAGGAGATGTTTAAAGAAGGAAGGAATATTTTGAATAGTATCCAGTCACACATGAATACTCCAATCTCTTACAGTTACCAGCTATAAAACATTTGTCTGTCCAGGGTACACAAGTTGTTAATCTTCCAGGAGTCAAAATAAATCATATTTTTCTCTCCTTTTTATTAGGGTACTCTGAATGTCAACAAGTACCGGTCACAGAATGAAGCTTCAGTCAGGCCGGAGGGTTTCACTAACAAGAGCACAGGTGCAAAACTACAGCGACCATCACGACATTTTCTCCCTGATCACGTTGGGGCAGATCCATCCATCGTTCACTGCAAACAGAACTAACATCTCATATCTGGTGTCTGTATTTGTCTCTTCTTATCTTTGTCTCCTCCTGTCTCTGTTCTTCGTCCGTCTGTTGCAGATCTGAGCAGGGAGGTGTTGGTGTACGGTAATAAGAATCGTAACAGGGCTGTGCACGGCGACACGGTCGTGGTGGAGTTGTTGCCGAAGAGTGAGTGGAAAGGGAAGGTAACAGCGCTGACTGAGGGACAGGGGGAGGAGAAGAGTGGAGAGGACAATGACAGTAAACCCATGCCTACAGGTGGGACTGAACTCTTTGCCTTTTTCCTTGTTTTTTTTGTCTGTTAGTTAATAGAATATCTAAAAAAAACGAATTAACAGATTTCACTACAGTTTTGTGGAAAGTTAGGAGATGGGCCAAGAAAGAACCGATTCATTTTAGGTGCAGATGGAGCCACCATGTGGCCAGTTACAAAGCATTATGTTGGGGTTGTGCGGAGTTGTTGACGTGTTTATTTGTGCCTTAGAACGTAACGGCTGTGAAACAATCAGAAAGTTTTATTTTTCTGATTCTCTGCTTTGTTCTCACTACCGCTGCTCCCTCTCTTCATTCCCTCTTTAGCTCCTCTGCTCTCTTTTTCTCTCATCTTTTTAAAATAAGTCAGTAAGGCGACAACAAAGTCAACAAGTAAACAAGGTTCTTCTTCCTGTGGGCATCTTCGGTCTGGTTGCCGGCTTACATGATTGGCTGCTGCAGCGTGACATCGGGTTGCATTTTGGCAAATGTTGATTCTGGTTCAACTTCTTGCCAGACGGCCGCTGCGGTTCTTTGCTGAATGTAATGCAGTCCCCACTCCTGCAGCCTAAACGCACGACCCCATTCAAATGAATGGGAGGACTGCCGGTTTTATCGTATTGCTGGATTTGGTGTGAATCCGGCCGCTTCCTGGACTGTGAGATGGAGAAACAAATCCATCTCTCTGTGCAGGCTATGTCTGTTTACACCTACACAATGTTTACACTATTTTTTTACAATTTTTTGCAAAATGTTTTTTTCCACTGCTCCTGTATGATGATTTAAGGACTACACACTACACTTTCTGATGAGTCCTCCTCTAGATTGATGATTATAAACATACTTGAACTGTGTATGAAGGCATCTTTTAGTGCCAGAATTTATCTGTGAAGGTTGTCTGACAACCAGGTTGACAGTTCCTCTTGTCTGACAAATATAGGGCTGCAACTAACAATGATTTTCATTATCAATTAATCTGACCATTATTTCCTCGATTAATCGATGAATTGTTTTGTCTGTAAAATGTCAGTATATATTTAAACTTGCCCATTATAATTTCCCACAGACCAAGGTGATGTCTTCAAATGTTTTTTTGTTTTTTAACCAACAGTACAAAACCAAAGACCCAGTATACTATCATATACATACACATTTGAGAAGCTGCAGCCAGCAGATACTTGGTATTTTTGCCTTAAAGAAAGTCTAAAACAATGAACTGATGGTCAAAATAGTTGCTGATTAATTTTCTTGCTCTAGACAAATGTTTCATCAGTGCTCTCTAAATGTCTCTATACTGATGTCTGATTATTAAAACTTGCAGGCCGCGTTGTGGGGATCCTGCAGAGGAACTGGAGGGACTACGTGGTAACTTTCCCTCTCAGGGACGGGACTCAGTCCCAGAGCAGGAATTCCCAGCGTATCCTGGCTGTTCCCTGGGACAATCGCATCCCAAAGATCCGCATCAGCACGCAGCAGGCTGAGGCTCTGCAGGTCTGGTTCGCCTTGTTTTGGCTGCTAATTTATTTACTCAGCAAATGACTCACTTAATTATTAAAAAAGAAGAGAATTAGATCATATCATCAACTGTTCTTATAACTAACTTGATTATTTAATCATTTATGTGGACTGTCAAGGTTGAGTCTCTGTCTCAGCCACTTATATCTAACTTAAAATCTGAATATATCTTAAATTATAAATAATGTAAACATAAAAAACAAAAGGGTAAAATACACAAGACTTAAAGTTCCTGTATGTGTCAGAAGAGCAGAACCATCAGCTAAACATACGTGTTAATGAGGTTACGTAAAACCAGCGTCGGCTAATTTAAGCTACCGTCCCCTTCATCTCCCTCGTCCTCTTCACCCAGGACCACAGAGTAGTGGTGCGCATCGACTCATGGGAAAGCACGTCACTCTATCCGAACGGACACAGTGTGCGGGTTCTGGGTCGGGCTGGAGAGCTTGAGACGGAGATCCAGACTATCCTCATAGAGAACAGCATCAACGTGCCTCCGTTCTCAGATGCACAGGTCAGAGAAGAAACTTCTTCCTCTTACTCATTGAATTCGTCATTTATGTACTTTTATGATGTCAGATGTCTGTCAAACATGGTGAAAGGTCCAAAACCAGAATGATGATGACAATGAGATTTTATTTATGCAGCGTTTATTTGGAGAACTCAAAGGATTTTACATAGAATGATTTAAACAAAATAAAAGTAGACTAAGATAACTAAGATGGTAATAAATAAATGGCAATCAGTGGGTAACATTAACTTATTTTAATTCTCCACTTACAATTGTGACGATGTAATCATAACAATGAAAAGACTAATAAAAAGATGTAATGTTAGCATTTACCTTTCTTCCTCCATATCAGCAACAACGTTATCTATTAGGCTAATCGCTAATGGCAGCAAGTACTAGCCAATCAGAGGCAGTGTAGGGCGGGGCTTTGCTGAATGTGGGTGGGGAAAATAAACGCTTTGTTTACGTAGCCTCCGGAGCCGGAGGAAGCTTCCTGAAGCTGACCAATCAGAACAGAGTGGGCTCATCGGGAGGCGGGCCTTAAAGAGACAGGAGCTAAAACTGCCTGTTTCAGACAGAGGCTGAACTGAGGGGCTGCATAAAGGACCAGTAGAAGATAAATAAAGAGTTTTTAACTGGAAATCATGCAAAGATGTTCCAGTAGCCCCAGAGTAATATATATATATAAATATAGACCTCGAAATGTGCATGATACGTCTCCTTTAAAGCTATGTTTAGTGATTTTTTTTATTTAATTTTTGGCCACTTGGAGGCAAACAAATTATGACAACTTCTGACATATTATTGCTTACAAAGTTGTTTTGGTTAAAAACATCAGCAAACAAACTATTTCAGCAGACACACTGTCATGTTTTTGGTCATGTAACAAGTGTTATTTCAATACCATATCATGTTTAGTATTTTGGGTCTCTACCAACTCTTAAAAAGAATATCTGGCTCATTTGTTGCTAAATATTCCACTTTCTTCACCAGCTAATCGCTGAACCATCCAGTGATTTAAATCCAATTTAAAAGGTTTAAATTGAACTATAAGTCACTAGAAACCAATGCAAAGATTCAACATCTTCTTTAGACCTAAAGGATACACACAATGCATTTTGTAATGCATTCAACAACTTTTTGTTAGGAAGAAAACTCTTCAGTGAACCTTTAAACAGAAATAATGTGGAGACACTGCCACCCGGAGGCCATGAACAGGACTGGTTTTTTTTTAAGTGTCACATGAAGAGTCCATGAGAGTTCAAAGGTGTTTTCTCTTCTTTATGAAGGACATTTACATGATGAGGACTCATTCATTGTTGAATAGTTTTCAATGCTCAGCGTGACGTACACAGAATAATAGAATATCTGTTTCCTCTCCAGTGTGTTTATAGTATATGTTCCCTTTTTTCAAGGATTTTCAAGAGTCGCTTTTTCTTTCCACTCAGATTCATATTGCTATTTTTATTTTTTTAAACAATGCCCTCTGGTGAAAGCAGTGTCTCAACACAGCTCACACAATTGTATCTCATTGTCTCCTTTCAGCCCAAAGCACAGGCCAAATAAATTATGCACACATGTCCCGTCGCTTCGGTTCTAGTGATTGCACCGCTGCTTTAGTGACCTTGTGGCGGTGCCGGTTTTTGTTCTCAGCTGAAAGAGATGCCTGTCAACTCTCCTGAGAAGCCGTGGAAGGTGGATGCCGCTCAGGCGACGGAGCGACGGGACCTCAGGAAGAGTCACCTGGTGTTCAGCATCGACCCGAAGGGCTGCGAGGACGTAGACGACACGCTGTCGGTACGCAGCCTCGCCGGAGGGACGCTGCTGGAGCTGGGGGTCCACATCGCTGACGTCACCCACTTCGTCGCTAAGGGCTCACTCACGGACTTGGAGGCACGTTCGAGGTAGGGGAAATTTCTGTCATGTGGCTAAATCATCGCCTCAAAGTAGTTTACGCTCATCCCAGCATGACGTCAAGAAAAAAATAACACCCGCATACTGAATAGATGCTCCCAAAAAGCTGATTTGTTAAGTACAGTGACGGCGTTTCATCAGGTAATATTCAACATGTGACCATAACCCCCTTATGCTGCACCGAGGTTATGTTGTTGTTTTTATATAGTTTTATTTCTCTGTTTGCTCATTCCCTCACGCTTTTATTATTGTATTTCATATTATTGTTCTTTATGTGCACCTGTGAAACACCTTGTATCTATTTGACTTACATTTTATAGTTTTATTTCTGTCACAGAAGCTAATTAAAATGTTAAACCTCTCGCTGTACTGTAAGGCAAATTAATATGGAGAACATTTATTTATGCGTTTTTACTTATTTATTTCACAGGATTATTAATAATTACTGATGAACTGTGAGTGGCCCCCGTCCTTATGAATATAGACAGTGATGGAAATGCCACGGGATCAAAGCCTCATTTTAATTGTCATGTTTCCTTCTCTTTATTATTCTTATCCTAAGAGCTACGACCTACTACCTGGCAGACCGCAGGTACGACATGCTGCCTGCTGTCCTCAGTTCAGACCTCTGCTCTCTGCTGGGAGGAGTCGACAGGTCGGTGGTAACACACGTCTCTGTATTATGTTTTGGGAGGTGTCTAGTTTGTGGACACACTGAAACAAGCCTGCCTCTTTGTGAATCTGTACCAGGTATGCGATGAGCGTGCTGTGGGAGCTCGACGCACAGACCCTCGCTGTCAACAAGGTGTGGTACGGTCGCACGCTCATCCGCTCCTCCTACCAGCTGCACTATGAGCTGGCTCAGGCCCTGCTCAACGGAGAGCAGGCTGAGGTACCGGAGCTGGCCCGGCTCGGGTCTGAGGAGAAAGACGCTAAGCTAGCTGAGCTCACCCAGGCTCTGGAGAGGCTGACGCACGTAGCCAGACACCTCCGAGCGCACAGGGACAGAGGGGGCGCGCTGGAACTGGAAGGGGTGGAGGTACGAGGGGTTTCCCTTGATTTTTGTTATTTTTACACTGTTGTAATGTCAGATGTCTTTGTTAAAAATGGTCAAAAAGTGCTCCTTGCAATACAGAAGTCAGGGCTTTAGCCTGCTCTGAACGCTCCGTATGTGAAGTTGCTGTTTGCACATGCTCACAAACAGCCGTCTGTTCCGCAGTCGTTGTTGCTAAGGTTGTTGCTAAGGTTGTTCCATGTGTTGCTTGCGTTGTCCACTCGCATATTTCGGATCAGATTCGGGCTCAAACATGTACAAATGGATTTGAGAAGTTTCCATTTGGAGTAAAGAAGGAGAAAAAGAAGTGAAATCCTGCTACTATAGTTTGTTTACGTAGCGTCCGGAGCCAGAGGAAGCTTCCTGAAGCCGACCAATCAGAACAGGAGGCGGGTCTTAAAGAGACAGGAGCTAAAACGGCCTGTTTCAGACAGAGGCTGAACTGAGGGGCTGCATAAAGGACCAGTAGAAGATAAATAAGGAGTTTTTTATACCTCTTGGGAAGGCCTGGAGGGAATTTCATTACATATGGCACAAACGGGCAAAGGTCAAAGATCACTGTGACCTCACAAAACACATTTTTCATACGTTAATTATAACAAAGTTTCACACAAATGTCTAACAGGATAAAATGAAGTGATGACATTTTATTATCCAAAAGGTCAAAGGTCAACTTCACTGTGACATCATAATGTTCTGTGGCCGTTATTCAACACATAACTCAGGAACAGACAGAGATACTGTGACCAGATTTCACATTTGGTCAGATAATGAATTGTTGACACTAATCTCGGGAGCCAACCTTGAAACTGTGGTGATTTTATTAAATTCCTTTCAAAGTCTTCACTACAGATATTATATGAGTCTGGACACACATGGATGTAAACTGTAAGTCTGTAACTGGTATTTCTAGTTTAAATATAAATCATGCAAAGATGTTCCTGTTGAGCCACAGAATAAAAATACAGAGCTGGAAATGTGCAAACGTCCCCTTTAAGTGGTTAAAGATTTTCAATAATATATAATTGAATACATAATACCTATACATATACAAATAATTATAATACATAACTGCCTTCTTCCTCCGTCCTGTTATATGTTGTTCATCTTGTTTCCAGATGTAGCGGTAAGTTAGTGGGTAACTCTACCTGCCGGGATGTTTTGCTGACTGTAAAGTTTTGTGTGGAGGAATAATGGTCTGAAGCTGTTTTTAATGGTTCAGGTTTGGGCCTTTAGTTTCAGAGCAAACAGTCATATTTCAGATAACAGAGTACTTGTAATTTTGTGTTAACAGTTTGTGTTTCCTGTTTGGATGTGACGCTGCTACTGTGCAGAAAACCAGAGTGGAGTAATTTAAAACGTGACACCCAGACCGAAGGCAGAAAGGTTTTAATCTTACACAAGATCAGAAAGTAATTTAGGTTGTAATATAATCACTGAGACTGTGTGAATACGGAGCGCTCCGCTGCAAACCCGCTGACAGTTTTCATATTAGAGTCGTGTGTTTCATTTATTCGTTGGTCATTTATCAAAAACCTGATATGAATTCTCCCTGCTGCTCATCTTCTAAACTGTATTTTACCTTATTTAGATACAGTGTTATATATTGTGTTGTACTACAGTAGATGTCAAAAAAATAACCCATTATTTATTTACCTTACTGGAATAAAAGCATCTTTATTACATTGTTGTTGTAGCTGTGAAAACACTTCCTGTGCTAGTGAGAGTCGATACTGAGAGTTTTAAAATGTATTTTATGAAGACTTTACACAAGATTAACGACACGGCCTGCACTAATCCTGAGTAAAAATCCATAGTCTTAACCGATAAGGCTGCAGTTATTCTATATGTTTTTCTAATTGTCAGGAAATCCAATGAAAAGTCCGAAACCAACAATGTGTTAATTATAATTAAATATTAATAATCTTTGACTTCCTGCTGTTTCTGTGGCTCTCGACCCAACGTCCATCGACCGAAGGGAATCACTGAAGTCATTCTCACATCTATAAAATGTGGCGTGTTGCAGAAAACAGTGAATATATCAGGGACTTTTCTTTGTTTGTTCCACTGTGGGATTTTTTAGGGCGCTATTAAGTGTTTAAACTGTGTGTGTGTGTGTGTGTGTGTGTACTTTCAAAAATAATGCCATGAATCGTTTTATTTATAACGTACATACAAAGTTCAGTAAACAGAAGAAACTTAAACCTAAGAAGATATTTCTTTATGACTCTGGTTGGATGTTCGGGCTCGTTGTCCTGCTGCAGAATACATTTATGACCAATCAGACATATCTCTAATGATAATGCATCACAGATGAGAATCTAAACATCTAAAGTACCTAAAACTTTTGGATATTACCTACAAATTAACACAGAATTCAGACACTCAGATGAAATGGCAGTGGGTAAATATAGTCTGTATGTTTTAAGGTCTTTTTGACGGAAAGATTAGATGGTAAATTTGATGAAAAGAAGGCAAGTTTATTTGTATAGCATATTTCAACAACAAGGCAACTCAAAACAGATTATAAAAGCAACACAAGTGAAAATACATATAAAAACAAGTAAAAAGTGTTAAATTTGGAAATAAAAAGAAGCTAAAAGGGAATAAGACAGATGAAACAAGAGAATAAAAGTTAATTTGTAAAAGTCTTATCCAAAGAAGAAAAATATGTGGATGTTTTGATCTTTTTTCAATAGTTTTCGACAACAACAGAGCTGATAATAATAGATAATAAGATGTATCAAGGTTTGGACACACAGATGATAAAAATGAGCAGACGTATCCTTTAATATCTGCATTAAGAGCTGTTGTGAAGATTAAAGAATTTTGTTTCTTACAACATAAAAGTTCTCTGATCACAGAGCGTTCTTTCTGTCTTTTCACGTCACATGTTTGACTCCCATCGATGTCGCCGTCCCTCCTCAGGTTCGAGCCCAGCTGGACAAGGAGAAGAACATCACAGCCCTGGTCCCCCGTCAGCCCCTGGAGGTCCACGAGACGGTGGCCGAGTGCATGATCTACGCCAACCACTGGGTGGCGCGCAAGATCCAGGAGGCCTTTCCTCATCAGGCTCTGCTGCGGCTCCACCCACAGCCACGGGTGGAGTTCTTCGGCCAGCTGGTGGAGAGCGCCAACGCCAGAGGCTTCACCATTGATACCAGGTGACTGATAGCTTCATTTATTGCACACACACAGGTGGTGAACATATGACTTAGACTGATTGATTAATTGTCTTCCTCCAGTTCCAACAAGGCTTTAGCAGAGTCTCTGGATGCGGCCGTGGACCCGCAGGACCCGCAGGTGAACAGGATGCTGAGGATGATGGCCACCAACGCCATGTCTCAGGCTCTGTACTTCTCCACCGGCGCTCTGCCCCAAGAGATGTTCTACCATTACGGTACGCGAGACGTTCCCCAAACATCAGCTGTTTTATATTGTATTATTCAGTGGAACCTTTCCAGATTTTCAATGCAAAAAAAAAGGATCTTAATTTGTTAAACTGTCATATTTAGAAGCATATGAAACTATCTCATCTCTATGATTTGATTTAATTATTTTAAAATATAATAAGAGTAAAAAATAAGACTATTAATGGTTTTAAATCTGTGCTGTTTTCCTGGTGAATATGTGGAAAAGTGTGTTATTTGTAGGTTGTTTTTCTGTCTTTCAGGTTTGGCTCTGGACTTTTACACACACTTCACGTCTCCCATCCGTCGCTACGCCGACATCGTGGTCCACCGCCTCCTCACGGCGGCCATCGCCATGGACAAAGGGTCGAGCTCCAGCGAAGCGTTAGACAGTAACAGAGAACTGGAAGAAATTTCTCACCACATCAACAGCAGGAACAGGGTCGGTTCTGTACATCTTCAGCACCTGAAGCCAGAACTGTTGTCATGGATGCATAGTGTCTCCTGACCTCTGACCTCCTTGTATCATCTCTCCAGGCAGCCCAGCGCGCCCAGAATTTGTCGGTGCAGTTGTTTCAGTGTCTGTACTTCAAAGACAGAGACCCTCAGACAGACCAGTGCTGCGTGGCCGACGCTCTGATCTACTCCATCCGTGACGACGGCGTGTTGGTGTTTGTCGCACAGTAAGAAACTCTTGACAGATAAAAGTTGTTCACTTTTGGTTGTGGAAGATAAAGCTGGTGATGATTCTGTATTTTTCTTGTCAAATCCAATGAAAAGACCAAAACTAACAATACTTTCTGACTTCCCTTCCTTCCCTGTCTGTTTCGCTCAACACCAAGACAAATGGTTCATACTGAAGCTCACAAATATGTAGTTTCATTTTCAAAAAACTCTCAGTAATCTCCTGAAACAGCTGATTTTGTAGCAAACATTTCTCAAACAGGAGGAAACAGTGCATTCGTTGGGGACTATTTTCAGCGGCGGATGTATAAAGTTAAATGGCCCCTGCAACAGATCGTCGTGTGACAGTATTGCGTTGTTTTCAGACGGTCCTGGTGGTTTGTTGAGTATCTAATGGCTACACCGGTGCTCTCCTCAGGTACGGTGTGAAGGGGCCGGTGTACATGAAGAATCGAGAGGGTCAGGTTGTGGCTGCCGGAGAGGACGGCAGCTGCGAGTGGCAGAGCGGCTCCGTGCGACGATATTCGGACCACATCACCACCACCTCCGGCTGCGGCACCTCCACCTTCAGACTGTTCGACCACATCACTGTGAGTCACAGAGAAGATTTTGACCTGAAACGATATGTTGATGAACACAAATGTTTAAAATGTCTAAAAACAACTAGACCTATGTTATATATGTTGTTGAGTTGTGTACTTACATTATCCCAAATGTTTCCAACAATGTTCAAACTCAGAGAAATCTGTCATTTAATCAAAGTAACGGTCCGTTTCATTTGGTCGCCTGTCGATGGCGTCATACCTCCTCTACCAAAGAGTAAACACGTACAAGATGCATACGGCGGCGCTGTGTTTGTCCGCTACAATGGCGTCTACCAAAGAGTAACTTACACACATACAAGATAATACATCAGTGTTGTGGTTGTTCCACACAAACTGTTATAAATTGACTTTTATTCAGTTTTAAGCCACATTTTCATGATAAATTTAGGTGGTTTTTAACTATATCTTTTAGCCAGAAGAAGGATTTTAGTCATTGGACGTCTGGATCTTAAGTTATCAGAGAAATAAACTGAACAAGTGTTGGCAGCAGCTCAGCTAACAGCCCGTACTGGACGTCCGGTGGTCACCGAACATCGTCGGAGAAACACTGATTTTTTTTTAGGTGAAACAGTTTTATTCAGTGTTTTTACCTGTAATCTCCGGGTCCGTTTGTTCTGGAGAGGAGGAGACCTTTGCGGGTAAAAACATCCTGAATAATGAACACTGGAGTAATCCTATCCCGGTGAAGCTGGTTATTTAACAACAAAGACAACAACTCCCATGATCCCTTGCTACTTCACACCATCATCACACTCCGTCTTTTGTTATTGTTTTGATTGAGACGCCTAGCGGCTGAAATTAAATTACATATTGTGCGTTTAAATGTGAAGATTTCCTGTTTTTCTTTGACTTATAGGATAATGAACTAAATATAAGTCGTTTTTGGCCCTGAAATCTTACATCAGGCATTTTTTTTAACTATTTCTGGGATTTTATAGACAAGATGAATAATTGATAATGAAAGTAATAGTGATGACATCTAACGCTCTCCGCAGGTTCGTATTTCCGTCCAGTCGTCACGTTGCCACGCGGACAGCCTGAACCTGGAGGTGATCAGCAACAAGCCCCACCGGAGTGCCGAGCCCCAGCAGCCCCAGCAGCACCAGGGCCGCAGCCAGCTGGTCCAGGAGGTGGTGCGTCAGGCCGAGGAGGCGTCCCAGCAGGCTCAGGAGAAAGCCGCCCGACGACCCAAACTCTCCAGAGAGGAGAGAGAGTTCTCCCAGAGCAAAAGCCCCAACCTGTACTTACTCCTGGAGGAGATCAGAGAGCTGGCCCTGATGGACCCGAGACTCACCGCACAGGTCTGCGCTTCAACGGCGTGAAGCTGCTGCGACACACACAGAAAAGGCTGCTGGGTCTTTAAATATCAGGGACGACTGTTGTGAAGAAATATCAGTAAACAAATCAACCGTTTTAATGCTCATCAGCAGCTGTTTTTAAAATTATGATGGCAGATTTGTATTTATTTATTATATTTACACTTCCTGTCACGTGAAAGGCCTTAACGAGTCTTTGACGACATTAAACGAGACGAGAAATCAGCTGATTCTGTGGACGTTTTCATTAAGTTGGTCTAAAGATAAAGAGCAAAGACTTATAATGTAGTAACAGAGAAGAAGAACTGGTCTCAGTGATTACAGCGTCGTTCACGTTATGAGGAGGTGATGGTCTTCACTGGTGTTAATGGTGAAAATGGTGAACACACTGGGGAGAGACTAAAAGCTCTCGATGGGGCTGCCTACCCAGTATGCGAAGATCCACCCTAACCCAAACCATCTCTCTCCCCAAACCTAAACCTAACCAATCGGCCTCTTGGGTATCTTCATGGGACTGCAAGGCATGCTGGGTAAACCCTTCCCTCCCACACACACACACACACACACACTGAGATATTAAACGTCTTGTCGCACTGATGTTGTTTAAGAAAACACTTTTTAATTCCCCGATTACACTTAATACATGAATCATGAAGCACAAACTAATAAATTTAACATTAAAATTAACGAAGCACCAAAATCTGATCCAATTAATGAGTCACATCGTCGTCACCTCTGAGGTTAAAGTTCATACTGAGTGTGTCAGATGTCTCGTAGAAACACGAGAGGAAAGATGCAGGAAGATCATTTGGATTTTTATTACAAATATATCAAACATGTAAAAACTATCTGCAGTATTTTTCTGGGAACTGTTGGAGTTTAAGCAGCTTTGATTTGTCGTACATTAAAAAGAAATGTCATATGGTTGGTATTTAGTTTGGTAATTATTATATTTGAGGTTCAGTATATTTAAATACTACTAGTTGAGCTACTTTTAACCCAATTAAACAAATAAATAGCTTTATAATAACTTTTTTCCTTCCACTCTGTCAGCTCTGACAGTGTAGAGACGGTTTTGAAACATTTAGACATTTGTGACGGTAAAAAAAAAAGAAGAAAATATAATTGATTGATTGAAAACAAAGACTCTCCAGGTGTCTGGTCAGTGGTCGGGTGCAGCGGAGACACATGTAAGTCAGTCAAACTATGACTTTAAAACACTGCTGCAGGTTTCAGTTTGAGAAACATAAACTGAAAGCAGGATGAGTCTCCAGAGAGTTTATCTCTTTTCATTATTTGATGTGTTTCTGTCTGAAGATAAATCACCTGATTGAGAAACTTAATGCTCATTAAATGGATCCAGCACTAGTTGCTCAGGTTGGTGCTTCATTAATTGACTTATATAGTTTTGACCTTAATTATGATGAATATATTAAGTGTTATTACAGTTTCTGCTTCTTTGTATGAAAGTAATTGTTGCCACAGAATCTATTTTTGTAACATTGTTTATGTGCTGCGTGAGTGTTTTCTGGTTTGTAATTAAATCTATAAATAAATATGAAACTCGTTAGTTTGAAGTTTTTACTGAATGAAAACAAACAAACATGTTTCTGTTTAAAGACCAGGAACACATTTAACTCTTTAAATCATCTCAGTGTTTAGTAACAAATATTAAAATGGACAGAAAAGTATGTTTTTCCATTTTCACTACAAAATCTAATAGATCTTTAGATGTAAGGAACTATTTTAAATCCACAGAGATAAAGCTGTAAATGCAGGTCACATGATCACAGTCGAAATATATTATTAACGACAGGAAAATTAATTTATTTTTCATATTTTTTCTGTAAAGTCAACTTTAATGAGAGAAAAACATTAATTACAACAAATTCCATTTAAAAAACATCAACAGCGTCCACATTATAATTTTACAGTAATTGTCTTTATGAAACTGTGTAAAGATGAAAACATAAAGTCTGGTTAAAAGTTCCAGGAAATGTTTGTTAGATTATAAATAAACAATCTCAGGATGAAGCTCAGAGGTCAGTTTAACAAACCAAGAAGCTTCTAACAGCGACTAAATGAACAATAACGAGGTTCAGATTCCCTTGATTGACATTTTAAACGAGTCTCTAGTTCCTGATGTTAAAGGTCATGTAGCTGTAAAATTTAAGAATTAGAAAAAAAATTGTGAAATAAAACAAAATTCTGTCAAAAGTAAAACCAGAGAAGCTGCTGACTGAAGTCTGAACTACTGAATGTGTTCAAGAACACGACAGGAAGTGAGGAATATAAAGAGCTGCGTTAGTCGATTTATCAATTAGTTGAAATTAATCTCAAACTATTTTGATATTTGAATCATAAAAATATTCTCCAGTTTCAGCTTCTCGAATGTGAAGATTTGCTGATTTTCTTTGTCACATGTGACAGTAAACTGAAAATCTTCAGGTTTTGGACTGTTGAGAGACATCACTCTGAGAAACTCTGAATTTTTTAACAGTAAATAGACAAAACAATAAATGGATTAATACGGAAATAACTGACAGATTAATAACGATGAAAAGAACCATCAGTTGCAGCTGTAATGATATATTCCAGATGTTCATCTTCATCCATAAACCAGCTGCTGTAGAACATGTTGGTTTGGTCCAAACACGCTGCAGGTTCAGGTTGTTGTTAATCTTCCTCCTCACAGCCGATGCTGGACTGATGGACTGGGCTCGTACTGGTACTGGTACTGGTGCTGGTGCTGGTTCTGGTGCTGGTTCTGGTCTCTGTTGTCTCAGACTGCGTCGGCGGTTCAGAGGGTTCAGAGTCTTTGGGTGAAAGCTGGTCTGGTTGTTGTGTGCTGCTGCTGATTGGCTGCGGGTTGAAACCCTCCTCATCCTCCTCTTCATCCTCCTGCTGATGTTTAGAGTCGTTGACGACGTTTGCAGACGATGAAGGTTCGTCTGCTGACAGAGACGAGTCAGCGGGCCGAGAGTCTGACGGGTCTGATGGAGGATTAAACACATCATCATCATCATCATCATCATTATTATTATTATTATTATTATTATTATTATTATTATTATTATTATTATCATCATCATCATCATCATCATTATCATCATTATCATCATCATCATCATTATTATCATCATCATCATCATCATCATCATTATTATAATAATATTCTGCTGTCAGACGTTTGTTTAATGAATAAAGATTAAAATCTGATTTAACTGCATAAATGATTATATTATTTATAATTATATTCTAGATGCTTCTTATCACTGCACTCCTGATATTTAAAAATGAGACTGAACTGATGAACTGATTAGTTGATAGACGGTTGATCAACAATCAGTTTGATAATTGATTAATTGTTCAAATTCTTTTTTTTAAGCAAAAAAGCCAAAAATTCTGATTCCAGTTTCTCAGGTGTGAAGATTTTCTGTTTTTCTCTGATTTCACTGTAAATGGATTATTTTGGGGTTTGTTGTTAAAGAAAACATGACATCTGAACTAAGGCTGCAAATAACTATTATTCTCATTATCGGTTAATCTGTCCATTATTTTCTCAATTAATCGATTAGTCGTTTGATCTATAAAAGGTCAGAAAATAGTGAAAACTGTTTCCTCAAATGTTTTATTTTGTCCACAACAAATATATTCAGTTTACTGTCATAAAGGACAAAAGAAACCAGAAAATATTCACATTTAAGAAGCTGGAATCAGAGAATTTTAGAAAAAAAATGACTAATTAAACTATTAAATAATAAACAAATTAATCAACTTAATTAGCAGACTAATCACTAATTTATTCACTAATTTAATGAAAAATTAAATTAGGATACAAATCCTCCACACTAGACTCTACAACAACAACAAAAATACAACAAAATTATTCCACAAATAATCACAAATCAACTTTATAATTATTTTAAATTAATTGATCAGTCTGTCTTTAAAACACTTCAGTAGGAAACACTTTAAAGATTCCCTCTGACATCACACCTGTTGTTGTTGTTGTTGTTGTTGTTGTTGTTGTTGTTGTTGTTGTTGTTGTTGTTGTGATTTGCACACTGACTGGACTGATGAGGACGTAATAATTAAAGATGATTGGAAGCAACATCATTGGTTGAATGTTGCTGCATCTTGTTCGTGATTGGCTGAATTTTGCCTTCATCTCTCGTAGGAAACGTCATGATTTGATTATTGTTTAATGATCTTATTGGAGCGTCGTCTCACCTGTTTGCTGCTGCTGGCGGGCGAGCCTCCTCTCCAGAGCTCGCCGTCTGTTCAGCTCCATGCGTTGGCGCTGCTCCTCGGTCAGGGAGGGGGCGGCGGGGGAGGGGGCGGCGGGGGAGGAGGCAGCGGGGGAGGGGGCGGCGGCCGGTGTAGGCGGAGCCGCTGGAGCCGGGGTGGAGTGGATCAGCTCATCCGGGAAACTCCCTCTGCTGAACGGATCCGGATCCCCAAAGATGTTTGATTCAGGAGCCGCTTCTTCTTCACCTGCGACAAAACAGTTTTCATACAACCAATCAGAAACATTTGTATCTCTTTCTTAACACAATAGAAATCAACAGCGTGTTTTATCTCCAACCATCTTTACCCATAAAGTCTTCGTGCGTCAGCGGCATGTCCAGTCGGATCCGTTTCAGACAAGTCTGCCACAGGAAGAGAAAAAGGTCGACAATTACAAACATTGCACTGCAGGAAATAATCAAATGTTATGGAAATATTCATCTTCATCCTACCTGCACTTCCTTCTTGTTGCCGAGTTTCTCCACCTTGTCGATGAAGTCTTCAAACTGCAGTTTGGGGAACAACCTGTGAGCCCAGTTCTCCATCTTCTGCATCAGCAGCCGCAGGTTCTCCGCCTGCTCGAAGCAACACAAACATCAAGGAAACGTTTCAGTGAACGTCTCTGATACCGGGAAGTAAAGGCGATAAGAACTCATCCTCAGTGTCGGCTGTGTTTGATGTGTTGATACGTGTGTAGTCGTGTCTCACCTCGTGGCCTTTGCCTTTAAAATGAACGTCGTCGAACAGCGTCCGCAGAGCTGGAAGTCCTCGTTCTGACGTCAGCCTGAAGACCAGAAACATCACATTATTCTCAATCAGCTGATCCAAAATTAAACCTCATCAATTGATTTTTTGGAGCATTTTCATGCAGTGGAACAAGTTTTAACATAATATTAACCTTGTAGAATAAACATGTCCACAAACAGTTGCTTATTTCCACATCCAGCAGTTACGGAGCAACATTATCATTCATGTGGAGTCGTGTTTCTGTCCACCTGGTGAATGTGAGTCCAATATTCACTCTCTTTTAGCTCTGTTTTTGCTCTCTACCAACTCCTGAGGGAAATATCTGGCTCTTTAGCTGCTAAATGCTCCACTATGTTCACCAGCTAGTCTACAGCTAACTGTTGGTGCTGAGCAGGAAGTGTACAGCGGCTTTTCTGAGCCTTTCCTCTGAAAACAGCTGCCTGCTGTGATTCTTTGTGGGTTTTGTCATTATGAGGAACTCATTTCTCACTACTTATAGTCATTTAACTCTTTATTAATATACAAATATTGATTAAAGGTGCTTTAAGGTCAGACAGCATGAAAGGGAATAAAACCAGTCCAACCAGGATCTCCACTCTAATCAATCCAACATAAAGTAACAATGGAAACTAACCAGTTCAGGCTATAAATGTTGTGGTCTGTGGCATCATCATTCATGTTATATACAAATAAATATCAATTAAATAAAATTACTGAATCCGTCGCTGCTTTATTGAACAATGTGAGCAGCAATTTACAGCCTTTGTATTTGTGTTACTTTGCAATAAATCAAAGTGATGCAGGAAAATGTGACAGATACTCAAAATATGTAAATAATACATTATCTCCAGTGAGAGTAAATATGATCAATGAAATATCCTGAAAACAATAAATCGATACACTTTTACACATTTAACTACCGTTAGTGTCTTAATGGGTTTAAATCCTCTGTCATGATGGGAACTGTGGTAAAATACCTGTTAGAGTCCAGTTTGGGCTGCGGCCTTTTCACTCCTTTCCTTTTAGCAGCAGGAACCTCAGCCAGCTTCGACACGTCGCCCTCTTCCTCACCTTCATCAACCACATCACATGACAACATCACTGTTTACTAGAACTGGTACAAACTGGTCTCCAGTGTTGAATATTCTCTTGACTGATGGTGAATATTGTTTGTCACGACGGCTTCTCACCATTAGCGAAAGGGTCTCCCCCGTCTTCTCCTCCCAGACCCGGGGACTGAGGTGGAGGGAGAGGAGGGAAAGCTTCGTCCTCCATGCCGTCGTAGTCAGAAACGTCGTGCAAACCGTTCTTCTGCTGTTTGACCATGATGTGTTTCTGGAGGAAAGATTCACAACTGTAGCAGCTTTAGAAGCGATAGTTGTTCACATTATTGAGACTGTTTGGCTGAATATGAGCAGTTTGTTTTTCTACGAGCATAAAGTTTATTATAATGCAACTGTTGGTGTTGTTTAAATATGATTATCTGTCATCCTGGTAGCCGGTAGGGCAGTTAACACAACCTCAAACTAGATTTGTTATCAGTAGAGCTGCACAGAATAGTCAATCAATTAGTTGATCAACAGAAGATTAATCGTCATCTGTTTTGATAATTGATTAATTGTTACTTAGAGAACAAGATGACATTTTCGTACGTCTTGTTTTGTCTGATCAACAGTCTGAGATCCAGATATGTTCGGTTTATTTTCACGTATGACACAGAAAAGTTTAGAATCTTCACATTTGAGAAGCTGCAACCAGCAAATATTTGACATTTTTGCTTCAATAAAATTAATAAAACAATTAAAATGGTTGCAGATTAATTTTCTGTCGACCTGCTAATTGATTAATCGTTGCAGCTCTACTTATGTGTCATGAAGTATTTTATTTTGTGGTGTTGCTAGTAAGTAAGTAATTTTCTATGCAAAAATGCCAAAAATTGATTCCAGCTTCTCAAATGTGGTTATTTGCTGGTTTTCTTAACCTTCAGTGATATTAAACTGCATGTTTTAGACTGCTGTTTGATTTTGTAAGTCAACTTCGGCTAAGGAGTACACAATTAATCAGTTCATCAAAAACAATAATGAATAGATTGATCAATAATGAAGATAATTTGTTAATGGCAGCCCTATTTATACATACGTATAAATGCATTTCCATATTTCAGTTTATTATGCTCATATTGGAGTTGATGAATGCAGTTTATTCCCTGGGGATCAATATCGGCCCCCGATATATATTATCGCTCTCTGGCGTCATTCATGACCGGTATCGGCCACGCAAAAACAGATATCGGTCAACCACCGCGTCAGCCACCAGAAGGCGGTAAACTCAACCAAGATGCTGCCAAAACATTAACTGTAATTCTCCTGTTTCATCGCCACACAGATAAGTCGGGATAAAGTGGACAGTCTGGGTGAACAGGACGTTAATGTCCGATGAACTCTGGCCGAACTGACTTTATCTGAGCACCGTTAGAGCTGCAGTCAGAGTTTAAACACCGCGCTGCTGAGTTAAACTAAGCTAAGCTAAGCTAACTGCGAGCTGCTGAGACACTGTAGGTAAGTTAGCGAACATGTCAGCGGACTCCTGTCAGCGAAACAGTCACATAACGACCGAGTCAACTTAAACCAAGAGCCTCTGACGTGATGACAGCTTATAAAATACCAGACTGTTAGTAAAATGAAATGTCATAACCGTTAACTTACTGTCCGGTGGAGCGAAACAACGAGCAGCGCCAAACTACCGACGGATATCCGGTATGGGCGATGGATTCTTTTCAAAATAAAATCCAACAGGCATTAGAGCAAACTGATGAGTGATGGATGTGTGGAAGTTTGATTAAATGCGTTAAAAACTAATACATATTTAATTATTATAATCCAAATATATATAGAGAGCCATAAGAACTGTAAACAAACTACTTCTCAAGAACCAACACAGTTTAAGGCTCAGAGACATGATGGAAGATCTTAAAACGGTGCAAATTATATATAAATTAAAAACAAATGACAACCTGAAAGTATCCAAAAGTTGTTTAAAGTGAGAAAAAGCCTGATTTGATGATTTTAGAGGAATGTTTAAGAAACAAAGGGTCTGGACTGATGTAAAAAAATATATTTTTGTTAAAGGAAGGGAAAAATCACTTTTTAGTGGAGCTGTTAACAACTCATAGACATGTGAAATGTGACCCCGACTACACACTGCTTTTTGTAAGACGTCAAAAGCCAAAAAGGTTAGAAACCACTGGTTTCATCTTTAACAATGTGTTGTATTTTAAAGCTTGTTATATTATCCATTGTGTCAAATCTTCATTTGAAAAGTAACTAAAGCTGTCAAATAAATGTAGTGGAGTAGAAAGTACAATATTTCCCTCTGAAATGTAGTGGAGTGGAAGTATAAAGTAGCATCAAGTGGAAATACAATAGTACAATTACCTCAAAATTGTACCTAAGTACAGTACTTGAGTACTTTCACATCGCTTTTACTCCATTTGCAGTCATATGCAGTTTTAAGGGTGAAAAACTGTACAAAAAGTGTGTTTCCATGACTTTTAGCTCTCCATGAATCCACCTTGTCAGTGGATCAATAAGCAAAATAATTTACATGATCAGAAAACTTTTTTTTTTCACTCAATAATCAGCATCATTTAAGTCTTAAAAATGGATTTAATTGAAGTTTAATGATCCACAGAGAGTACAACACTTTATCTCCATCACTCTTATTTCTTCATTTTTACAAACTTGTTGACATTAAACCGTCTCCTCTCTGCAATAAGCTTGAGTATCCTATAAAACTTAGCTACGTCAGAAACCACACAAGACCAGTTTGTTAGAAAATAGTAATGATAAGAATCATATACCAAGCTCGAATTAATCCCTCAGGAGTTATGACAGGTACTGGCTATTTTGACTTTCTAGTAACAGCCTGAAAAAAAGTGTCTGTTTATTCAAAACAAAACAGCAAGACAGTTAAATCAACAAAATGCTTTGGACAGGATCAAGTTTTACAGCTTTGGAGTCACTCTCAGATTTATTTCTACAGCTTCAAGGCCACTGAGGTCTGATATGGTGAAAACAGAGGATGTGATTGTGTGTGTGTGCATGTGTGTGTGTGTGTATATGTGTGTATATGTGTGTGTGTGTGTGTGTGTGTGTGTGTGTGTGTGTGTGTGTGTGTGTGTGTGTTCTCAGAAGCGTCCACGCAGCAGGAACATGAGGAAGACTGCGCTGAGGAGGATGCAGAGCGTGCACACAGTGGGAACCACTATCTCTGTCACCATCTCCATGTGGCCTATCAGCGGATCTGAAACACACAGGAGATACGTGTAAATGTGAGTAAACACATGTAAATTAGAGCTGCAACAATTAGTTGATTGATCAGTAGATCTAAAATTAACTTTTTTTTATAATCGATTAATTGTTCTGGTTATTTTTCAAGCAGAAATTTCAAACATTTGATGGTTCCAGTTTATTAAATGTGAAAACTTGCTGCTTTCACTTGTCTTACATTTTAGTAAAATTAATATTTTGGGGAAACTCTTTGTGCTCTAGGACATTATGATGATTTAAGACCAATCAATTGATTGATCAAAAATATAATCTGCAGATAATCGTTAGTTGCAGCTCTAATATAAATGTCTCCATGTTTAGTCGCAGCGTCATATCACTGGACAGACAGGGCTCCCATAGACCTTGAAAACATACTGTAGGAAAAGTAACACGTTTTATAGATTTATTAATTAATTTTTCAATGCATTTCATTATTTCCTGCTGTTAGTTACTTCTCAGTGGTGGAAGAAGTACTCACACCATTTACCAAAATAAAAGCAGTAATACCAAAATGTAAAAATACTCCATTACAAGTCTAAATCCTTCATTTACCTACAAAAGTATTATCTCTGTCAGAGTTACATTAATATACAGTATAATTATAATAATATTGTTAATGCACTTGAATGTTTGTTTGTCTTCACATTCATCTGCTGAAGGAGGAAAATTTCTCTGCGCTTTTTTTGTCACAACTAGTTTGGAGCCAATCGCGGTCCAATATTCAACTAATACAGATGTGATGTGAAAAAACATGAAGCCTCCAGAGCACAAACACTTAGAATAGACTTTACACTGATGGAGGAGACATCTGGTGTCCAACAGGAAAACTTTTGAAAGTTAAAAAATATATTTGCATATTGATAAATTCTGAATTTTTAATGAGGTAGAAGGAAAAACACATCAGGCAAAACGAAGTATTTTTATATGTCTTAAAACATGTCTGGAGGGAATCTTTAACTTTATTATAAACACCGTTGGATGGTTTAATCTATAGAAATATATGTGTTGATTGTATGTTTTGTATGTAAAATCTTAACTAGAAACTGTAGGTGTCGAGTAAATGTAGTGGAGTAAAACAGTATTTTCCTCTACGATGAAGTGGAAGTAGAAGTATAAACAGCATAATAGCGCTGATGGGAGAATGATGTTGATCTCAAGTATCAACTCTTGTACCTAAACTTCATCATGCACTGGCCAAGCCTTTTGCATTCCTGCATGTTCCTGATCTCCCTGGGATTTTCTTCTAGCTGGAGGGGCAAAACAAAGAAAAACCCTGTTAGATAGTGAAATCACAACCTCAAGACAGAATTGTCCTTTGTTTGGCCCCACCTGGCTCACCACAGCCCAAACTGTAATGTTGAGTCGTACTAACCTGCAGCCAGGAGCTGGTTACTGGAAGAACAAGTCTCTATGGCTTTCCTCTTCCAGCTCTCCACCTGTAAACACCCAACAAACGGTTAAACAACGTAGTTCTCCTCCAGAAGGGGTTTTAAAGGTGTCAGGTGTTGGTAAGAGTTTACCTCTCTCTGATTGGGGAAGCCATTAGAGCTGATGATGCGTTTGTAGTACTGGACAGAAGCCTTCGGGTAGCGCGGTTTGTTTTTGTTCCTGAAGTCCACGTAGTAGAGTCCGAACCTCTCTGAGTATCCTTCGTCCCACTCGAAGTTGTCGAGGAGAGACCAGGCTGTGTATCCCTTCACGTTCACCCCGTCCTTCAACGCTGCAATACAGACCAGAGAGGACAACACATAATACTCATTTAAAACATGCTAACCATACAAGTCAAATGGCTCTGTTGAGATGTCATCAGTTGTTTCACCTTTGAGCATTTCGTTGATGTAGTCCTTGAAGTACTGCATTCTCCAGTCGTCACAGAGGTCGGTGCAGAGCATCTTCTCCGAAACACCGTTTTCGGTCACATAGATCATGGGGTTTCCGTACTGAGTCTGTCGGGGAGACGTCCAATCACGTTAGACTACATGTTTCTGTCTTCATATCATTATGTGCAAGATATCTCCAGTAGAACCAGTTACATGTTGAACAAATCAAAGGCCTTCAAAATAAAGGTCAACTAAACTTAACTTTTTAACAAAAAAATGTACTTCAGTTTTATCACAGCTAGCTGTCTGCTACATTCTTGTTATTTTTTAATTTCAGACTAATATTTAGAGACTGAATTGAACTTCCACACCGACGACCTTCATCCGTCAGAGGAGGCGACTGCTGACCGTGATTAACTCAAACGTCTCTGCTTTACATTTACATTTAACAGTAATTTTGTTTTAAACCTTTTATAGGAATCATTTAACATTTTGTTTATTTGATATCTTGCCGACAGTTAGACGAGAAGATCGATACTGTTCTCATGTCTGTTGTGTTAAATATGGAGCTGTAGCCAGGAGGCGATTAGCTTAGCTTAGCATAAACAGCTAGCCTCTACAGCTCGCTAATGAATCTTGTTTTTTAAATCTGTTTTATAGGGAGTTACGTGTAATTATCTCTTGGCAAACAACCAACATATGCACATTTTCCCAAATGTCAAACTATTTTAAAAAATGTTTTGATTTTATTTGTTATAAATAACTTTATAAAAGTTGACAAATTAGCCTAAGGTCCACTTACTTCATTTTCAAGCTCAAACTTCCTGAACTTTTTTTGATTGCAACTTAAGCTCATTATTATTGGCAGTATTAATATATTTGCATTAACATTTATAACTCCTGTAGGTAACTGGAAATAACAACAGCTTTTTGTGTTTTTACAGGGTTTCCATACTCACTCATACAATCAGTGTATTGTTGGGTTAAATGTTGAGACAAGAATTTGGGGTTTTATTCTTTTCCTTTTTTTTCGATAACACATGAAAAATATAAATGCAAAAACAACAATTTTTTGAGTCTTGTCGAGTGGCTGCACAGAGGCGATTGGAAGATAAATAAAATGTTGTTTGTCAAGAAAAAGTTTCACTATATAACTCCCTCTAAAACCACAAATGATTATTTTTTACATTTCTGTTTATGTGCAGATTAAACTAACAACGTTGGCAGGCGTATTTTTGAACTTTAGACACAGCCAGGCTAATTATTTCCTCCTGTTTCCAGCCTGTATGCTTAGCTAGGCTAACAGCTGCTAGCTGGAGCTTCATAATACCGTACAGACATGAGAGTGGAATCAGTCTTCTCGTCTAACGCTCAGCAAGAAGGCGAGGGAGTATATTTGCACCAGTTGCATCAGTTACAGTATATACAAACCAATTTTCCCAACAGGAACCTAAAAGGTTTCATCTTGCATTTTATAAATCTGAAATATTTTTATTCAGATTTGTGTTATTTACCTTGACAAAGTTCAACAAGCGTCGGAAGCCCCAGGGAACAGAGTAGAGCCATTCAGAGCCGGGATCGGGCCACTCCGGGTCAACCAGCTCAGCGAGGTCACGATCCGCAAAGTAGCTGTCCCCAAGGCCTGATGGGAAATTCTTCTGGGTGATGTAGCGGGTCGTGAAATGGCCGAGGCCCAGGAAGTCACAAGTACCCTTGATGTAACTCTTCTCCTGAGGCGAGAAGACGGGCAGCCGCGAAGCTCCCAGGCCCTGCTGGCCGCTCTTCCTGCCTAAAGGTGAAAGGTCAACACACTTTGAAGTGAAACTTAAGTATCAGCGGAAAAGATGTATAAAGGCAGCAGCCTCCAGGTGTAATACAGTCACATTTTCATACCCATAATGCAGCAGTTCCCAACCCTTTTTCACCCCTTGTTCTCTATTTATTCAAAGAGGTAAAATTATCCAATAATTCATAAGAAGAAAAGCAAATATTAGAGTCTGAAGAAATAAATATAATTTTTTTGTAGCACAATTTTTTTTCTGCTTTCCTAAACTTTATGGACTTGCAACCTAAAATTGATCTTGCAGAAAACCGCAACTGTAAATCATCACATTTACTTAATGTTGTGAATGGAAGTGAATAAATGGGGTTGTATGATGTCATGGAGACCGCCATCTTCATACACCAACAGACTGCAGTGTTAACAGGCTGATGTCATGTAAACTTATTTATGTAAACTTGTAAACAGTCATGAGAGTAAAGCATCATAATTTTGCATGATGTCTTATAAATTTTGTCCAAAAAATGTAAAAAGCCTCCTCACGCCTGAAAATGTGACGGGTGCATCAGAGGAGAAGCACAAGTTGAATAAAAATGAGAAAACTTCAGCACATTGTTTGGTTTCCAGATAGACTGAAACTTTGTTAACCAATAAACATTTTCTCATCTTTACTCAAGAAGCAAATAGATCAAATTAGATTCAACTTTATTGTCATTGCACGCAGTAGGCTCCAGTACAACCAAATGCAGTTAGCGTCCAACGAAATCGTGCAAAAAAACAGTAGCAATATGAGTAAAACAGACATTTGACATTTGAAACAGCACAATGGAAAGTTATATGGAAGCCAAAAGATGCCACATGTATAATCATCTCATTTTAAGTTCGGTCATGATCATGACAGTAGAAGCACAAAAATAAGTCAATTAATTGATAATTTGATTGACATAAAATTAATCTGCAAATGTTCAAATACTCGTTTCTGTCATTTTTCAAGCAAAAATATATTAAATAAATATTCTCTGATTTTAGACTCTCAAATATGCAATTGAACAATTTCATGTTTGGTTACCCGTATCTTTTTAATTGTTTCCTTAAAACAGTGTCACATGTTAAAGCAACATATTTCAATAGATTTACCTTTACGTTTAACAGTAACTTTGTTTTAAACCCTTTATAGGAATGATTGTTCTCATGTCTGTTGTGTTAAATATGGAGCCAAATGTCAAACTATTTTAAAAAATGTTTTGATTTTATTTGTTATAAATAACTTTATAAAAGTTTACAAATTAACCTAAGGCCCACTTACTTCATTTTCAAGCTCAAACTTCCTGAACTATTTTTTATTACGATTTAGGTTCATTATTATTGGCAGTATTAATATATTTGCATTAACGTTTATAACATTTCAGACTCTCAAATGTGAGGATCTGAGGACATTCGTTACTCAGACAACAGATTGCTTATCAAGAAAACATAAACAGATGATTTTAAGTCTTTGAGCGAATGATGGTGAGGACAGTCTCCCAGTTTCCTAAGATATTACATAAACGGTTGTATGTGATAATAACGTACCGATGTAATCTTTCATAACCTGAGGGTAGTCTCCGTTGAAGATGGGAGTAGCAAACCATCCCAAGTAGAACTGGATGTATCTCTCCGCTGCTTCAATGTCCCTCTGGTTGGTGATGTCCACCGGTTCACCCCAGTCGGCCGTCAGTGAGATTCCAACCAGGCCTGAAAACACACACAGATACTGTTTTGGAATTTGGTCTTTGACTTAAACCACACGAACAAATAAATAAATTGGATTAAAAATGGTACAACTGTAATGATACTGAGCTGTCAGTTTTCCTTTTTACCTTTCTGTTTGCTTCTCCACTGTATGTCGTACGTGTGCCAGACCTTAGCATGTGCCTGTTGCAAAGACAGACAGTTTCACCTTGATGCCTGTTTTTTTTTTTTCATATAGTTTAGGTTATTTAATATTACATGAAATTACACACAACTACAAAAATGTCATAGAAGACACAATAAGGTGATGAGGCAACATCATACCAACAATAAATCCGCACAATAAATACATATATCATGATCAATAAAATCACATCCAAAGTCAAACCTCCAAAAAATGAATTATAGTACACCCATATTTAATTACAAATTAACTAGAATGTCGCCTCCATATTCCCTACAAGTACTGTACTATAAAAGCAGACTAACTGTCCCTCCTTTTCTATGTGTCAATTAGTTCTTGTTAAACATCATTTAATTAGATAAATGCAACATGGAGCACAAACTGGAATACTGCACATTATATGCACTGAAGATGAGATGGAGAGTTTGTTCTTGACCTTGAAAACCGTAGTTGACAGTACAATCTCACCACAAGGACATTTTAGTAGCTGTTCTGTAAGCTTGCGATCGTAGCACATGATCCTCCTCAGCAGTTTGCCCAGTTGTCATTGATTTGTAAATGTTCCATTAAATGGGACACATTATGCTTTTTCTTATTTTCAGTCATATATATATATATAATGTTACAATGTTGGATGTTTATATTAAATATGGCCAAAGTGTGAAATAATGAGGTTAACGTTTGTAGAAATAATTCCTGTGAGCAAAAAGCACCGTCTTCAGACTGTTCTGAACCAAGCAGCAACGTCTGCCACTGAAATATTAAGCCAACGTGGAAATAACAAAAAACTGCAGTTCCTCGAATGGCCACTTGAGGCTCCAAAAGCCCCATAGACCCCCATGTTAAAATGCCCAACTTAACAGCAGAAATAAACATGTTTACAGCCTGGAACAAAAGACAGTTTTGGTCTCTAAAGCTAATTTCTCCATTCATGACAATTGTATGGGGGGTGAATTTTTATATAACTCACCTGTTTAAATTTTATTAAGGCTTAAAGTTATGCATAATCAAGGGCGTGGCTGCTTTGAGTGACAAGTTGGTACCATCGAAAGCACGTCACTACCATGGCGACAGTGTTGGTTAGGTAACCATGGTGTAACCCCAGATTCACAGAGTTTAGGCGTAGGCATAGCCATCACTATTTCATTACGTTTTCAGTTCATGAAAGTTAATTGTAACATTTTGGTCACCTAAAAAAGTCTTGTAGAGTTTTTGGTTGTACTAAAAGACCCTCTAAGGAGTCAGATGTTCCATTTTCTCCAGTAAGTACATTTTAATTGTTTTAAACCTGTTTTTCGCTAGCAAAAATTAGCATTGGCATTAGCATTATTACAGTTAACCATAGACTGTAAATGCACCATGCTAACCCAGCTAGCAGTTAGTGTTAGGGCCAGCTCCACCCTCTTGTCCAAATATGGTCACTTCTGTCTCCAAAAATCCAAGATGGCAATGGTCAAAATGCAAACGCAGGGGTTCACAAACCAATGGATGACGTCATGGCGGCCACATCCATTACTTTCTATAGTCTATACCCTGAAATCTCAATTTCCAACGTTTTTTCCTACTTTCAGCTCGGGCTGATGTCGGCTTGTGATGGATTTCTCTATATGGTCATCTGCTCCACTAGTCACGCCGAGCCATGACTCGAGTTGAAACATCATCATTCTGGCTGTTTCTGCTTGTACTGTTCCTCCTTTTATTATTTCTAACTGATCCTCTCAACAAAGAGCTCCAAATATCTCCATTTCTGGTTGTTTCACCGGTTTTTAGCACCGCTAACGAAGCTCCGCTAATTCGGTGAGGAACATGTTTCATTTCCTGTAAATTCTTCAATAATAAAAGTCTCCTGTTGTTTAGTAATTTAAAAGCTTTTGATTTGAAGCAGTGAAGCAGGAATTGTCGGGTTTACATCAGTGGTAACTTAACACGATTCTGATACGGCTGCCCCTCGGCAGGCTTCTGGAAAGCTGGCCAATCAGAACAAAGTGGTCTCATCGGGAGGGGGGCCTTAAAGAGACAGGAACTAAGACTTCCTGTTTGAGACAGAGGCTGAACCAAGGGACTGTATAAAGGGCCAATATGAGATAAATACAGAGTTTTTTCAACTGTGAATCAAGCAAAGCTACTCTAGTAGAGTCCAAAAATAAAATAGGTCCCTTTTAAGTGAAAATGTTAAATTTGAACAACTACAATTCCATCAAAGTTGGACATACGCCATCTGCCGAGGAAGATCATGTGACACCTACTAAAAGTGCAAGATTGATTGACTGTTAATTTAATTATCAACACCATTTAACATGTAGTGAAACTGGGAATCCTGGATTATCTGGGTCAGTTTCCTGTATTTCCCAGTTAGTATCCCAGCCTCAGTGGACACAGAGCGTCATCTCTTCAGTCTTACCTTGATGATGTTGTGAGCAACTTTGTAAGCTCCCGTTCCCTTCAACTTCATTCCGGGTGCATGTTCTCCTGTTTCAAATCCATCCACAGCAATGGACTGAAAACACAAGACACAACACTCTCTGATATACAAGTCAAAAACCACAAGACCATGAACGCACCATTTCTAATCAACTCTACATACCCACGGGTTGTTGAAAGTGATCCAGTATTTCACTCTGTTTCCAAATCTTTCAAAGCATAAGTTGGCAAAGTCGTTGAAGTAGTTCACCATGCTGACGTTCTGCCAGCCACCGTATTTCTCCTGTAAGACCTGGACAGTCCGAGATTAAACTCGTATTAGTTTCCTCAATGCAGCTTCCAGTCAGCGCATAAAAATTCAAAACAAAACTTTATATGTGGGTTAAGTTTTCACCTGCGGTAAATCCCAGTGGTACAGAGTTACGATGGGTGTGATCTTGTTGGACAGCAGCATGTTAATCAGGTCGTCGTAATATTTGATTCCTTTCTCGTTGATGTGGTCACCTGAAAAGATTTGCCAGTGAATCATGAAATGAATATCAATATCCACTATCAAGAAATTTTGCATTATTACAATTAAGCCTGCAACTGATTATTTTGTTTACTGATTCATCTATCACTTAGTCTACACAATGTAAAAAATGTCTGAGTCCAACCTAAAACACTAAAATAATGATGCAATTCTCATATTTTAAAAGCTTGAAGCAAATGCTGGCAACTGACTAATTCATCAAAACAAATCAGATCAAAAATGTAAAAAAAACAACAACATAGTAAACAATTATAGTCCAAAAACACTGAAATTCTGCTACAAAACAAAAATGGTTGTGTGTTTTGTTACCTTTCATTCCGCTGGGTAAAATCCTTGGCCAGGAAATGGAGAAACGATAATGATTCAACTTCATGTCCTTCATCAAGGTGATATCATCCTTAAAAACAAACAGCAGGAAATATTTTGAAAATCATGTATTGATCCAATCGATGGTAAAGACAAAACAGAATACTTCCCTACGAAGCCAAAAACACTGCAACAACGTATTTGGCCAACTGCAATCAGATTTATTTAACATCTATTTTACCAAATAAAGATTATTATGGTGTAGAAATGTGTAATATTTGAGCTCTTATTCCATCTCTACACTCCACTTCCCTTTTTCTCATTGAGAAAAAAGGTCATGTAAAAAAGGTATTGTCTGCTACTTGTCCTACATGAAACATCCCATCATAGGAGGTAATCGACCTGCCATTTGGCTGTGACACAGATATCATTTATACAGATGCTGTTAATAATGATGGATACTCCTTGATCTGACATTTACAACGTAAATCAGTTGCTACGGCTGTCAAGATGCCACACAGACGGCACTCCTGATGTCCGATTATAAGTAATAAAGAGGAAACAACCGTTTGTTTTCTTGTAATAATGGATTGATTAAGGGTTGAGATAACAAAGCTTGTTTTCATGAGATAAGAAATAATTAACTCGTGATCTAAAGATAACGGCATTTAGCAGGACTAGTTTATCTGTAAAGAACAGATAAACTAGTCCTGCTAAAGGCTGAGTAGCTGGTAGTTTTGTTGGGGAGGTTAAAGTTAAAGTTTTATAAGTTTTACAACTTATTTACTGTAGCTGTTACTATTTCAAACCTTTAAAGTTTAAACTCATGCTGTAAAGTCAAACATTATTCAAACCTGCAGACGTTCACTTTAAATTCTTGTGGAGAATTTTGGGAAAATGTAGCAATTTTATTGAATGGTCCGGCCATGTTGGATTTAACTATTTCACTCATATAGTTTCACTGAAAAGCTGCAATAAGGTGATACAATATATATATATATATATATATATATATATATATATATATATGAGAAGATGATTTTTCTATTTTTTACTTGATTAGAAATAAAAGGGTAAAAATTAATGTTAAGGGGTTTGATGACAAACATTAAACAGATATAAAGACTTCATATATTCCTCTAATTTTGGTTGCAGGATAAGAAATCACATTAAAACTTAATTTCAGGATAATATATTTCAGTTTATCAGCATTTATCAGGCTCTGTTTTTCTTCTGTAAGTCACCTTGAATTTATAGTAGCCCTCGCACGAGGAGTCTCCCGTGTCATTTGAGTATATTTTTCCCTTTTTGTGGGAGAACGTATCCCAGATGCTCATTCCTTTCCCGTCTATGTTCCACGCTCCTTCGGTCTGATAGGCGGAGCTGCCGGCTCCCCACGAGAAACCTGCACGAGAAAAACAAAGTAAATACACACACGACAAAACTTTACATTCAAAGACATCAACTAAGAAATCACAACAGACATTCTCACAGTTTTCTGGCATTAAATAGATATTTTATTAATCAGTAATTAGAATAATCATTAGTTGTGGCACTAATATTCAATGACCTTACTGTAAAGCTTTTAGCAATTTTTACTTGATTTGCACCAATGTACATCCTATATTACAGTATATTACTATTATTATACAGTTTACATCACAGTCCCATCTTTAGTCTCTACCCTCAATTTATTATTTTATTGTACTTTACATTTTTTTGTATATTATTCAGTCTATTTTATTTTATTTATTGGTCTCAGTAGCTGCTGTAACAATTTCCCTTTGGGATTAATAAAGTAATCTATCTATCTGTTAGATTATTTTGTTATCTGCATGCTTTTTTCAACAAGAATGAATTTTAAACTCAACTTTTACTTCTTTTAGAGCGCTCAGAAAAATCTACAATTCCATGACAACTCGGCATCTGCTGACAAAGATCATCAAACTGATGCTTTTCAAGCTATCTGAGAGAGTTTATTTTGATATTTGTGGACTGTTTTCATGTTAAAACCGTGTTGTACCAGTCGGGAAGGTGCCATAGTAGAAAGACGTTCTCTCGTTCTTCGTCCAGTCGAAGTCCTCACTGGCTGCCACGCACAGCACCAGTGCAAGCACATGGTACGGCCTCAGGACGCACCACTGCAGCATTTTGATCTTTGTCAAGGAGCTCACTGTCTTCAGTTACACCTGATGAACAATTAATTGAAACACTGATCTCAAACAGGAATATTCAGAAGTTAAAAAACCTGTAAAAGTAGCTGCTCCTGTCAGTCTGAAACAAATCCCAAAGCCTGAAGTCTGCTCTTAACCTGACAAGTTGAGTTGAAAAGTCACAATAAAGCAAAGGTTCAGAAACTCACGCCAAGGTGTCAGGTGTCCACAGGTTTTGAGTAAAACCATCCTAACTCAAACCCCAAAAAACCTCAGGATTCATTTGTTTAAACATCCACTTAAAAAAACACGCAGTCACTGTCAGACCTCATGGATATAAAAGGAAGAATCTAGTTTCATTTCAGCCAGCTGTAAGACACACTGACACAAAACGCTACCAGAGACAGAAAATAAGCCAGCTTGTCCAGCACGGTCAGGATGAGCGACATTTCAAGCTGTTGTAAATCTTCAGTGATGCAAAAAGGTAACCAAGATTAAAAACCTAAAAGTGTGTGAAAAGTTTTCCTGCGAGTCCTTCCTGCCAAAAGCCTGTCCCCCCTTCTATCATCTGCCCCCCTTTTGCTCAGTCTCCGTCTCAGCCCCGGCCGCCTCACTCAGAACCACATATAGATGTCTGACCTGCTGCACACGTCCTGCATTTGTCTCCGCTGGAAACTGCTCCAAAATGCAAGAAACGTCCCCAAGCTTCTGGACCTGGTTAACGCTCACCAGTGTCACCAGCTGGTTCGGTGCCAATGTTACAGAAACAAAACACAGTGAAGCATCCAGGACATTTTCTGCTATTCATCAGCCCACATACAGCAACAACCCCCACCCCCTCCTCCCCCCCTCTCCTACACGCACACACACACACACACCAAATACCCCTCCATTTGAAATCAGTGAAGTGTGAGGGTAAATTTGCTGGTGCAAACAGATCTTTTGGAACAAGGAGGGATTTTGACACTGTAAGCAAAGTTAATGTGAGTGAGCCTGATTCATTCGCAGCTTGGTGTCATAACACTTTAACATGGCTTTATACTGTAGAAACTGTGTTGTATTAGTGCACAACAGTAGAGAAAATATTCACACTGAAGGCGAGAGAACATGTGTAGAGTTACAGACTAGTAGAAATAAAAAAAAAAAAGATGAAACTATTCTGGAAACAAGCGCGTCCATCTTCCACTCGACAACGGGTGGACACAATAACAGAAACACCATCCAATACGATAGCCATAAAAATATACTGTATACGTTACCTCTGTGATGTTTAAAATGTAGAGTTTTTTGTTGGTAAATGTGTCAGAAGAGATTTGAGGTGCTGGAAACTGTTTCTGTGTTCTTTGTCCCTGAGAGTTGACAAAAAAGAAACAAGATTTTTCATTAAATTGTAATTTAAAAATATATGAATTGATAAAAAAAAAGAGTTTCACCGGCACACAATGTATGAACCACAAATACATTTATTTATATCTGTTTCAATGAATTTGGATTTTAGAGTAAGGCTGCAATTAATGATTATTTTCATTAGTGATTAATCTGTCGATTATTTTCTCAATTAATCAATTAATCAGGTTTCCCAAAGTACAATGTGACGTTTTCAAATGTTTTATCCACAACACAAAGATGTTCACTTTACTGTCATAAAGACTAAAAAAAACAGAAAATATTCACATTTAAAAAGCTGGAATCAGAGAATTTGGACTTTCTTTCTTTAAAAAATGATGATTAATTGATTATCAGAATAGTTGGTGATTAATTTAATAGTTGGCAACTAATCAATTAATTGACTTATTGTCAGCTGCAGTAGAAGAATGAAAGATTGAATATAACATATATCATACAGTATAAGTCATAATTAAAGTTCACATACATTAATGCACTAAAATAACAAATTATAACAGAACCTTTATATTAGTAGATAAAAGTAAAGGAAACAACAAAAGTGACGTCACAGCCTGATTCGTCATTTTGTTTATAAAATATCAGAAATAGTAAACAATGCATAGTCATAATTAATGTTTTGTGCAACCAACAGTCCAAAACTCAAAGATATTCAGTTGTTATCATGTATGACAAAGAAAACCATCAAATCCTCGCTGATGAGAAGCTGGAAACATCAGATTTTTGGTATTTTCCGTAAAAAAATACAATTATTTGATTATCAAAATAGCTGCTGATTCATTTTCTGTCGAACCGATCGCGTTTCTACCGATTTATCTATTTTATCAATTTGATTTAATCCTGTTTCTTATACGCACTCGGTACTAGTTGCAAACAGTTTTTAGGGAGTTTTTCCAAAAGCAAACTGAGACGATTTTCTAATTTTTGGGCTATAAATTAAATGTACTCGACTTGACTTCACTCTCAAAGAATATTTCATTAAACAGTATGTGGGCTTTGTAAATATCTACAACATTAAAGCTGGAATGCGAGACTTTTGTCTCCCCCTTCTGGCAGAGAGAGTAATTACAAAAACACTGTCGACACATGTTTACGTCATGTAGCCTACTCTGTTGCTACTGTTGCAGCTATAAAATGGTGGATAAATTGTTTTGAGCATCACACAACCCCCCCCTCCGCGAAATGACTCATTTCACTATCAGAATTTCATCCGTTCGGTTTAGAGGACGTCTGGAAGAGCTGCACGATTAAAATGATTTTATCCTCCATTTAAGTTAGCAGAGAGCTAACTGGAAGTCTCTGGGTGCGCATTCAAACAGCCAGAGAGCGGGAATGTCCTGCTCTGACATGAGATTACTGTGAAATACAGAGAGATTTATCTGGTGGTGAAAGGCTTAATCAGCATTGTGTGAGTTCATTCGTTAATCTAACGTACGCTCGTTTATATATAAAAGTTCCGCGCTGCAGGTTTAAGATTTAAATTGAAATCAGACCATCAGGTGTTGGTCACCAGTTACACAAATAATGTGCAGCAGTGGAAACAATCACAATAGTGATGTCCAATTTGTATGTTCAGGTTCACAGAGGTGAAACCAGCCATTCGTTTCCATAGTGGAAGCCCCCCCCCCGCTTGTCAGTGCAGCCCCCCACCCCCACCTCCCCCCCTCAGGGTCACGACCTCTTCAGTGAATACAGTGTGCTGGAGCTCGCCGCGCACAAAGCATGAATACAACCAGTATCATAAGGTGCATTGTTTACAGACTATTGTTGTAAAAAAATGCTGAATTGTTCAAAGCCAAAACTGTTGGCACTGCACTCTCCGTCCACACATTTACATGTTAGTGTGCAGTTTGTGTTTGTGTGTGTGTGTGTGTGTGTGTGTGTGCAGAAAACTGTGTTCTCTCTGCTTGTTGTGTTTGTATTTGTATGCACACACCTATTTCAATTGCATGTGTATGTATGTGTTTTGTGCACTGCATGCGGTTGCAGTGTTTGCAGCGGATGTGTATGCGTGTAGAGAGAAGACAACATGAGCGTGGCTGTGCGTTTAGCATATCAATGGCGTCCAGGGCCCCGAGGACTGTTGCAGAACCACTCTGAGCTTTCTAGTACCTGTCGGCTCACCTCACCTTGCTGTATTTAAGGGGCTTTCTTGTGGCGTCGCAGAGCTGACATGAACATCTTTACTAAGGTCCCAGGATTAGCCCAACAAACCAGGTATGTTGAGAGTGCCGTGCACCAGCCGGGGCTCACAGGGTCAGGGGTGTGGAGGTGGGTGGGCCCGTGGCTCCACATCCCACCTCCTGCTCGTTCTCCTGCTCTGTTCTCTGTGACGCCTCCAACGCCAGTTTCCCAAAATCATCTGGACAGTGATGATGTTTATAGGAGACATGCACACATACATCTCAGGTGCAAGATGATGGTTTTAATTTGAGAGACTGAAGCACTGAAATACTTCTAAATCAGTATCATTCCTAATCTGTCGGGAATAGAAATGAAAAAAAATGTTTTTGTTGACCAAAATGACGTAATGAAATTCTCAGAAGCTTCAATTACACTTCCACACATGATTTAAATATCAGCATTAATTGGAGAATTCGTTTTTTATTAAGTTTCTTTGTGGTTTCTATCTTCTGTCTTAGTTATTGAGTGGTGTGTTTGGGGTATAAGTATTCATTAAAAATGCTTCTATATCTACAGCAAGCTGGGGTCTGTGCTCCAACGTGCCTTCTACGGGTCCAGTGGGAGGGTGAGTCAAATAATTGAGTAGAGCTACGTTTTTGTTTTTTTTTTTCTGAACGGATGATATCGACTGTGTGGAACTGAATTGTGAATCAATATCAAGGGTAAAGCAGCAAAACAAGTTAGTGGTATATAAATGTAATTTCTACAAAAATGTCATGATAGTAAAACAGTCACAACAAGGAATTTAATTTAATTATTTAAAGCAGATTTAATCAAGGATTCAAGGACTATTTGTCACAATTAGTGTAACAGTGGAGGAAGCAGAGGTATTTGTTTATTATGTACATCCATTTGATGATACTTCTAGTCCGCTACAGTTCAGATGAAAATATTATTTCTGCTCTGTTTCATTTACCTCACAGGTTTATTACTTTTCAGATTAAGATTTTACATTAAGAAAATTATTATAGTCTTATAAATATTCAGTCTGGTTTTCGTTCTAATTTTTCTACGACTACTGCCATTGTAACATTTACCAATGATGTATTGTCATCGTAGACAATTTACAGGTGGAATTTTTATTGATTTAACTAAGGCTTTTGATTTAATTGACCATTATCTTCTTGATAAACTTTATGCTACTGGTATCTCTTAACAGGCGTTATTTCGGTATATTATTTTTGTTTATTTCATCACAATCAATCAGATTATTTAACTGTTGAAAAGGGTGTACCTCAGGGATCTATTTTAGGACCTTTACTTTTCTCTATTTTTATTAATGATCTTCCAAAAAATTTGTGCTAATTCTTCTGTTCAGTTATATGCAGACGACACGATTATATACACACCTGACTCTGATATAACTAAAATTCAAGGCCCTCTGTAATCAGAATCTTTTTTTGTTCAAAAGTATTTTTTTTTTAAATAAGAATCTCATTTTAAACAAGCAGAAGTCTTGTAGCTTGTCATTTGGTACTAGTGATAATCTTAGTTAAGATAATCTTAGATAATCTGAGTTAATTTTACCGATGGGTCTCCACTTATTAAAGTTGATAAATGTAAATACTTTGGACTTTGGATTGATTCAGAATTTTCTTTTAGGCCTTATTGATTTTATTAGAAATAAAAGAAACGCTAGTCTCAGATAACTGTATTGTTTAATTAAAGGTAAAGTCAGCGATTCTAATCCATTACGCTTTTTTTCAAATTCTGCGAAATTCTGTTCTGTTTGTGCGCTGAAAAAAAATCTGGTGTCCATACACAGTCCAGGCTGTAAATGTAAATATGGTGGCTCGGAGTGAGAAGTGTTGAGACCACAGAGAGGCTGAGAGTGTAGATAAACTGTTGTGCTCACATTAATAATGTGTGAGAGGAACAGAAGTGACTCTACAGCTGACGCATCACTCTAGAATCCGCCATATTTAGTGTTTATTTCAAATATAAACACTCTCTCTCCAGAATCACTGACTCTACCTTTAATGTTTGTTACCTTTCATGCTATGTGCCTGACGACCCCCCTGAAAACGAGATGACGCATCTCAAGGGGTTTATCATCTTATTAGATTTTGAAATAAAAAACTCAGCACAGTGTTAAAGATTAAATCAGGGTTTTCTAACCTTTTTGGCTTGTTTAACTGGGGCTCCTTGCCACATTTCAGATGTCTATGAATTGTTAACAGTTCAACCAAATAGTATTTTACACTCTAAACGTCTCACATGGTTTCATTTAAATGCCTGTTTGAGGCCCAAAGAGGTGAAATTATCAAGTATTTCACAATAAAAAGCAAAAATTCTGTCCAAAGATGACTACAAATTTACACTCAAATTAATCTTGTGACCTTTTGGAGAGCTAACCCCTAGGTTGGGAACCACTGGAGTAAACTAGGTACCAGCTCAAAGGTCTGTTTAATATCTTACTGTAGTTATTGGCATAAATAATAAAGATCTAAAGAATTAAGACCAGAAAAAATGGATAGAAAAAGGCTCCACGTTTAAAAGAATACTGAAAACTAGAGTTGTGTGAACAAAACAAAACAAAAAAAAGCTTCATGCATGGGGGGGCCCACAGGAAAGGCTGGATCCGCCACGGGTCAGACCTCCTTCAAATCCTAGAAAGTGTAAAACTTCTACTCGTGGTGCAAATAAATGTAAAAAGACAGAGGATAGTGTGCATATCTAAGCCTAGATGGTTATAGGTGCAGGACAAAAAGCAGCTACTGAAGAAAAGGAGAGACTTTCTGCACACTGAAATCTGCAAGCGTCACGGTTTTTATTGCAGCATTTCGACCTGATGAAGGTCTTACAGGGTGAAATGTTGCAATAAAAACTTGGGAGCCTGCAAATTTCAGTGTGTGTACAGCCTTTTTTCTGTTAATGCAAATGAATGTAACATTTGTACATCAGAGTATGAGTAGTAAAATGAAAGCAAGCTCTTTATATTTGTTATTTTTCCTCTGATATCTCAGGTGACCCTTTTCGAGCAGCGGAACTTCGCCGGCAGACGGCTGGAACTGAGTTCTGACTGCCCCAGGCTCAGTGACAAGAACTTCCCAGAGAGATGCAACTCTGTGCAGGTTGAGAGCGGAGCGTAAGTCAACACCACCACCTAAAGCGGACGACAAGTCACTGCAACACACTCTGGGTGTCCAAAACAGAGAAGAAATTTGCAGGCTCCCAAGTTTTTAATGCAACATGAAGGGTGTAAAAGTAGATATAATTAATTATTCCAGACTTTAAACCCAGATTGGTGTAGATGGGATTCTGCTCTGCTGTTACAGCTAATAAGGAGGTTTTGCTTATGTATCTTTGAGCAGAATGAACTCTGAATTACTTTACATGAAGTTATTTAATTAGGTGATTTGTTGATGAAATAATGTCTCGACATCAAGGTCAAAACTGGATTAAATGTCAAGGTTCAAGGTTGCTTTTATAATAGTTTTAAAGAAAAAGCTGCACAGAAAACAGACATATAACACTTAATAAGAAAAATAAAATCCGCATATAATTTGCAAACACTGGTCTAAACATAAATAACAACACTAACTTGGAGTTGGAAAAACTTATTGTTAAAATGTGCAGGAATTATATAACTATTATTTTACCAGAACTTCAGTGACTCACACTGACTCAACATTGATATGCTGTTTAAAAAAAGGTTTTATGTAACCTTTGATGTCCAAAAAATGTCTCTTTTTCAACCAAATTTTGCCCAGTTTGAACTAGAAATCATTCGACCTACAACTCATCAAATCAACACTGGATTTTTATTCATATTTCAGACAGAAATTGTGTCTAATTGTGGAAATTCAAGTTTTGAATCATTATGATTTCTTCTGTCTACCAAACTCTGTCCACCAAACAGTGTTTATTGGGAATTGAACTTAAATTCAGCTGAAATTTGGGAGTTTGGCTGCAAAATGTTGCTTTGTTTTCTGCTCTTTTAGTCCCTGCTGGTCTTTTTTCCTGCATCTGTATTTGTATCTCTTCTCTCTCCTCACTTTCTCTGCTCTTTTAAAGATGGATCGGTTACGAGCATGAGAACTTCCGGGGTCGCCAGTACCTGTGGGACATGTCCGACCGCGGCGAGTACAACTGCTACGACAAGTGGTGTGCTCAGGTGGACCACATCGCCTCTGTCCGCGCTGTCAAACAGGTGAAACACACACATAAGTTACATTCAGTCAGTCAGTACAGGCGCAGATCAACATGCAAACACTGTTATGCGTCATGCAAAGCTCAAATCATGCAAAAATTAACTTCTACAAGTCTGCAAACCTGTTTTATTTGACATTTTAAGGGTGCAAACTTTGTGTAAACTGTGTAAAATCTGTCACACAAAAGTGTAGATTGTAAAGTTTTTAATTTCCCAGTAACAGAGCTGTGCCCTGAGACTCTAGAATAATAGTTAAAAAGAGGGTTTGTGTGAAAATGTCGGCTTAAAATCAGAATTACATCAACAGAAAGCAGTTTAACTGTACACACCCAGAAACAATCTCACCCATCAACACGCGCTGACTAGAGGTGTATCTGTATATTTCTGTGTTTTTTGGGTTTTTTTCAGGACAATAACCCTGGCAAAGCTCAGCTGTTTGAGCGAGCCGGCTACTCCGGTAAGAAGATGGAGATCCAGGACGACATCCCCAACCTGATGAGCCGTTACAGCCTCAACAGAGTCGCCTCCATCCGCGTTCTCGGGGGAGCGTAAGTGCAACATCTCATCCGGTTTCTATCACTGTTAATACACTGTCAATCAGTCATAAAGGCTTAGAATTATCACATTAAACTGCACTAAACCATACATGTGGTTTATAACAGGAGCTGTATATCTAGTTTCCTGGTTATCCTTCCTACACAGTAACATTACTGCTGCATGTTTGGCTGTTTTTTACTACTTTGGCTTCACAATATTGACAATCACATGGATTCGTGGTATTATTAAACCTCATCATTGTACTTTTATCAGCTGTAATTACTATAAAAATGTACTCCAATGGGCATTTGTGGAGTCCTAAAATGCAATATATGTTCATTGTTGTCATTCAAACGGGCCGTTTTAAAAATCTTTTGGGACAAGTCTCAAATTCCAAGTTGAGAAAAAAATCTTACCAGAAGGGGGCCATTGCAACCATTTAGTGGCTGTTCTGGAGCTTTCCATGATGGACTTTGCTCAGCTGTTAGAGAATTAAAGATGTTCAAATGTCAGTTTTTTCCAAGGACTTTAAGGACTTTTCGACATAAAACCTGAGATTCAAAGTTCATTCTTGAACTTCATCAGTTGATGAAGATCATGAGATATGATCAAAAGATCCAGAACAGCTACTAAATGATGCTTGCCAGATTTTTCCAAGATCAAGAATGAACTTAAAAGCTAAAATTGCAAGTCAATGACACAGCAAATCATTTTTTTCTCTTTTGAACAGAACTGAGATCAATACCTCCGATGCATACTGTAGCCCTAATAACACACAGCCTGTCTGTGCATTTTTATTTCCTGTTCCAGGATTTTACCACGTCAAACTTCACACTTAAACGTAGTCAGTCGATGATTTGTTAATGTTTAACAGGGGGGGGGGTTGGCTTAAAGAGAGCAGCCCACGACTACACGCTGCTACTTATCACTTTGATCATGAAGAATTGAGTATTTATAGAATAGTTTAAAGAATGTAGATCCAAGACGAAACAGACAGAAGGGTGGGACTGAGAGAAAAAGGCACAATTACAAATCTGTCTACTTCAGCACCACGGACAGCGCCAGAGATTCATCAATACACAGCACAGTTTGGCTGCTGATATTTCAGAGCCGTGATCTTAGATTCTAACCTGCACAAACAGTCAGATAAAGGATCAATGAGTCAGGCAGACTAGACTAACGTACCTCATAGATGTCATGTCGCCTGCTGAATGTAAACTGCAACTAATGATTATTATACCTATCAATTAATCAGCCAGTTTCTTTGTTTAATTAATCATTTAGTGTCTAAAATGTCAAAAACAGCCATCATGAATCAATTTGTTTTAATCAACAGTTTGCATTTGACTGATCTAAACTTTGTTTGCAGGTGGGTGGTTTATCAGGAACCAAACTACAGAGGACCTCACTACGTCCTGGAGAAGCGTGATTACAATAACTTCTCTGACTGGGGCAGCCAGAACAGCACCGTGGGCTCCATGCGCAGAGTCCGCTTCAACTAGACACCAACACAACCTCCGATCTACAAACTCCTGTCAGCACAACTTCCTTCCTTCAACGTCACACTCATGAAACCTGTCAGCTTTACACACAAAACCTATTTTAGTAATAAACTGTTAAAAAAGAAACGCTTTGAGTTTTTATTGTTTGAAGTCGTCACTATTCTAAAAGGATTCAGGTTGTAAATTTAAGGAATTCTGATGCTTTTGGTCAATGAAATGTTAAATATTCTGCAAGTGGTCAAAACATAGTCTAGTTATAACACCAGTTAAGTGGAGATTTATGCATCATTAAAGTAAAACCACTCATGTACAAAAGTTGCAACTTAAAACAAATGTACTGATTTATGAATAGCTGGTGCAAAATTACTCAAGGCTGCTTCAAAATGGTTTGTTACAAGTCAAAGCTGTCAAAGACAAAGAATTTACTATATTGCAAGCTAATTAAAACATTTTATTTCACTTTATGAACAAACATTTTTCCAAAAAAAAAAAAAAAAAAAAATCCCAAGTTTCATGAATCCACAACATGCAAGTGCAATTACGCACAAAAAATGGACACATTAAAATGCATCAAGTACAAGAGATACAACCAAAGTACAGAACATTTGTCAGGTGTGAAAGAAAGACAAACAGAATAAAGAAAGGCATGAGGTAGACTGACTAAAGCTCAATAAACCAGTTGGTTAACAGGTTATTTCAAGCAAAAGTCTAATAAAGATTTAAAATAAATATAAATAACTTAAACCTCAAGATTCTTGCTTCATAGAAATTTGTTTTAAACAACCTCTGATTAGAAGCTGTGCAATTCAGACTTGATTGACTGTAGTTTAGATGAAGTGGATGAAAATCTGGCGTACCGCAAAGATATTTGGTGACACATTGATGATAAAGCAAAATGTATATAGTGTCCAAAAAAAAACAAAAAACCAAACAACAACCTCAGATCAAAAATATAAAGACATTTTTATTAAAAACTAGTGAAGTTTCTCCACAGGTCATGAATCTAAAATAAAGTGCAAGTGAAATGTCCAGACAAAAAAAAAAAAAAAAAAAAAAGTTCATCTCAAGGGTTGTTGAGTAGAGCAGCCGCCATGTTCTGGATGATCGCAGACTTCAGCTGAGGAATGAGGCTGATTTTCATCAGCCTGCTGCTGGAGTACTTGTTCTTGACAGCCTGCAGAGAAACAGATTTATTTAAAAACTTGTGCTTCACACATTTACATTAGATATTGTGCTTTTTAATCAGACGACTCACCTGGAACTTTGTTTTCCCCTCGTTTACGATCACAACGTTTTTGGCGATGTGCTGCATGATCGGCCTCAGGTGGGCCTCGTCGTAAGTGGAGTAGTGCTGCTGTGTAGGAGACTGACAAGAAAGCACAGACCAGTTTAAAAAGCAGTTAAGGAAACTTCTTCATATATTAAACTGGTCGCTTCAATTCCAACAAACTCACCCACGGCAGCCCTTCCAGCAGCCGTTGAGAGAGGCACAAGGAAGCAGCGGCGATCTCAGAGGGACGATAGTGCACCATGTCGTAGTCGATGAGGGTCAACTCCATCAGATACTTGGCCAGCGTGTGTCTCTCTACATCAGACTGAGACAAACATCCAGGACATTACAAAAACATTAAACTGTCCCATATATACTTGTGTGTGTACACATTAATGTGCAGTAAAAAGACAGTCAGGGATACAATTATCAGTCCAAGCAAATTAAATTTCAGTACAACTTTCCAACTATTGTTAGAAAAGAGCAGCCAACAGATCTGACTGTTAGTATGATTTTTTATTAGAAAGAGCATTGTTTGTGTGGTCAAATGAGTTGTGTGCAAACTCTTCATTGAAAGACTAATTATGGAAATTTGAGTGCATTTTGTTGGCAGATCAGTTTAATATTGTGAAGGAAAAACTAATGAACTGTTCAGATAGAAAGGTGATTGGTGCTTATTGCAGTTTGGGCTTACCGACAACCACAGTTGCTACAATCTTGATAAATCTGGTTTAAACATGAAGAAATAGTTTTCATCTTTACATCTTGTTCATGCAAAAACTCACATTAGCCACTTTGGAAGCCCGTCTGAGGAAGTGTAACGGGAGAGGACGTCCCAGCTGAAAGTTGAGGCTCCTCAGAACCAGCTGCTCCATCTCCAGAATCTGAGACTTTGTAAACGCGTTGTCTGTGATGTAGGCGAAGTCTCCGACCTCTGGAGCGTACATCTCCTCGTACTTGCAGGCCACCAGCATGGCAGTCACACCAACGAGCTGCAGCTTTCTACGAGAGACCGGCTGGACCTGCAGCGCAGCAGGATGGTTTTTACACAGCTCAAAAAAAAAAAAAAAAAAAAACATAAAAAAAAAAAAAAAAAAAAAAAAAAAAAAAAAAAAAAAACACGATTCAGGCGGTTTTTACCTGCAGAAAACGATCCAGGATGGCAACTGTCAGGTACAGAGTCTCCTGCAGCAGCTGGAACCTGGAGTGAACCTGAACCATCCAGTCGATCAGAAGAGCTCGCATGCGGTCAGTGATTTCATAACCCTGCATGTAGTTGGCGCGTACAGCCTGCTGCACCTGCAGAGACAGACGAGGTTGTAACAGCTACAAAAAGTCTGCACAGCCTGATGAAACTGCAGGTTTTTGAAGTGTAAAGACATAAATAAACAGACTTGTTCTATCTTTAATGTGATCTTCAAACTAACAAAAATCCAGAGGATATGTCTGCACGACCAGCACAACTAATACTTTGTGGAGGCACCTTTTGCATTTATTACAGCAGCAAGTCTTTGTGAATAAGTTTCTATTAACTTTGCACATCTAGACTTTGGAATTTTATCCCAGTCTTCTTTGCGAAAAAGTTAAAAGTTCCTTCAAATTGCGATGAATCTCTGTGCTGCTCTCTTTAGTCAATCCACATGTTTAAATGGGACTGAGGTTTGGGTCATTTCCAAGACTGATTTCTTTTCTGAAGCCACGTCTTGGTCGACTTGGATGTTTACTTTAGATCATTGTTATTCGGAGCCATTCATTATCCCGTCTGTCTTGACAAAAGCCTCTGATCCAGCTGAGGAGCAGCCCCAAAGTGTGATGCTTCTACCACGCTGTTCCTTGGATGATGAGCTCTATCGGCTTTGCACCAAACATCTTTAAGAATTAAGGCCGAAAAGTTCAACCTTCGTTTTGTCAGACAATGAAACATTTTCCAACATTGTTTGTGGTGACTGAAAGCATAATTTAGACAGTCTTGGATGTTCCCTTTTGCCACATAACTATTTGTTTTTTCCCCCCTCTGGATTTTTGTTTGTTGGAAGATCACATTAAAGATGGAACAACTGACACTTGTTATTTCTGTCTTTACATTTCAAAAAACCTGCAGCTTCATAAGGCTGTGTAGACGTTTTATATCCACTGTACAAGACAGAGCAGAGCGTTTAGCTGAGTGGGGGGATTAATTACCTCCAGGACACGTAGATAGTTATAAATATCTTTGACATATTCTGAGCAGAGCTGCGGCATGTCAGCGTCCTGCTCGTCTACGTCCTGCACGGTGAGCAGCGCCTCAGAGAAAGCCTGGCACAGTTCATCCTCCTTCATCGACACGTCAGCTGACTCCTCTGAAACCGGAGGGAGAGGATCCGCGGGCACCTCGACCCGGACTACTGGATGCACCGGCTGGGTCGGTTTTGCTTTTTGGGCACAAGATGGTTTGGCTGATTCTTTGGCTGCTCCCTTCTTCTGGAAGAAAAAAAAAAGAAAAGTCAATGTTTTATTCAGAAGCAGGCTTTTGTTGAGATTTGGGTTGTAGGGTTTGTTAGATTAGTTTCATTATCAATCAGACAATCATTTTGATTTAATGCATTGTTTAGTTTATGCAATGACACAAAAACAGGGAGAAAAATCACCATGACAACCTCCAAGAGCCCAAGATTCAGTTTGCAGTGATAGATGAGAAAGAAAGGCTACAAAACTTCACGTTTGAGAGGCTTAAACGAGACAATTTTTGCTTGAAAAACTTCTTAAACTATAAATTGATTATCAAAAATGGTCCACAATTGTTCTCATGATGGGAAACACAAGTAGAATTACTTCAGCAATCTTCCTCTACATGGTTAGACATGAACACTAGCAGATTGTTGCTTACTGTGCATCATTTCAAAATCATGGGCGTTAATCTGCTGCCATCTACTCCTCCAGTTTCTGCATTTCTACCAGATGATGAAACCCGGCTGCTGTAACATCCAGATTCCCCGTCATGTGATCAACTGAAAGACCGAACCAATACCAACAGCCCCAAACTAGAAGTATACAGACAGGGTTGTCCACATATTTCAGCCTATTGTGAATCTTGGCGTGTGATTCAGTGCTAAATGCAGGTGCAGCATATTTGAAGGAGGAACTTTGGCACTAAAAAGACTAACGTTGAAAGATATCTACTTGATTTGACTCATTTGGACGCTGAAGCTTCATATTAGCTTCAGATAATCTTTTAAATACATTTTTGCACAAAAGGAGGACTGTGGATTTTGTCCTCCATAACTTCCATTGTAAGGTCATTATGAAGGGATCGTCTAATGGTCAGTATGAACAGGAGGAATGATTACAGCAAGAAAAACATGTTTCACTGTTCATTTGGGCTCCTGACAGACTTGATGAATTGTGAACCTGTCCTTTAAGGGGGTATAAAACATGACCTGTTAGTGAACCAAACTGTTTCTCTCTCATAATGTTACCTTTGTGTTGTTGACTGCTGCTGCAGTAAAGTTAGTAATCTCTCCAAGAGCAGCTCTCCTCGGACCTGCTGTGGTGGTTTTACCCATCTTTACTGGGTTGTTTCTGGCTGGGAGCCGCTGAAAAGAGAAGGACATTCAATTCAAAAACTTGAGAAGCTAAAAGCCGCCTGATACACAGAGCTGCCTTTAATATCTGCATAAAGACACAAGGGAACAAGTTAGCTCCAAGCTACAAAGATGGTGTTAGCTAACGGTGTTAGCCGGCGAAGCTAACAGCAGCCGCTTCACTACGAACTAAACACAGAAAAACAGCTAAATAAAGTCATGTACTCACCACAGCACGAGCTTCCACAGACGACATATTTAACGTCGGCAACGAGGCCAAACTGTGACTTCAGGAAACGATTTTATTTCACCACCAACCAGCTCGATTTACCGACCAGATCCGTGAACACCGATTTCTGCAGGTAAACAACAGCGAGCCGAGCAGCTTTCAAATAGCGCTCCGGCGAATCTGATTGGATGAAGCTTTGAAAGGACGCTCCTGATTGGCTGACTACACACACAGTGGCCAAAGGTAAAGGTGAAAGTACATAAGTATTATGAGCTTGATGTAGTTAAAGTATTGCAGTAAAAGTAGTGGTTTGGTCCCTCTGACTGACATATTATTATATATGACATCATTAGATTATTAATAGTGAAGCATCAGTGTTAGAGCAGCATGTTACTGTTGTAGCTGCTGGAGGTGGAGCTAGTTTACACTACTTTATATATAGTTGGCTAGTTTAGTCCAGTGGTTCCCAACCTAGGGGTCGGGCCCCTCTAAAGGGTCAGCAGATAAATCTGAGGGGTCGTGAGATGATTAATGGGAGAGGAAAGAAGAAAAAACAAAGTTCTGATACACAAATCTTTTTTCAGTTTTTGGACTTTTTCTCTAATCTTTGATTTTTGTGTGTGAAATATCGTACAATTGGAATATTTATTAAATTAAACCATGTGAGAAGCTGAAACATGTGAGCTGAAATACACACTGATTTTATACAAAGGTTTTAAGGTTTAATTCTCTTTCATATTTTATATCATATATTTTTTTAATGAAAATGTTTAAACCAAAAAGTAACTGGTAACTAAAGCTGTAAATAAAAAGCAAATAAATGTAGTGGAGTAGAAAGTACAATATTTCCCTCTGAAATGTAGTGGCGTGGAAGTATAAAGTAGCATCACATGGAAATACTCAAGTAAAGTACAAGTACCTCAAAACTGCACTTAAGTACAGTACTTGAGTAAATGTACTTAGTTACTTTCCACCACTCATTATGTTAATAGAGGTGATTTTTTTTCAGTAATACACATGTTGTTGATTGATGATCAGTGATATTCAGCATCAGCACAAACTGCTTGTTAGAGCTAAATTACCAAACAATTAATAATAAAGGAAATAATATATTTTCTGTGTTGACATTTAGGTAAACAAGTAAAATAAGGGTCTGTGCTCTTTAACTGTCAAACATGGCAGCAACTTCTTCATATACAGTATGTTGAAGTAGTACGTAGTATGCAGCAGCTTTAAAAAATGAATGTTGGATGTTTTTTCAGGGAAATTAGTTTTTGCAAACATCTAAAATTTAAATAATAGACATGACGTCATTGTGAACGAGACAAGTGCAGGATGTCAGGATTTGTGTTTGCTAGGATGGAGACGGATGGATGGATTTACAGTTTGTTTGTTTTTTAAACTAAAAGTAAATTAATAAACCGGATGTTAAACTGTGCAATCCTGATGAAATTATACGATCCTGAAGGTTCTCTCATCAGCTGAGGCTGCGGCACCAACTTTTAGGCTTCAATTAATAAAACAAAATCAAATACTTACAAACATTCAATTCTTATATATTTTAATATCTATTTTTCCACTAATTATAGTGATGTAATATGTCACATCAAAGCCAACATCTGTAAATATGAAGCAGGTGTTTTTAAAATGCAAAAGTTACATTTTCCATTAAATAATCCCTAAACCCACAGCTCACTGTTTCCTATCAATTTAAGAGAGAAAAACACATAATAATTCATATAATCACACAGAATAACAGGAGAAACACACCCGTCATTTATATGTTTATATCTAAATACTTCCAGAAGGAAAACAGACCGAACAGAATTTCTAAATATATAATTTGTAATTAAATTTGCAGCTTGAATGTCTTTTATTTGCGTAATAAACACTTATCGGTCTAACCAGAGATAATCACATCCTACGGTGGCGTCAGTGATGCGTCTATATTCTCTACGTAAGGCTGCCACATTACTATGAAAGGTTCTGTATCCTTTTTTTTAAGGCTGCATGTGATCTTTCCACAACTGTTCGTATCAGTGAGGAGAAGGGAATCAGATCTCTGTTGGTTCCTATTTTAAAAAGAAAGAGACGCTGCAGTAATGAGATTATTATTATAAGTCTCATATTATAAGTTGACAAAGATGGACAAGCGGTGGCGCTTACTGCTGATTTATTGAAGCATCTTTTCTATCTGATAAAAGTCGCTGAAGTCGCATCTTTACATAACCATGAAATTGCAAAACACAAACAGTACAAAAATACACAAGCCTAATGGACGGCTGAATAATATAAAGCACTAAAGTTATATTTTCCCTGTATAATAAGAAAACAGCTGCCCAGATTTTAAGGACAAGTCTGCTGATATTCTGTGTTTTCCTTATTGTCAACAACTCTCATGAATAGAGACAAACACACATCATCCTGCTGCCGGAAATACTCATTAGAGCATTAATGCGGATTCATCCACCGCTGAAAATAGTCCCCAACTAACGCACTGTTTCCTTCAGTTTGAGTGACGTTTGCGAAAAACTACAAAGACCAGCTGCTTTTATGAAATTACATACTTTTTTTTTTTTTTTAAAGAAACTATATTTATATGAGAGCTGTTTTTAAAGGTTTACATCTTCAGTAGGAACCACCGGACCTGAGGATGAGGAGACACAGACACGTTGTTGGTCTTTTCATGGGATTTGTTGACACCATAAAAAAAGAAAAAACTACAGTCCTGTCCTTTAATATTGTAAAAAATCCATTAAATTGGCCAAAGATGGAACTGAAATAAGGAAAAACACTTCAGATTGATGCAAATATGTGAACAAACGTATCATTGATCCTCTCACTGACGGTCGACTAGATCCAATTATGACGTCATCAATCAGTTCTCAATCAATCTGTTCAGACATTCCTAACTGAAGGTGTTTTTTTAAAATACAAATTCATGAACCTTTTTATTAAGTTAAGCCAAAAGAACAGCTGTATAAAGCCACACTGTTCTAGAAATAATTAAAAAAAAAGCTCTATAAGCGAGGAAGCTGTGGCGGGAAAAGTAAAGACAGTATTGGTCCAACACTGATTTTTATTTAAAAAGTTCAGCCAATTCAGATCTAGAAATGTAGATACGGACAAGGTGACAAATTAAAGGAGAAATCTGAATAAATGTTTGGAGAAATGCTTTTTTCCAAATATGAAAATGGTGACAGTGAAAGCTCCACCACCATCAAAACACACAAAATGAAGGAATATTTTTGTAAAAATGGTGTTTTTTTATCTATGACATGGTGGAAAAACACCTTATTAAGACATTTTATGTTTTTCCTTTAAGTTGTCACCCATCTATATGTTGTGTCTTTTAATTTTTTATGGTTAATATGTTAAATCATACAGTAAAAAAAAAAATGTATTTAATCCTTTAAATGACTGGCAGTGCTACAGAGTTCCAGTAGAAACACCATCAGTGTATAAAACATTTGCAGTCAGTTGGAGCTGCGCTGTCACATCATTAAAACCTCATTTCATTTACTGTCTTGCTGCTGTTGCGGAGAGACGATGAGATACAAACAGAATTAGTTAAAAAGATTTTGGTTATGTTTTTGTCCAATTTTTTTTACCGTATAGTTTTTCTGACCAGAAACAGATATACAGGAGACAAACTGGCCTTTAACATTTATTCTGTTGGTATTCTGCAGAGGCGGGTTCTTGGGATCGTTTTTTTTTTTAGTAAACACACATAATCAGTTGCCGTTCTGGTTCATCTCCAGATACTCGTTGTGTAATTTTTCTTGGGTCTCGTAGAGTTTTCGCAGCTTCTTGGCTTGACCTTTGCTGATCTCCTTCCCTTCAGCGTCGTGAGTGGGGAAACCCTGTGAACAGTCGACGAGGACGAAGAACAAGATGATTTAACATGAGAATATTACAGACATCTTGTAAAAAACAAACATTAAATATAAATGCATAATAATGAAGAGTGTTCTCTTAACTAGTAGCATAAATAAAAGCTTTTAGTGACACATCAAACTTTGCAAGAACGACATTGATGAAGGAAACTTTCTCCCTTTAAAATGAACTTTCACAGCCGCTGGTGCAGCAAACTGGCTCTGTGTTAATTACTGTGTTAATTACTACTGTATAAACTGTCAGTGTTATGTCTGTAAATACATAAATGTAAGGTTTCCTATGGTTTTACATTACAATGATCTACATGCGGCTTTATCAATGTACAGACTGATGGTTTCAGGGCTTCAATTAACACGTAAAATAAGAAAATTTGTTACCGTTTCATCAAATTTGGAATATTTGTCAGTTTCTGCGCGAAACATCTCACATGGAGGGATCTTCATTTTTGCAAGTTTAGCCATCTGAAACAGAAAAAAAACAAGTAAGGTAAGTATGTTAATAGTCAGAGAAACAAAAAACAGGATGAAACTTCTCTTCATGGAAACATCTGGAAATGGATTTAATGTAAATAAACTTTAACTAAAATGTTCATCTGACTGACCTCTTGTTCTTGTTTCTTCTTGGCGGCTTCTTCCTTCTTCCTTTTCTTCTCATCTTCCATCTGTGGAAGAAGAAAATGATAGTGAACAAAGAACCTTTATGTTAGAAATTTCAGATCCATTTACAACAACATTAAACTCTTACTGGAGTGATGTGTGAAAAAACAAACAAACTGGGATTTCAGAGTTTTTCTGTCTGTGTTAAAACGAACCTAAAGTTTATTTCTTCTGGTCTGAACGACAGCAGAAAGGTTTAATCTGTTGTGCTTTTGTCCAGAGATCATAAACAGTCACACAGAACAACAGATGGCTTCTTTATTTAGCAGAGTTACTGGTTTCTACAACTTAAACTGTGCTGTAAGTTTACATTCATGCAGGTAAGATAAACTAAATAATGCTCGTCACCATCAGTCCAGACTTTATTTCATTCTGCAAACTATAATGTTCTTTTACCATCTTCTTCTCCTCTTTCTCCTTCAGTAATGTCTCCTTGTCCACCAGTTTGACCACCGTTGGCAGGCCTGTAAGGACCATAAAGCAGTTCTTCAGTTTTATTGTGTTGTTGTTACTCCGTCGATCCTTTACTTTAATGTTTAAATCACATCTTGGATGAAAGAGCTGCTTGTACATGACAATAACAAGCACTTGCTGTTATAAACCATTTATTAACTGTTTATATGCTGCTTATAAAAGCTTCATAATGGGGTTAGATGACAGAATATTGTAGTTTTGAAGCTCCGTTACCTTCATGATCTTCCAGTCGGACGCCCAGCTCCGGTAACGTATCATCACGGACGACGTCACAGAGCTGCAGCAGCTCCAACACTGGATCAGATTTTAAAAAAAAGGACTTTAATTCACCTTGAAGACGAACTTAGAACCTGATTCAATGCTGGAGTTAAACTTCCAGGAGACATAGAAGGAGATCAGAATAACCGTCGTCCTCACCTTTCTGCTCTCTGGCGATTTTTCGGACTCCCTCTCTGAAGTCCGACAGCACCGTGAGGTACGGCATCACCGTGCTCTCCAGCTGGAAACACAGCAGCAGCAATATGTTAATACTTTTAATTAAATAGCAGCAGCTTGAAAATGTAAATGTGTTTTTTTTTGGACATGATGTTCAGTTGGAGGAAATCCTGAAAAGCTGGAGGACAAACAGCTCACTACACTGAACTAAACTGCAGCTTTTTAACTAAAAATAAATTAATAAATAGTATATTAGTGTTGTGACATATGTTTGAGACTAGGGCTGCAAGTTTTGATTATTCTTATTATCAATTAATCTGCCAATTAATCAATTAAAAAAAAAATATATATATATGTCAGAAAATGGTGAAAAAATGTCCTTCACAGCATCCTGGAGTCCAGAGTCATTCACTCATGTGTCTCATTTTGTCCAACCAACAGTCCAAAACCCCAAAATATTACATTTACACTAATGCAAAACCAACAAATGCAACAAATTCTCACATCTGAGAGCCTTAAACTAGCAGATGTTTTGCATTTTTGCTTGAAAAGTTACTTAATTGATAGCTTGATTGTCAAAATATTTAAAAATTCTAATTTATCAACTAGTCAATTATTGGACTGATAGCTGCAGCTCTATTTGAGACAAAGTATAGTGAACTTAAGACTGATTCCTCAGTAAAATAATAACAATAATAATAATAATAATAATAATAATAATAATAATAATAATAATAATAATAATAATAATAAAAATAATAATAATAATAATAATAATAAGCAGCACATTTCTCATGATAATCAAATGTCAGATATGTCTCCACCAACAAGAAAGAAAACACTTCTTTACTCACATCGATGTTCTGACTTTGTCCTCCTACTGGGAAACCAACAGGCTCTGATCCTTCGATGGCACCAAATATCTAGACAATAAAAGTAAAATATTCAGTGGATTTGACAGGAAACATTTAATCCTCTACTGTCAGATGAAACTGTGTTTGTTATTTAGACACTTGATGATGTAGTTTATTAATGTGAGATTCAAGCTAACAAGCATCTGAACTGGATCAACATTAAAAAAATGTTTCTTACAACTACAAACTAAAACTACTGACGTTATGTTCAACACTGTCTGTGTATTAAATGAATACAGTTTAATCTTTGAACAATGTTCGGCCAAGATTACTCACAATTTTTACAGTGACAGAAAACAAAACACAATCAAACATTTTAAAACCCTGATTACAACTCTTATATTAAATAAAAAACAGTGAAAACCTGTGAAAAACAAGTTTGTATATTAAGTTGAGACTTAATGCAATTAAAAGACCAAAAGCTACAATGTGTTAGTTCTTCTCTCAATATTTCCTACTGAAGATGTAAACTGTAGTTTAAGGTAACACTTTATTTTACATTTTTCATTTTATATTAATTTCATGAGTAATTTGCAGGTATTTAATGGTGAATTTTTAGGACATTTTACAATAAAGATGGTGCAATTTGGTACAAAGTATAAGAAAAAAAAAGTTACATTGGTTTAGTTGGTAATTCATCATATTTGGGTTTATATGTAGCTGAAATTCTTAATAAATTAGACTACTGACAATTCATTAAGTGCATTAAGTGAAGAACATACTTAGTTTTCCATGTGTAGTTTGGTGTGTCAAACGATGTATTAGCATATTATGATATCAGCAACGTACAAACCCAAAAATAATGAGTGAGGACTCACCAACTACAGCAACTTAACACTTTTTCTTGTTATTTGTACCAAATTGCACGACCTTATCTGTAAAATATCCTGAAAATTAACCGTTAAATACTTGAAAATTACTCCAGAAAAGAGTCTGGTCACTGTAGTTTTGAAGCAAACGTTACTCAAACAGAACAAAAAAAATGCAGTTAAATTAAATTTGCTGTTAATGATCAACTGAAACGAATCATATTTAGAGGGAGATGTGCGACAGGATGATGAAAGCAGCAACAGCAGCAGGAACAACGTGCTCACCTTCAACATGTTGGTGAGATACACGGCGATACTCTCCATCAGCATTCGGTTGGGTCTCAGCTTGGCGCTCTTCCTGCTGGCGATGTAGGTGTTGCTCTGGCCGACCAGCACTCTCATCTCCTCCATGGCGGTGCGAGTATCCATGTTGTCACACAGAGCCTCGTGGACGGCAGACTTCCTGTCGTAGAAACTAGATAACACACACACACGCGTAACCTTTAAGCTTTAAAGTCATGTTTGTTTTAACTGCTTCAAATGCAGCGTTACTGCCACACTGAGCATGTGTGGAAATGATTGTTTTTATTTATTATTATTGTTGTTTCCACTTACCCGTTGTTCAGCTCCACCTCTGCTGCCTCCCACTTCTCAAACTGACCGGTGATGTCAGTGGGAGCGCGCAGGATGTCTTTCACATTCAGGAAGAACTCCTGTTACATGAAAAAAAAAAAAACACACATCAATACAAAACACCGTATTAATATAAACGTCTTAATTAAGAGGCTCGTTTGTCCCGTTTTCACCTACGTTCATGAACTTCTCGTACTGGACGGCTGACTCCATCGTGTTGGAAGAGTAGTCCAGGGTGTCTTTCCAGGAATGCATCAGGAAAGCCAGACGGAGCTGACGAGCTGCAGGAGGACGAACAGAACTGCTAAAAACATCTCAGATCGAATCTAAAACAGATCAAATTTAACTCTACATCCAACAGTGAGCTGTGCTTTAACTGCTACAAGACAGAAGAAGAAGAAGAACGACTTAAAAGTCCAATTAAAATCATCAGTTTCATAGTTTATTAAACTGATTTTAGTTTCTTTGTGCAAGAGATGATGATAAAACATTTATTACAGTGGTCTTAGTTTAACTGACCCTCGGTTTAGATGGTTCATAGAACCGTTTTCATAAATCGATCAGGTGTTTATAACATTAATGACGTGAAGCAGATCCAGATGTGTTACCTGTGTTCTTTGCCAAGGCGTCCTTAATGGTGATGAAGTTCTTCAGAGACTTTGACATCTTGCATCCTGCGATCGTCAGGTGTCCGGTGTGCAGGAAGTAACGGACCCAGAAATCATTTTCAAAGAAAGCCTGTAAACCAGAGGTGTCTTTTAAATCATTCCAGTTAATCTGATTAAACTACAGGTTGAATGTTTTGTGTCTGAGTGTTTTTATGACTTGCTGCATCCATGTTTCACATGTTTAAAGTAAATCTTTTCAGTAACTGACGGACAGTTTTTGCTCTCGTACCTCAGACTGAGCCAACTCGTTGTCGTGATGGGGGAACCGCAGATCAAAGCCGCCGCCGTGGATGTCCATGGACTCTCCCAAGATGGAGCCAGCCATGGCTGAACATTCAATATGCCAGCCAGGCCTTCCCTGTTACAACATCAAAAGAGTCCTTCAGTTTTCTGCTTTCAGGGGAAAAACCTCCGTCTAGTCAACCTTTGTGGAGGTTATGATCTTTACAAGTTATACTGGATATTATATAAACTACAATAAGAGACTCATCGAGACATTCAGAGCTCTCACCTTCCCCCACGGAGACTCCCAGGAAGGCTCTCCGGGTTTGGAGGCTTTCCACAAGGCAAAGTCATTCTGGGACTTTTTCTCACTTAATCTGTCAGCAGAGATGCTCAGATCCCCTACAGAGCCGGACGAGATGAAGGAAAGGTAAATAAAAATAAAAATAATAAGACGATCATAAAGGCCGACATGACTGTAACTGACAGTTTTAACTGGAGCTGCAACGATCAGTCGATCAATAGAAAATTATACGCCAACTATTTTGATAATTGATTAAAATACTGTAATTCTCTGATTGCAGCTTCTTAAATATAAACTGAATATCGTTGGGTTGTGAACTGCTGGTCGGGAACATTTTCTGACTTTTTATTGACCAAACGACTTATCAATTAATCAAGAAAATAACTGACAGATTATTAGAAAATAATTATGCAGCCCTACTTTTAACTGCACTCAGTAATAGTTATAAAATGTTAAGAAAAATAGTGTTTAAGCTACAAAGACAGAAACTAGAACTATTGTTTTTTATTGTTTTCTTTTGCTGATGTCGGCATAATTGTGCACACTTTTGTTAATGTTCATGTTTAATGTGTTAAAAGTTTAAAATTCAATTTAAAAAAAAAAGTTACAAAGAGAAATCTGTCTTCAGCATTCAAGTTAAAGCTGGATTTAACTCCAGTTCTATGAGTACATGTGTGAACTGGTCCCAGTTGCTACTGGTGCAGCTATAAAATGGTGGATAAATTTGTTTGTTTTGTTTCAGAATGAATCAGAATTTGATCCATTCAGTCAGATTAATATTTGGAAAGTGTAGAAGAGCCGCACGATTAAATGATTTTATCCCTCAAATTAGCAGAGGGCTAAACAGGAAGTTAGCCGGCTCAGTCCACAGATGTATCATAAGAGCTGGATACCGGACTAAACATGGCGCCGGTTCAGTCCTATAGGAACTGCTCTGCTGTCGTATACGCCCCCCAAAAAAGTTTCTCGCTTCCAGGTTTGCTTCCATGTTGTGCGGCCTGCTGAATATGCGCAGTAGTGTCTACGCTCGGCCCGTGGACTTTACATTGTGATGACGTCACGGATTTTAAAAATGTTTTCTCGGCTCGAGGAAAGTTTAACAAACATAAAACCTCCATGGATCAAGAGTTCATAATATAAAGAGTCATAATTGACCTTGTTTGCAGTTCATGGCGTCCAGTTTTACAGGCGCCTCTTTTACAACGGCGGTCTACGGGGAAAAAGCTTTTCTTGCTGCAGTACCACGAGTGACCACTGGGAAAACTTGGCTGCAAGGCTGAGCGGCGGCTCCCTATCCAGCTCTTATTATACATCCATGGCTCGGCTAGTGGAAGTCTTTGGGGTGCGCATGCTCTATTGGCACGCTTCAGCTCTGGCAAACCAGCCGTTGACGTAGCGGTGCGCCAGCGTGGGAACGTTGCCACAGACACTAGAAACTAAAGGTTTAAATCCTACATAAAGGGTTTGAAAACGTCTGACTGTGGCGACTCCTGGTGGTGGGATCACAGAAGACAACAACATCGTACCTTCTCCTTCCTGTAAAGCTTTCTGATCTCCGACTGCCTCCGGCACCAGTTTGGCGTACGAGTGCTGCGGACTGGCGTCAAACTTTAAGGTGTTAAAGTAAACAGAACCGTTTGATTCATACCTGAAAAACATCAGCAAACCATGAACACTGTTAACTGACAATCCATGTGTAATAAAATATAAATATAACATAAATCACTGGCTGCCTTTTTCTTACCCATAACCATTTGAGACAATCTTCTCCACAAAGTCCACAATCTCAGGCACGTATTCGCTGACTCGAGTGAGGACGTCAGGAGGAAGAACCTGGAGGCCATAAAGATCAATATACATCAACAGAGAAGTAAAGAGAAGTCAAATCTACTTTAACACTGATCATCTTTACTTTTTTCTACATTATTATGGTTTAAATCTGTAAATTAGAGAGTCAGAGTCAGTTTATTATCAGTATATTATTCCTGTTCTTTCAGAATAAATGCTGTCGTAGCAGAATGATCATATGATGTGATGTTCATACTGTACAAGTGTGATGTTTAGGTGTCTGTATACTTTTGGCCATAAAGTGTATGAGGCAGGAGAGCAAGAGATGAAGACTTCTGATGAAACACAGACTTGTGAAAACTGATAAGAGACATTTCGTGTCTGAACAGGAGCTTTGTAAATAGTAGGGATGTGCAGAGAGCTCAGTATTTGTATTTGTTGAGGCAGCAAAGTTATTTGTATTTGTACTCGAATAAAAAAAAGTGGAATGAGGCTTAAAAAATCCTGTTTTCGTTTTTATTACGCTTTTAATTTTAGAAAATTAAAGATGAAAATTAAAGTGATGTCCAGATTAGAAAATTAAGAAATGTGCGTCATGTAGCAGGTGGATGTGACTCCCCTCACTGAGACCTGCTGATAGACGTAACAGAGCAGAGGAGAGACACTGACATAGTGACTATAACTGACTTTTTTCTTCCCAAAAACAAATAATTTTTAAAATATGTGTCCGATGAACGTATTTGTATTCGAGCACACCCCTTGTAGCTAGTTTGTGTTTGTTCGACCTACGTTCAGAGCGTCCATGTCTTTGTGATATTCTCCCTCCCAGTATTTCGGGAGAATAGAGAAGATGGAGTTCTCTGTGACTTGACTTCCAAACTGTTTGTCCAACCAATCAGCCAACAAGTCCTTCGAATTCTCCAACAGCACCTTAGAAGAGAAAGAGATAATTAAAATTAAATCAATATCTTTATAACTAATAAACTTATGTATCAGCATTCATTGTATTGTTTATTTATTCATGTCATTACATTTATTTAATTGTTTACCAATTAAAATCTATTTAATCTATGTAGGAAATATAAATCAGTGCATTAAAAGAATAATGAAATAAGAAAAGATAAAAATAAAAAGAGATAAATCATTTTTCATATTGTGGATTTCACTGTTTATGCTGAAAACTTAGTTCTTCTGTTTATTACAAATAAACTGTAAATATTAAAGGCTTCATTTTCTAAGTAAAAGGCAGGTTTTCCTGCAAAGAGCTTCCTGCTGCATGAATTCAATATAAATTTAATATTTTGTTACATTGATCAACACCGTTACGTAGCGAGAGTTTATTAATTTACTATATTTTAATTGGCCAGTTAGTTATTAGTTATTTATTGTCCCGCCCACCAGGACTTTATTTTTATTTATTTATTTACATACTTCATTTTATTGTCATCGTGGCATTTCATACATTTTACTTATGTTATATAACTCATGTTATGATGACATTTTTTTAATGATATACATAAATCATGTGTGTGGGTGTGTCACCCAGTGATACAATAAATTAAAATAATAAATAAATAAATCATGACAATTATACAGAACTGACTTTGATTATACAATGTTGTATTAATTCTGAATTCATAGAAAAACGTACACTGCAGTGATTAAACATGTCAAACAACATAATGTCTTACAAACAAACCTAAAAATTAATACATAAATATTTACCATGAAAATTCCCTAGAAACTCATCTTAAATGTACAAACGATACAATACCAACAATATACGTTTAAAATTGGGAAAAAAAGAGAATTAAAAAGGATGACAAGTATTTCCCTACTTTCCAAAGAGCAGGAAGATTTACAGTGAACAGCACGTCCGCTCGGTCTTACCTGAGCCAGAGGTTGAATCACTTCATCCGCTGCTTTGCTGGCTATCGCTGCCTGCAGGGGCTGCAGGGCGGCGGTGACGGCGGCGTCCAGCCTTTCCAGCATCTGCTTCTTGTCTGGATCTGTAGTCGAAGCCAAACTGACCTGAAAAGGCTGCAAACAGCAGAAAAACAACATATAGAAAACCTTCAGACAACCTGCTGTTTCTAAGCAGAGCTGCACAGTTTTAGGCTGATCTGATGTTCACAGGCAGCATCTGACCAATCACAGCAGGTTAACTGGTCTCTGCTTCCCAAACAGCTGATCTGAGATACTGTATTGAAAAGTCAGCAGAGCAACGTTGTGGCTGCTGGAAAGAGTTTTTACTTCACCTGCTGGTGTAATAATGTAACTGGACACTGCTGCTGCCTTATTATCATCATTAATAAAACCACTTTTGTTTTTCCAGACTTAATGGTTTTATGTGATTTTTTCACATTCACAACAACATTTATTTACATGTTTAATATGTAAATAAGTGTAATATGGAAGAGAATGCAGTTTACAGTGTTGTAATTGAGGTAAATCTCTCTCTCTCTCTCCTCTGCTCACAGCTCCAGTAGTTTATTATCACTGCGTGTTTGTACTCACTCCTCTGGCACTCAGGACATCCTGCAGTATTTGAGCAGCTTGTGGCTTCTTCTCCTTGTACTGGTCCAGCAGGTAGTTCTGCCGAGCTCGTTTAATGATCTGAACAGAAGAAAAACCAACATGAAGCACAAACAGACAAATACGAATAATCAGCAACAGTGAACATGTTGCTGTTTACTAAAAAAAAAAAACTAATTACTGAGTCATTATCATAATTACTACTTAATATAAGTGGAGTTTTCTGCCATCTGATTCAGGGATTAGTTTCTAAGCAACCAGTGTTATTTGGATTATGACTGTAGTCTATATATGTCTGAGCCAATTAACCAATTAAAACATCATATCCTGCATGTTTCATTCTATCACAGATGCCTGAATACTTTCAACAAGTCCTCTTGTATTAAACAAATAATTTTTGATGTGAAGACTCTTGTGGTTTTTTAATTAATCGTATTATTTTATTTTATCTTAAGGAGACAAATGCAAAAAGGCAAAAAGGAGATCAATCATTTCCAGAGAAAATGTTTTATATTGAGGCCCAATGTAGAAAATAATGTAATTACTCAAATTTATAAGCTTTAGTTATAGATAAAACTCACTTTGTCGTCTATGTCTGTGATGTTCATGCAGTACAGGACGTCATACTTGAAGTAATCTCTCAGTATCCTTCGCAGGATATCAAAAGAGATGTATGATCTGGAAAAAAAGAGGCAAATCATAAAACAATATTGTAATTAAAAAGGTAGAAACATCAGAATAATACAATATGAAGCTTTTTATCATCATCATCTGTTTACCTGGCGTGTCCCATGTGTGAGGCATCGTATACTGTTGGTCCACAGCAGTACCACGTTACTTTATTCCCTTTCTGGGGAACAAACACCTCCTGAAACATGAAGACAGATGATAATATAAGATAATGAGCTGATCAGAGAGTAAATCAAGCGTGTGATGCAGGTCTGGATTCATTGTTCTTTCAGTGTAAGTTGATGCTTCTCATTGATTCTTGTCAGTAAAGCTGCTTCATCTCCGTCTCATTTGGTGACTAAACATCGAGGATCTTTTATAAAGAAGATGACTACAGAAGAAAGATTTAATCTTTCATTTGAGGGTATTTCAATAATTTCTCATAAATAAAAACAAGGTTTCTGCAGCGTTCAACAAATAAAATCTATTTTAGGAGCTTTTTAATACCACATATAACACAATTTAATACTTTCTTTCATGGTCGTACCAGTCAAATATGATGGAAAACCAGCAGGGATCATAAAACCTACAATTATTTATTAACTACATTAAATTTATTGTTTGTCTGTACTTCCCAGCTGTGTATAACAATAATTCCTAGTGACATAATTAATTCATTAACTTGACCTGGACACAGATAAGTGGCAGAACCCTGAAGGATGGATTATCTAGTTACAACATAATCAATTCATTTAAGTTTTTGTTGAAAACTTGCCCAGTGACAGTAACAGAAACTCCACAAAAAATGTATTTGACAGCTTCCTGCAGCCTGATTCACCGTCTCACTTGTAGTTTATAGATGTAAAAAGTCTCCCGACAGCCGCAAACACACAAATAAAGTTTATAACCAGCAAGAAGGAGGAAATAATGAAGACCTTTGTACATGAAATAAATAAGTCAATAATTCTCAACACTTTAAGACCTGCAGATACCCTGAAAAGACTCTGGGTTGTCTAAGATAAATATATTTTATTATATAAGTCATATAAATCTTCAAAGGAACAGATGCAGGACACAACTTTTCATACTCTGACGTTGAAGATGTTTCCTGTCACTATCTCTGTCTGTCTTTATCTTATAAGGAAGTGATAAACTTTATTTGTTCTTCATGCAGGGAATCATCATTGATAGTTTTACATAGTGAATCAAAGCCTATTAAAGGAAGAATATCTGATAAACAAGTGAGACATTTTAATAATTAAACAGTCTAGATATGAAACAACCTTATTAAAACGGGACAAATAAACATCCAGAGGATTTATTAACTTATCAAGACAAGTTCGGATGATTAAAAAGGACACAAACACCGACGTGGAGCCGACGTCTTCCCGCCTACCTTGGATCTGGTCAGACTGTTGTAGAGTCGCAGTCGGGGAACGTCTGTTCCTGCTGGTGGAGACCACGGAGGCTGAACCCGCTTTCCTTTCACTGAAGTCAAAGTTACAAACACAAACATTTAGAAAAAGAGAACGTTAAACTTCAATTGACATTAAATATTATATTTTAGTCCTGTGATTAAAACGTTCTTCTATCTGCTTCATAAAAACACAAGAATTTAAAGCTGCTACGTGTCGGATTATTCGACACATAGAGGCTGTAAATTCAGTACATGTTTAATATATAATATATATTAATGTTTAATATATTAGTTTGACTTCAGCAAGTGAATAAGCAGAAAAGTGCTGCTGACTGACTGTAATGTAATTAAAGCATTAAAACAAAGCTGATATGTGTGTGAATTAATGTCCCGTTGCATCAGTAACACATCATCACTGTGATCTAGTGATGCAACTATTGTTTATTTTCATTATCAATGAATCTTTTGGTTTATAAAATGTCAGATCATAGTGAAGAATCACCTTTTTGTAATTTTCCAGAAATGGTTTTGTCAAACTAACAGTTTAAACCCTGAAGACAGCAGAGCTGCAACTAACCGTTAATCTGACAAATATTCTCACAAGTCATCGTTTTGACTATAAAATATCAGGAAATAGTTATAATTTCCCACAGTCCAAGCTGACGTCTTTATATGTTTTGTTTCATCAGATCAACAAACTAAAAGACAAAGAAAAGCATCAAATCCTCGTGTTTGAGAAGCAGAAAATCTGCTGCAGTTTTACTTAGAAACTAAAATGATGATTAAAATAGTTCTTCTGTTGATCAGCTATGTGCTGCACTGAGTTCTGTAATAACAATCAATATGTGCAACAAGGGGAAACATATCTGAACAGAGAATTCACCTGGTTGTTTATTAACAGCCTGTTTAAATGTTTAAATTTCATTTTAATTTGGTTGTTTTTTATTTTCAGTTTGACTTAGTTGCATCTAGTTTGATCTGTTTCTAGTTGAATATTTTTCATTCATGTTTATATAAAGTTTAATGATTCAACAGTTACAACCTGTTCAGATTAAACAGAAGAAAAGAGACAAACAGTAACTAATGTAGGAAAATATTAAAATACTTTATGTATTATATACTTTAGTTATTCATTTGTTTTAACCTGCATCTGAAATGAATGTAAAACTTCAGAGGAAATCCTGACATGATCATGCAGAAAAAAGAAGAAGAAAAAGAAGAAGAAAAAGAAGAAGAAGAAGAAGGTGACTGTAGTGATGAATGTTTTCAAAGTTGTGAATTAAAATGTCGTAAACACGTCGCTGAATAGGAGAAAAATGAAATAATTTTAAATTTTCCCAATTAAATTACTACGATGTTACAGTTAGTTTAATGTTTATCATTATTCATATTTGCAGTAAAACCTGCTTTCAGTCTGAAATGTGAGTAAATGAAGCTGCTGAACATGTTAACAGGAAACTGTTCATTTATTTTATCCTTCAGTCAGACACAAGTGACGAGAAGAAACTAAACATGTTCAGTTCAGAAATATACAGAAACACACACAGAGAGCATGCACAAGCATCAGGGCTGAGTATCGTTTAATACCAGTACCAACACCAGTAACAACACCAGCACCCTTAAACTGATACAGAAACCAACAGAACCTTTTTTTTCTACTTCTTTCAATAACTCCATCAAATACACCACGCTCCACTTCACCGCTTCACAGCTGCTGCGCTCGTCGGCCAATCACACGTCGCGTTAAATCAAAGAACGCTTGAGGTGATTGGCTGCGAGCAAAACCATACAGATAGTCATTTTTTTCTAAATCTGTGTACAAAAAAGGACTTAATGCAGGTATGGTTTGACTGGAGAAGTTTCAATACTACTTGGTACTGGATTATTTCCATCTATACCTTAAAAAAGGTTTGGAGCAGCGATACTCAGCCCAACAAACACCAACAAGAACAGCAAATAATACTGAAATGTTTTTACACACATGCAGTGAAACCTTGTGAGAAATTACATCTAATTTCCAGCAAAACGTCTTTAGTCGTTCTGATCTCACGTCTTCTTTGGGCAGGTGTCTCTTTAAAGCAACATGTGCGGTTTATAGCAGCTGCTGTCATATTGTTTGAACAGTGATAACGTAACTCTCCTCAGCAAACAGCTGAAGGCACCGCAGAGCTCTGCTGTGACTGAAATCTAACACTGAATTCATTCAAATACCTGCAGAAGAGTTCATGCATGTGAGTGTTTGCAGAGAAGGGGGGGGGGGGGGGGGGCAGGTTATAAGAAACGTTCCCGCCTTATAAAGACCTCAGACTGCCTCGACTTCCAGGCTGGTAGATTTTTGGAACCACGGACACGTCTAGCCTGTTCATGCCTTCGACTGTCTACTCACTGCTGCTGTCTGGGATGAGGTCCTGCTGCTGAAGGGCTGCTATGTGTCTGTACCAGCGCAGAGCGTGGACATGTTGCGGATCTGGGGGCCTGCGGAGGAGCTTAAAGGCTTTCTGGTCGGCCTGGGAGGGGCTGAACCCAGCCAGGTAGCTGCGTGAGGTTAGGTAGTCATTCAGGGCCGCTGCCAGCGCGGCTTCCTCACTTATCTGTAGCAAGAAGCCATACTCAAAGGCTGCAGAAACAATGAGACGCAAATAATTACCGACACTAACACTAACAACAGTTTATCCTGGACAGGTGGGAGAGATCAGTGACGACTGAGTCCAGCACACTTCCAACTCTAATTATGTAACAAAACATCAAGTTTAAACTAAGCAGTCGATGCCACACAAACTCCTGGTGTCCCAACTGAACAGACATTTATCTTTAATGCAACAGAATACAGAAACTTGCTGCTCAGTGTCTCATTTTGATCTTCAGAGAGGAACAGATGGTTGGTGTGCCACAGACTCATGTAACACTGCGGGCAGGAGGGAGTGAAAGGAGAAGTGGTTTCATCTATTAACTACAGTACAGATGATGCAACAAGTGTCTGTGAACAACAATAAGAGCAAACATCACATCATTTTAGTGACGAGCGTAAGCTGACGAGGCAGAGTTAACACCGTCTCCACGGCGATGGATGTACGTGGATGTAAATGTCAGCCTGCAGATGCTCGTTGTGAGGTTAAGAGACGATATGATGGATGAAGAAATGACTCTAAATGTGACGTGAAAATACAAACACGGGTAAATAAAAACAACATGATGATTAATAAGTAAATTAACAAATCAATCAGTTCAAGCCCCAAAATAAAAATTGTCTATCCATGTATAGACAGAGGAGGTGCCAACACACACACACACACACACACACACACACACATACACACACACACACACACACACACACACACCAAGGAATAAGAATGAAACTGAAATGGTTTAACAATTTCCAACCACACCCATCCGATGTCAAAAAGAAACTTAAATTTTTTTCTCCTTTCATGTTTGTATGACCGATTTAAGACTAACAGTGAAAGTGACACAAACACACAAAAAAAGCAGCAAGTAGAGATTTGCTCCAAAATATATTCATGAATGTGTCTCTTGAGTGTATATTATGTAGTGTACATGAATAAAATAGAAACAATATTCAACTAAAAACAGATCAAAACTAGATGCAACTAAGCCAAACTGAAAATTAAAATGAAATGTCTATTTTAAAACATCCCACAAACAAATTACAGTCTCAATAAATGTTCTGAAATTTCTCTGGAAACATCGGCTGTCAATCATGATGCAACATCACATCAGCCCAGATGTCAAGACAAACGTTATAACCTGTTCAAGCTGCAGGAGTTCAGCTCCAGTCATGTAAACAGAATAAAGTTTGCTGAAATATCGGATCATTTGAACATTTATTGAAATGAAACAATGAGAGAAGTTTAGAGAGAAAACTGGTTTCATCTTTAACAATGTGTCGTATTTTAAAGAAGCTTTGTTATATTATCTATTGTGTCAAATCTTCATCTGAAAAGTAACTAAAGCTGTTAAATAAATGTAGTGGAGTAGAAAGTACAATATTTCTCTCTGAAATGTAGTGGAGTGGAAGTATAAAATAGCATTAAATGGAAATTAAGTTAAGTACAAATACCTCAAAATTATACTTAAACACAGTACTTGAGTAAATGTAACGGTTACTTTCCTCCATTGCTAAATAAAATGCTGTTTGCTTACATATATATGAAGATACTGAAGATATATTAAAAAGTCTCATTTCAGTTCAGTCCAGAAGTTAATTGTGTGTCTTTACCGACACATTACGCTTCATTAAATAAATATAATGTATCTATATATTAAATAGCCGGGGTTTAAAGGGGGTTTGACGTCTCACTGACTGCAGCTCAGCGGCTCGTCTGCAGGCTTTGGACCACAGATTCAGATATTAACGAGCTAACAAGGCTAATGTTAGCTTACAGGCTGTGACAGTTCATCAAAACACATTAAACAGTGCAGTTACCGCCATGAAACGAGCCTAAGATTTAAAGTGGAAAAAACAAACATTATTCAATGTACCTTGCTCTCCTGAGGTCGACATTGTCACTGGTGCTGCTGGATGGTTGGCTGCTGATGCAACAATAACGTGTCCGGAAGGAGAAACCGTGACATATATGCCAACAGTAGGAACCGGAACCAATGTGTTTGAGCCTGAGCGCAAAGGGGGACTTAAATAACTGTCGGGCTCATCCGCGCGGAAGTTTGTTTTTTGTTATGAAGAGCAGTTGAAAGAAGTTAGCTTTGCACCAAAACTCACTGACTTTTCTAAACAGCTGATGTATTCTTCAACCAGCGGCTGAATGAAGCGTGTGTATTAAGTTGAAGCGGACATGTCTCATATAAAAGAGTACACCGACAGACTGAAGCGTCTTTATGAGCGCTACACCGACTATGTGAGGAGAAACCCGGCGGCTACGGCTCAGCTGGAGAGCACGGTGCGGACCCTGTCCTACCTGATCGCAGGTGAGTGACACCTGAAGGGGTTTATCTAAGCACTTAGCACTTATTTTTTATTCATAAAAATATTAATATTAAATGGACCCACGCGCCCTCTCTTTGGCCTTACGATCCAACATCTTTTTTATTTTTTGCTCATTTGTGATTATTGGGTTCTCATCATCCGTCACTTCCCACTTTGGTCTCTCGGGTCTGTAGAAGTAATATCGGAATAAATTATCAGCTCCACCGGAAGCCATTTTTTCCTAGGATGTTGACGGAACGACTCCCCCCACCTACTCTGCCTCTGATTGGCTGGTGCTCGTCGCCGCCGGGGGGGGGGGGGGTTGGTTGAGGAGTGATGGATGAAGTTGAGTCATTTATTTATGTCGTGGCAGAAAGTTACACTATGGATAAATAAAAGTATGAATAAATAAAATTATAAATAGATAAATGAATGTGTGAATAAATAAATATACAAATGTGTAAATATATAATAAATAAATATACAGATACATTTACATATTTAATGATTTATGTATTTATGGTGACAATTAAACATTAAATTACATAATTATATATTTATTCATTCATTGAAGCATTTAATTATATAATTATTTATTTGTATATTTAGTTTTGGCACTTAAAACCCTCCATAGAAAAGAACCTACGTATTTTTTAACTCAAGTACTGTACTCAAGTGGAATTTCAATGGCGGGATCATTTTCCACCCACACCCAGGGGAGTTACACCCAACGTCAAATAGAAACTTAATTTTATTTTTACCATCCACCAATTTACCATCCACCAGTAAGAATGAAAATGAAACAAACACAGAAACAGCAAGTAGAGATAAGCTCCAAAAAATAACTTGTGAATGTGTCTGTTAGTGTACTTTATGTAGTATACATGAACAATATACAAATAATATTAAACTAAAAACAAATGAAACTAGATGCAACTAAGTCAAATTGAAAATAAAAACAACCAAATTAAAAATGTAAATGAAAAAAACAAAGTATAGAAATGAAATCTGTGTACATATATTTTTTTTTTAAACATCCCACCAACAAATTACAGTCTCAGTAAACTTTCTTAACTCTCTCTGGAAACATCTCCTGTCAATCATGATGTAATATTACATCAGCCCAGATGTGAAGACGACCGTTAGAACCCGTTCAAGCTGAGCTGCGAGAGTTCAGCTCGATTCATGTAAACATAATGAAATATTCATCCAGGATGTCAAAGATGATTATATCAGCATTTTATTCTCATGATGTTACACAACAAGGTCAAACTGAGGCTACGAATGAACTAAAACAAGTCTGTCATCATCAGGCACAGTGTTTCACAGCACAGACTGTTGATGCTACTTTATACTTCCACTCCACTTCAAGTCAAGTTTATTCACAGAAGACATTTAAGAACAACAGGAGTCGACCAAAGTGCTTTACAGAAGACTGTAAAATGACAGTTAAATAATTAAAACAGAACAAAATAAATCAATAAGTAACTGTTATAGATGTATAGGGGAGTAACGGTGCCCAAAAGTCACTGTTCTGTATGTTCTCGGTTTTGGGGTCACAGTTTGATATGTTATTGGTAGAAAAAAAAGATTTTGATCCTATATCTTGAAAAATATAAACATCAACAATGGCTCATTGGCCAAAACTATAACTGAAACAGTTTAGTTGCTGCAGTAGAAAAGGAAAACAACCTTTCTGTTTCTTGCAAGGAGTGAACTTTAACTACATCAAGCTCATAATACTTATGTACTTTTACTGCAATACTTTAACTACATCAAGCTCATAATACTTATGTACTTTTACTGCAATACTTTAACTACATCAAGCTCATAATACTTATGTACTTTTACTGCAATACTTTAACTACAACAAGCTCATAATACTTATGTACTTTTACTGCAATACTTTAACTACATCAAGCTCATAATACTTATGTACTTTTACTGCAATACTTTAACTACATCAAGCTCATAATACTTATGTACTTTTACTGCAATACTTTAACTACATCAAGCTCATAATACTTATGTACTTTTACTGCAATACTTTAACTACATCAAGCTCATAATACTTATGTACTTTTACTGCAACACTTTAACTACATCAAGCTGATTGACATAATGAATTACAACGTGTCGTGACTCTTGTTTTGCAGGGCGATTTGCAGATTCCCATGAAATATCTGAACTAGGTAAGTAAAGGTCAAAGGTCAATGCAGCTGCTCAGTTCTTCTTTGCATTGACACCTGAGGAAATAATAAGAATGATTGATTAGTTCTAAAATGTTTAAAATCAGTTGATTCATTCGTTAGTTGATGGACAGAAAAATTTGCCAGCTGCAATTTTTTATAATTGATCATTAAATTTAAATTAATGATGAAGTTGAAATTGTTTGTTTTTTTGTTTCCAGTGTACTCTGCCTCCAATCTCCTGGTGCTGTTCAATGACAGCATTCTGCGCAAAGGCCTGAGATGTGCCCTACATGTGGTGAGCACCGCTGATAGTTTATCCATAAACACACATAAAGATATAAATACTGGTTTTATAAAGGATGGTGGCTGATGGTGTTTGGATTGTGCAGGGAGATTACTCTCAGGAGTGATAATGACTGAGAGGAAGACTGAAGTGAGAGTTTTATTCTGATAAGACTTGGATCGAGATTTTTTTTGTTACCATTTCAGCAAACTGTGTCTTGTAGACGTGGTTACTTTCTCTTATTTAAACAAATGCAACCAATCAAAGATTTAAAAAATGCAGTTGTTCCTTTATTCCTTGAAGAAATAAGCTGCAGCTGTAGCTTGAAGAATTAAAATAATAAGCAGTATTATAGTGTCAGTGTGGTGTCGTGTTGTTCCCGTGCTGTTAACTGAAAGTGAAAGTGTTCACAGCGTTCCTGCTCCGTGTGTTTGTTCAGTCTCTCTCTCAGCAGAGGCTCCTGACCTGGCTGTCTGTGTTGGAGTACGTGGAGGTTTTCCTGGAGATGGGAGCCTGTAAGCTGTGGGGTGAAGTCGGCCGCTGGATCGTCATCGGACTCATTCAGATCTTTAAGTACGGCTTCATCCTCCTCCTGTGACTTCTCAGCCACACTAACGTTGTGGCGTTGTGGCGTTGTGGGGATGTGGGTCGGTCCAACACTTTAGTCCAGAATAAACTTCTCTTTATTTAATATTATTTCATGTTTCCCTCCTGATGAATTCTAGTAACTGACTTTTCATCAAACATCATCAACAGGTCAAAACTGCTCTAATACTTTAGTTTATGAGAAAAACTTGATACTGTTTTACATGATGGTGCAACATTCATGCCTATAAAAGCTGCTCACTGGACAGATACGCAGAAAAAGCCTGTTTTTGCCCGTATATATGAATTTTATCAAATATTTTGTTGATATGGCTCCTCTAGAGCTCAAACACTCAGAGAGACATTTCAGATCGTTTGTACTTACTTAGTCAGGCCTTTTTATTCCCTAAAGGAACATCGATGAAAACCCTCCATCCTCTCGGCTCTTTTGCTTTTTGATTTTTGTGATGCTCAGAAAAATGTTCTCCTCGTTTTACAGCTGCTCCTTTTTTCTAATGATTGTGTATGTGAAGAAGTGTACGGCCCACACACAACTAATAACACTCCCATCAGCCTCAGCTCTACTGAAGGTTTAATGTAAATAAACAAATGTTAGCATGCTAACATGCTAAGATGGTGAACCTGCTAAACATCAGCATGTTAGCAATGTCGTTGAGATATTAGCATGTAGCTCTATGTACAACCTCACAGAGCTGCTAGCATGACTGTACACACTTAAAACAACCATTTATTTAATTTTTCAAACTTATGTTATTTAAAATTAAAAACAATCTGACTGGTTTTAGATTGACATGTTCAACTCTCACATATGAGTGTAATGTTCAGGTGTCCATATACTTTTGGCCATGTAGGGGAGGTGTTTTTTACTGTGTAATAACGTGTTGAAGTAATATGAATAATATAATAAACAGAAGAAGAAGAAATCTCGGACGCTCTCCGTCCTCTGACCTGATTCTCTTCTCGCTTTGATCAACAGGGCCATTTTTCGCATCGTGCTTCTTCTGTGGTACAAATCCGGTATCCAGACTTCACCTCCCATAATCCCTCTGGACAGAGGTGCAGACTTCGGCGGTGAAGGTCAGTGATTGGCTCTTTTCTCTCACCATCTCGTCACTTCCTGTCAGAGAACAGACTAAAATGTTTGTCCTTGATCTTCGATTAGAAATAACAAGTTTTTGCTTCTTTTTCGTCAATAACAGCAGGAAATACAGGCCGGAAAGAATTTAAATGTTTTAGGTCTTCAATCGAACCATTAATCTGGCTTTAAACTCCAGAAAAATACAAAATCTCTGCTCTCACTTTGTGCACTGAGCAGGTGATATGTGTAGCAGATGTTTATTCTCTTTTCTCCACAGATGAAGGTAACGAGGAGCAGCAAGACGACACCTGCTTCGTGGGTCAGAGGTCAGGACGAGTCGTCAGGCCGCTGGGCAGCGGTAAGACCAGTTTTTTCATTTTTTCATTCTTTTTTTTTTTTTTCGTTTGTTGTAGCTGATTAAAATTGAAATTTAAGAAGCTTCGGAGTGAAAATTAGAGCTTATTAAGCATCTGTGAGACTGAGCTGCAACACGGAAATATCTGATTTCTGACAAAACAAAAGCCCACTTACAAGAAAGCTTGTTTACCAGAGAGGAAAGGAAAAACTCCCTTGATGCAGGTTGCAGCCAGGTCACATGTTCAGTAAGCTGTTACATTCAGTTTCATGTTTACCACACGTCCTTTCACTCCTTTAAAGAATAAAACATTTCCCTTCCTGCCTGAATCCTGTATCCGTTTCTTCAATAACATTGTTATTGAAGTGAAGCATTATTGCTTAATAACAACCAAACATAAACTTTTACACATTTAAAGGTTCGATCTATTCAATGTTACACTTCTACCCATCCGCTACTTTACATAAAACATAAAAGGCATCAAGACAAAATGTAACAGAAACACAAGACATTATAAAAAGACACATTTAAATACATTAAAAGGAGTTAAATGGTGTCGTTGTAGCTGAAATGTCACACAGGTCACTGAAGGACAAGAGAAGGACACAGAACAAAGGTTATACTGTACAAACATATTTACAGTTAAGTCATAATCGCTACAAACATCCATCCTCCAGCTTCCTGCTTGTTCATTCACTTCCTGTCATTCAGTAATCTCCATGGCTACAAGCAGCAGACAAGCGTGCAGGATGTTTTCTGCAAATGCTTTTTATAAAACACACAGTCGTTTAAAAAAAGTACATCATGCTCTTTAAATAAATACACTTCTACACTGGTTTAATGATCATCAAAGTGATTCATACAATCATTTCTCCAACAATAGAAAATAAAAAATAAGCTAAAATTGATGAAGACGGAGAAAACAGCGCAAGATATCAATCAAACACCTCAAATGCAAACAGAAAAGTCTTCAGCTGTGATTTTAAAGAGCTGCAGTTTGTTTCTTAATATGTGAAGCATAAAAATCCTGCAGACCAGGGTGCTTTCAGTAAATAACCAAAGTACAGAAATACACATCACAAACCGGCTCGATGAGAGTGACAAAGACTGGAAGCAAGTCAAGTTCAGGTGCCGATTATTGATTTTATTGTAAACTAAAACAAACATAACTATATACAAAAGGCGTGAGGCGTGGAGAGTAACTGCATCAGTTCTGAATATAATGTGCGGATGAGAGAGATGTGGATCCAAGGAGAGAGAGAGAGAGAGAGAGAGAGAGAGAGAGAGAGAGAGAGAGAGAGAGAGAGAGAGAGAGAGAGAGAGAGATGTCCCGGCATGACCCTTAATAACCCTCCCTGACCGCCAGCTACTGCAGGAAGTGACCAGTTAAACCACAGCAGGCAGGAGGGGAGACGTCGTAACATACAGCAAATAAAGTATTTACTTTTACTTTGAAATTATCACATTAAATATAATAAAAAACAAGCAGAAAACAGTAGATGTGTTCTGTGACCTTCAGTCTTTGGTTTAAACACAATAACACATTTGTTTCTGCCAAAGTTAAAGCAGCTTAGTTGTTTGACAGACATCACAGCTTTTTTTTTCAGTTTTGAAGTAGTTTCTTGGAAAAAGGTGACGTCACATATTTACATTAACCAATCAGAGATGAATCAGAATCTGATGACATTTGTCACCAGATTCTGATTCATCTCATGTCTGGTGTTTAACAGCCACAGAAAAACACACTGATCACGTCCAAACAGCAGACATACAGAGTAAGAGACCAGCTGGTGAATAAAACGCTTTTATCCAAAGAATTAGAGACTCAAAACAGCCTTGATGTAAATTCTCAAGTAGCTGACAAGGTCCAAGTGCAATGAGAAGAATGTTACACAGAAAGGCTTTTTATTGTTGTTGTTGTTGTTTTAAGTAAAGGAAGAAATGACACACAGTACACATGTGCATAAGAAATAACATTAACAACAAGTAAAGTATTGCATCAATCAACAAAGTGGTAAAAAGTTAAAGGGGCTCAAGTGTTGGTGAAGCTAAAGATAAGTTTCTTAAAGCCAAAACATAAATAAAATGAGTGAATATTTGTCTCAATAAGACTTTATAAGATAATAATGTTGTTGTGTTTACAGCTTGTTTCTGCTGCCACCAAGTGGTTAAAAATCAGTCAATGCAGGTTTTAAATTATTATTAAAATTACACTCAGAATAGAAAAAAGTTTCACACTCTTTGCTGTTTATTTTCCTTTTTCACAGATAATATTTTGACTTGTCTTATTAGTAAATAACAGGTGTAAATAATGACACCAGTGATGGTGTTGTACTCCCTGGCTGACTGGAACCGAACCGTCATTAATGTTGTTGGTAACATCTGCGCCTAGTAAACATGTAAAAACGTCTGCTCTGAAAAGGGCTTATTAGAAATAAAAAAGTTTAACTATTCCAGCTGTTTTTGGGTTTTAATTATATTGCAGCCAGTCAGGAAAAGCAGCCAAACACCAGAGCAGAACTTGATCTTTGCACCGTGTTTATTTTGGATCTTTTGAGCTGCAAAAAGTTCAACAACCTGATAAAACGACTTTATTTGTCCTCAAGGAGCCGATTGATTTAACACAAGATAAAAACACAAAGCACATGAACACAAGATATAAATATAAAAACATCAAATGAATACAACTAATTCAAACTATTTAAAACAAACGGTTTTAATATAAATATGTAAATAATGTAAAATCTTGAGGTGTCGACAATCCTGAAAAGATTTGTGAAGTTTTCCTCTCAGAGTTCAGATGGCGGAGGAGATCCAGGATGATCTTCCATGTCAGACTCTGTATTATCTGTCACTGTGGTAAACTTCTCCACTTCTTCTTCTTCTTCTTCTTCTTCTTCTTCTTCTCTCTGTCTCCTCTCTCTCTCTCTCTCTGTGTGACACTGCTGCAGCTCCCTCCCTGCAGGCGCGGCTGTGGGGAGCACCGAGTCAGAGGAAGAGGAGAAACAGCTTAAAGGAAGAGAAGCTCCACAGCAAACCGACACAGCTGGGGCTCCAGGAGACCATCGCAGAGTCTGTGTACATCGGACGGCCACTTGTTCACCGTATCCTTCCATCATAGTCACACCAGTATATCAAAGGCCGAGGAGCAAAACCTCCGATCTGAAAAATGCACTTTTTCTTGCAGAATACTGTTTGTTAAGGATCAACAATACATAATACACTGTTTTTAGACTATATTACTATATTATGTGGTATTGTTTATGGTATGTTTGTATGGTTATTACGGTATTGTTAACACATAATATAGTAATATAGTCCAAAAACATTGTATTTTGTATTGTTGATCCTTAACAAATAGCATTCTGCAAGAAAACAACAAGTTGTTTTTTTTTAGTTTTCTCAAAAAAGTGCATTTCTCAGACAGGAGGTTTTGCTCTTCAGCCATCGATATCCGGTTTATTATTACATAAACTAGAAAGCACCTCTGCTCAGGTTTACACAATCCTCTAAATGTGTTATTTTAATAATAGAAAATATATAGAAGTTTAAAATCAGCATCTGGTTCAGGATGAAAAAAAAATGTTTAAACATCAAAACTCAGCCGATGGATTTCCACTAAATTTCACTAAAGATCTTTAAAGTTTTTTATGGTATTTTGCCAATAAAACTAACAAATAAACAGACAAAGCAACAGAGGAGAGTAACAGCTAATAGCTTTCTTCTCAGAAGTGAAAAAAAAATCCAGGAAGACGGAGATTAAAGCAATCATCAGGTCAAAATGTCAAATTATTCCAAGAATTTAGTTTGACATTCTCACCAGCGCTGTGTGTTTACTGCCAATTAGCGAATTAATTATACATTATAGCTGCCAAACAACAACATGCCAACATTATTAATACCGTGAGCATGTTGATGTGACATTTAACTCAAGTGCAGCTGTGACTCTGTTTACATGGAATCTGGTATCTGATCAACCAGAACAGTAATAAACACTACATGATATTTATTAAACGAGGGTTTATGAGACTTTAAATCTCAGAATTAGAATCAAGTTTTATTGGCTGAATATGTTTCCGCCTACAAGGAATTTGATTCTGGTTTCAATGTGATTAAACAAAACATTTGTTTAAAAAGATACACAAGGACAACAAAGCTAAGAAAGGTAATTGAACATAAAAATATATCACTGTTATGTGCAAGCAAGTGGATGAAAAAATAGAAACATAAATATAGAAAGAAGAAGTGGACAATGTTAATGAACAGATGAGACTCTGTGATCAGGATACAAATAGTGCAAATATGTGTAAAAGTGCTGAGTTACTTAATATATATACAGTAGGTGGTTATATACAGTATAAACAGCCTGCTAATATATACAGTAATGAATGATATGTCTACATTTTTTTAAACTAAAATGAATATATATACATTTTAATTGATCCTATTTTATTATTGCTACTTATTTATATTGTAAATCTTTATGACGTGTTTTGCTTTTATGCCTGAATTGTGCCATAAAATACAGTTTATTATTATCATCATCATTGGTCTTTATCACCACCTGTTTAGGTGGAACCGCACTGAATGAGGTTTGTGTGCATTAATAATGTTGAACTCTAGATGGCAAACTGTTCCCTGCTGGAGCTTTGTGTTGCTCCGTCTGTTAAATGGATTCTTTCTTGTGTGCTGTATGTATGAGTGGCGAGAGGAAAATGTGAACAGCCCTACAAAAAAAAAAAAAAAAAAAGATGCTCTTGTTCACTTTTCTGCAACCAAATCCCTTAAAAAATGAAGCTATGACCTTCTGAATGTCATATGATGTCATGCAAACATTTTCACAGAGATATTTAAAACCTTAAAAACATAAAACTACAAGTTACAACTCGGAGGTGATTCTTTTTGTCGTTTTTTTTTTTTTTTTCTTAGATCTCTTTAGTTTTTTATTGTGCTGCAGTTCTACAGTCAGTCTGCTGAAAAACTTTTCTGTTAGACGGTTTTTTATCCTGATCAGAAACCTGATCGTGGCTGCAGTGTTCTGCCTCGGACTGTGTGGGAAACAGTCCTGGAAGCCGTGGCTCGTCTCTGGACTCCTTGAACTCTCCAGGTAATATTCTTCTCTCAGTTCATTGAAACGATAAATTAGATTTAATAAAGCCATGTCTGATTATCTCTCGATAACAAAAAAATGAAGGATAGTAATTATTATTACTTATATAGCAAAAGAAATGTGTTTAGTTCTCACAAATTTTTACCATTTTTGAAGATTTGGAAAACTTTCAGTTGTGAGGATTATTAGATTTATCTAATCTTTGTCTCAAAACAGTCAGGTCTGTTCTTTATGGTTTTCTTCTCTTTATGAGACAACATAATGTCATTTTTGCTTCCATATTTTTCCTCATTATAGTAATTTATTGTTTCTAGTTTATTTTTTCCTCATTTTTTTTAAAAGAATCTGAGTGTTTCTGTTCAGGAACTTTGTGGAAATATTGGCCACATGTATATCGCCTTCTTTGTGTCTCCAGAGTTAGAGCAGTAGTAGTTCATTTATTGTTGTTTGTATTTTTAATTGTTAATTTTTAACTTGCGCTCCTACACATAAGTTTTGATTTATTTGTGTGTGGATGCTGGGATCTGTTCTGATGATTTGATATCTCTGGAAGATGAAATATGTTCTATTCATACACAAACAAAAAGAGAATAAGTTATAAAATTACAAATTTATGTTTAAAAATTAAAAGATAAAAGACAGATTTTGGAAGAAAATGAAAGTAATTCATTAATTTGGTGTCAGGTAGGTGTTTTCTTAGACAGAAGATTTAATTTAATAAATCTTTTCACAACATTTCTTACATTTTCCAAATCAGCCAAACACATCATAGAAGATTTAACAGCAGTGTCAAAATCACAAGCTGCTTACTTTGTGTTGAGGTATTCACCCGAGGCTAAATGTCAGCGCTCATTCAAGATCTCGTTTAAGTTGTTTGTGAAGAATCTGAGTCATCCAGGTCAAGGTGATCCACCGAGGGTTCAATCGAGGACTTCTCGGTTGTAAATACTTGAAGATGTTTTGCTTCTCGTCCAACAGGCTTCTTCAGTTCTGACCGACTGGTGGGAAGTTCAGGTGTTTAACCTCTGTGGGGTCGTTGTCAAGGTCATTGACAGTTGGTTCGTTAGTGCTCCTGGCTGTTAAAGTAGTTGGAGTCATCTGAGGCCAAGTGTAAACGACAGTCGTTGGAGTTGTCCCGTGTGGCCAGATGTGAATGGTTGGGGGATTGTAGTTGGGGCATAAGCGGTGTCGTAGACCTCCTCCTCCTCCTCTTTTTGTTGAGGGAAGGTTTCTCTACTTTGACATAGACGGCCTCCTTCACTCCTCTTCAAACCATCTGTCCAAATATGTTTGTGTTGTCCTCAAAATATCCGATGTTGCAGTAAAATATCTGCTAGTAGAAACTACAGCAGCTTGTTATGGTTGTGGCAGTACTTGGCTATGGTTAAGGAAAGATTGTGGTCTTGGTTTAATACAGAAGAAAGTCTAAGAAAGTCAACATAATCGGTGAAGCAATTTTATGGAATTATGCATAATATGTCCAAGGAGGGTTGAATTGAGGGCAACTGGACTTCTTGGTTGTAGATACTTGAAGACGTTTCGCCTCTCATCCAAAGAGCTTCTTCAGTTCTGACTGACTGGTGAGAGGTCCAGGTGTTTAACCTCCTGTGGGGTCGATATCAAGGTCTTTGATACTTGGTTCGTTAGTGCTCCTGGCTGTTCTAACGACAGTCGTTAAAGTCGTTGGAGTTGTCACATGAGGCCAAATGTGAATGGTTGTTAAGTTGGGGGATAAGTGGTGTCGTAGACCTCCTCTTCTGATGAGGGAAGGTTTCTCTACTTTGACGTAGATGGCCTCCTTCACTCTTCTTCAAACCATCTGTCCACCCCGTCCAAAATATGTCAGTCTTGTCCTTGAAAGAGAGTTTTTCAGGTGCAGGTAAACTGCTGAGTCTTGACCCAAGTTGAGCCATGCATGAGTTTAATGGTTGTTTCGTTTCTCCGATATAAGAGTCTGTGCGTTCCTCTCTGCGTTGGACTACATACACTAGATTGCTTTCCTTATTTTCGGGTATGCGGTCTTTCAGGTGGACTAGTTTCTGTGTCAGTGTGTTAGTGGGTTTGAGAAACACAGGCTGAGTTTTTCAGATACTCCAGACACGTATGGAATGACGACGTTGTTGTGTGTATTCTTCTTCTCTTCACCACCCGCCGTGTTGGTGTTCTTCTTGGATCTTGTGGCTGTTTTCACAAAGGCCCAGTCAGAGTATCCGCAAGCTTTAAGCGCCTCCTTCAGGGTGTTTGTGCTCCTTCTCTTGGACCTGGACACCTGTTGTACATTATCAGCTTGGCGGTGCAGGACTCTGATAAGTCCTAGTTTATGCTCCAGTGGGTTGTGAGAGTCAAAGAGTAAATACTGGTCTTTGTGTGTGTTTGGGGCTTTGAGGCTCCTGTCCTCTTTCTTACCTTCTGCACCCTTACACCACTAGTGGAGCTCTTAGATCCTCCACTCAGGGCTTTCTAAGTGAACCTCGTACACATTTTAAGACCCGGGGGGATCGTGCCTTCCAGTCAGCAGCCCCTAAGCTCTGGAAGAGTCCTCCAACAAGTTTAAGGTCCTTGGATAATGTAGACTCCTTTAAAAAGCAGCTAAAAACCCATTTGTTCAGACAGGCAGTTGGGTAACATGTGATATTTTATATCTTAATTTGTCCATTTTATCTTCTCTCCTTGTATATTTTATCTGGTGTCTTTGCTTTTTTATTTATTCTGATTTTATTTTATTTTATTTTTATTTCACTTAATTTAATTTAATTTAATTTAATTTAATTTAATTTAATTTAATTTAATTTAATTTAATTTAATTTTATTTTATTTTATTTTATTTTATTTCACTCAATTTAATTTAATTTTAATTTCATTTCATTTCATTTCATTTCATTTCATTTTTTTCACTTAATTTAATTTAATTTAATTTAATTTTTATTTCACTTAATTTTATTTTATTTTATTTCTTTGACTGTGAAGCACTTTGTAACTTGCTTTCTTGCTCTTGAGTGTATCTTTAATGTGTTCTGTGAAGGTTTTCACTTCCTGGGTTTTAATTTTGACCCACGTGTGTCGTCCTCATATCTAAACTAGTGGCTCGGTGCTGGTTCTCTGAACGAGTTCAGGGTTCTGCTTCTTCCATATAGAGGTGGGAGATACTGGTGAGATCATGGCACAGTCATGCTTTGGTCTGTAAAATCCCCCGTTGCACTGGAAATAGGAGTTTTGTCGTGTAGCAGTGGTTTTGAGGTCACATCATAGGTCAATGTGGTCTCATCCGGGTCCAGTTTCAGTCCTGGAACCTTGCTCACAGAGTGTTACTGGGATGTTAGATACATGTCTGGCAGTGTTGTGAGTAACTGTTGTAAACCTGTACATGCATCAGATGTTTGTTTTTAAGATTTCTATCAGACTTGAACAAGTGAACGTTGAGAGACCATGAAAACCTGAAGCACAGATAAGACGTATCACCGGAGGATCTCCTTCTCCTCTTTTGTGCTTCTGCAGAAACATTTTAACAGTTTAAAAAAGAAAGCGTCTTAAGATGAAGTGAAATGATGTTTGTCTGTTTTCCTGCAGCTTTGCGGTGCTCAGTGATAAAAAATTTCAAAATCGATGGGAGAGAGCAGAGATGAGGAGGAGAACTTTTCTTCTGCTGTACTACCTTCTTCGCTCACCTTTCTACGACAGATACTCCGAGTAAGTATCTGTGGAATAACTAATAATAACTATTACTCCAACTGACCAGAGACTTTAGCAAAGACTTTACCAAAACCACCACTTCTGTGTTTATCAGAGAGACGCTGGTTATCATTAATAATAATTAGTCAATTATAATTTCAATTAATTAATTATTTAGTCAGAAAATTGTGGAGAAAAGCTCATAAAAGTGATGTTTCATCTTGTTAAAATGTTGGTTTTATTTTATTTAAGTTTTGCTTTAAAAACGACGTAAACAATTAAAATATTATCAAAATTGTTTGGCGATTTTAATTTTATGTTGATCGATCAGCAAATCTTTTCAGCCCAACATGAAATACATCACTCTGTTTTTCAAGAATTAATGCTTTTATAAATATTTTATAATAAACGCTCAGTTGTTGGAGGATTAAATTGTGATTGTGTTTTGTTCATCTGCAGGGAAAAGATCCTCTTCCTGCTCAGACTTCTGGCTGATCACGTTCCAGGAATCGGCCTCGTTGCACGTAAGTATCCACGTCTGCTTCATGATGCTGAGATCCAGGTTTGAGCTTTTTAAAGCCGCTGAGAAAGATGGTTTCTCTATAACATTAAATATGTATTACACACTCCTAACAGCAACAACAACACTCCTAAACTCAGTGTATCTGCTTCATCAGGACCGTGTGGGTGTTGCTTGATCATATCTAATCAACAGTAGTCTGGAAACATAAGAAAACAAACCTGCAGCTGTTATCAGATTTAGACTCAAACATCGTTAATCCTGTTTGGTGCGCAGACGTATGTGATGACACCTTCTTACAACTCAGAGCCTCTGACTCATTTCAAACCAGTGAGAAGAGCAAGAAACACACACAACAAAGAAATCTCTCATGAAATACGGTCTGAACTTTGGCAGAAAGGATCCCATCACTCACAGTGAGGCCTTTAAAGGAATAAAATGTGTTTTATTCTTTCTTTTGGACGTAGTTGTAAGTAGTTGTAATAGATGTTGGAAGCAGAAAAGGTGTCGACCCTTTTATTCTAGTAATGTTTTCTTAAAATAACTGTAATTACATAATTAAACATTAAAATTAGAAATACAAGTTTTCTTAAAATAATTGCTTAATTTAAACCCAATTAAATATTCATTTATTATTGGAAACTTTATCCCTTATACATGTTGAATTGTATGTTTGCCAGTCGACAAATTTAACATGGTTTGAATGTCTAAGTTACACTAGCTTAGCATTTAACTTAATTAGCTAAAAATGTGTCAATTTTCACTGTAATTAGCACCAAATTATTCCAGGAAACTTTGTTGAAAACGTTCCTTGCATAGGAAATTATTAATAAATAATTACTGATAATAAGAAAGGTTTCCAAAACATTCACAGTAAACATGTTTTGTTGTCAGCACCATGAATTCAGAGAATAAATTCATTAAGGAATAAGGTCAGAGCGGCCATTATGTAGCGACACAGAGAGGATTCCTTCATACAAGAAGCGTGAAAACGAGTTTCTCCTCCCTGCAGAAAATAGGCCACAATGCAAAGCAGCAATAAATCAGGTTATCTCTGAGTCAGAGGCTCTTTAACACATCGTAAAATAATTCCTGCAGCTAAGTGATGTGGAACAGTCGATCTAAAGTGACACTTTTGAAAAACAGAAAAACACAATCTTCAAATACGAATGGAAAATAAAACACTGTTTCTCAGTTCAATACATTCTGGAGTTTTGCTGCTTCAGCATTTCTTTAAACTTGTATTAGCGTTAGCTTATGGTGGCTAATGTTAGGAAACTTTAGATACAGTAGATACTGTTGTGTAATATTACTGAGTCAGTCTAGTCTGTCTTAAAACAACAGTCAGGAGCCCTAATCAACATAAAACATGTTTTTCTTGCTGTAATCATTCCTCCTGTTCATACTGACCATTAGAAGATCCCTTCATAATCCCTTACAATGGAAGTGATGGGGGACAAAATCCACAGTCCTCCTTCTGTGCAAAAATGTATTTAAAAGTTTATCTGAAGCTAATATGAAGCTTCAGCGTCCAAATGAGTCAAATCAAGTAGATATCTTTCAACGTTACAGTCTTTTTAGTGCCAAAGTCCCTCTTTCTGTCACTATACTTCCACCGCAGCTCAAACACTGTCAGAGGAAACACAAAGAGGGAATTTGATGCTAAAAAGACTGTAAATGTGTCAGATATCCACTTGATATGACTAACTCAGACTGCTGAAGCTGAATATAAGCTTCACATCAACTTTTAAATACATTTTTGCACAAAAACAAGAAGTCCAGATTTTGTCCCTCATCACTTACATTAGCACAGATCTTTTAATAATAGCCAGTATGAAGAGGAGGAATTACTACAGAGAGCAAAACCTGTTTCAATCTTCATTTGGGAACCTGACTTTTGTTTTAAGACACACTTGAAAAATTGTGAACTTATCCTTTTAATTTACTCACAGCAGACTTGTGCATACAAGTCTGTTTTATTAATTCATCTGTTTAACATACAACATATCAACTTTTAAATGCATTTTTGCAATAAATGACAAGCTTATATACAGTTAGCTAGTTTAGTCCAGTGGTTCCCAACCTAGGGGTTGGGCCCCTCTAAAGGGTCAGCAGATAAATCTGAGGGGTGGTGAGATGATTAATGGGAGAGGAAAGAAGAAAAAACAAAGTTCTGATACACAAATCTGTTTTCAGTTTTTGGACTTTTTCTCTAATCTTTGATTTTTGCTGAAATATTGGATCATTTGAACATTTATTGAAATGAAAGCATGTGAGAAGTTTAGAGGGAAAAATCACTATTTGGTGGAGCTGTTAACAACTCATAGACATGTGAAATGTGACCCCGACTACACACTGCTTTTTGTAAGACGTCAAAAAGCCAAAAAGGTTGGAAACCACTGGTTTCATCTTTAACAATGTGTTGTATTTTAAAAACTTGTTATATTATCCATTGTGTCAAATCTTCATCTGAAAAGTAACTAAAGCTGTTAAATAAATGTAGTGGAGTAGAAAGTATAATATAAAGTATATAATATATAAAGTAGCATCACATGGAAATACTCAAGTAAAGTATTTAGTTACTTTCCACCACTGCCGTTTATTCTCTCTAATTATAATGTCTAATTATTGTTCAGTCAAGGTTTAATAATATAATAATGGCCCAAATATAATTTATAACAGTGAGAATGAATTTAATGAACACAATCCCAACAATTTATTGGGTCACACATGCATTAATAGAAATAAAGCCAATTTCTTCTCACTTACACCAATCAATTCCAATCTGTTTTATCTAATTATTGTTTTTTATTAATCATTATTATCAGTTGGTATCACTTTAATGCTGAGTCTGATCCTGTTTGTGTGTTCAGGCCCTCTCATGGACTACCTCCCCTCCTGGCAGAAGATCTACTTCTACAACTGGGGATAAAAACCTGCCGGACGTCATCACAATCTTTTGACGTTTGCGAGTCAACAGAGGAAAAAAAACAAACTGACAGGCCGTTACGGCGGGCCGTATTCCCCCCCCCCCACCACAGATCACATACAAGGATTTGGAGATGATCGCCACTTCCAGCCAACAGCGAACGCCTTTATATTAATATAAACTGATTTAAGATGTAAGAAATAACTATTTTGGTAACACTTTCAGCAAACTGATTCATGTATATTTTTATGGGGTCTGTCTTTTCTCTTGTCTGGTTTGAGGAAACATCTGCCGCCGTCGTGTCTACACAGTGACAGTTTATATGATTTGTGGCAGAATGTGAGTTCTGTTATTCTATAATTTCATTCCAGTCTTGCCAAGCCCCTCGTTATGTCAGCAGATAAGCTGCAGGGTGACTATAAAAAAAAGACAAAGCTGTGAGTTGTGAGAAATCTCAACAACAATACATCCACACCAGCAGGCATCCCACCTGTTGCAGAAAAGAGGCTGCGACAACCAGTGGAAGCACATTAAAACATCATGAAAACTTGTGAGACAGCAAAAACAGGTTTGTGTCAGGGTGTGTATGTGTGCTGGAGTCAAAGACAAGAACATAACTGAGGTTTTCAATCTTTATTAACATACTGAATAAGTTTCTTTTTGTAGCCTACAAATAAATAGTTTTCATCCTTTCAAGTCCACACGTTTTGTTTGTTTGTTTCTTTTTTTTTTATGTGGAGGTTTTTATTTATGGGTGGGACATACACAGGCATGGCCACTCTAGGAAAACAAAACAAAAAAAAAATATGACACTCTCTCATCTATCAGAGAAAATTATACAAACCGGTTTTCCCAGAACTCCCATCATCTACTTGGGAGAGTTCATTGAATAATAACTCGTTGAATGTCAAGTCTGCCGGAACACAAGGTGAAGACGCTGACAGACAGACAGACGAGGTGTGTGTGTGTGTGTGTGTGTGAGATCCATGTAAGCTGCAACACCAAGCTAAACACGTCGGTATGATTGTTATTACAGAAGTTCATACGAGACACATTTTTATTGTTTATTTGCATGCTGTCTGGTCCTGAAGTGTCATTTTTCAGCTAAACTGTGTTAGAGAAATATTTAAAAAAAAAAAAAGGTCCTCATCCCAGTGACTTATACTGGGAGATAAATCACAACCATGGATGTGTTAGAAGAGCTGGATACGCTTAAAAAAAACAAAAAAAAAAACGTCTCTAGCTTCCGTGTTGTGCGGCCTTGTGATGATGTCAAGGATGTTTTATTTATAAGCTTGAGGAAAGTTTTACACATTTAAAACCTTCATGGATCAAAAAAAATCATAATAGAAAGAGTCATAATTCAGCTTGTTTGCAGTCAACAGTTTTACTACGGTGGTCTACGGGGAAAAAAGCTGTTTTGGGGCCGCAGGTGGATTTTTCCGCTGCAATACCGCAAGTGACCACTAGGTTAAAAACTGTGCAGCGGCGCCATATCCAGTTCATTATACATCCACGGTCACAACCCTTTATGATGAGCCTTGAATGTCAGGATTATTATTATTCGATCAACCGATACGTCTGAAACAGAAAAGATAATAATATAAAACTGCCGACAGCGTTAACCTAAAACATCTTCTCGAGGCAGACTTCAGATTCAACCGGCGCAAACGTCAAAGTGAGTTTATCATCGAAGGGTCAGAAAATAAGAGATGCATAGTCAACACGGTGTTGTTTTACGAGCTAGGAGTTAGCATTTCTATCTGAATATCAATATCAGACTTTTTTTTTTTTTTACAAGTGCAGTTTGCTTTAATTTGGATTCTCTAATTCCTCTGAACTGTTCTGTTTGTTGAAGCCTCCACTGCTGCTGCTGCTGCTGCTGCTGCTGCTGCTGCTGTTTGGCGGCAAATTGGAGGCTGTGCTTCCTATTTTTAACTATTTTTTTTAAAGGATAAATAGCAGCTGGGACATCAAATATTTAATACTTTCTCCCCGTAGACAGAAATGTTTAACTCCAAACTCATAAATAGTCTGAATTGGTCGAGACAGTCGGCTGTCAGTAGTTGATGTAAATGAATAAGTGAGTGAGCAGCGGTGAACTGAACACTGAATGCAAACACGGTGGATTCTTCTTCAAATTAACACTTAAAAGTTGAAAATATATACTGAACTTTTTTTTTTTTAATATAACAATTAAACAAAAACAAAAAAAAAGACATAAGCATTAAGTATTTGAGAATCAAAAAAACAACACTTTGATTTATGTATAAGGAATAAAATATAGTAGAATTAACTTTGAAAATCTAAGACCAAAAAAAAAAAAAAAATTCCCCGACTGTAAATTACAACAAAACTCTTGGTTTAGAAAAAAAACACTACATCCTCCCGATGGTTTCCTTTAAGAAAATAAAACTCAAGAGTCTGCTAATGAGAATGAGAGAAGGAAAATATTGTCTCACTCCTGTAAAATTGTCTCTAAAAGAAGACAGGCGGCGAGAAGGACGATTTCTTTCTTTCCCCTCCCCTCCATGCTGATCCTCTCTCCGCTGCTTCCCGTCTCTCCCCGTCTCGTCTCTTCCTGCCCCACGTGTCAGTCAGGAGGCTGGTCGGCTCTACACAGGCGTCAGTTAGTGTGTGTGTCTTCCCCCCCCGCAGGGTCGGTGCTCGTCTCTGTTCAGTAGGAACCGTAACGATCCTGAGGAAACACGAGAAAGTGTCAAAACATTTCAAGTCAAACAGCTGCTGAGCTCGAGGATGACACATGACGCATGACGCCACCGCCGCTGATGATGCTGATGATGATGTCTCACCTGGATCGTGTTCATGACGCCGTTAGCGAGGACAGCCATCTTTCCCGCCACGGTCTTCACTCCTTGTTTGAACTGTGCGATGTCCGGACCGGAGGGGAGCACGCTGTCGAAGCCTGAAGCCCGAGCTGACGGGGAGGAGAAGAAGAAGAGTTACAGCAGGTCAAAGAGGCTGGAGAGTATAAAAACTATAAAATCATTTTTTTTACAGGTGTCTGATGTTGTGGTATAATTTTACAAGACTTATGATGTGCTGAGACAAAACGCAATGCAAATGATTATTGATAAAATGATAAGCGTAAGGTAGAAGTGTGCTGATTTAGTATCATGTGGTATGTATACCTCACAAGAACTTGTATGTTAAAGATAATCACACTCAGAGTGCTGGATAAAGTTGTAAGTGTGTTTGTATTAAACTAGGACAGATCAAAAATCAGGGTGTAAAATGGAAAGAATAAACTTAAAAATAAATAAATACATAAAGCCAGAAGAGAATTTGGAAATAATAGTGTAAAATAAACTTGAACAGCTTTTAAAAGATAAAAGACCAGATCTGGACAAAGTAAACATGTCCAAAACCTATTTTTAGGACTTTGGGTCTGCAACAGGTTTGTTCCATTTGTTGTTGTTTTTTTTGCTTATTTTTACATTTTAGTTCTGGCTGTTTCAGTGGAGTTGTGATGTTGTGTTGGATGGAAGAAGTTTGTTTTTCTGTAAATGTTAAAAATTATAAATCAATCACAGTATTTGGTTTATTATTTATATCAAATATAATCATTTTGTATTTTGATTTCAGCATGTAACCCGTTTTCAGGTCTCTGCCGCAAAAGATCTCAGTGAGATAACAGTTGTTGGAGTACCATAAATAATTGTTGTAATTAATGTAATATCTACTCTTTTTAATGTTTTTTTTTTTAATTTGAACTTAATCTAAATTTAATTTATTGTAAATCTGTTTCTTTTTTGTAAACCTGACTGAGTGATTCCAGTGTTCATGCACCTTTAATCTGTGCAAACAGCAATAAAGTCTGTTTAGATTTCCTGAATAAATAAAGTTTAATAATAATAATAAATTGGGAAATTTAAAGATGAAACCTCTATTTTATTAGTATATGAAGTATTCTAAAAAGTTGAGGATAAGGGTGAATATTATTAAATATTTTTGTTATGTTTGCAAATCTCATGAAAAGCCCAAAACCAACAATGAACTGATCTACTAACAAAGTCTGAAATATCTTCTTCCTCTGTGCTGTAGACTGTTGTTGTTTCCAAAAAACTATTAAAAACACATCAGTGAGTCACAACGAAGCACTGATGACATGTTCCTTCATCACCATCAACACACACACACACACACCCCTTCCTACTGCCAGAAACACTCACTAAAGCAACAAAGGTGGATTCATCCGCCGCAGAAAATAGTCCCCAACAAACACACTGCTTCCTTCTGACTGAGAAACATTTTTTGCTAAAAACTACAATGTTCAGCTGTTTTAGGAAATCAAAAAGTCTTTTATAACATTAAACTACAGATCTGTGATTTGATGGGCTCGGGTTATCACCTGGTTCTGGACTTTTCCTTTAAACTAAGCTTTTTGCTACTTTTGTTTTTTCACATTTTATTAATTTTCACCACAACTGAACAACTGAAATAACATTTAAATTAAAATAATTTATTTCTTTAAGTTTTCTTTTAATTTCTCTCACAATCACACACACGTCTCACCTTTATGGTCCCCGCCTTCTCCGAACAGGTCAGCAGAGCTGATGGAGGTGCTTCCAGACATTCCCTCCAGTCTCGTCTTCGCCTCATACTGCCAGAATAAGAAAGTCAACACTCGGGTTATAACACGACAGTTTTTCACAAATAAGATCTCTTTCCAGGATCCATCTCTCGGAAGTGGTTCTAGTGTTTAGTTATTGTTTTAAAGCGGTTTCTCACCTCGGCGCTGCTCTCTCGACCGAAGAACATGTCTGAGGAAATGGCCTTTGCGTTAGCGAACTTCTGCCGGGCCTCGCTGGACTCCGACACCGGAGCAGAAACATCAGCTTTCCTTCTGCTGGGAAGTCTGGATGAAACACAACAGCACACATCACAACCGTCACAACTTTATTTTGATTTTTTTAAGAATAAAAGACATCAGACAGGAAGTCATCACCATACCTCTCTCCTATTGGCTGAATACTAGAGATGGTGACCTCCTCTTTGGGGTCGTCTTTCTCCAGAGCCCAGGAGGTGGTGAAGGAGGCGGTCCCTCCATCAGTGTCCCACCGGGATCCAAAACTGTCTCCCACTGTAAACGGGTTGTCCTTATACCTGGAAACCACAGAGGACAGACGTCGCTGCTTTAATATCTGTGAACTCGGCTTCTTCTACTCTAGAATATAAAAACAGCCGAACAGCTTCACTGATCTCAGCTGGTTGAAGCAGATAAATGATGTAACACGTGCATATTTACATCAAAGCAGAACATTAATCCCACAATTAATGTAGCTTGTTACTCAGTTTCAATGTCTTCTGTCAGGTTTTTGGAAGCGGTCGAAATTATGTTTGTTTATTGTTCTTGATGGTTTGACAAGTTTGAATTTATTTCCTTCGCAGCAGAAAAAAAAAACACATCATTCCATGATTTAGCAGTTTTGTTTGATGTGTTTGAATGTTTGATTATGCAGCAACTTTTCTTTAAAAATTGTGATCCAATCTGCGATGTTTTATGTTCTATTATTGCAGTAAAATTGTGGGAATTGGGGAAAAATTGCAAACAAAAGGAAAATAATGTGATATTTTGAAAACTACTACCAATGACGAGTTATATGCTATCACTTCCTTGGATAAAAAACATATACAACCATATTTCAGTGCTATTTTAATGTAATTTAATGTATTTTACTGTATTTTCTGAACATTTGTTAGCAGGTGAAATTTGTCCATCATCACCTGAATGTGCTGCGATGAATCCAAGAGTCATATGCTATCACTTCCTTGGATAAAAAGCATAACGTATATCACAGAAACGACTATATTTGTGCTAATTTTTTTTTAAATGTATTTTCTGAACATGAGAGCCATGAGCTCAAAGACATATATAGAAGACAATACTGTACTTGAGTTCAGCCTTTCCATTAGAGTTTCATTTACAAAGTGTCCATTTTTATGTTGGAGGTAGATCATGTCCATCTTTATGTCAACTTGTATTCTTCTGACTAACTGAATCAAACCTCATTTAGGAACATTTGATAATTGTTTTGCTCTGTGGCGTCATTTTTGTTTGCAGGTGAGATTTATCTATCTTCCACCTGAACATGCTGCGATGACATAAAATCACCACGACATGAAATGTGACAACTGGTCCAAATCACAAGCGGTCTGTTGATTTGGACGTTTCATGTGGAAAAGTTGTGGTCGTTTAGCAAAAATTGCAATCTCTCGCAAATATCGCAGAGATTTCTTGATTTTGTGTTTAATTATTGTGATCGCAACGGTTTCCTGGTGAGACTGAAGAACAAGTTAGACGAGGCTTCAGAAACTCCTGCAGGTCCTCACTAGACTCACTAGAAACAGACTGGAAGAAACTCACTAGCTTAGCAACATTAATGCTACAAACAACCCATAATGCAACACTCGCTGTAGGAGTCATGTTACTTCCTCTGTTCTAAAAGAATATCTGATGTTGTGAACATGTAACCGTCTTCTCCTTGAATATAAGACGACTCTTTCTGTTTCACATGTAATTTTCATATATTCAGGCCAATAAGGTAAGTAGATTTCATTTGAAGGAGTGTTTCACATACTTCGGGGGTCCAGAGGTGAAACCCGGCTCGTCAAACATGTCCAGTTTGGAGCGAGACGAGCTCTTTGCTCCCACAGGAGTTTCCTGCTCGATCACCTGCATCTCTGACATCACCGAGTGAGACACAGCGCTGAAACAGGAAGCACACACACACAAGTTTAGAGACACAACAAACACTTTTATAACGATCAAACGCCTCAACTTTAATATGATAAGGAACTGTCACATATAAAGAATCCTGTATTAAGAGAACTGTAATTGTGCCAAATAACGAGACCTGATAACATGCGGTAACTGTTTGAGGTCATCAGAGGTTCACAGGAAGACAATCCTCTTAGAATAACAACAACAACCGGATGTTCCTGTCGTGACGTTACCTCCTGTTTCCGAAGCCCATGCCCAGTCTCTCGGCCTGCTCCCTCTTCTTGCCCTCCATGTTCTGAAGCTTCTTATCTTCCATCTTCCTGTCGATCTCCAGCTCTTTGTAGGCCAAACGCATCGAGGCCACACTGGTGGAGAAAGAAAGATGAACAAGTCTTGAATATTACACTCTTTCGTATATTTCTAGTATAAGAGAGATAAAATCATTTATTTGGATGACGTACATGGATTCCTCGGCTTGTTTCTTGGCCTCGGCAGCCTGCTCCTCTCTCAGCTTCTCGGCCACTTGCGCCTGTTTCTCCACCTCTGAGAAACTCTTACTGCTCACCTTCTGGGCACCGAGACCTTTCTTTGCACCGAGCTGCATGAGGAGAAAATGTAGAATACAGATTAGTTACACCTGTTCATTTCCTGTTTAATGGCTTCATGCTGTCCATCTGTTGTTCCAGGTGAGCCTAAATGAGCATCAAGTAAAACAGCTTCCAAGATAAAAGGTTTGTAGTTTGGTGAAAAATATGACTTACTCCCTTTTTGGCAGCCATGGGCTTCTTTTTTCCAATGATGGAAGGTTTCACATCTGTAACACAAACATACATCTGTTAATAAACTGCAAGTTTTATTTTTCCAACCTACCAGAACAATTTTTAAATTGCAGACCTGCAAAACCAAGCAAGAAAAAAAAACAACACACCAGCTCAAGACAAAAACAAGTTAATATTGATAAAAAGGCTGAATGCAGAGATTCAGCACTGAGAGGAAAAACGTGGCTTTTTTAAATTGTGAATTCTCAAACTGCAACCCGTCAAATCATTACAGGCACGAAGCAAGGCGCTCAGTTAAAGTGGCGACCTCAAAGATCTGCGTTTCATTCTCTTTGGCGGCACCATGTGGCGTTAAGCAGTAATAGCAGGTGTGTTTTTGGACCTCACTCGACATCGCTACCGTCACGGTAGTACGAGCCAAGCGGCAACCTCCGGGGCCGTAAAATGAAGCCAATGCGGAAGTGCCAAAAACTGCAGTTCCTTGAATGGCCACCTGAGGCTCCAAAAGCGAGTCAATCCCCATAGACCCCCATGTTAAAATGTCCAACTTTACAGCAGAAATAAACATGTTTACAGTCTGGTACAAAAAACGGTTTTGGTCTCTTCAGCTACTTTCTCCTTTCGTGACAACTGTGGGGGGAGGGGGGAGTTTTATTAAGCCGCTTCAAAACCGCTCCTCAGAAACCAACGAGTGACGTCACGGTAACAACGTCCATATTTTTATACAGTCTATGAGTGCGAGCGAACTGAAGAGCGAGTCTGTTGCGTTAGCTCCGCCTACTCTCTCTGGCGGATAGACCACCGGCTGATGGGAAACGCGTCACCAACTGCGCCGCTTGTGATTTGAATGCATGGCGGGAAAGTCGCCACTGACACCTGGTTCGTAATAATCATAATACTAGGGCTGTAGTCAACCGAAGAAAATCTTGGTCAACTGAAATCGTACGTCGGGGAGGAGGGAAGGGGGTTGTAACGGGACAGAGTGCAAAGTGAACTCACATTTCTCCGTTTTGTCTCTTCAGGTTAAGCTAACCTATTGTTGCTAACTTTGAAGCTAACCCCCTTCACTTTTCCAGCACTTGGGGAAACAACAGACGTGACTTTTTAGCATTTATTAACTGACACACTGTAGTCTGTACTATACATTTACTGCCAGACTGACAACTTACCGCTAACCTTTTCCTCTTCTCCGCTCGCATATTTAGCGTTATTTTTGGCATTAAAAATATCTTTTGGCCTGGCGGGGTTTCGTTGATATTATAACAGGAGAAACGCTGATACAGTAAACGTTGAGTACAGTTAGACCCGACAGTCTCCATCAGGTTGGGCGAGTTCAAAGTTGTGGAAACAGCGGGGGTGTTTTGAATACACCCCCTTTTTCACAGGTAATTTGTTAGTCTGTCCCTCCCACCGCAGGAAATAATGGATTACTCCTGGAAGGCTACTGATGTAGCACTTTTCTCCTTATGAAAGTAACACGGAGATTATTCGACCAATGAGAATTTAGTCGGACAAGAGCATATAGTACAACTAGTCGACCAGCAGACTACAGCCCTACATAATACTGCAAATGTAAAAGCTTTCATCAGCAGGTCATAGGTTCAGTCACCACTGTGTGACTTAACAGACATTTATTTAAATGAGATTATATCTTTCAGGATGTGTAAGCCGCCGGTGCACCGCAGCATTTAAAACTGATCTTTTGACCTCACCACTGACTAAACTGCTTCACACCTTCTGCACGACAGCAAAGACAAAAACTCTCATGACACCGATGTTAGTCAGTCGGTTTGATCTCAGAAGAATGTTTGTCATGATTAAATTAACAAATTGAGAGAAGGGCTAGGAACTGAAACTACTGACGCTTTAGGAAACTATTCATGTTTCAGGATGCCAGACTCGAAGTATACCATTGTTAGACTCAAACCTTTGATCCCATTCGCCAGTTCCCTTCCAAGTTATGATGCCATAATGTCAACATGTTTCATCAGAAGCGCTAGCAGCAAAAATACCAGTACTCATCCCCGCTGATTACCTGGAGGAGGTATGTACTTTGACTGCTTTTACACAATGCAGTGGCCTTGGTTAAACCAGCATTCAGCGTGTCAAAGAGTTGAACAGCAGGCGCTCACCAGAAATAGTACCAGAAAAATTCCATTGCGTGATAAGAGAGGTGAGAACGGGAGGCGGCTGATGAGGTGTCAATCAAGCAACACAACCATGCGTCTGAGGCAGAACCAGCCAGCGCAAAACAGCAACTATACCCGCTCTAATCACCTTGAAGTGTCCATCCTTCCTGTGATGACAAACGCATGGAGTCCTCTACAGGACAGGACAGACCAGCAACACCATCATATCCCAAAAACACACACAAAAAAAGCAGATTTCACATGAGAAAAATGCTCTTTTTAAATAAGCTTTGAGCCCGATTAAGACTAACAAATACCCTGCTGGATGGATCTGTGTCACCAGGATTGAGCATCTTGCAAATAAAAAGTGAGATTTATTATTTTCACAGGTGTAGAGAAGAAGAAAACTATGAACTATGCTTCCCAGGCCTTCGTGATTGTTCATCAGATCATTTTGACCTCAGTCCTCTGCGGGTGAAAAGTTGTCAATCATGTCAACAATGAATAAAAGAAAAAATTATTAATAAGCAAGGAGTGGAGCAGGTTCTTTTTAATTACAACACTGCAGCTGCAAACAATTTAGTCCGTGTAACTATACAAAAGATCCAATGATCTAAAAATAGAAAAGAGAAGAGAGAGATATGAAGTTGCAGAGCAGGACTGAGTCAAGTATGTTCCCAGTTGAATAAGCAAAAATGTCAAACATGAGAAAGGAAATTGGCGATGACAGTGCTGAGGTTATGAAAGAGCCGGGCTTGTGACGCTCGCTGCCTTTCGCTCACGGAGGCCTGATTAAAGAGAACAGACTCACCGATGGAGGCTTTGGGTGATGTGCTCAGACCGTCGATGCTCGGCCCTTCCTCCGGCTCTGCAAACAAAAAAGATTATAGATGAAACAGCTGAAATAACACAAGAACATACTCCCACAGATCATCCAAATCAAGTGTCACATCCAGCTGATAATTAAATATAGTCTAGAGTTACAGGACAGGTGAATCTTTATTTTCAAAGACAGTGGAGTCGATTCAACTCGCTGAATGTTTGAAAGTGATTTATGGTGACACTTTCAGCAGGTTGTGGAATCACAAGAGATTAAAAACAAGAATCTGTGCAGCAGAAACGTTACAAAGACTCGTTTTTATCATTTAAGAAACATAGCAAGAGTCAGACTCTTCCTTACTTTAGTAGATGCACAAGAAACTCACTCATGCCTTTATTATATATATATAGATTGTTGTAATGCATTTTATACTGGTTTACCAAATAAAACCATTGATCGGCTGCAACTCGTTAGGAAAAAAGGGAACGTTTTACACCAGTATTAGCGTCATCGCACTGGCTACCTGTAACACTGAGGATAGATTTTAAAGTTCTTTTTATTTGTTTTTAAAGCCCAAAAAAGGTCTCTAGCAGCTTCATATCTCTCAGATTGATCGTCAGAATACGTGCCAAACCGTTCGCTTAACGCCGGCTTGTTAAATGTGCCACAAACAAAATGCAAAAAAAAGTTATGATGAGGAAGCTTTTTGCAGCTACGCACCAAAGATCTGAAACTCCCTCCACATATTAGACAAGAAGCAGCTCAAAACGTATTTTTACTGTTATCAGCTGTTTTTTGTATTTTTAACTACCTGTTTTATCTTCCGTATCTCATGCTTTTACCTCTTTTTATCTTCTTACGTCTTTTACTCACCGTATTTTTTATTGTTTACTGTATTTCTTTCTTTTAATATTCTTAAATATCTGTTTGTTTGTTTCCCTTTCTGTAAAGCACTTTGAGCTGCATTTTATGTTATGAAAGATGCTAATAAATAAAATTTATTATTAGGTCAACCCCCCCCCCAAAAATACTGGATCCTACATTTCCCATGATGCAACAGACAGCATCTTTTCATTAGACGAGGGCTGCAACTAATGATTATTCTTATTATCGATTAACTGTTTTGTCTATAAGATGTTAAAAAATAAATAAAATAAAAAATGTCCGTCCTGAGTTCTTATTCTCATGGTGACGTCTTCAAATGTCTTGTTTGGTTTTGATCAACAGTCAAACATCCAAAGAAATTCAGTTTACACTCATTAAGACACAGAAAAGGTTAAAACCTTCACATTTAAAAAGCAGCAACCATCAAATATTTGTCATTTATGCTTTAAAAAAAAGCCAAATAAAACTCAACACCCACAATTTGTAAACCAGGCTTTCTGATCTAAATGACATCACTATGACATCATTATTTTCTCAGACTTAAGGCTCCGTCCAGTCTCATTAAAGACACGATACTGTTGTTAGAGGCTCAGTAATACTCCTCAGGATGAGTGAACTGACCCTTTAAAATGAGTCAGACAGGTTAGATTATGATGTTCAGACTGATATGTTGTACTAACGGTTGTCATCTTGGCTTTTGGCCGTTGTGTCCGTCAGCTGTGGGACGACGGCGGCTCCGTTCTGCTCCGGCTCGGAGGGCGGCGCCATGCTCCAGTCGTTAGCAGGCTGAAAACCATCAAAAAAAATCAAGTTCTTTATATGTTCAGATTACTTACAAAGCCACATATGTTTCTATCATTTTATATTTTAGAATTCCCCAAAAGCTTCAGATTCAACAATTAATATTGTTCTGATTTTTCAACAATGTTTTACAGGCTGCATTTTTATATATTTGAGGTTTATTAAACATATTTTGTTATATTTGTGTTGTTGTTTATAGTGTCACTGATACCAATTCTATTTCTATTTTCAAATATATATTTTATTATTAGAAAAATGTTCTTTTTCAAGTTCAAATCAGTTCAGATCATGTGATTCTTATCAAAAATGTTTTTTAATGTTATAAATTAACATTAGATCAGATACAGTTATCAGATTGTTTTTTTAACTCCAACCAACCAAAATATTCATGTTCCTGATGAGGAGAAACTACATTTATTATAATAAACTTATTTATTAAAAAGGTAGCAGCAGGACAGAACATACCTGTGTATGTTCTGCAAAGAAGTCTGTCTCTTTCTTCTCAGGAGCAGCGGGAGTTCCTGCCGCCGCGGAGGAGTCGATCCACAGCTGCAATGAGGAAAATGTTTGTTATTATTAAAAGCATTCAAGCTATTTCATTAAAAAACAAACACACACAGGTAACAAACAAGTTCACAGGTTATTTTTTTGGCATATTGCCTGCGATGTGATTAGTACACACCCTGTGGACTCTGATCTGGATGCTAACATGGTTCAGACACTGATTATTGCTTTACCACTCTTATGTAATATGTCAATAAGCCACAGGACACCGCTGAACACGACTGTCGTATCTCTGAGATACTAAATTACATAAAAATTATTCAACCAATAAATCAGATTGCGAGCAGATATCAGGTAACAGACTATAAGAGCTGTTAAGACACATAATATCTGAGAATAATTAGTTTTATATGTAATATTTTAGAGCAGATAAGTTGCCTCTCGGTTTATATAAACCTCCAGAGCTGACTGTATGTGTTCCCAATTTTTTTTTTAGGATTATTTCAGGGCTTTCGTGCTTTATTTGACAGACACAGAGAGGATAACGGGGGGGGGGAGGGAGGGGATGTGTGTGTGTAATAAAGATACAGGTATCTTAGTACGTGCACACGTTGTACTGAACATTACAGGGTCAAGTGAGGGTTCATCAAGTGTAGCTGATTATACTGATGTGTTATTTCTCCAGAGAGGAGAAGCCGAATTAAAATCATTTAAGACTGAAAATGTATTTATTAGAGCTGAAAGTGCAGTTTTATGATGATTGGAAGCACGCAATAAACAAAAAAAAAGGCAACAGCACTAAAGTTTGATCCACAAACCTGTCAGTCCACTACAATGAAAACGTCTCATCCCCCGAGCTGTTTCTACTTGACTGATACTCACATCTGTGCCATATTTGGACAACGCGGTATTCGCTTGCTGCCGGATCTTCTCTCTGTACATCTGGGCCGCGCGACTGTTATACTTGGCGTTGGTGTCGTTTGTGGAGCAGCCGTGCTGGCGGAAGAACGCCGTCTTCAGACAAGGAGGAGAAGGAGGAAGTTATTGCATCACATCAGAAAACCACAGAGATTAACCAAACCTTAACTTTAACCCATAAATACTGTTTTTAATTCAGTTCAGGCCTCAGCTCTGTTCTGACTTACCGCGTTGGCGTTGCCTCCGACCTGCATACATCTGAGCTGAAACCAGTTCCAGTTTGAGTCTAACTCAGTGGATCTGAAGGAGGGGGGAAAAAGGAAAGTCAGCAATCTCCAGTATGACAAGTAAACCTGAGCGTTGCACTACTGGTCACTGTGTCATTCACAAGGAAAAACTCTACGCTGCTCAAACGCCACGTTCCTCTAATCTCTGCTGGTAGCACACATGCATCTGCTGTACCCGGCAATTAGAGAGACTGTTTTTTTCTCTCTCAGGCTGCTCAACCACTCACTAAAACAAGAAGTACGAACCATAATAATGACTCAGAATTAAAAAAAACAGTGAAAGTGGAAGTGCATGATACTGGTCGGCAGTCTAAAAAGAATCTGAGTCTAAAAATCTTAATTAAATCACTGATAAACCAACACGTCTTCATCAGGGTATGAGGTGCCATGACGACAGGTGTCCAATTTAAAACTCTTCCAGGTGGTCATGTGATTAGGTCACATGGTGTGTTAATTCTGCCCCTTGAAGAGACCACATAATAAGAGACATAACAATAAGAACAACAAAAACACACGCAAACATAAACTATAACAACCTCACATGTGTGAAGGCAGAAAGGAAAAGAGTCGATATTCAATCACAAATCAATAGTGTGTAATTTAAGGACAATCTGACAGTGATAAACACTAGTGTGAGTTAACTCTAATAGTGTCCTACAATGTGAAAATACCCTCAATAGTCAAAAAACAAGCTGTCAAAGCTCATAATTACAACAACAATAGTATTCAGTACTAACAGGAAGGTGTGATGATGGTTCAACAGTGTAGTATGAACATCACAGTATAGAACAGCAGCACAGTGTTCCTCATGAAACACAGTGTAGAAGTCTATTTCCTTGTTTAGGTCTAGAAAGGAAGTGGCCCTGACTTTATCAATCCAAAAAGTCTCCCGTTGAAGGAGACGTTTGTCGCCTCCACCTGCATTATTCAGAGTGACCTCGATGGCCGTGGCGTTCAAAGTGAGGTTGTGTTGGTCCTAATATCCCACAGCTTACGTTTTTTTTTTTTTTATAACTTACAGAGTGCCTCAGATCCTTTCTAGACCGCCAATCGAAACCACAAACAACCAACACTATTGTTTTTTTCCCCGGTGCAGCACACACCCATTGTTTTTTTCTCTTCATGATAATGACTGTTGAAAGCTATGAGTTATTATTATTATTGTTGTTGTTGTTGTTGTTGTTGTGAAGCCCACCTGATGAAGCTGAGGTGCACGCCCAGGGAGCGGTGGATGCCAGAGCAGTCGATGCACAGGAACACACCGTATGGAATACTTGCCCAGCTGGGGTTCTTGGCCGCGCAGTCAAAACATGCCTGTAAAGAAACAAAAAGTCCATGTGAAGCACTATGAGATACTATAAGCACGCAACATCGGAATGGTAATTACACTGCTGTGAAGCAGCATGACGAACATGCGACAACAACATGTCTGAGACGTGATGATGTATGTGCCTGTTCTAGCACCCTTATGCAAAACCAACCTACTTTATTTCATAAAGGAAAATGTGAGCAAATAGTAAAAATATCATTTTATAGAGACCATGAAGACGTGTTCAGACGTCTTGTTTTGTCCGACCAACAGTCAAAAATACAAAGACATTGAGTTTAATATGATGTATGATACAGAAAAGCTTCATATTCTCATATTTGAGAAGCTGCAACCAGCAAATATTTGTCTCTTTAGTCCTTAAAAAATGACTAAATAGTTGCCAATTCATTTTGCATCGATTGACTAATTGATAAATCACTGAAGCTCTGACAGAGATGCTTAATCTAAAGATTGATATATTCTTATGATTTACATGCAGTCACTTGCATGAATGACTCAGCTGGCATGTAAAAAATGTGGAAGTGAACAGAGGAAACAATAAATACATTAAACACCATTAGTCAGGAACACTATACCAGTAAAAATGTCTGAATATTGACAATAACAGTGAGTTAATCTATCTTCAACCATTTCGATAATCAATTCATCATTGCAGTCATTTGTCAAACAAAAACGGGCAAATCTGCTCTTGTTACAGCTTCTTCAATGTGAGGATTTAATACTTTTTTTTACATTATCTTTTGAATCTTGAACCAACAATCAAAACCAGACATTTGTAGGGCATCATGGACAAGAGATTGAAAACAGGAACAAGAAAGTGAAGGACTCATTACATCATTCTGGGTTTTTCTTACAGACTTTAGTGTCAAACAAAAGGCTGCCGGTCTAATTCACACTGTGTCATACAGACCAGAATCACAATCTGTTTATTAGACAAGTATGAAGCATATAAAGAATGTGTCTTTGCATTTACTCCGACAATCACAACATAGAAGAATAAAAAATGGAACAAAAGATAATAATAGTAATGACTTGAAATGGGATATAACACTTGAAATGAAATATGGACTCTACTATGGACAAAGAAATAAAGTGCATGACATATAAGAAGGTGACGAGTGCAAAAATTAAACGTGACATGTGCAATAAATAACTAAATTATGTAACAGTGTGTGTGTGTGTGTGTGTATATGTGTGTATATGTAGATTTGTTGCTGTTGTTTATTTGACTTTATTTTTTCTCTGAAGTGTGTGTTCTGTGTCTGGTTGGCACACTTCTGTTCATATAGGTTCTCTGAAAGAAAACCTCATAAAAAAGTAAATAAAAACATATGTATGTAACAGTGCAATACAATATACACTGTAAAGTCCAGTTTGATTAAATATATGTGGAAAAATCATTTACTATAAGGTTTCTTTGAGGCCAACACAGTAAAAAAAGGAAAATTAAACACTAAACATATTATAAATCTGAATATAAAACTCAACATAAGGCAGCAACCCTGTCAGATCTCATCAACACCAAACACTGTTAGCATGAGCGACACATACAGATAAACGTTTCCACTTCACATGTAGCTGTAACATTGAAGTATTTTATGTGTTTATCTTATAAACATGTAGAGTTTAACGACACTCATTTAACCAATAAACACATCATCCTTCTAGTTCGGTTTAGCTTTAGCGGTGAGCCGCCTCGGCGTACACAAATCGTATACGTGGCCTTTATGTTTGACCGGTTTACCAGCAGGCTAGTAGCCTTTAGCTCCTGTTAGCTGAACGACTGTGTAGCCGAGTTAAGCTAAACTGAGCTAAGCTAAGCTAGGAGACAGTTCCGGACAAATGAAGCCAACGGGACGGCTGCCAGTAAAATCCCCCGTTAACAGAAACATACACACGGACGGCGGCGGCGTCTTATTCCGTTACCTTGTTTGTAGGGATGGATCTTAGCCTCTTGAAAATGGTCAGAATTTCAGTCTTATTTGGTTCCGTAGCCATCTTGCCACTCTGACAATTTCCATATGCTGACGTCACTACGGGTCCTCCCGTGCCCAAAAGAAAAAAAAAAAAGAAAAAAGCGATATATCCTGGAGGAAAACGTGGACTTTGCGGATATTTGTTCCTTTTGTAATCACCAGAAATAATGTGCTGTCATTCATAAATTACATTTCTTAATCAGTTCATCAGAAAGTTCAAACTTGGTAGTGGTCTCCAGTATTAGCATAAAGCGCCCCCCATATCATCTGAAATGTTTGTAAGTGGCCTTTTGCATCATATGTCAGCTATTTCATGGTCAGACAGCTTTAAAGGCTTTTCAGCCATTGAGTTGTTGCTTCAGTTTTTTCCCATTGAAGTGTAATAAGCGATAATTGCTCTAGTTGGATAATTGCTGGTTGTGCAAACGTGAAAAAAACACAATGAACATTTGACTATGAACTCAAGCTTGCAGAATGACTTGTCGTGTCTATTAAAACATTTTTTTTCTTAATTATCACTTACACACCGTATTCAATTAAGTGACATAGTCTACACTTATTGGCTTATCCTATTCAACTGCTAAACCAATCGACATTAAGCCCTTAATAGGATCAAATTAGTTAAGGCTGTATCTTGAGTATCCAGGAGTCTCTCAAGAAAAACAGTCATTATGGATTCCAATGAAAAGGGCGGGATACTCTAAATACTACAGTACTTCTCCTACCACCCTAACCCTACTCTAAACAAGACTAAAGTCAGGTAGTTGAGGCAGTTTTCAAGAATCAGAATTAGAAATAGAAACAGGTTTAATGGCAAGTAGGTTTGCACATACAAAGAATTTACTTATGGTGCAGAACAAGCAGAATATACACAAAAGTCAAGTAATCATAAATAATATATAACAGAAATGTACAATAAGAATATATAAAAACATGATCATCTGCAAAATCATCCCTTTCCATATTATCCATATATTATCTTAATCTTGATGGCTTAATTTTTTTACTTGTATGCAATTATTATATTGAATAAACACCAGTAACACTGTCTGCTTTTAATTACTAGATATTTTTATCATGGTCCCTTATCTACAAGCGTAATTTCCCAACTTTTACATTTTTTATATGGAACGATAAACACATAATATAACAATATTGCATAAACATTTTTTAAAATCCTGTTTACAAAACTATATTAAACTGGTGGATCGATTATTTAACAGGGATGGCACTTTATTTGCTTATGAAGAGTCTCTTCACCAGTAAAAAAAACCCACCTTTCCTTCACGTCTGGGGATTAAGCAGAGATTTTCAGTGCAATCCCTTCCGGTATGCTGCTTAGGCAACAACCAGTTAAGGGTTAATCTTACCCTTTACCCCACTGCACACTGCTTTTCTCTGTGACTTACTTCTTTTGTGTCTTTTTTCCCATTTAGACTGGTGAGCTACAGGAGAAATAACACAAAAGAGACTGAATGCATTCGTACAAGGAACATAGACTCCAACATTAAATATCACAAACATCAAATATGAAGACAAGATGTGCAGCACCTGTGTCAAACATCCAACTACTCCTTATACCCTATAAAAATAAGAAAAATAAAATAAATAAAAATAAAAGAGAAGAGAGAAAAAAGATGAACATGATACAATTATTATCATGTGTTTCATCCAGTACCCAGTGTAGAGACTGTGCTGTTGTTGTTGTTGTTTTATTATTGTTGTTTTATTCTTGTCATTACAATAAATGGAATAAAATGAAAAAATTGTGAATAATATATTCCTTAAAATGTTTTTGCTCTTATGCAATCATTATCTACTCGCAACCAAAATTGAGGAACCTTCTTTTCAACCTTTTTTTTTTTAGTTCAGCAAAGATACACCTAAAAAATCAAGGAATATGCTGACATAAATCATTCCTTTTGTTGTAGATCATGAGAGACTGTAGTTCATTTATGTTAATATGGCCTTTTTGTGAGAGTTTTTTAAAATAACTTTGGTGCAAATTCTCAGTTCAGAGTTCTCAGCTGTATGTTTCTAATTGGCTGAATTTCATATTCAAAAATACACACACTAAAAATCATTGGTTTAAATTTTACCCAGTTTGGATCAATACACCGTAGATACAATACTGGATTAATGTTACCTGGGAGCCACCCAAGACAAAAGGTCATTTTGAGGCAGTTTTAGTGTTATTTTTTATTTTACTGTTTATCCAAACTAAACATCGTTTTGTACAAGATGTGGTGCAAAATAACAAATCGCTACTGAGGAAAGTTAACCCAATGTTGTATTGGTGCTATATTGACCCAAACTGGATAAAAAAATTGAAACCAGTGATTTTTAGTGTGCAAATTTACAAGTATAATGCCTAAATTCATGGTATTAACAATGGAGGAGTACTTTTATTTTAAATACTTTTAAGTACATTAAGTACATGCAGGACTTCAAAGGTGCAATATTTAGGAATTATGTAAGAATTTTAATTTAAAACATTCAAAAATTAACTAAAATTATCAACAGAATATGAAGAAATAACAGTTTTGACATTATGTCAAAGACGTCTCTGTATTGTGTTGCAGAGATATCTATTAAAGTTAGCATGCTAACCAGCTAGCCCCGGCCGATCCTGTCTTGTAATACCATTTTGTACCTCAAGAGGTGACAGTGAGTCACTGTAGCGTCCAGTCTGCCCTCAGTCCAACATGAGAGGATGAAGAAGTAGCAGTTCATCTTCTAGGTTAGATTTATTCAAGGAAACGTTAGCTCAGTGTTATCTATGAATTGATATTGCTGTCATACTTGGTCAAAGCATGGATGTATAAAGAGAACTGGATACAGCGTCGGAGGTGGGGCCCGTTCATTCCTATGAAAGTTGATCAGTGGCGCATGAAGCCAAAAAACATCGACTTCCCGGTATGAAAGTACCCGGATCTTCCACATTGTGCGGCCCATAGAGCATGCGCACTAGTGACTTTCACTGGCCAAGTCAGCTACTTCTGGTTTAGCCCTCCGGCTAACTTGAATGGGGATAAAACAATTCAGTCATACGGCTCTTCTAGGCTTTTGAAATGTGATTGAACCTAATGGATTTAATTCTGATAGCGAGACGAGTCATTTCGCGGGGGTTGTGACGCTCAGAAAAATGTATCCGCTGATTTACAGACGTCTCTTTCACAATGTAAGTCTATGGGAAAAAGTCTTTTTGGGCCAGTGTGCATCACATGACGTTGTAATTACACGGTTTGGCCGCTGTGTCAAATTTGCTTCAAAGCCTGGTGCTCTTCTTGTATCCAGTTCTCTTTATACATCCATGGGTCAAAGTCCTTGTTACCTGGTTTGCTAGCTAACAGAGCACTGATAAGGCACTATTGATAACGTAGCATAGCGTAGTGTAACAGACACCCCAACTTTCTGGTGATATGTTGCCCCCAATCGTTTTGGAGTGTGGAGTATGACTTCAGCAATTCTTACATATTGCACCTTTAACAGAACATTTTTCCCATTATGGTTTTGATACTTTTACTTAAGTAAAAGATCTTAACATTTCTTCCACTACTGCTGCCATCATCATCAGTATACAGCACTCTGACTCTGTCTTGATATTGCTGTGTGCGTTAAGCTGCACTTGTTGTAAAATTTAAGAGGTACGTGGTGGAGAAAGGACTTATAGCTAAGTTGGAAAGCTCTGTACATTTCCACACATACTCTCTGTTGACAATTCTGTGTCCGGTGGATGGAGCAGCTCCCTCTGTAATGGTTTTTAAAGTTAGTTATAGGGCTGCTCTACATTAATCAATTAGTTCTTTGGTCCATAAAATGTCAGAAAGTAGTGAAACATGTCAATCGCTAGCCCAAGGTGACGTCTTCAAATGTCTTATCTGTCACAGAAGACTAAAGAAACCAGAAAATATTCACTTTTAAGAGGCTGAAATCAAAGAATTCTGACCTATTGTTCTTTCAACAATGACTCATAACAATCAATCAATTATCAAAATAGTTGGCAATAAATTTAATAGTTGTCAACTAATTGTTGCAGCTCTGGGTAGTTATTTTGTTTGAGTCTTTGTTTCTTAGAGGAGGAGTTCAGTCACATTAATAATTGTCTTATTAATTTTGTTTATTTGGCACAAACACTTTGTCCCGTCCTTCCTCTTTTTATTGTCTACATAAATACTCTTAATTGTCAAATAAATGCGACACATGTTCTGTTGGTCCTCCATTATTTTGTCTTTGTCGTTCATTTTGTTCTGGATGTCGTGGTTCCCCATCAATCAAAGACCAATTAATCATTTAATCTAAAAAAAAAGAAGTTGATAAAAGTCATCTAATGTTCAGTTTGAGTCCTTAGATGAAAGCTGATCAGACTATAAACTGACTGTGACTCTAAAGCTTGACCTAAAGTCGAGGAATAAACTATCTATCTACCTTCATCGCTTCACAGTCCATTCATAAAATCAGCCAGGAACAAATAGAAAGTATCAAGGTTGTAAGAATAAAATGTTAAATTAGTTTAGAGTGACGTGCTTCAGGTTTCAGGGCTCTCGTGACTTGAACGCTCGAATGTCCTTCGACACGGAATCTGTTCCCATAATTGATAACTTGAGATCTTTAAGCTATTTGTTATGGATAAGATAAATGTTTAGAGCTTAGCTCAGATCTGGTTAGTCCTGTTGGGTGAATTCTGGAGGGAAACGCCTCTCACACCTCTGACATTGAAACTGACTGCACAAGCTTTTGCACGAACACATTCTGTGAGACATCATGGCGGCAGGTGCCACTCTCCTGCTGCTGGCCGCCTTACTGGGAATTACTCACGGCTTTTATGGAGATAGCATCAGTTTCATGCCTCCACAGAAGAACAAGGACGGGACATTTAAGGTACAGTATTATTATTATTATTTTATACATTTAGTATCTGTCATTACCTTCTTTAAGTTTTCATGTTCATCATAACTTTATTAAACCAAACAGAGAAGTGATAACATTAGAGGCATGCCAGAGGAGTAAAATGAAATTTGATAAGCCTACCAGCCAGGATTTAATTTATTGTTATTTCATATTTTAGTGATGCTGTTTGAAAAAAAAAAATCTCTTCCTGAGTAAACTTTGTTAGAATCAGAGAAATGACTCTACTAATAATGAATATGCATAATGAAAGAGAAAATAAAGAGGGGAAAAAAGGACACAATTTCTAATCTATAATCTATAAAAATAGATTTAAAAAAGAACACTATTGAATAGCAAGTCTAAATAAGTGACCTGGTTTTTTAAAGGTGTCCGTCTGAAGTTCAGGTTCAGTTTCAAAGTTTAGGAGCCACGACTTCAAAAGGCTCGAAGCTTGATCAGGAGACAACAGTGCTGCTTGTTTATGTGTCAATCATACCTGACATGTAGTATTTATGGACCGGCTTTTACAAAACTGTGTGGAATTTTAACGCACTACAGCTCTATTTTATAAAAAAAGAATCCAGATTGACTGGATCAACTTAACAGTTTTCATGTCACTGTTTTCTCTCACACTGTTTCTTCTTTTTAAATATTGTATTTATTCTAAACATATATGTCAAACATACAAAACACAATAATCAAAAAGATGACAATAGTCACAACAAAACAAAACAAAACCAAACCAAAAAAATGAAAATTATAACTCCTAACGGTGTACAGTTTAGCCACATTTAAGTCTCAACTAATAAAAAAATCCTCCATGAGGCTCATTATCAGGAAATCCATAATCGCAAATGTTAATTTTTCCATAGATAACGAGCTTCAAAGTCATTTTAGTTACTGATTGAAGGATGGCTTTAGCATCTTTTTCCAAGCACACAGCAATTGTATATTTAGCATGAAGATAATAAAAATATACCATCTTTTTCTTCTCACGACTCAAGTTGCATACAGTAGGAAATATACCAAGAAAACATAATTAATAAAGTGGATCACTTTCCTCCAGAAATCTTGGTCTAATGTCTCTTTATCTTTGTTACATTTAATGTATTGATCTGGAATATTAGGATTGAACTTGTAGTAGTTTACAAGGAATAATATTTCGCTGTATTTTTCCTGCAGGTGACCTTCCATCACAGACAGAACGGCAGGAGCAGCTGTCCAGCGGTGTCATCATCCTACACATGTGAGAGCGGTGTGTGCAAGAGCATCGATCAGGCAAGTGTCCTGCTGACGGACCAGAACGGCACAGGCCAAGGCAGGTGGTGCCAGTCCGAGGGAGGCACGACGGCGACCATCTCGACCAATAAAACCACCTTTACTCTCAGGTAAGCCCAGGCTGCAGGGACACAACTCTTCTGTCTTTTTACTAAGCTCTGATTTAGGCTTCGATCCCGCAGACGTCAGGGTGTTTTCATCTGTTGGGTGAAGCTGCAGTTCAGGTGTCTGTTCTCTATGATCATATTGGTAAGTGTGAGATACAGTAGCATTAGGAAGCTAATATCATTTCTTTATTATTAACAGGGACAATACAGGAAGATGTTGTTACATATAGATAAGCAATACAACAGATGTATGTTGGGTGTCTAGCTGAAGCTGATTTGGAGCCCTGGTCCCTGGTTAGGCCTTTAAAACTATATTAAACAGATGAATTAATAAAACAGACTTGTATGCACAAGTCTCCTGTGTGTAAATGAAAGGATAAGTTCACAATTTTTCAAAAGTCAGGTTCCCAAATGAAGATTGAAGCAGGTTTTGCTCTCTGTAGTAATTCCTCCTCTTCATACTGGCTATTATTAAAAGATCTGTGCTAATGTAAGTGATGAGGGACAAAATCTGTCTTGTTTTGTGCAAAAAAATGCATTTAAAAGTTGATGTGAAGCTAATATGAGGCTTCAGCAGTCTGAGTTAGTCATATCAAGTGGATATCTGACACATTTACAGTCTTTTTAGCATCAAATTCCCTCTTTGTGTTTCCTCGGACAGTGTTTCCCTGTTGAGCTGCAGGTGGAAGTATATTAATAAAAAGAGGGACTTTCCAAATTACAGGGCCTACATTTGGAACTTACTTATAGCATTTAGCAGGTGATATATTTGGTGAAAATATACACCACAACAGATGTAGTTACACTACAAAATCTTGACATTAACGTAGGCCTTTGACCTTTGACCTCTTTGTGTTTCCTCGGACAGTGTTTCCCTGTTGAGCTGTGGTGGAAGTATAGTAACAAAAAGAGGAACTTTGGCACTAAAAAGACTGTAACGTTGAAAGATATCTACTTGATTTGACTCATTTGGACGCTGAAGCTTCATATTAGCTTCAGATAAACTTTTAAATACATTTTTGCACAAATTTGTGGATTTTGTCCCCCATCACTTACATTGTAAGTGCATTATGAAGGGATCTTCTAATGGTCAGTATGAACAGGAGGAATGATTACAGCAAGAAAAGCATGTTTTAATATTCATTTAGGCTCCTGACTGTTGGTTAAGGACTGATTTGAAAAATTGTGAAGCAATTCTTTAACATATACAGTAGGTGTAAGTGTGTATATAGTACGTTGCCAAAGATTTAACAAGTGAATCTGATCAGAAGCTGTTCAGCGTTCACATCTTTGTTGAAGCCGCTGTTTGACTTGGCCAAAGTTCAATCAAAGTATGACACATGGAGGCTCATGTCGGTGGCCAAATAGCTGTCAAGAAGACAATCAAAGAAGATTAACAGCCTAAAGGAAGTGTTCATTGTTATCTGAAAAGAAATCAAAGTCATTATGTGCTCAGCTTATTAAAACACAGAGCAAATAAAACACTGCGATGTGCACGTGCAGCATTTTTAAAAGTTACAAAGTGCTTCACAGTCAGAAAAAAACAATACATACCACAACAATAAAATATCAGAAATTTTTTAACAATTTAAAGAAAAAAAGACAATTTAGGAGATTTAAATGAAGTTACTGAGGTTGTAAAGTAAATTTCAACGTCTGTTCCAGCGTCATAGAGAATAAGATCAAGACAATACATGCAGAGCCGCAGCTATAACTGGAGATAATTATATATTTATTGAAAATTGGCAGTGCAGGGATGACATGAAGAGGAGTTTATAGTCAGTTAAACACATATTCCAGGTTTTTGTAAGGCTAATCCTAATATTTTTTTATACTTTATTCTTCATATTTGACTGTTTCTAGGCAAAAGTGAATTTATACTCTCCAGCAGAATAACACCTGTAAGTGTAAAAACTGCTTTGAAACAACATTTAAATCATAATGTAAATTCAGAAAATATAACAGAATAGTTTAATGAATTAACAAAATGTGAAAATTTGTGATTTTTTTAAAAAAAAGTTTATTTGGTGACTTGTCAAAGATGTCTGTCGGGTTTTGGTTATCTAAAGGAAAAGTTCAGTCATGTTATTTTTTGTCTCATTAATCTTGTTTATTTTGGCACAAACACTTTGTTGTTGTTCCCAACTACATGTATAAATATTGTAAATATAAATAATAAATAATTATTGCACATTGTCTGTTGATCCTTCACTACTTTGTCTTTGTCTGTTCATCCAGTTCTGGATGTCGGTGGTTCCACATCAACCAGAACCAACCAGGAAAACTTTCACCGATGACAAATGAATCACTTAATCTATAAAAAAAGAAGTTTAAATTAAATAAAATAATAAAATAAAATTAATCTAGTGCTCAATCTGAGTCCTGAGTCAGACTATAAACTGACGGGTTCTGGGTTTTTTTTAAGGATATCGTGATATTTTTTAGACTTTATTCTTCACATTTGACAGGCGAACAACTATATAAATTAAAAGTAATTTACACTCTCAAACAGAATAAAAATGAAAGTGTGAAGACGGTGACTTGTGAGAAATGTCTTGGGTGCGGTTCTGCTGTGAGAACTTGGACTCAGTAGTCACACCTTTGAGGAGAGACTCTCCCTCTCTGCCTTCATCCAACCTAACCATCACCAGGTGTTAAATAAGCAGGTGTCGAGCGCATAAATCAATGATTGAACAATTCAAAGACGAGGTTTTGAAGCAGTTAAATGCGGTTATCAGATGCAGTGAGCAGTGAGTGATGTTTTTGATTTATTAGCAAACTGTCAGTATGCAAAACACATCCAGAAGGACTCACAGTGCTGTGGAACGCTCCCTTCTAAAACTTTTTTTTTTTTTTTTATTAGATTAGAAAAAGAACATTTAACAGACAATTAGAGGCCAAACTGGCTCCTCATCAGGCAAAGAGTAGCAATGTTTTGGTCAATGTTTTTTTTTTTATCAAACATTTCACTGTACAGGATTCTCATCTATTAACATTTTGCTTGATAGTTCAGGTCTGATTTAATATACATTATATATCATTCAACTGCAGCGGGTTGTGTTGTGTTTTAAACTATAGACTAGGGGTGTGCCCGAATACAAATACATCATTCGGCAAAGCACAAATAGTGGGGTTTTTTTATGAATATTTGTTTCATACAAATATTTTTTTTTTTTAATTTTTGGGAAGAAAAAAAACATGTTAAATACCAGTGAGCAGGTCAGTTATAATCTCTGTCTCAGTGTCTCTCCTCTGCTCTGCTGTTACGTCTATCAGCAGGTCTCAATGAGGGGAGTCACATCCACCTGCTACATGACGCATATTTCTTAATTTGGACATCACTTTAATTTTCATCTTTAATTTTCTAAAATTAAAAACGTAATAAAAACAAAAACAGGATTTTTAAGCCTCTTTCCACTTTTATTATTATTACAAATACAAATAATTGTGTTGCCTAAACAAATACAGATACAAATACAAATAATGGACTCTCTGCACATCCCTACTATATACAGTACAGTATGGGCTATATTTTTTATATTTGCTGTATAATTATGCAACTTTTTAAATTTCTAATTGGTGATAAAATCCCTTTTTTGTGGGATCGATTCTGATTTATTTCCATTTAAAATCTGAACTGAAGTCCAACATGCCTTTTTTATGTATTTTCTGTGTGGAAATTCATTATACAAAGTTTTGGGCAAAATATTATAAAAGTATATAGACCGGGGGTTCAATTTTAAACTTATAAAAAATGTATAAAATTTGTATTTTAAAACAATACTACTACATTTTTGACTTGTAATTCACAAACAAATATAAACATTAGTGAAAAGTCCAAAAATGACTACAAATCTGTGAAGCAAAACTTTGTTTTCTCTTGTTACCTCTCCCATGAATGGTGACTTAAGAAGGGGCCTGAACCCTAGGTTGGAAACCACTGGACTGAAATACTACTTAAGTACAGTTTACTAAGTACATTTTGCTAATCTGTACTTTTACTTGAGTGGGATTTTCAGTGCAGGCCTTGTACTTGTAATTGAGTATTTTTACATTAATCTGTTGGTACTTTTACTTAAGTAAAGGTCAATCAGAATACTTCTTCCACTGCTGATTGGTGGATATGGTGTCAATATATTAATACTGTATATTTACGAGTGGTAACATATTCCACCTCCTTCTTTTCAGGGAGTCCGGTTGCTGCTGGGTGTCTAATGTGAATGGAAAGACAAACTGGACGGCTGATGCACGGTTGGACCTGGGAACTCGATCAGACACGCGCGCCCTCAACAGCTGTCCCGTAACAACAACAGTGTCTTCTCTACGGTACAAACCTCTCATTTAAAACTGGGATTAAAATATGAAAATAGCAGAGCACAAATACCATCAGTGAGATATATTTGTCAACGCGAATGGAATAACCAGAATAGAACAAAAACAGTGATGTTTTGAAGATATTTTTGACCAAAGCAGCATCATTATTCTTTTGTTTTGTCTATTTACATCCTCTACACTATTTCTCTGTTCAAACACTATAAATATATGTTTTATTTACAGATAATGTACAGATGGATAACACTGGTACAGACCTGAAAGTAACATACATACATAAGTTGCATCATACAATATTTGCTAGACATGACTTCCCCTAAATTTACATTTTAAAGGTTAGGTGACATAGCGTACTATTTAAGTTATCAATTGAGACAGGCTTTGACCGAACTGTGCCTTAAATGTACAGTACTGTAAGATAAGATAATTATAATTACTCCCATGTGAGGATAAAGATGGCTGTCTTGTAACAATGGACTGTAATGAAAGTTTTTTTGTTTTCTTCCTCCTTGATTTTAAAATGTATTTAAAGTTTCCCTTCACTCAAAAAATGTCTTTTGCTTCTTGTTCCTTCACTTGGATGTTTGAACTTCAAAGTTTCTCTGAGTTCACCTTAAATCTAAATTTAACACCTGAACCTTCGAGCAGGATTTGTGACATCACAAACTAATTTGGAGCCAGTCGTGGTCCAGTATGCAACTTGTCCATATCAGACAGTATTAGTATTTAAATATTATATATTTATTAGTATTCAAAGTGGAACATTTATATATGTAACATGTCTGGAGGGAAGCTTTAAGTATTCATTATTTATTATTTCTGTAATTCAGATAGTTGTCAAAAAGAAGACACCAAGGGGTCCAAATGTTTTCAAAACTACTTCAAGAAACCTATCATGTTTTATTAAAAATCATTGCTAAATGTATGGATCTGACAGTGATGAAGTATTGTAAAGTATTTTTGTGGAATGGTTAAAGCTTTTGAACTGTTTTTTTATTTTTATTTTTTATAATGACTTCATGTACCAGTGTGATGTTCTAACCTGCAGTGTGTTTTCATGCAGGGCTCCTCAGAACTGTTTTTCAAGGCTTCATCTTCTGGCTCACGATACAGAGGGAGATAATGTGAGATGCAGCTTTCCTGCAGACGCTGCGGTTCACTCCAACATTACTCTGGATGAGGTAATCAATGCATGTCAAGTGGTAAATGTGCAGCGCTAACAGGAGCTGTAATGATAAAATGATGATGTTAGGCTCCTTAATCTGCATGTCAGATTATTTGCATTTATCGGATAGTTTTTTAACCCTTTAACATCCACTCTTTTTATAGAATTTTCACCTATTTGGTACACCCCAATGGAAAAGCTTATAACAGAAGAACTGTAAGGCCATGATGCATATATTAGGCTTCATTTGACAAGTGACATCTTCTAGTTTCTGGAAATGTGCTTGTTTAGTATGTGGCTAAAACACAAACAAAACTACATCAGTTCAAATAAGACTCAAAAAAGTGTTTTTGGTCCTCGTCTATAATGAGTCATATTTGAATAACAATAACTAGGACATGCTTTATGCCAGAACTATGCAGAACATGATATACCTTCTATATCTTGTCAACCTGTATAAAATTCCAGACCTCTAGGCCTCTAACCTTATGGGAGCTAGGGAGTTTTTAGTTTGTGGTGTCACTGGTGTCCCTGAACCTTTCCAATCATCTCCAATCGGCCCAATTGTGCCATTACTCATTGCTGTGTGATGCTAAACCGCTTGCAACTGGTTTAAGCGGGTTGCCGGCAACCTGGTGGATGTTAAGAGGTTAATATTACAAATTTATAATATTTCTTGTCTCATGACAGTTTAAGTCAAGAGGTTAGCTGCTCCTTCATATTGATATTAAAGAATAGTGCACTGATTGCTTTCTACCAAGATCAATATCTAAAGAAATAGAAGCTGATAATCTTCTTGATTTAACTCTTCGTGTCTGCCCAGGCTACGTGCACGCTGACAAGTAGAGGCCATATCAATGTCGGTGTCCACGTATTTGAGGTGATGCTGGAGGACTTTCCCACCAAGAACCTCACTTTGACCTACGCGGATGGAACATCAGCGTTTCGGCAGGCCTCCGATACGACCGCACCACCTCTCTGCAGCATTAAACTGCAGTTCTCACTGGAGAGTAAGTGATACAAATTACAAATCAATGAAAATGTACATTTGATGGAGTGACAGAAAAGCAACTTAGTTCAACTCGGTAACAGAAGTTAAAGGGAGTTTTTATTTTGCTCCTCTTTTTGCTGTCAAATAGACTTTACAGTTTCAAACATGCTGCATCTTAAATATTATAAGATATAATATTACAAGAATAAAGGAGTAATTTTATGAGAAAAGAGTCACAAAGTCATGATAATAAAGTTGTAATTTAAGAGAAAACATCATTATTAAATCACAGTTTTATGAGATTGATTTTTTTTTCTTTTTACAAAATGAATTTTAAAAAATGTGTTTGTTTGAAAAAGAAACCCAAATCACTGATGTCACTTCCTGTCTGGCCTCTGTTTCACTAGTTTATAATCTCAATCTCAGTGCAATCTCTCATTCAGCATTTCTTTCTGAAAATATAAAGAGCGTTCCTGAGGTTTACTTTCCATATACCTGCATCCATTATTCAATTAATTTCAATCCAACTTTATTTAGTCCTATAAGGGCAATTGTATGCAACAGATACACACACAATTGATAGGAAAGAAAGAAAAATGAATGTTAATCACAAAGCTAAAGGGATATAAACTTAAAAACAACTATAGGGGGGATTGTTAAAAATACACTAAAAGGCTGAAAGCTTAAGAAACTACATGAGGAATTGTGGTTTTGAATTGTTATTGTCAATCAGGGGAATGAGCCTTAAGTAGCCCTGCTGACCAACTGAATCTAATCAATATACATACTGTATCTAGAAGGCTAAAGCAACCTAACTGGCTGCTTTTCTGTCTTGACGACTGTCTATGTTTGTGTTTCAGTTCTTCCTCCGCTGCCAAACTGTGAAGCTGGTCACGTGAGGCCCATCTTCCTGTCGAAGACTCCTTCACACGGTGACGTTCTTCACGCCACCGTGGGTCAGAAATTCCAGCTTTACGCCCAAGCACAGGCTCACCACGCTAGGTGATTATTATCCTACATTTGTTAAAGGACGGGTTCACAATTTTTCAAGTGTGTTTTAAATCAACAGTCAGGAGCCCAAATGAACAGTGAAACATGTTTTTTCTTGCTGTAATCATTCCTCCTGTTCATACTGACTGAAGATCCCTTCATAATACACTTGCGATGGAAGTGATGGAGGGCAAAAATGTATTTAAAAGTTTATCTGAAGCTAATATGAAGCTTCGTCCTTTTAGTGTCAAAGTGCTTTTTGTTACTATACTTCCAAAAGAATGTGAATCTATTAATACCTTGCATGTCAGTTAAAGATAATCATTTTATGTTTTTTCCTCTCTGCCTCCATTTTCCTGAAGCATATACGACTTCCAGGTCAGCGGCCCCCAGAACATGACCAAAGAGGTCGGAGGCGGTATGTTTGGAAAAGCTGAAGTGACTCTGAGCTGGACACCACAGAAAGATGACATTTACAGATTTGTTCCAATCTGTTTCACTGCAGAGACAAATGAAACGTGAGTATTTTATGTACAATTTCCTACTTTAGTGCACCGTCAGATTTGTGCTGTGTTAGCAAGCTGAGATCTGTTGTTTCTTTGAATACCCTGGATTGATCTGCAAGGATTAATAAAGAAAAAATCATAGATCTATTGACATAGGATATTAAATTTGTCTGTTTTCTTGTAGCCTTTTTGCATATTCATACTTATCTGTCATCTAACAGTAAAAAATATATTAAAATCTCATTAACAAGCAAAGAACAGTCATTATTACTATATGATTGCATCAGTGACATTATTCTTATTATTATCAATAGGCTTATTATCGTTGCTGTTCTTCTTCTGTTTGCATTTTTTGCACTGAAACTTATACTCTTTGTTTTGTCATTCAGCCAATCAGAGATGAGGTGTGTTGTCATCATGGTGACCAAAGCGTCTATCGTTCAAGGTTTGTTAATCATGTAACACTGCTGACTTACATTTTCTCACAACATAATCAGAAAATGTTGTAAATCAACGTATTTGTCCAATTGCAAAAATGTTGATACTGAACATATGAGTGAAATGTTCCGGGACAACGTACCTGGTTGTTTTTTTTCCCATCAATGCAATAAAATATCTGCTAGTAGAAATTACAGCAATATTAAACTTTTTATGGTTGTGGCAGTACTTGGCTATGGTTAAGGAAAGATTGTGGTCTTGGTTTAATACAGAAGAAAGTCTAAGAAAGTCAACATAATTGGTGAAGCATTTTTATGGAATTATGCATAATATGTCCAAGGAGGGTTGAATCGAGGGCAACTGGACTTCTTGGTTGTACATACTTGAAGACGTTTCGCTTCTCATCCAAAGAGCTTCTTCAGTTCTAACTGACTGTTGAGGAGTCCCAGGTATTTAACCTCTGTGGGGTCGATATCAAGGTCATTGATACCTGGTTCGTTAGTGCTCCTGGCTGTTCTAACAACGGTCATTAAAGTCGTTGGAGTGTCCTGAGGCCAAATGTGAATGGTTGTTAAGTTGGGGGATAAGTGGTGTTGTACACCTCTTCTTCTGATGAGGAAGGGTTTCTCTACTTTGACGTAGATGGCCTCCTTCACTCCTCTGTCAAACCATCTGTCCTTCCTGTCCAAAAAATGTATGTTGTTGTCCTCGAAAGAGAGTCCCTTATCTTTCATGTGTAGGTAAACTGCTGAGTCTTGACCTAAGTCTCCCGTGATGAAGCCATGCGCTAGTTTAATGGTTGTTTAGTTTCCCTGATATAAGAGTCTGTGCATTTCTCACTGTGTTGGACTACATACGCTAGATTGCCTTTCTAGTCTTTCAGGTGGACTAGTTTCTGTGTCAGTGTGTTAGTGGGTTTGAGAAACACAGGTATGTGGCATTTGCTGAGTTTTTCAGATACTCCAGACACATTTGGAGTGACGACGTTGTTGCGTTTATTCTTCTTTTCTTCACCACCTGCCGTGTTTGTTTTCTTCTTGGACCTTGTGGCTGTTTTCACAAGCTTTATGTGCATCCATCAGGTGTTTGTGCTCCTCCCTCAACAACAGAGGAGGTCTACGAACCCACTTATGCCCCACCTGCAATGCTGCCCTTTCATCCTCAACAACCATTTACATTTGGCCTCATGTAACAACTCCAATGACTGTCGTTTACACTTGGCCTCAGATGACTCCAACGACTTTGACGACTGTCGTTAGAACAGCCAGGTGCACTAACGAACCAAGTGGTATCAATGACCTTGATAACGACCCCACAGCGGTTAAATACCTGGGTCTCCTCAACAGTCAGTCAGAACTGAAGAAGCTCTTTGGATGAGAGGTGAAACATCTTCAAGTATCTCCTACCAAGAAGTCCAGTTGCCCTCGATTCAACCCTCCGTGGATCACCATGACCTGCATGACTGAGATTCTTCACAGACAATCATAATATGTCCGCTTTAAAGAATTGTGACTTGCTAAACATGGCATTTTACAAATCTGAAAAATCAACTTCTTCTTCTTCTCTAGTGGCCAAACTGGTGACACTGTTTCTAACCTGCCTCAACCTAGTTTGGCATTCTTGTACTGCAGTTTCTTGCTACTTATTGGCCAACATATACAGCAATAAGCCAATAATGGCCTGGCCAATTTATCTGTTTCGCTCTAGTAGAATAATCCTCACACTGCTAACATAATTTATGGGGCACACTACAGTCTGTGTGAGTTACATTGTCCTATTGATAAGGAGTTAATATGGGATGTGATTTACAGGTAAAGCCCATGTTACATGCTCACCCAACAAGATGGTGGTAAGCCTCGAGAAAGCTTCCATGCCCGGCATCGACAAGAACTATCTCAAGCTGAACGACCCGTCGTGCTCTCTCACCTCCAACAGCACACACATCATGGGCAGCATGTCATTCAGCACCTGCGGCACAAAACTTGAGGTGTGTAAAAGGCATTTAGATTTTTATCCGAATCAGTGTTTTTCCAGTTAATCAAATCTCATCAGCTTTAGTAGAAATGGGGGCATTTTACACGGCACTGGGAAGAATACTGTAGTGGTATAACACATTAAAAATAGGATGAATAATTCAGCTGGTGTGACCTCAAATTTCTTGTTCATTGTCCCCGCAGCTACTAATGAGTTTTACACCACCTCTGTTCGTCTGTTTGTCGTAAATACAGGATAAAGGTGACTTTATCGTTTTCAAGAACGAGATCCTCTCCTACGTGCTGCCTTCCGAAGTTATAATCCGAAGAAGGACAGTGAAGATTGATTTCTCTTGCCAGTTTCCCAAAAGCATCAGCATCTCCAGCTACTACAATCTCAAGAAGTCTGACTACATTTTCACTGAGTCCAGTTTCGGCAGCTTTGGCTACACTTTTGAAATATTCAGCGACAGCAACTTTACAACCAAGGTGGCAGCCAGTGCCTATCCAGTGGAGGTCAAGCTGCTGGACATGATTTATATGGGCATTCAAGCTGAATCAGATCTACCAAATGTGACTCTGTTTGTCGAATCATGCAAAGCCACTCCTGACGACAACCCTGAAAACCCCCTCTCCTACGACCTCATCGGAAACGGGTGAGTGGCGATGCTATCTGAGATTACAAAGAAAGATGTTTTTGCCTTTTTTTATTTGAAAATGTTTTCAAGTTAGGCTCACTAATTGGCAGTTTACTGAAAAGTGAAAACAGATGAGATAATAATGAGAATCTTTTGCGTTGTTACACTTAATTTTTCTTCCAGGTGTCTGCAGGATGAGACAGTTAAAATCCACCCATCTGACTCGAAGTCATTCAACTTTGAGGTTCAAGCCTTCAAATTTACTGGAAACTATGACCAGGTAACTCTGAATAATACTAAATCTAAATCATACCAAACTTATACCAAAATGCATAAGGAGCCAGTATATGATAAATAAGGAGTTTTTAACTGTAAATCCTGCACAGATATTCCAGTAGAGCCCCAGAATATAAATATAGACCTTGAAGATACTTTATTGTCCACTTAGGGAATTTTTTCTTGGGAAACATGCAAGTTATGTCCAATTTAAAATAAACATATTTTCTAAGAAGCATAAAGGAATATTTTTTACTAAAGGTAGCAGTTCTGCACTGCTGTAGAAATGCACAATAGATGCACAGCATGAACTACATTTTCCTGCCATGAAAGGATTGTTTGATTACTTCTGAACTAAAAAGTCAAAACCTGCCGTCCTTACAGGTGTACATCACCTGCTCCGTCATCCTGTGCGAGCCTGGGAATTCCTTCTCCAGATGTGCCCAGGGATGTCTGCGGAACCCGTCCCGCAGACGACGTAAAAGAGGTCTGAGCAGGGAGACCGTCAGCCACTACATTACCCAGGGTCCTTTGCGGTTTGTCAGGGAGGCTGTTCCCAATGCAGCTAAGGATAATGATGTTTTGATGAAAAAGAGTGACACCCCCCAAGCAGCAGGTTAGTATGTGATCCATCTAGATATATATTAATCCGTCTGTCTACTAAACTAAGTTATGTATTGTTGTCTTTCATGATTTTTCCCACCAATTTCTCCAGACACCAAATCAAACCAAGGAGGCTGGGAAATCCTCGACACCAACGTCAGCACCATGTTCTTTGCTTCTGCTTTCTTAGTAGCAGTGGTGGTGATGGCTGTGGTCGTTGGTTACTTCACCAGGAAGAGAAGAGCAGATGACCGCAAATCTCTTCTGGATTCAGGCTGGGAAAACTAAACCCAACCAACCTCAGTTTTACACATCATTTTATTTTAAGTTTCTCTTTTAAAAGCTGATAAAAAATCTTAATGATGGGGTGTCCTGGGTCCTGTTCTTCATACATATATAACTGATTATCTTGATTTGCTTGTTTATTTGACACAGGCCTGGATTATTTAGTTCTTGGATGCTGGTTTGAAATGTATTTGAGCTGTTATCATAGCAACAAGTCCTAAAACCCAAACCTGCAAAAAATTATTGATGTTACAGTAATATAATTATGAATTTAAATGGGAATACACAGGTTTTTGAGGTCGTTATGTTAAGTTATGGTCGCCATCCAGTGAAAACTATGTACCTTTTTAAATGTGGTGAATTTGTTCCTATACTCCTTAAGATATGTAAACGATTTTAAAACCAATTGATTTATTTGGAAAATGCATTGTCACAAAGCTGAAAACGTGACGTTTTTCTTAGCTCATGAAAAGTTGCTGTCATTGCTTTCACAACACAGAGACACATATAATAAAATACATTTAAAAAGAACCAAAGTTAACGTATTTTGGAATAATATGAACACAATATACTGAATTGAAACTTTGACTATTAAAAGGCCAATAGACACTGGAAACATACTTAACATTTAACTGTTTTTATGAGGGGAAATTTTTAATTTAAATTATATATGATGTGCAAAATTGATAATAGGTTGGCTTTTAAGGCTTTTAAATCTTAGTTTACTTATATAATTCATAGATAGATAAATAGATAAACTATTATGCACTTTTGAAGATGTGTGCACACATCACTCACAGTGGAACCCCATTCACTTGTAAAAAAAAAACTAACTTAGTTTGCAGAACCAAATTAGCTGGATGAGAATTAACAGGAAAACTTTAGCCCTACAACAAGAGTTTAACCTGAATTAGTTAAGCAGCGTTGGAAAAACAGGGTCCAGGTGGTTCAGTTGTCTAAAAGGCGTCATGTAACCAGAACCACAGCTTAAGATACATCATGCTGTAAAGTAAATGCAGAAAAACAAAACTAGTGAATGGTTTTGCTTTTGATTTGTTACGTGTTTGTTTGCTTTATGATAAAGAACCTGCAGCTCGAAGTTCACTTAACCAGTTCCACCGCACGCAGACTAGTCACAGAAGTTAAAAAGAGGCACGCATTTCTACCTCTGTGAAAACAAAATTCCACTCTGTCTGGTTTTGCAGGATTTTTTCAACGTCACCGGTCTTATTGTCTTAACTTTTTTGCAAACAGGTTCCCAGCAATTATCGTCATTGTCAATGTCAATGTTTGTTTGGTTCAGTAAGATGTGCAATAACAGATGTGTAAGTGCTCATTAGAGACCCATTCAGTAATTTTTGACCATATCAGGTATTTTCATATGTTTAACATAGCCATTATATCGATTTATAGATGAAAAATCCCCTTTTTCATAATTGGAAATGCAGTATAGTCCCTGTCTTTACACCCATTACTGAAATAACCAAATCTTTACTTAATCTATTGCAAGACGATTTGGGAGTGATATCAGCTTCAGATCCTGTTTTTTGAATGGTGGTGTCTACATTTAGATCAATTTTTGTGCTTTTAAAACATGAAATACATGTGCAGATTATATTAATATATTGCTTTTTAATCTTAAACTATGTTGAAGCTTTTGCAGTTCTGGTGAGATGAATGTATACAACTTTCCACTGACAGTTTGAACTATCGGATCTGTAGGACAATGTCTATGATGGTGAAATTATATATTTGTATCATTTAAACTGGGGTTTTATTAACAATAAAAGGGGGAAATCCTTTCCATTTGAAATCGTAATCACATAATAAATGTGTGTTTGTGTCTTGAGTCATTTCTAAAATGAACATTATTATTAATGAATTGTTATTTTAATGATTATCCGGACAAACACTGGGAAGTCCCTGCTCAGGCTCAGACTGATAATCTGCACAGATTATCAGACAATGAAGTGATGACAGATTCAGTCTGAACTAAATCTAAAGACTTCCTACAGAAGTCAAGATTTCAGTATAGTTTGGTGGAGAAGAAAAGATAAAAACTTAGATTCACAATTTATCAAATGTGTCTTAAAACAACAGTCAGGTGTCCATATGAACAGTGAAAGAGGTTTTCCTCGCTGTAATCATTCCTCTTGTTCATACTGGATATTAAAAGATCCTTCAAATGTGCTTTCAATGTAAGTGATGGAGGCCAAAATCCACAGTGTGTCCACACAGTCATTTAAAAGTAGATGTGAAGCTCATATGAGGCTTCAACAGTCTGAGTTAGTCATATCAAGTGGATATCTGACACATTTACAGTCTTTTTAGCCTCAAATTCCCTCTTTGTGTTTCCTCGGACAGTATAGTAACAAAAAGAGGGACTTTGGCACTAAAAAGACTGTAACGTTGAAAAATATCTACTTGATTTGACTCATGTGGATGCTGAACCTTCATATTAGCTTCAGATAAACTTTTAAATACATTTTTGCACAGATTTGTGGATTTTGTCCCCCATCACTTACATTGTAAGTGCATTATGAAGGGATCTTCTAATGGTCAGTATGAACAGGAGGAATGATTACATCAAGAAAAACAGCTTTAATGTTCATTTAGGCTCCTGACTGTTGTTTTAAGATGAGGCAAGGGAAGTTTATTTGTATAGCACATTTCAACAACAAGATAATTCAAAGTGCTTTGCATAAAACATGAAAGGCATCAAGACAAAATGTAAAAGAAACACATTATAAAAAGACATATTTAAATACAAGTAAAAAAGAGTTAAATAGAAAGGAAAAATAAGGTAAAATAGAATAAAGCTAGTGAATCAAATGCTTCCTTTAAGACAGACTTGGAAAAACTGTGACCCTGTCTTTTAACAATTACTGTAGCACCACCATGTGGCCATCTTCAAAACACTTTCATTTCTGCTCATGAGCAAAAATTATTTAGTGATTCTTTTCTTTATTCTTCATGTATTCATCCCTTAGCACCACGTTTATTTCCGCCGACAAAATGGCACCTTTTTTTGTATCATTTGAGCTCAAAAAGCCAAATTCATTTGTTTTGTGACATCAAATACAGTTTTCCTGAAATTGGTTGGTAAGTTCTTGTAGGTGTGGTTTAACTGATGTACAGTACACCGCTGTAACTCTCGAACACACTGTGCAGTTGTAAAGCTTTATGGCATTTCACCTGTAGGTGGCACTACAGCAACACATTTATGTAGTCACAACTCACAGTCATGGACCGACTCACTCATACTTATGCACAGTCCTAATATACTGTATCCACCCAACCGCACATCTGTCCATCTGTACATTCATCCATCCATTATCTACACTCGCATGTTTTAAATATTTTTCATATCAAGGGAACAATGTCAATCAGCATGATTGCATATCACTGTGTATTCTGTTGCAGATCCAAATCAAGATACAGATTACAAATTATTTACTAATATACGCCAGTATTTGTTATAATGAATGAATCAAATGACAAGTTGTAATCATAAAGAGGCTGCAGTGATGGTTGGTGAAGACCAAACCAGAGCTAAAAACAGAGTGAATATTGGACAGATTGTGGAGTTCCTCTGTCCCAAAGGGGCCAAAAACAATACACAACAAAACAAAAATAGACCTGCAAGTAGGTTTACCAATGCAATATGAAACCAAAAGCACAATACCTTGGGAAGAACAGAGACATGAATACAGGGTACTTAAAGATGTAACAAGGAGTACTTAAAAGTTTAGCCAAAGTCAGAGCTGGTCTAATATCCTCTGGAAGTTCCAGCTCTGTGCTGCAGAGTAACTAAATGCTGTTTCTCCATGTTTAGTTTGCACTTGGGGAACAGTTGGCAGCCTGATCACCTGAGAGGCCAAGAGGGTTCATCATCATCCATCATAAAAGACAATCAGACGTGTTTTGGTCCTAGGGTGCTGAGAGATTTATAGACAAGCAGCAGTGTGTCAAAGAACTGTTGTCTGACACACTGGGAGCCAGAGCAGAGACCTGAGAACTGCTGTGATTTGTTGATTTCTTGGTCACCTGTAGTCATTTGGCGACAGAGCAAAGCAAATCTAGGTGTCGTCTGCACAATTTTGACAGTTGTTATTGTTACATATAATTTGGCCTGATGGAAGCATATAAAATGTTCAATAAATAGGGCTGAAACATTTGTTTGTATGCTTGGGCAGGCTAAGGCTGCAGTGCAAGGGGTTGTGTTGGTGGGGGCATGTTTAAGACAATGAAACACAATCCAGGAGGTCCAGCTGGAGCTACAGTTTAAGGCTTAACAGATGCCCAAATGCCACACCAAGGTTTGTAATACTCACAGACTTTAAAACTCTGCAAAGTTATCACAGCAGCAACTATTTTAACTTTCCTCACGATGATTACAAGGTAAATTGTCAGTTCAAGTTCAAGTTTTTTGACCCTGTGTTGGTACCACTGCGTCAATGCACAGTCTTCATTCAAATGCAGTGTTGGGCAAATTACTTTATAAATAGAATATATTATTAGTTACTTTCATTTGAAAGTAGTAAGTTACTTTACAATATTACTGTTTGTGTAGAGTATTACTTATTACCCTACTTTAGCGTTACTTTCACCAAAATAACTGCAGAAGCATGACTAGGCATTATAAAATGGAAGAGTGTAATGTTGTTTCATAGCATGCAGAGCTGCTTTAAATGGCTCTGATAGCATGTAATCAAAACACAGAAGCTCAAGTTTATTGCAGTTCATTATAAATCCAGTGGTGGGCAATATGCTAAAAACTTAAAGCCTAATGACGGAGCAGGCCTTAAACAGCAAAGCTGTCTTCTCCTCTTGGTCGGCTTTTCTTATTATGTACGCCTTCCCTAGATATAGATTTCACTTGACTATTATGTTGATGTCCTTTTCTTTGATAAACTGAAAGTAATGGGAGTACACCGATTTCAAAAACGTGCACCCATCTCAGCCATCAAATTTCAGCAACAGGAAGTTCTTCGGGAAATATATTTTTTTCTAGTGGTGGAACAGCGCGCACTGCAGATGAATTCTTAAAAAACCCCCAGAAATTTGTGCACTCAAATATCTTTGAATTATTATTGTGCACAACATGAAATTATTCGTTCAGTGACATAACTCATATTACAGTAGGTATAATAATAGGGAAATAGTCCTCTTTGTTGGCCACACAAGAGAGGTCAATTAGAATTATGATTGTTATTAATCTTAATTATGATTTTGCAAGGGTATAGGTCTTTTAAAGTTAATTGACTGAGATGCAAGTACAAGAAAACACAAACAAGTCCACTTTAGTTACATACACATTTATTACTAATACTACAGGTACAAGTACTAAACACTACAACATTTTACAAACAAGACACAAAAGAGAAAGGGAAACTGGTACACAAGGTTATGGCTAGTGAATGATTGAAATGCATGATGCAGAGTTATCTATTGTGTTGTTGGTATGAGAGACCTGATAAACAGATAAGATGACTGATACCTGAGAAGCAGTGAGTCAAATCAACAGTACAACATCTTAGTTCTGAATTGCCAATTGAAATTACAAATCATGAAAGCACCAGGGTGTATGCAAGTTGATGAAGGTTTTGTATGAATACTTGCTTGCTCCCTGGGGTGGCTTCTTATGGTGTGCTGGGGTGAGAAGCTGGAGTCTGGATCTTGTAATGATGAGTAAGTCGGCCAGTCCGGAGTTGAAAAGTTCCCATTGGAAGAGAGCTCCTGGTTCATGCTCTCCTAGGCTTGATCCTCAACTCATGACTCTAAACTTTTGAGGTTTCACCTCCTGTTATTCTGAGTCACATCTTCAAACCGGCATGGCAGAAAGCAAGAAAACAAAGACAAAACTAAGAGGAACCAGCAACCAGCAAAAAGCAGCCCAAAGCAGCTTAAAAACAGTATAGAGTCTCAGATAAGCTCACGTCAATCATCTGACACATAAGGAGGAAATAAGTTAGAGTAACATACGCAGCACGTAGCCAAAGTGCAATGGAGCTGGAAAAAAATAGTATCATGTGCTGGACATCTGCCAGAAACTCTCTGCTCAGAGTGATCTTCAGTAATGTGATGATAGATAGACAGATTAATCAATGTGTGGGCACAGATGTGTTCTTTTTTTTTTATTTCCATATTGTTTGCATGCTTTGTTACAGTTTGAGGTAGATAGAGACCGGAAAGAATTCAAATCATGGACATTATGTTTACAAGTGCACATCTTTGCCACCTGAAACAAATATTTCCTACATTGTTTTTGATTTCTGTAAGTTCAATAATTAGTCACAACTAAGAAACTCTTTGCTGAGAAACTATAGCCATATCTGTTGTTTTGTTTCATAAATATATTATATACACATATCTACGGCAGCGTGACACTATGACACAAAATTTTAACTCACTTTCTTGTTATAACAAGAAACTTTTCTTGTTTTAACATGTTGCTTTTCATGTTATTACAAGATCATTTACATGTTATAGGAAGGTAGTTTCATGCTATAATGATATACTTTTCTCATCCACTCCATTAACATACATGAGGTTGGCAAAATATTAGGAACACCTTTCAATATAATTCACTCCAGTACACCACCACCACTCACTATGACCTCAATAATAAACATAAAGTGGATCTTGAAGACAACGCATCCAAGAGGCTTCATTAGTTCTACAGTTGTGGAGTCAAATGAATTCAAACCTTGATGGTAGTTTCATGTGACTCAAACTCACAAAAGTCAGTAGGACTGAAAAAAGCCTCTTGCATGAGTGCAAAACCGTCTTCTAGTCTGCTTGCCTTCGACATCCTACGTCTTCATCTTTTCAAGACCAAAATGATTAACGGAAGAGTCATCAGCCACAGTGGTCCTTTGAGCTAATTGCTAACATCATCAGTTTTGCAGGTAATTAGTCATAAAATAAAAGCTCTGACCTGATGATGACAATAGATGAAAAATTCAGGCTGGGACATGAACATCTGAACCAAACTTCATGACAATCCATGAGATAGTTGTCAAGAAATTTCACGTACCATATTTGGGAGCCATCCATTCATGTCTGCTGTAGCAATTTATGTAGAGGATGTTTCAAAGGATAAGTGAAAACATTCTGGTGGCACTAGGTGAAAAGTCAGTAGGATTCACCCTCTGAGGATTATTAATGTCTGTACACAATTTCCTGACAATTCATCCAATATTTGTTGAGATATTTCAGTCTGGACCAAAGTGGTGGACAAACCGACCCACGTTGTCGTCCAATCACTGCTAGTGTGGCTAAAGTAATGCTGACCTGCTACATTTTAAATGCTAATGAAAAGTCAATTTCACGTAAAACTTAATAATTTTTCAATATACTTTCATTCCTTTGTGTTTTGCTGCTCGGCAAATTTGCACATGATTTCCCTGCATTTCATCTACACAAATGACAACTGCAGTACAAGTCATTTGATGATACACTTTTACACACCAGTAATCAGTTTGTTTAAAAGCTACAACAATGTTTCTTTGTCTAACAGCACTATAATATCGTTGCTCTTCTACATACTTTCAGTTTGCACCACAATTATCTCACATGGGTTGATGACAAACTGGCAGACTGACAGCACAAATCTCAGCCGGTGCTGAGCAGGTTTTTCTTTTTTTTGTGTTTCCATTTTTCTTCTTTTTCCTTTCGGCTTCAAATAATTTTTTAACTTGCATTCCTGAGGACAATGTTTCATTCCTGCTCGGATCTTCGTCAGGTCAAAATGTCATGTCATGATTAAATTTCGTGGTTTGGATTAAGTGTGCAGGACGTACTGTATGTCTGACATAAAACTACTACTGCATTAAAAATATGTCTTACTCCCTGTGACAATGATAATAGAATAAAATTATTTATTATTATTATTATTTATAATAGTCTATCACACTGACTTTCCACAAGCATTTTATATTATTCACATTAGTTGATTAGTTGAAATTAATTTTAATGGCTTTTTCCTGTGAATGCTGCCTTTCTTGTTTTCTGAAAGGTGATTTTAATTTAGTTATATACATGGTTAAAGTGTGACAAAATGCTCAATAAAAACAGAAAAATAAAAAAAAGTATATAAGTCACTGTAATTGAACAGGCATCATATAAGCATCCTTTTCCTGCAGTGTGACTGCATGCACATGCATTGGGCCTGCTTATATAATGTTTACATGGCATTTGCAGCTTGGTAATAGTGGCTGATATAGTGACTGTCCCAGTGCCACTAGTTGTAGATCTGCATCTCAAAGAGCTGCTATCAGCGCCACGAAAGCGTCAGTTAAGTATCTGTAAACCAGCTGCAGGTGGAAGAAATCTACAGTATCTCACATTGTGTTTTTTGGTACCTGGCTGCAATCTAATCTCCTCTGTCAGTAAAAATTGTGCTTAATTGGTTTAAATTGAAGATAATAATACATTTCCTCATTGAATTGCTCATGTCTTATATCTATATTATTATCGGTCACCTTTACTTGAATACGAGCCATTTCCCAGAAGTGAACATTACATGAGTAATGACAAAAATGTGACAGAGAACAATGCCCCACAGAGTACACTGAGAATCTCCGAGTTACGGGAAAATGAATGTGAAAGTAATTTGCCGCATGAGTGAGAAAACTCATTGTGTGGAACAACATACCTGTCATCTGAGGTGTTGAAACTTTCCATCATCAGGTGATTTCAAAAATTATTTCATGTGTACAAAAGGTGTCAAGGTGCATCTTGGCATCAACTCAGCATTCTCTTTGTTCAGGTAATGAAACTTCAAGTGTGTATTAAAACAACAGTCATATAAACAGTGAAAGAAAAACATGTTTCAATGTTCATTTTGGCTCCTGACTGTTGTTTTAAGAGAGACATAAAAAATTTCATGAAAAAATATACTCATCTACTGAAGCATATAAATCATGATGCATTGTTAAACAGTCTATCCAATCATGCAAATAGTCAACATTAGCTTTTACTTTTGATACTTTAAGCATTTTCTGCTTATAAAACATGTTTGTTTATTTTCTTTTTACTTTTTCTCATTTTTAATGCAATAATTAGATTTGTAATTGAGTATGTTTACATTGTAATGTCACTACTTTTGTTTAAGTAAAGGATCTGAATACTTCTGAACCTATGGACAATTCAGCTAACCTGCATGTCCTTTGACTGTGGGAAGAAACCTGAGCACATGGAGGAAACCAATGGAGACATGAACAAACTCCACACATTTCCTACAGTATAGTTTGAGAGGAGTGAAGTGGAACTAACTCAGTAAAATTTTAATTAAGTAAAATAATAATTCCCTCAATATGTGCCTCTCAAGATTCAGTGTACAGCAACAAACAACTTTGAGTTTGAGTTCAGTCTTGAACACATACTATCAACCTACCAACCAAGCCTTGCTGATGAGAAGTTCAGGTAAAGTCATGACCAGATCCTGGCTGAAATGGCTGCAGGCCTGGAGGAGAGAAAGAAGAAGAGCAATAACACCAAAAACAAACGGCCCTGCTTCATCAGATTTGTCAAACCAGGAGAAAGCTCCTCCAGATCATCAACCAGCACAGGAGTCCTGGCAACAGCTGCAAACTGGGAGATGAACGTGGATCTCAAGAAACAACTAAAATTCCCAGAGGAGACTACCAGCTCAACTCTCAGGCCAGTTATATGATCTCAAGCAACAAAACAAGTGGTCTTCCTTGAGCTGACTGTGCCATGGGAGGAGAGCATGGAGGAGGCCTTGAAAGAAAGCTTGGGAAGTACTAAGAATTTATCCTTGAATGCCAATAGAGATGGCGGGCATGAAATCTCCCAGTGGTAGTAGTAGGCTGAGGATTTCCAGGACAGTCACTCTGGAAAGCCTTTTTCCATCCTGAGGATCAGAGGTCAAAGAAAGAAGCAACAAGAACATTACCAAGCAAGCAGAGTCAGCATCCAGGTGGCTGTGGCCAAAGTGCCATGAACGCTGGAACAACTCACTCAGCGGAGGGGAGACATGGTAGGGTTGAGTGGATGTGAGGCCTGAGGCGCTGGGGTTTTGCTGTCGTGCCTTTCGGAGGTGTTGTGGGCTTAAATTAACAAAACTCCTGAGAAAGGGGGTGCCCACTACAAAGCTCTGCTAAGAAATTGCCTCGTTAAGGTGTGATTGCTTGCTATCCGTCTCATGCAAAAAGCAGGAAACCTCCAATGAGATGGTAGTGAGGAACCCATCGTATTGCAGATATAGTCTGTTGCCAGCAACAAATGGCAGATTAAATCTGCTCTGTAGCCTGTGCTGTAAAAGTTTTAAAACCACAAAGTAGTGAACTACAATTTTTTCAAAGCCACACAGGATCCTGCACACACATTCTGCAACAACTGCGAGATCTGAGGTCTGATTTGTTGAGGGTATTAAATGACCCTCAATCACTGTGTGAATTCAAGCATTTGGGTGTTTTTGCTCTTACACAGGTTAATCTCAATGATTGGTCGCTTTACTCAGTTTGCCCTGGACTTTTTACCATAGTGTGCACCTTTATTCTTGTCATTAGTGAGCCAGTCAGTCCACCACTTTGGTCCAGACTGAAATATTTTAACAACTATTGGCTGGGTCGCCATGAAATTTTGACTTTGATGGTCCCCAGAGGATGAACAAAAGTTGAGGATACACGCTCAACTCTCTTCTCCATCTATGAAATGCACAGGTGTTAGAACTTCAAAATCAACACACAAAGAAAAAGGAAAGTCTGCACCACCATGACGTATGCAGAAAAGATTATTTAATGTACAGACGTCCAAGACTTCAATCTCCTGACTTTTTTATCTAGTGCAAGCAGCACATCAGGAGTTTTGACTTATCCGGTGAAATATCTCATTGGCAAAGAAACTACAGACATTCATGGAGCCTCAAGGATGCATCACAATGAATTTGGTGACATTTGTTGCTCTGAGTGAAATATCTCAACATTTATGAGATGTAGTGTCATATAATTTGATTCCAACTCATGCCATCATTAGGTCAAGATTTTAATTTGTCCAATACTTTTGTTTATGACCAAATTTCCTGCAAAGTTAGCATGCTAACATGCTAAAAAATATACCTGCTAAACATCGGCATGTTAACATTGACATTGTGAACATGCTGAAGTTTGCATTTAGATATTTATTCACTTCACTTCACTTTATTGGCCTCCTCAAGGACAATATGCCTTGCTGCAGCCCTTGAAAATACAGGAGGCGCATAGCATATAAATACATGTAACAAAAAACAGCAACCATCGGACAACAGCCAACTGAAGACAGAGCAGGAGGAACAACTTTTCAAATATGTAACCTGTGTACCTACAGTTGAATTGAGGTCAAGGAGTGGCGTTAGGACTGACAGCACACACTGTTACATAAAATAATGAATTAATTGTTGCTTGTTTACTCCCTGGTAGATTTATTAGTTGTTTTTGCTTGACAGGTACTTAAGTACAGACTGAGATAATTACCAAAGCCAGTGCCAAGTGATGGATTGAGCTCCGCCAAATTTCTCTACATGGGAAAATAATGTTTCATACTCTTTGGACAGGGTGTCTCTTATTACATCTGCAATACAGAATCCAAAATAGTTTGTATACTGTATTGATGCTATTTATTGTCATTTTTTTTATTGTTCTTTTTTTGAGACACATAGTTGCAAATATTTTAACATTTACATGAATCAGTTTGACAGTATGCAAAAACACAAATAAAAACAAAGGCCTGGAAACTCAAGTGAGATGGAAAGGGTGACTGATCAGAAACAAACCAGTTTAAATGCTTTTTCTTTCTTAACCACTTCTCTCTGCTACACTTCAGTGTGAGTAGCATTGAAACCCCTATTAACCTTTCAGTGCAACACACCAGTGACACACACTGGACACATCATACAAACAGAAGTAGACAAGAACCAGTAGGAACAGAGTTGAGACTCATCAAGAGGCCACTTGTGTGCAGGATTTTACAAAAAAAACAAGCAATTGTAGGTGCAAAATCCCTTTTATCCATTTTCTATGTGACCCATAGAAAATATATAGTGATGACCTTTGTGTAGTGTAGCAGAATTAGGACCAATCAACAACTACTATGGCTTGAGGCTGAAGCCAATGTGGATGTATGTAAAAGTGCAATACCACCAACAGCCACTAGATACTGGCTCCCATTCAAAAAGCCTCAACTTCTCTCTAGAAACATAAAGTCAATACACTTTTTCAATGAGTCATCATGGTCTCAATCTCTAAATTCAGTCCCTCTAATAAGTGTGCTGGTGTTCATTTTGGAAATTATTGCTCCATTAATAAGATTTGAAGACTTATAGTAGCTTTGATGTCTACTGTGTGGGTGACAGCTGTGATTGACAGTTGACTCACCTACTGCTCTCCCTGACTCTGGGACTCGAACTGAGTCAGACTATAATTGCAATATTTCACTGAGTTTAATGTTTTTTGATTACAATACCTTTTCTGTTAGTACAATTTAGCTAAAGTAGCTAATGTTAGCGCAAGTGTGCAGCACTCGGTGTTCCCAGTAAGCTAGCGTTAGCTTGGGTTTGAGGTAGCGGGACGTGTTTCCAGAGCGTGAAAGGCAACACCCCGCACTCCTTATCTGGAAGGTCCTGGCTCCAAATTGAAAAGATGGCGCCGACCATAAACTGCAACTCTGGGCTTCAAATTGGCTCGAATGACATACAACGTCCATCTTTATATACTGGCTGAACCATGCAGGAGAGAAAACTTGGGAGAGTTAAAAACTAATAAGAAGGCTAACAGGGAGCACTGAGCAGTTTAGGATTTATTCTGATGCGACTGCCATCCTTAAAAAATGTGTTCTCAAAACTCTTCATTCAAACAAAACAATAATGTGATCAAATGTTTTGTAAGCCTGCACATTCTCACACAGTGAACAAGATAACACTGCAAGATAACCCTTACCCTAACCCTACCCAAACAAAGAACGAAAGAGAAAAACTTATTGTTGCAGTCATGAGAGGAGTATGCAGGTAATTTTTGGAAATACATGCTGGTAAAACTAGTTCTACTCATGTTGTCAGTAAGTCGGACAAAACGTCCTCATTTCCTTGTGGCTGAAAATATAAAATGAGCCACCGATGTTGGGGATGGCACACTCGGGAAGATGGCTTCACTCACACTGTCACTGCTGCATCTGCTGCTTATGGTCTCAGTTGCATCTGCATGGTCCATGTACCCTTACTACAGGTACTATGGAGGCTCAGTGACCTTCACCCCAAAAGGACAGAATTCAGATGGGACTTATGAGGTATGTTACACTTTTGGTGTCACGTGAATCTCAGGAGAGGGTAGATTTTTGTTTGTAAATCATCTAAAAAATATATAATTCGCTCTTTGAGTGACACACACAGACTAATGCATGCTGTTACATCCAGCTGACTGGACTGTTGTTATGCTCTCTGCCTCGTCTACACCCCAAAAAATTATAAATCAGTCACTATTAATTCAGAACTCTTCTGCTCTGACTGGGACCAGAAAGAGAGAACACATTATGCCTGTTTTAAAGTCCTCATATGGGTTTTCTGTCAGTTTCCGTGTTGATTTTAAATGTGTTTTACTTATTTTTAAAGCACTATTTAACATATGTTTAGCAGAGACAATCCATCTCCCAAACCTGATAGTATCACTGTCACACTAAACTCACATGTAAGGCTGCAACTAACGATTATTTTTATTATCAATGAATCTGCCAATGTTTTCAAATTTTTAAAAATAGCAAATTCAATTTCTTTGAGTCCACAGTGATGTCTTCAGTTTGCTTGCTTATTCCAATTACCTTCAAACATGACAAAGAACAGAACATTTTCTGTTGATTGACTAATTGATTAATTGGTTAATCATTGAAGCGTTATTCACATGACATTTACGGTAGATTAAACTCCATAATCAGACTGAATTCTTTGCAGGTGGAATTTCGCAACAAACAAACCTCATTCTACTGCTACCAGAATGGCTACACTTGTTACTACGGTAACTGCGGATCCCAGACCCAGACGACTAATGCACTTATTGCTGGGAACTCCTATGGTCTCACCTGGTGCCAATACGAGGTGGTGACAAAAAGAAAACTCAGCAGCAACCAACCCTTTGCAATTAGGTGAGATTTTATTCCACAAGATGACCACAAAATATACCTTCTTTTACACAATGCATCTGAAATATCTCCTCCTCAATCATTTGTGTCTAATATGTTTTTCCACAAAAAAGTTCAATTAACTAGTTTTTAGCTCTAATTCTTAAAATTAAACATACTTTCTCACCTTTATTTAAAAATGCAGAATCTATGAATATGCAAACATTGTTAATTTCAAAAGTTTAACTGCTTGACACAAGATGTCTTCACTGAAGTCCATTGTCACTGTATGTTTACTGACGGCTTCAACTTTCCACACACAAGTTTCACATTGAACCAGAATTGGCCTCCAAACTTGTTGTGATACCACAAAATCCTCTAAAACTTCGTCTGTACATGTCTTGAACTGAGATTTAAGATAAGCACAGAGAAACTTTCCCCTTCAATAAGCAAAATATGATATTGAGAGACAGAGTACAATCTTCCAGCTTTCTTGTTAAAACCTTGTGGAAACAATTAGAGACTTAAAAAAAAAACCTGCATTGAAGAACCAAAGTCTTCAGGGCAGCCCTTCATATTGGGGCAGTGACATGCAGTTCACTACAGAGGAAAATGGGGAGAGAGCATCATTTCCAGTAAGACATGTCCTTGACAAAATGTAAGGAGCGTAGGTTTGTAAGCGGCTGTTCTTGCCACCATTTAAGCACATACCGAGCATTTAGAAATCCCCAGACGATTGGTGGGCGGAGATCTCCGATTGTCTGGTATCACAAGACTATATTAACTGAAACAAGAGGAGACGATCCTACATAAATAAAATATGTTTTGATCAGGCTCCTGACTCCTTGCTGATTTGTCTCACTGGCTGATAAACTCAAATTTGGAACAAGTTTACAACTGAAAAGTGCAATAATGAATACTGAGTCAAATGCCAGCTGCTGAGAAAGTAAAACGAGTTATGCAAACAATCTTAAAGTGAATCTTCAAATGAATAAGAAAGCTAAAATTTATAATATTATGTTTATATTTTTAATTAGCTAGGATGAGAGTAATAATAAATTTATGATAATAATAAACGTTATTTGTGTATCACCTTTCATACTTGAAATGCTGCTCAAAGTACCTCACTTAGATTTCATAAAAGCAAACTTTTAATGCGACATAACAAATAAAAGATTGCAAAAATCAATAAAATACAATAAAAATGTGTGCAAAAAAATATGTATTACAGTGAGATTTAATAAAATGGGCAAGGCAATGAAAATTTAAAAGCAAGATTAAAAAGGTAGGTCTTATAATGATTTTTAAAGGAATTCACCAAAGTTGAATGTCAGATATTTATGGGCAGGCTGTTTCCACACTTCTATGTCTTGACTGTTGGTGCATTTAGTGCTGTAGTGTTCAACGACCTAAGATAGCGCCTGGGTGTATAGAGAGGGACAGTCAGCTGAATATGATGGCGCTATTGAGATCCGAGACAAAGTACTTTAGAACTTTAGAATCATATCACATGACAATACTCATTTACTACAGAGCAATATTTAAGAAATTCATTAATTGATCATATGTTTAATGATCATGACTGATGGTCATGATTGCTATTGATTTACATTAAGAACTGTGATTCAGGTAACTATGTATTTACAATCAAAATACCTTTTCTTGCAAACAGATACCCCACAAGCTACAATTCTCGCTATGGTCAGGGATACTGGTATTCAAACGTCAGAAGTTCACAGGCTGCTTGGAGAATGATGGCACACGTAGATCTGGGAACCCGATCTGATACTGGTGAATCTAACAGATCTCCCATCACCACCATGCTGCCTGTTCTCAGGTAATGATCAAAGTTACATTTCATTGATGCTGACAACACACTGTGTATCATCTGGATCAATAAAACAATGATGACCTTGTCAGACATGAACTGTACCTGATTGAGCTTGATTCACACTTTACAGAGTACCAAGGAACTGCCCACGGTCATTCAATATGACTGTATTTGACCCTGATGGTGACCGTGTCAGATGCAGGGTACCAACAAGATCAAGTACATATGAGTGTGGGCTGTGCGGTCTGGTCAGTGGTTTCTCTTTAGATCAGGTAAGGAATTTGAGTCAGCAAAACTCCCATGTAGGAAGTATCAACTTATTTTGTTCTGTGTTAACTTCTAACTCAGGTGACACAAAATGTCAGTCCAGCTATGATAAGAATTCATAAGACTAATATAAAGACAGAAAGTTCAGAATAAGGCAAATAAACAGGGTGTGAGCTTATCTCTTAAAGAATTACCTGCTTATGTAAAAGGTGTGATTTCTCAAATTTAAAGATCCCCCTCTACACATATTTTATGATATATTAAAAATACTCTGCTTTAAAGTAATAATTTGTGTCTAAGATGGTTTTTCTACAACAAAAGTGCAATTACCTTGTTAAAATCTTGAAATGACATCTCCTCCTTCTCCCTCATTGACAAATCTGGCTAACTATTCCTAACAGAAAGGTATAAGGGAATGTTTAAAGATACACCAATATGAAGCAATATAAATTAGAGGGAAACAATGATTGAGCTGTTGGAGCCATTATTGTGTGAGTAACTTTCTCTTTTTTCTGTGTATTAGAATTCCTGCTCCCTTCAGTATACCCACAGTACTAGAGTTGGATTCCATCCAATTGAGCTTGTGGTGGAGGACTTTCCCAACAAATACATAACTCTGTCCTACTCTAATGGTTACTACACATCAAAGCACCCCCTTTCATCGGGAAGGCGTAAACGTCAACTCCCAATCACCACAGCTGAACCAACCACTACCACAACTGCACCAACAACCACCACAAATGCACCAACCACTACCACAGATGCACCAACAACCACCACCGATGCACCAACCACTACCACAGACGCACCAACCACTACCACCGATGCACCAACCACCACAGATGCACCAACCACTACCACCAATGCACCAACCACTACCACCGATGCACCAACCACTACCACAGACGCACCAACCACTACCACTGATGCACCAACCACCACAGATGCACCAACAACCACCACTGATGCACCAACAACCACCACAGATGCACCTACAACCACCACAGATGCACCAACAACCACCACAGATGCACCAACAACCACCACAGATGCACCTACAACCACCACAGATGCACCAACAACCACCACAGACGCACCAACAACCACCACAGATGCACCTACAACCACCACAGATGCACCTACAACCACCACAGATGCACCAACCACTACCACCGATGCACCTACAACCACCACAGGTGTACCAACCACAACCTCAAGGCCTTACCAATCATCGATTGCTCCTCTAAGCAAGCTTCCCCTGCAGTTTTCTGTTCACGGTATGAAACGTTAATATTAATGTTGACATTTGTTGGCCATATTGATATACCTATTTTATCAATTTCTCACTCAGTCTGTCTCTCTTCTGATCTGATTTTCAGTGGACTCTTACCAAGCCCGATCATGCCTTGATGGAGATTACTTTCCCATTTTCCTGTCACCAACTCCATCTAATGGAGTAAATCTTCCTGCCTTTGTCAACCAAACCCTCGAAATCAAAGTGGTATCCACTGCACAGTACAGCACGTAAGGAAATGTTGTTTTTGAAAGACAGGAGAGCTGTGCTGTGTTCACTGCGCCCTCATTTTTATTGTAAACTCATGAAAACATTGTTTCTCTCGCAGGATTTATGACCTGATTATCGCTGGACCAGAGGGCATTTCAAAGCAGAAAATCTCCACAGAAGAATTCGTCATAAAATGGACTCCAACTGATAATGAATTAAATGATCACTTCCCTATTTGCTTTGTTTCTGAAGCAAGAGACAAGTGAGTTTTGAATAAACCATCTAGATGAGCCCATCTGGTATTTGACTTAAAAACTTTGAATTTAAATTAGATTTTTATTACGTTTCATCTTGCATCTTTGTATAATTTTATATCCAACATTCCCAGGTGAAACTGTTTATATGATTTAAACTTTCTTGAGTCTACTCTCCTATTTTATGTTTTATTCCAGAGTCTACAGACATCAAATCTATCAATCAGAGCTGCGCTGTGTGATTGTTGACGTTGGACACCATGGTGAGTTGACTACATTTTTGCTTTAAGGATAAAGTTTTTATATATCAGCAATGCTTTAGATCATGAATATGTTGAATACACTGGTTATAAAGTGGATTCAGGTCTACGCACCAACATTGCTGCAAACACACAGGAAAATAAAGCAATGCAATCCAAATGTTTTCCTCGTATAAGATAAAGTTAGCTTTTAAACAATTGTTGAAAAAGCATAGGGAAAGATCATAGTTTGTGTTAAAATGATCACTTTGTTAAGGTTAGAGAAACATGTGGTGTGGGTTAAAGTTACTACTTCCTTAAAGTTAGGCCACCTTTGTTGTCATGGCTACAATAATAACCATGGGATTAAGGTTAGGGGACGATTGTAGTTATGCTTTTTAAAAAACTGTCTTGACTTGAATGAGGAAATCTGTCCACATATATATATGTCATCTGAACTGCACCACTGCTCTGGCTCACAATTACTACGGCCACTAGATGGCATCTGTGGTTTTTGGGCAACTGACATTTTGACCTGTCGTATTGCTTTTCTTGGGAGGACAGTCTCAAAAATTCATGTCAACATATCTGACCGTATTTAGAGACCACTGTGACATGCAATGAAACAACAATAACGGTGGAAGTGGAGAAGTCCTACCTCATCAGACGCAATGAGGACAACTTGCACCTGAATGACTTCACAGATCCTTCCTGCAACCTGACAACAAGTTCCAACAGTACCCACCTGGTCGCTGTCATGTCGCTGAACACCTGTGGAACCCTCATAGAGGTACATCATGGATCTAGACCTCTTCATTGCTGCCAAAATCTGTATCTTTATCAGTCTACGTACAGAAACAATAATGTCTTAATATGCATATTTCATCAATCATCATAAAAAACAGTTAACTCCTACTAACAGCTGCTACCACATCTTCTGTGTCGACTGAATTTTACATCATGAGGGACGTATACAGAACAAAGTAAACCGAAACTTTCAAATAGAAATTGACATGATTACAATGTCAGTAGATGGGTTTCCATTAGGGATGTGCAGAGGGCCCAGTATTTGTATCTGTATTTGTTGAGGCAGCAAAATTATTTGTATTTGTATTCAAATAAAAGTGGAAATAGGCGTAAAAATCCAGTTTTTATTTTTAATACGCTATTAATTTTAGGATATTAAAGTGTTACTAAATATCTGAGTACGTCTTCCACTACAGCTTGTAATTTAAATCAAACTTTTATTTAGACGGTCAACATTTCCTTTCCAAATGACTCCATTTTACTGTCTTTCACTTTTAGGAGGATGAAGACAACATCATCTTCAAGAATGAGATCACATCTGCCGACCCAAATCAGATCATCTCCAGGCAACACGACGTCGAGATCGCCTTTTCCTGTGTCTATCCAAAGAGAACCAACGTGACTCTGGGATTCAGTCACAAAAACCCGTACGCCTTCACAGAGAAAGGCTTCGGTGCTTTCACCTTCCAGTTTGAATTCTTCGACAGCCAGCTCTTCAGGACACAAAAGGATGCCAGCACTTACCCGGTGGAGGTGTACCTCAAACAGATGATCTTCATGCAGATTGAGGCGACAACCTCCATCCCCAACACAGAGCTGTTTGTGGAGTCCTGCAAGGCGACTCCCTATGACAACCCAAACTCCCGCATCAGATACACCATCATCGAAAATGGGTGAGACATGTGATTCATATTATAGATGTGATTTCTGTGTGCTGGTTGATTAAACTTCTATTTCTATTTTCATATTGTCACAGGTGTGTGAAGGACAACACAGTGCAGATTTATCCCAGCTCCAAGTCTCAGTTCAGATTCGGGATGCAGGCTTTTGAATTCATCGGTGCTCATGAGGAGGTGAGGTTACTTTTTTCAAACACACATGCAATTAAAGATATAATATGTAATTATTCCACATTAAAATGTCTAAAAACAACTAGACCTATGTTATATATTTTGTTGAGTTGTGTACTTACATTATCGCAAATGTTTCCAACAATTTTCAAACCCAGAGAAATCTGTCATTTAATCCAAGTAACGGACCGTTTCATTTGGTTGCATGTCAATGGCATCATACCTCCTCTACCAAAGAGTAAACACACACAAGATGCATATGGCAGTGCTGTGTTTGTCCGCTACAATGGCGTCTACCAAAGAGTAACTTAAAATATCTTTTAGCCGGAAGAAGGAGATTAGTCATTGGACGCCTGGATCTTAAGTTATAAGAGAAATAAACCGAACAAGTGTTAGCAGCAGCTCGGCTCACAGCCCGTAACGGACGTCCGGTGGTCACCGAACATCGTCGGAGAAACACTGATTTTTTAGGTGAAACAGCTTTATTTAGTGTTTTTACCTGTAATCTCTGGGTCCATTTGTTCTGGAGAGGAGGAGACCTTTGCGGGTAATTCGACTCCCGGTAAAAACATCCCGAATGATGAACACTGGAGTAATCCTATCTCAGTGAAGCTGGTTATTTAACAACGAAGACAACAACTCCCATGATCCCTTGCTACTTCACACCGTCATCACACTCCGTGTTTTGTTATTGTTTTGATTGAGACGCCTAGTGGCTGAAATTACATGTTCTGCGTTTAATATCAAAACTTCACACTAAAAATCACCGGGTTAATATTTTACCCAGTTTAGCTCAATATAGCACCAACACTACATACTGGGTTAATGTTACTCAGAAAGAGTGGTAGAAAGTAACGAAGTACATTTACTCAAGTACTGTACTTCAGTACAATTTTGAGGTACTTGTTCTTGTGTAATGATGTCATTTATAATAATATATCGGTCAGAGGGACCAAACCACTACTTTTAAAATAGAAAATACTTTATGTACTTTTAGGATTTGTCATGCAGGACTTTTACTAGTAATGGAGTATTTTTACATTGTTGTATTGGTACTTTACTTAAGTAAAGGATCTGAGTACTTCTTCCTCCACTGACCAGAAAGTAATTCAACACAAGGGTTGTTTTGATCCAGTTTTAAAGTGATATTTTTTTCTGTTGGGTTATTTACCCAAACTAAAGCTTGTTATCATCTTCTCTACTCTTTTTAATTTTTACATGTCACGGTTTGCTATTGATTGGTAATAACATGCATATCTTTTGAATGTCATATGCACATCATTTTGTACAAAAACAATATATTTGTGACAGTTTAAAGCTTGTTGTGTGTAACGTTGGGTCAAAATAACAGATTGCTGCTGGGTAAAGGTAACCCAATGTTATACTGGTGCTATATTGTCCTAAACTGGGTAAAATTTTAACCCAGGGATTTTTAGTGTGTTCAATACTGTCATCAATATGTCAAAAATCACTTGTGAACTTAAAAAAACACATAAGAAAACCCAAAATTAAACTTAAATAAATAGAGAAATATGTTCTTTCCCTACATGTCATCTCTTTGGTATGAATGAATTATGTCTCATCCCCAGTGAAGAAAGTAACATTTATTCAATCTTAAATACATATTTGAGGTACTTGTACTTTACCTTAGTATTTCTATTTTATGCTATTTTATATTCCACCCCACTACATTTCAGAGGGAAATATTGTACTTTTTATTCCACTGCATTCATATGAACACTTACTAGTTACTTTGCAGATTAAGATTTTACACACACAATGTATCTGCCTCCAATATATCTGTTCAATTAAAGAGTAACTTAACAACCTTGAAAATCTTTCAAGTCTTTGCTTACATCCAGTGGTTTAACTTCTCACCTTAAAGCAGTGATGAACAGGTGCACTCAGGGCACTATGACATCATTGTCAGGTGTGGTTACAGGTGCAACTTTCCAGCCTGACTACACCCAACTGCGGGTTGGTTGTAGTCAGAGGTGCAACAGGCCTGAAACCTCCAACCAGAGAGACAGAAAAACATTGTTTTTCAGCCTGGTTTTAAGTTACTCTTTAAACCGTGTATACATACAGTAAATACACAGTTAGCTTCAACTCAGCCTGTTACAAGCAAAAGTACAGAAGGAATAAGCAAAATTTACTGAAAGTTTTAAAAGTAAAAGTACTTGTTTTGCAACCATAACCCTAACCCTAACCCTAACTGTGACTGATATATTAAATACATTTAATAAAGTACATCATTAATACTGATGCATCAATGTGATGCAACGTGATTTATAAGCTTATCATATGTTACATCATATATTTTTTTTATCTGAAAAGTGACAGTTCCCTCTGAGTTTTAGTGGATTAGAGATAAAAATCTGATGGAAAGTGGACCTCTGGTTAATGTTTGCGAAGATGAAGATTAAATGATTGTCTAGTTGAGTAAAAGAGAGTCAGAGAGTTAGTTTCAAATAAAAGCTGAAATGATTAGGAATATTTCCTTCCTTGAATTGTATCTCATGTATAAAAGTATATTTTTGGAAAATCCTAATATCATAGATTGTGAGAAGTTGAGTTTCTTGAAATAAAAGGCTACAAATCTGACAAGGTGTTTTGTAGAAGAAATATTCTTTGAAGAGTTGAGGGAAACGTATCCAGATTATACTGCAATATGAAAAGTAAGGATAGAAACTGCAAATGGACTGTTGTCTGTATTACATACATACTTTGTTTAGAGTGTGACATTTCATGACTTTATCTGACTTATTGTGTGTGCAGGTGTACATCACTTGCTCAGTCATCCTGTGTGAAACTGGGATTTCTGGAACCAGGTGCTCTCAGGGATGCATCAGATCCGACTCAGGGAGCCATCGCAGCAAAAGAGAAGCTGTGGCTCAAACTTCCAGTCACTCCATTTCCCAGGGACCTTTGCGCCTGGTGAGAACTTCTGACAGCCAAGGTGAGTGTGCATATTTATACACACACATACAGAACAGTACTTACCATCAGATTACCCTCTGCACTGTGATTATTTTGTAGATTAATTTGTCAGTGTGCAAATGAAATCTCTTATTTCATTTTATAATTGTACACACTTATCAGTTGAGTTGGTAACTGGTGGTGATGGTGAGGACGCCAGCGACAGCCGCGCATGTGTGTAAACGGGATGAAGACGGGGTTATAAAACTGACCTTTACATGTCACATCCCTCATTTAAGCCCTACACTTTCACTTTTGTAATTTTAATCAAACTGGACTTTAGATTGTGCATTTTATTCAACCTCCACTGTTACATAATGTAATTATTTATTAATTATTTATGTTAAATTTATTCTCTTGTCACCTTCATATATTTCATACACTTCATTTCTTTGTCCATAGCACACATTATTTTCTTTACAGTTCAATGTACAGTAAAGTACGTCGATCCCGATCGTAACCAATAATCTGCAGTACTACATAATGTTATACTGACTATATGTTAAGGCTGTCGCTGGCGTCTTCACCATAGCAACGGTCGCTTAGGATCATGGGTAGGGTAATGTAGTCGCTTCCGCTATCGTACAAAACTGACAAAAATACTTGATTTATAAACCAAAATTGAACGGTCTTTTGAATTTGGTTTTCTGGATTTTCGTTGGGAAACAAAAAAGGAATAGTTCATGTGATTTTGTTTTTCATTTTTTGTTTTAAAATAAAAAAAGGAAAAAACCATGTGACTTCTGTTTTTGGTTTCAAACGCAAAAATGAATTGGCTGAATGTCCGCAGACCTGCTGGATATTCAATCCCAAAAGGAATTAAAGCTGCAAGCAGCGTTGGACGGGCCTTCGCGCCCTTGCGCACATCGGGCCGCGGCGCAGTCAGCTAAGCTTCTGGGAACCAAGAAAACGTTTGGAGATGATCAGTGTGAGAGTATTTTGACACACAATGCTAACCAGTGTCTCTCTGTGAGCCCACCCCTCTGTTCACAGACAATTATATATATGAGGGATATTTCTTACAAGTGTGGTGTGCTTTTATTTTGAAAGTTTGATTGACATGTGTACTGTCAGGTGTGTAGAGACAATAAGTAACTGCAGCTGGACACAGAAAAATACTCATATATTTGAATGGAGGGTGTGAGCGAACCCACACCTTTTTGAACATTTACTGCTTCCACATAATTTTAGATACAAACTTCATTTGAACTTTATATGAGCCACGAGACTTTGACCTACAAATCTTGAATTTACATGTGTTTTCTATCTTTTATTGTTTTTGAGATATTAGAGTGTGAGTTTTAAAGTCTTTTCTTGCTCCTCCTGTGATTTTATAATGAGTGTGTATTGCGGAATGTTTCAGAGCACTGAGGGAGTGACATCACCAGGAGCAGTTGGAGAGGAGGATATTAGAGAACGCTTCTTGTGAAATATCCTCATAAATCCCATGACTTTGGCCAAATCCTACATAAAAATCACATTTTTTTGTAGGAATTTTCGTCGCGAATCCATTGATACAGGTTTGAAAGTGGTCGGACTTATAGTTTAGACGCCAGATGCCCCAGTTTGGCACAAAGTCCATGCCCAGAGATTGCCTCCCCATTGGTTTACATTGTAAGGTGTAATGTCGCACTCCAACTTTCAGGGCTTACTAAATCTAAACCGTTCGAGTTATTACAAAGTTTTTAATAACTTTTGCTCAACACAGTGTGATAAGTCATGTATTCAAGTTTGAAGCCGATACCATTAACGCCCTCGGAGGAGATAGCGTTTGTTCGGGGGCCAAAATTGGGGCAAAGTCTTATTTTGAAAAGCTGATTGCAGACTTCCTGTTGGATTTAGGTCAGGGGTGTCAGCGTATGATTTGTAGGTCTTGATGAGACGAATAATTGAGTTTTGGTTTGATCTCTCTATGACATTCCTACGGGCCGTGGCAGCCGTTTCAGATACATAGGTGGCGCTAGAGAGCACATTTTGGAACTTCGGGGGTTAATTTTTACATTTTATCAAATTTTTCACCAGACCTGATGTGCGTGCCAAATTTGGTGAGTTTTTGAGCATGTTTAGGGGGTCAAATTAAGGATTGAAGTGGCGTATTAATAAAGAATTAAAGCTGCAAGCAGCGTTGGACGGGCCTTCGCGCCCTTGCGCACATCGGGCCGCGGCGCAGTCAGCTAAGCTTCTGGGAACCAAGAAAACGTTTGGAGATGATCAGTGTGAGAGTATTTTGACACACAATGCTAACCAGTGTCTCTCTGTGAGCCCACCCCTCTGTTCACAGACAATTATATATATGAGGGATATTTCTTACAAGTGTGGTGTGCTTTTATTTTGAAAGTTTGATTGACATGTGTACTGTCAGGTGTGTAGAGACAATAAGTAACTGCAGCTGGACACAGAAAAATACTCATATATTTGAATGGAGGGTGTGAGCGAACCCACACCTTTTTGAACATTTACTGCTTCCACATAGTTTTAGATACAAACTTCATTTGAACTTTATATGAGCCACGAGACTTTGACCTACAAATCTTGAATTTACATGTGTTTTCTATCTTTTATTGTTTTTGAGATATTAGAGTGTGAGTTTTAAAGTCTTTTCTTGCTCCTCCTGTGATTTTATAATGAGTGTGTATTGCGGAATGTTTCAGAGCACTGAGGGAGTGACATCACCAGGAGCAGTTGGAGAGGAGGATATTAGAGAACGCTTCTTGTGAAATATCCTCATAAATCCCATGACTTTGGCCAAATCCTACATAAAAATATCATTTTTTTGTAGGAATTTTCGTCGCGAATCCATTGATATAGGTTTGAAAGTGGTCGGACTTATAGTTTAGACGCCAGATGCCCCAGTTTGGCACAAAGTCCATGCCCAGAGATTGCCTCCCCATTGGTTTACATTGTAAGGTGTAATGTCGCACTCCAACTTTCAGGGCTTACTAAATCTAAACCGTTCGAGTTATTACAAAGTTTTTAATAACTTTTGCTCAACACAGTGTGATAAGTCATGTATTCAAGTTTGAAGCCGATACCATTAACGCCCTCGGAGGAGATAGCGTTTGTTCGGGGGCCAAAATTGGGGCAAAGTCTTATTTTGAAAAGCTGATTGCAGACTTCCTGTTGGATTTAGGTCAGGGGTGTCAGCGTATGATTTGTAGGTCTTGATGAGACGAATAATTGAGTTTTGGTTTGATCTCTCTACGACATTCCTACGGGCCGTGGCGGCCATTTTAGATACATAGGTGGCGCTCTCGAGCACATTTTGGCACTTCGGGGGTTAATTTTTACATTTTATCAAATTTTTCACCAGACCTGATGTGCGTGCCAAATTTGGTGAGTTTTTGAGCATGTTTAGGGGGTCAAATTAAGGATTGAAGTGGCGTATTAATAAAGAATAATAAAGAAACAAACGCACGAAAAACAATAGGGTCTTCGCCCTTTGGGCTCAGGCCCTAATTAAAGCTGCAAGCAGCGTTGGACGGGCCTTCGCGCCCTTGCGCACATCGGGCCGCGGCGCAGTCAGCTAAGCTTCTGGGAACCAAGAAAACGTTTGGAGATGATCAGTGTGAGAGTATTTTGACACACAATGCTAACCAGTGTCTCTCTGTGAGCCCACCCCTCTGTTCACAGACAATTATATATATGAGGGATATTTCTTACAAGTGTGGTGTGCTTTTATTTTGAAAGTTTGATTGACATGTGTACTGTCAGGTGTGTAGAGACAATAAGTAACTGCAGCTGGACACAGAAAAATACTCATATATTTGAATGGAGGGTGTGAGCGAACCCACACCTTTTTGAACATTTACTGCTTCCACATAGTTTTAGATACAAACTTCATTTGAACTTTATATGAGCCACGAGACTTTGACCTACAAATCTTGAATTTACATGTGTTTTCTATCTTTTATTGTTTTTGAGATATTAGAGTGTGAGTTTTAAAGTCTTTTCTTGCTCCTCCTGTGATTTTATAATGAGTGTGTATTGCGGAATGTTTCAGAGCACTGAGGGAGTGACATCACCAGGAGCAGTTGGAGAGGAGGATATTAGAGAACGCTTCTTGTGAAATATCCTCATAAATCCCATGACTTTGGCCAAATCCTACATAAAAATATCATTTTTTTGTAGGAATTTTCGTCGCGAATCCATTGATATAGGTTTGAAAGTGGTCGGACTTATAGTTTAGACGCCAGATGCCCCAGTTTGGCACAAAGTCCATGCCCAGAGATTGCCTCCCCATTGGTTTACATTGTAAGGTGTAATGTCGCACTCCAACTTTCAGGGCTTACTAAATCTAAACCGTTCGAGTTATTACAAAGTTTTTAATAACTTTTGCTCAACACAGTGTGATAAGTCATGTATTCAAGTTTGAAGCCGATACCATTAACGCCCTCGGAGGAGATAGCGTTTGTTCGGGGGCCAAAATTGGGGCAAAGTCTTATTTTGAAAAGCTGATTGCAGACTTCCTGTTGGATTTAGGTCAGGGGTGTCAGCGTATGATTTGTAGGTCTTGATGAGACGAATAATTGAGTTTTGGTTTGATCTCTCTACGACATTCCTACGGGCCGTGGCGGCCATTTTAGATACATAGGTGGCGCTCTCGAGCACATTTTGGCACTTCGGGGGTTAATTTTTACATTTTATCAAATTTTTCACCAGACCTGATGTGCGTGCCAAATTTGGTGAGTTTTTGAGCATGTTTAGGGGGTCAAATTAAGGATTGAAGTGGCGTATTAATAAAGAATAATAAAGAAACAAACGCACGAAAAACAATAGGGTCTTCGCCCTTTGGGCTCAGGCCCTAATTAAAGCTGCAAGCAGCGATGATCGGGCCCTCGCACCCCAGCGCATGTCGAAGTGACGCTCAGTCGAAGGGCTTTTGTCAGTGACTTGTTGTGTAAAGTTTGAGGCAGATCCAACCGTGTACACTCAAGTTATATCAATTTCCTCTGTCATGGCGAAACATCAAAACTCAACGCCACGCCACGGCCAAACCATCATGATCATACACTAGTCTAGATGACACACACTGATTTTGAAGTCCTTACCATGGATTCTGTAGGAGGAGTTCTTTAAAATACAAGGTATGCGAAATGGCCAAGAAAAGGCGAAAATGTATCATTTTTTTCAAGATGGCCGACTTCCTGTTCCACTTCCAATAAGGCTTCAAGAGGCTTTTTTGTGCGTGTTGACATTATACATGTGCCCTGTGAATTTCATCTTTCTACGTTAATCTGGAAGGCGGGGCTGCAATTTTGAAAGTTTAAAGGGGGCGCTGTTGAGCCATTTTGCCACGCCCATTCAAAGCGACCACATAGGATTTGAGCTGACATCACTCTAGACATGTGTGTCAAGTTTCATGACTGTAGAGCAATCCCTTCTCCCTGAAAAACAGTATGATATTTCATGGCGAAGGATGTGTCGCCATGGTAACAGCATTCAGTTTTGGGTCATGAGCTGCCAAATGTAGCATCACCAAGGTCTTGTTTATTAGCTGACTTAATTTCAGGTGCATCAGCCAAATTTCCTAGGAGTAATTAGACAAAGTACTACGCATGATACTTCCTGTTGCCAGTAGGTGGCGCTATGACTTTCGCTAAATATGAGACTGAACATGTGTTCAGATTGGGACTCTTAACAAGCATATGAAATTTGGAAAAGATCAGACCACATGGAGTCAAGTTATAAGGCATTGAAATTTCATGGCGTCACATCGAAATTCGCCGCGTCGCCATGGCAACACCTTTCAACGAAGGGTCACCAACTTCATAATATAAGATCTCCAAGGTCTTGAGGCTATTCTCAGTAAATTTCAGCTGGATTCCATCACCGTGCTGCCCACAGGGCGTCAGAGCGTAAAACATGTAACTTCCTGTTGCCAGGAGGTGGCGCTATGACTCATATCCTGTATTGTCACATGGACCCGTTCAGGGCGGGACTCTTATGAAGCACAAAAGGTTTGGCTCTCTTAGGATCATGTATCCCGGAGTTATAGCCGTTTCATTGTTCATGGCGAAGGATCGAAATTCGCCGCCCAGCCACGCCCCCTAGGAAAGACTAATGAGAATTGTTTTAATAACTTTTAATCTCCTATGCCTGTAGATGATACGGACCGAATTTGAAAGTCCTGGGGTCAAATCTCTAGGAGGAGTTCGTTAAAGTATGCGGGCTGGAAATGACAAAATCGGTGCAAAATTTCAACTTTGATACAAAATGGCCGACTTCCTGTTGGAGTTAGGCTATGTGTCCTTGAGACTTTTTGGTGCGACTGGTCATGATACATATGCATACCGAATTTCGTTCTCCTACGACAATCTGTATCGAGGGGCTCAATTTTCTTGACTTTCTAGGTGGCGCTGTCGAGCCATTTTGTCCCGCTTTATTTCGAGACCCATAAAATATCGCAATTTTCGCCAGTCCTGACATCTGTGCAAATTTTCATGAGTTTTCGTGCATGTTTAGGCCCTCAAAAATGCGTTTGTTTCGGAGGAATAATAATAATAATAATAATAATAATAATAATAATAATAATAATAATAACTCCTTCAGTTTCAATAGGGCTTCGCACCGGTCGGTGCTCGGGCCCTAATTAAAGCTGCAAGCAGCGTTGGACGGGCCTTCGCGCCCTTGCGCACGTCGGGCCGCGGCGCAGTCAGTTGAGCTTGTGGGAACCAAGAAAACGTTTGGAGATGATTAGTGTGAGAGTGTTGTTACACACAATACTAACCAGTGTCTCTCTGTGAGCCCACCCCTCTGTTCACAGACAATTATGAATTATGAAATCAAAATATTGTTAACCTTAATCAATAATTCAGGTACCAACTGTAGGATCTGCGAAGAACACAATTAATTATTTCCTATAATTATCAATTATCAATAATAATTAACTATAACAATTAACAGAATTATTAATATGAACTAACAAGCACGGAGCACCACCCGGAAACCAGGACCAATAACCGAACAAGGTAATCTCATAAATGGGACTTCACCTAGAATGCTAATATCTGCGAGATATCAACATTCAAGGGTGAACAAAGAAGGGTTGAATTCAAGCTCTGACTCCTTCAATCAGCCACTTCTCACAATATGTTACACACAATAATGACAAAAGAACTTCTCTTTAAAGATATAACATTGTTTATTAAACTTAGCAAAATTAACGAAGTTAACAAATACTTCATTCAATAAACAGCTATTCTAAAATCTAATTCTACCAAACAAAACACAAACAGCTTTGCACAGAGTTGGACACTTGCAGGGGAATGCGTGTATGTATGTATGTGTATGTATGTATGTATGTATGTATGTGTGTGTGTGTGTGTGTGTGTGTGTGTGTGTTAGTAGCAAGAGAGGAAGGAGGGAAAGCGATCGTGAGAGGGAGAGAAGCGGCTCTTTTTCCACAGAGAGCGCACGTACGGACGGCAGTCTGTAACGCACGTTGTCTGGTTTCTGATCGACAAATCAATTTACTTTCTCACTCACGGTGGCACAAAAGTAGCAGGTGTCCCGACCGGGAAAAACACAAAATAGTCTAGCGCGGTGAACACAACTAACAGGAAGCAAACTTAAAATACTCCTCAGAGTAAAGCAGAGAAAAATGGACTCGGCGGTCCGTCAACTCACACAACAAGAACAATAGCAATAAAGCTAAAAAGGCTAAATGCTAAACAACAGCAACTGATGTTGAAAAGAACACACAACTAACACTGCCTATGCCCAGACTTATGCCTCTTACTTGGTCGCTTCAGAAAGTGCGCAGGTTGTGTGTGTGTGTAGTCCGTCTTAATGTCCATCTTTGTTCTTGGCTCGGAGGCAGACAGTGCCGTTCTCGCACGTCGGCGAAAACACGGCAGCTGGCTCTGAGTGGAATGGCGGAGAGAACAGCAGAGACAACTCGGCGAAGACGCGCAGGGCAGAGCCGGTCCACGTTATCCCGAAGTAACTTCATTTCTTCTTTCTCGGGGGAATTTGAGGACGCTGGTTGCAGCAGCGGTCTCTCTCGGATCCAGGAATGTGTTCGGGTGAACACGGGCAAAGTCTCGTCTCGTCCGACGAGGGGAGTCTTCGATGAGGGGAAAACATGTTCGTGGGGTAGTTAAGCTAACTCACAGGGGAACAGGAGTTACCCCTAGCTCAGTGACATGGGAAAGACGTGTAGTTTGGGCGTGCTCGCTTATAAAGGGGTGGTGATGTCATGGCTGTGTCCTCGAGACGCTCCGCTGTACAGGAGCGTCTCCGCCAATGAGGGACCAATGTGGACTGCTCCCTGCTGAGGTGTGAAAATCGCAAAGCATCCTTGGAAATGGAGTTTGCTCCACCCTCTGTCACAGGCAGTAGATGTTTACTTTACCCATCCCCCCCTCCCATTCTCTCTCTCTCCCTCACAGTTGGAAGGAAAGATTTCAAAGTGATCTTCTTGTGGAAAATCCTCATAAATCCCATAACTTTGGCCAAATCCTACATAAAAAAATCATTTTTTTGTAGGAATTTTCGTCGCGAATCCATTGATACAGGTTTGAAAGTGGTGGGACTCATAGTTTAGACGCCAGATGCCCCAGTTTGGCACAAAGTCCATGCCCAGAATTTGCCTCCCCATTGGTTTACATTGTAAGGTGTAATGTCGCACTCCAACTTTCAGGGCTTACTAAATCTAAACCGTTCGAGTTATTACAAAGTTTTTAATAACTTTTGCTCAACACAGTGTGATAAGTCATGTATTAAAGTTTGAAGCCGATACCATTAACGCCCTAGGAGGAGATAGCGTTTATTCAAAGTCCAAAATTGGCAAAAAAGCATACTTTGAAATTGACATAGCAGATTTCCTGTTGGATTTAGGTCAGGGGTGTCAGCGTATGATTTGTAGGTCTTGATGAGACGAATAATTGGGTTTTGGTTCGATCTCTCTACGACATTCCTACGGCCCGTGGTGGCCGTTTTAGATACATAGGTGGCGCTAGAGAGCACATTTGGGCACTTTGGGGTTTAATTTTTACATTTTATCAAATTTTTCACCATTCCTGATGTGCGTGCCAAATTTGGTGAGTTTTTGAGCATGTTTAGGGGGTCAAATTTAGAGTTAAAGTGGCGTAATAATAAAGAAAGAAACAAACACACGAAAAACAATAGGGTCTTCGCCCTTTGGGCTCAGGCCCTAATAATAAAGAAACAAACGCACGAAAAACAAGAGGGTCTTCGCCCTTTGGGCTCAGGCCCTAATAATGATAAAACAAATCGGCAAAAACCAAAAATGGGCCGGGTTTGATCAGTTTTTCGTTATTTAATTCTGACACCAAAAACATTTTTTTGTTTTTTGTTTTGAAACAAATAACAGATTTACGGTTTTTTGGTTTTTGAATTATGAATGAATTATGAATTATCCAATGATACCTGGACATTTACCATATATTGTTTTATTGTACCTGAATTTTACTCTGATCTCTGACTTTTTGTATTTCTTTTTCCATTTCAGTTTCTGGCTCGAGCATGAATCTGGGCTTGAACATCATCTTCATCGTTGGCTGCCTCCTGGTCTGTGTAGTGGTGGTCTACAGATCGAGGAGGTCCAAAGCTAAATACCAACCCCTGCCAACTTCTGAGATGGACTAAAGACCCAAAAACCTTTTTAACCCACTCAGATGATGAGAAAGATTGTCACCTACAGTTTAATCTGTCTGTTTTTTGTATAGTTTTTTAGGGTATCGGTGGTTTGAATCACTGTCACACAATCCAGAGTTTGAAAAGTTAGACATTACTTTGATGGATTGAGACGGATGAAGTATTTAGTGTGTGATGAAACATTTTGGGTGCAGTTTTATTCAGTTTACTGGTTTTGGGCATCTACAGGTCTACAGCCTTCTTTTTAAATCATAATTGATTATTACTCATAGACATTTTAGGGAAACATTTTAGTCACTTGATATGAATTTTAGTGTCACTATTGTTTTATGCTAATGAAATATGATTTAAAAAGAGATTCAGTGTCACTGTAATGTTGAATCACATTTTTACCAATAATACCTGGCTGGATTAACTTTCTAAGGGGTTTCAAGGCAAAGGTTTGTTCTTGAGCCTCTTTGACCCCCACTATACATGGTAGTACCCCAGAGTTGATGTGATTGGTTGGTTAGTTAATTGACAGAAAGTTCATTGACAACAATATTGATAACTTATTAATTGTTTCAGTCATTTTTTAAGCAAAAATGCCAAAAATTCTCTGATAGCAGCTTCTCAAATGTGAATATCTGCTAGTTTACCAGTTTTCCATGATAGTAAACTCAACATCTTTGTGTTTTTGACTGTTGCTTTTTTTTTTTTTTTTTTACTATTTTCTGATATTTTAATCACTGACCAATTATCTATTATTGGTGAAAATAGTAGTTGGTTGAAGCCTTACAGTACTCCTATGATTGATTAATACTATCTGTCCTTCAGTTTGGTTTCTGTATGCACTTTGATAAAAACACAATTTTACAGCCGATGAGCTCAATAAAAAACTAAAACTATTTAAGTCTATTAAAGTAGATTTTGACACAAAGTCCCTCTTCAAGACCAGGACCACAAGATGGAGGATGGAAGAACTGTCAGAGATCAGATTTTATATCAGTGCTGCAAATTTGTAACAAATCTGCAATTAATCAAATTATGTAGACCCAAATGATGTGGAGTAAACCTGACACTTTTGGGGTAATATCCCGACTTGCTCCAAGGTTTGAAACACATGTGTAAAAGCCAAATTAATGACCACTGAATATATCATTACACTTTACTACATGCTTCTTTTATATTTCTGTGCTGTGAATATGAATTAATGTGTTAAAGCTTATATACGGCCAGTTTATATCAGTCAAACGTGTGAAAAATAAAAGTTGGTTGTGTATATTCCTGTCTTGTCATGAGTTATAAACTTTGTCTGCCTTTTGAATCACTCACTCCTTTAAAATTAATTATAATATATACATATGAACTTGTACGGAGCCCGGGAGGGGAAAAATAAAAAAAAATCCATGCTCTCAATTTAATAACTTGTGCTCGGGATTTAGTCATTAGTGCTCTTGATGTAATAATTCTCACTCTCAGTTTAATAATTTGTGCTTTTTGATTTCATGGAATTCACCTTCATGCTGTTTTCTCGTCCTGCACACAACTTCACTGTGGATTGCTTAGATTTAATCATTTTTATCTTGGACTGAGGTATGTGGATATACTTTAAACACATTGCTGAGATCCCTTAAACATATTTTACTTACAGGTTTGCGAGCAAATGCCTCTGAATGTGTTCAGTGTCCTCGACAAGAGAGGAACAGGCAAAGTAGACAGATCGAGAGTGCTAATAAGGTAATCAGTGCACAAGAATTGTTAAATCAAATTAGTCTTTTTTTTCTCCATGGCACCTCCTGGGCTCTGTAAGCTTGTGCTACTGAAGTGAGATAAAATGTGGGGAAGGACAAGCGATATTTTGTTTGTCTTTAGTGCTTACGAATGAATGAGTGTGCACCACCCAGTCAACTGTGGCCTTATTGTTGGTCTATTGTCTATTGTTGTGTGTGGATTGTATGTGTAGGTGAATGTCCTCTATTTACAGTAAGCTTGAGGCTGAAAAAGAAGGTGGGACTGCAATCTATCATCACCTCAACATTTATGTAAATACAGGTTAGGTTAGCAGTCGCCAGCACACAGTGTTACGGGAAACTAAATAAATGGATTTGTTATTTTTGGCAGCAGCAAATATTTTTAAAGCAGTAAGCACCTCAGTTCTCTGAACTTTCTGTCCGCTCCTTTTAAATAGAACAACATACATTTTTCATTAATTTCCTTGTTTGAATTGGATAACACAGTAGCAGTAAATCCTCAGATAGCGACTAAGTCAACTAAATAACAATTGTTTTAATTACAGTATTTAATTAAAGGTCTCCTCAGAGGGAAATTTTGCATTATTGCATAACATGAGACAAAGTGTTGCCTGATGAAATGACAGTAAAGTATCATAGCTGGAGGCCATAACAACACACAACAAACAATAATAAAAAATACTAATTAATCATAGTCTCAGCAGCTTGCCCTGATGTTTGTCATTTTGTACGATATACATCTGATTCCACTGAATCTCTATAACAGAGCTGGAGAGAGCAAAGTTAGCATGACACATAGAGCCACAATGGACACATTTATGGGAAAACATCAAATAAAGTGTAATTTTCCTTTAATGGTTTGCTGTGGAGTTTGTGACCTCTAGTAGTGCTATGTAGCAGTTTTTTTTTATGAGTGGGTCCCCATTTTATTTGTCTTGTGCACGTGCACAAGGACATAAGTGCACACTAGGGATGTGCAGAGGGCTCAGTATTTGTATTTGTATTTGTATTAGAATAAAAGTGGAAAGAGGCTTAAAAATCCTGTTTTTGTTTTTATTACACTTATAATTTTAGAAAATTAAAGATGAAGATTAAAGTGATGTCCAAATTAAGAAATATGCATCATGTAGCAGGTGGATGTGACTCCCCTCATTGAGACCTGCTGATAGACATAACAACAGAGCAGAGGAGAGAGTTTTGACAAAGCAAAAGCAGTACAATGCAAAGCAAAGACATGAAAGAGAAAACATTTAGAGATCTGACCTTAAAAAGATGGTGGCCAAAGGCAAAGAAAGACAATAAAGAGATGATAAAAAGTTAAAAAAAAAGATGAAAATTTTAAAAAAAGTTTAAAAGAAAGATGATCAAAAGACAACATTACATAAAAGCAAGTCTGTAAAAATGGGTTTTAAGAAGATTTTTAAAAGAAGTCACTGATTCTGCGAGCCTTATCTCCTCAGACAGGTTGTTCCAAAGTTGAGGGGCCCTGATGGACAAAAGCGCGGTCACCTTTAGATTTAAGCCTCGACTTTGGAACAGCCAGAAGGCCCCACCTGAGGGCCCTTCTGGATCTAAGGCTGCGGGCTGGCTCATAACGGGTCAGCATGTCTGTTATGTAGCTTGGAGCTTAAGACCCAGACGTGCTTTAAAAGTGATCAGTAAAATCTTAAAAATCAATTCTAAAATGAACAGGGAGCCAATGGAGAGAAGCCAGAATCGGGGTGATGTGATGTTGTCTGGTAAAACCAGGAAGAAGCCGAGCTGCTGCGTTCTGAACTAGTTGGAGGCAAAACAGGGATTTTTGTGGGAGTTGCAGTAATCTAATCTGGAGAAAATGAAAGTGTGGATGATTTTTTCAAGGTCGGACTGGTGGAGCATTGGCTTAATTCTGGAAATGGTTCTGATTTGGAGGAAGCAGGACTGGACAACTTTGTTAATGTGTGGTTTGAAACTTAGAACTGAATCGAACAGTACTCTGAGATTTCTAGCGGTGGGCTTCATGTAGGTGGATGGGGGACCAAGACTGATGGGGTTATTTGGATTAGGGGGACTGAACAGTATGACTTCTGTTTTTGAATTGTTGAGTTGAAGGAAATTCTGTGCCATCCAACAGTTGACATCGCTGAGACAATCTACAGCAGCAGCTAGGCTTCTTGGGTCATCGGGTCTCAGGGGAAGGTATATCTGTGTGTCGTCTGCATATCAATGAAAAGAAAAGTTGTGTTGTTGAATGATTTGGCCAAGTGGAAGCATGTAGATAGAAAATAAAATTGGACCTAAAATCGAACCTTGCGGTACACCACTGGTAATGTGGGCTGTGGAAGAAGTAAAATTACCAATGGTGACCAAGGAGGTTCTTTCTAAAAGGTAAGAATAAAACCAATCAAGTGCAGTGTCCTTGATGCCCACCCAGATTTTAATTTTTAAATTTTTAAAATATTTGTATGAAACAAATATTCATAAAAACCCCCACTATTTGTGCTTTGCCGAATAACGTATTTGTATTCAAGCACACCCCTAGTGCACACGTATGATGTGATACACATTCCTATTCCACTGATCTACAGGCGCCTGTAATGTACTGAGAAACACAGCAATGCACCAACAAACGCAGAAGAAGAAGAAGATTGCAAACTAGTAAACATGGATGTAAGTTTTATGAGGAAAGAAAACGATTTAACACATTTGTTAGATCACAATGATCAGAGGGGTGTACTATGAAGCGAGATTAGTGGGTTAGCAAGGTGTGTTGAGCCTAAAGCCAGGGATTTCAATGTCCCAAAGGTGGCTCTTTTAACCTGGCTAGATCACCATGGTAACTTATACTGCAAACTTAACCTGGTCCGGAGCAGGTTATGTTCTGAGTTTCTGCTTAAATCGGCAATAAAAAGTGCCGTCCTTTCACTTACCACCTGATTTGCTGCAAAGTCTGTTTAACACTGCTGGTACTGCAGCTATTAGAAGTCTTTTATCATACACACCATTGATTTGATATGTCATATTGTAAATTTGTAATGGTGCAAGAGGTTAGGGTTACTTGTGGGATGAGATTTTGTTACAATATATCAAACTGTATTTCAAATTAAAAAAAACAAACAAAAAAAAACAACTAATGAAGAAATACTTTGAACCAAAAAAAAAGATTAATTTATTGGTATTTATCACAGATAATATTCAATCTATAATATTAATTTCACTTTGATTTGGCCAGAATCTAAAGTGATTTCCATTTATCCTTCATTATGGGACAGAGTAAGACCTGAATGCACTTCTTGAGTATAATGTTTAAATGTGCTGCATCACGTTTAAAGTTTAAGAGTTCTGGATGTGGGAGGAATGGAGAGAGCATTGAGTTGTAAAATGAGTATATTAACTAATTGCGTAATTAATAAATTAATGAATTTGTTTTTTAATGAACTATGAACCTGTCATGTAAATGATACATTATGAAAGTAAAAGTATTCTTTAGCATTGGTTTTGTTTACTGATGCATTCGCTCACCATGTCGGCAGATCTTAAGCCGCTGCACTGCATGCTGACATCTGATGTTGAAGCTCATCTTTCATCAGCTGCAAACAATCAGAGCATGACCCTATGCTCGATTAATTTCTCACCAGTTCACATGTTTATTCATGTGACCCGAGATGCGAATGTGCAGGTTTGCTTTTAACTTTTATATGGACATTTTTAGTCGCATGAGCAATATGCACAGTTGTGTATGTGTGCAAACTCTCTCTCTCTCTTTCTCTTTTATAGGCACACATGCACATACACAAGCAAAGAGCTTGATTCTGCAAAATGTTTACTTTACTCACAAATTAATTCTGTGGCCTAAAACTAAAACAGGACTTGTATCATGTGACATTTCCTCTGATTTTTTACCGATATTTTGCATACAATTTTATCATATAAATCCGAGACGAAACTTAATATTTAGAATGAAAAAATGTAGGAATAATAGATTATCAGAATAAATGTTACAAGAATTTTAACAGGTAATGTGCTGCTCTCAGTTGTCACCAGACCTAAACCACTCATAGCATCGACTGGGCAGGGGTCAGAGGTCATCGTTCGGGAGTCAGTGGCAAGCCGGAGAAAGATCAAGGAAGAGATTCACAACCCACTCCTGAGAAACATCTCTGAAGTGAGATGGAGGATAAAACAACATCACTTGACGACGAGATAACACCTGAACCCACTTCAGAAAGAATACTGTAACATGAGAAAAAAGATAGTGAGTTGAGATTACTTTGTCACACATTCTTAGATTAAGAATTGTTAAAATACAGGTTTAGGCAGATCTTTATCAAGAAAAGCATATTTCACTACCCTCATCTCAAATGAACCACCAGAACAGATCACTGATTTGTTACAAACTTCCTCAGATTTCACAATCATTAAATTACTAAAGCAGCTGCTGCATGTTATGAAAATCTTGGTTCCTGCTTCTGTCTTTTACCTACCTTCTACTTTTTGTATTGACAGCACACCAGATAAGTAAATATTGATTATCAGGTGTGAATGGACTCTTTCAGTTTCCCATACAGTATGTGAAAGCAGTCTTGGATATTCAGGTAAACTTGGCCTCACCCTACTTATATCCAGATAATCACATGTGTTCAGGTTTCTCACAGCTTTCATGTGAAAGGACATTTAACAAGCCTATTGATTCAGCGCTATTTACGTGTTTTCTTCCTTGTAAATTTAACTCGATAAGCTTTAGACTGACTTCACATAATCATGGAGGCCTACTCAGTAGATTTGTTACCTGAAACTTTTCATTTAAAATTCAAAGAAATAACCACTGGAGTGAAATTACTGTAATTAATCTATTTAAAGTGAAAAACAAGGAAGGTGCATTTACTCAAGTACTGTACTTAAGTACGAGATTGACGTACTTTGATGCCACTTTATACTTCCACTCCACTACATTTCAGAGGGAAATATTGTACTTTCTACTCCACTACATTTATTTGACAGCTTTAGTTACTTTTCAGATGAAGATTTGACACAATGGATAATATAACAAGCTTTTAAAATACAACACATTGTTAAAGATGAAACCAGTGCTTTCCAACCTTTTTGGTTTTTGACGTCTTACAAAAAGCAGTGTGTAGTCGGGGTCACATTTCACATGTCTATGAGTTGTTAACAGCTCCACCAAATAGTGATTTTTTCCCTCTAAACTTCTCACATGCTTTCATTTCAATAAATGTTCAAATGATCCAATATTTCAGCAAAAATCAAAGATTAGAGAAAAAGTCCAAAAACTGAAAACAGATTTGTGTATCAGAACTTTGTTTTTTCTTCTTTCCTCTCCCATTAAGAGCGTGATGGTTTTGACAATGGCTTGAACTGCCACCCTGGCTGTAAGAATGTGATGCAGGAAAAAGGCACTTGTCAAGATACTTCTATTTTGCATTTGTTTCAAATGTAATACTATTTTTTTCATTACAAATGATAACATCAGCTTAACAATTTGAGTGAAAAGTTCTTTGAAATGAATCTTTGAAAAAAGTACATGAATTTCAGAATATCTTAGTATTTAGTATGTCCTCCTTTTGCTTTAGTGACAGCATGCACTTGAGCTGGCACGGACTCCACAAGTTTGTGCAAAACCTGAAGACCCATGTTATCCCAGAATAATCTGACAATGTTCCAAAGAGCTTCTGTGATGTCACAGAATACTTGGCTTTCTCAGGTCAGGCGACTGTGGAGGAAAGTCCATGACAGTCAGGACACATTGGTCTTTTTTGGTCTTCAAGTAGTTCTTGCAAAGCTTTGAAGGGTGTTTGGGTTCATTATCTTGCTGCAGTATGAATTCTTCTCCACAAAGATGCAAACCAGAGGGTCCAGTGTGTCTCTGAAGAATGGAGTGCTACTTCTCCTTGGTCAGGGTGAAGTCAAAGTGCAGGTATCCATCTCCAGAGTAGGCAAAACACCCTCGGACTTGAATATTCCCACCACCATGTTTCACTGTGGTTTTGATACACTGTGGTATGATTCTCTCTCCTTACATACAGACTTCTGTTACTGCTATAGATCTCAAACTTGGATTCATTAGTAAATAGGACTTTTTCCAGCCATCCACTGTGAAATGCCAGTATTTGTTTGCCCACCCCAAGTGTTTGGCCTCGTTTCCCCTCCTGAGAAGTGGTTTAAAAACTGCTACTCGTCCTCTGAGGCCACTACAGACTACTGTCTTTTGACAGTACTTTTGCTAATTGGAGTTTTGTGCTCTTTATTTAGCAAATTCATGCACTGCCCTATAAGAAACCTTTAGTCTAGCCATGATTGGATGCTGAAAGAACTTCTCTTTGCTCAGAATAACAGTTTGACTTCTGACACTGATGCCATGTTTCCCACTATCACAATTCTACTTACTAAGCAATGATCTGCTAGAAACTTGAGGCACAGCCATATTTACAACCGGTGAACACTGGCTGCAGTTTGAGTTACTTGAACAAGCCTCTGATGAGTCGACGAATCTAAAAAAAAAGCTACTGTATGCACAGATCCAAAATAAATACAGGAGTGTATGAATCACAAGTATCAAAAGAAAGCAAACAAGAACTGCTATGGTGAGAAGATAAATAAACATGGGAGATAACAGCAGTGTGTTGGACTTACTGGCAGTATTTCTTACATGACAGCTTTGATCCCCTGACTTGAAAAAAATGTGTAAAGCGAAAAGAAGGTGTACCTGTCATCACCTGTCAAGCTGGTCAAACTTGAGCAGGGGTTTAAGTATGTTATGACAACAGCAGCCTTCTCTGTACCTCCCAGTACAATGACTACTGTTCTTCTATTAAACTAAGAGATATGAAGCTGAATCTGCAAGAAAGTAACTGAATCCAATAGGTGTAGATTTTGCACATTCCATCACCTGTCAAGCTGACCAGGAGCACTGAACTCAGCATCTAAAGCTCCTGCTAAAATGTGTATGATGCTGCTGGTCCAATTCAGAAAAACAGAAACAAAAAGCAAATAATGTCTGCCTTGATTGCACAATAACACTGGACTGTGAAGAGTAATGTTGAAAGACTGGTTATTACAGGAAGAGGAGGGTGTATTGTTATTGTAATGTATACCACTCGACCAATGTAGTGGTTTCAATTGCCTAAGGAGTATTTATCAAAAATGTTTTATTCACACAAGTTGCACAGAACACAATAGAGTTAGGTGTGTTGATGTGGGGTGGACGGGTCTTTCCCTCTCTCACAGCCAACCACAATCAGAAAGGTAACATGAAGTAAAACTGATTAAAAAAATCAAAAATTCCTCTTAAAGTCCCCCTCCACTCAAACTTGTGTTTTTCTAATTGTTCCAACAGTTTAATGTTTGAGCTTCACTGTACAGTGTGATGTATGTGCAGACTTTGACACTGGAAGGCTTTTTTCACATTCATCTGCTGAAAGTGGAAATTTTCTCTGTGCTCATTGAAAACGAGAGTTATGAATGTAACTAAGGTTCTATGAATTCTGGATGACCGCCAGAGTCGGTATGAAACACCTGGATAATATGCATCACGCACCTGCACAGGAGGTCAAGACATAATACCAACAAAGTCACGCATGTGTCCTGGAGCAGGCGACCTGATAAAAGGGTCTGGCACCCAGCAGTCGTCTCCTACAGAATCTTCTCATCAAGACTCCGAGTGACGATGAACATCCAGTCCTCTCTGCAAACAGTATATAGCTACAAATAATGCAAGCATTGTCTGTCAGTGCCTGCTGAGGGTGTTCAATGCCGAGACATGATGGATATCTGGCATGGCCATCTTCTGGACTGACAGGGACCAAGCAGGAGGAGGTTCAAACAGAGGGCATAATTGCTGTGATGCTAGCGATGTAGCAGTAGAGCGAGAAACACTCAGCTACAAATCCAGTCTCTGCTAGAGTCGCTGGTAATTCACACGGGTCATCCTGGTAGGTGTAATTGCATGTAATTATTATCACAGCGTTAAATCAGTAGCCAAGGAATGAAACAAAACTTCCTCTGCTCTGATTCCCTAACCATCGACACAACCATCATAATGAGATGAACAGCGAGACTGGTCGGTAAAGTATAAAACCTACAAGCTAATACAGCACATGATAGCAGGAGGCACTAAGCAGGTAAGCTAGCAAGGTATGTCTGCCGGGGAAATAAAGTTGGCTACTTACCTGGAAAAGTCCAATGCTTTGTGGTAAGAGTTTCGGTAAAATTCCTGGCGGAGATGAGCACTGGCTATGCAGCCTCTGGAGGACGGAATCGTAGCTCCAATCGATAGGTTACAAGGCAACTGGCATAAGCTGTACAGTGCTGGTGCTAGCTAATGCTAACAACATACAAGACCTGCAGGTTTAGGCGAGAAGATGAAAGGAGACGACTGCTGGGTACCAGGCCCCTTTATCAGGTTCCTTGCGTCATCCAGATCACATGTGTGACTTTAACAGAGGCTCTGTTTAGAGTGTGACGATCTCAATCCAGCAGCACACTTTTGGTGTCAAGAATGAGTGTGCCTCACGCCGTTTGCCACTCACCTGCTCAGAGCAGGTCGAAAGCTTGGTGCACATATGTTCCATAACATTTTGTCACTTTATTTGGTTAAACCCATACACATAAACTTCTCTGAAATCACACTTTTTTCATGTTTTGCTTGTCTTTAAACTTTCCAGACTGTTTGTGTTTTCGTCAAGACTGAATAAAGATTACAACAGCCAGCATCCTACACTGACGGCCTTTCCTTTACCAAGGCCTTATGAGGCTTCAGCAGTCTGAGTTAGTCATATCAAGTGGATATCTGCCACATTTACAGTCTTATTAGCATCAAATTCCCTCTTTGTGTTTCCTTGGACAGTGTTTCCCTGTTGAGCTGCGGTGGAAGTATAGTAACAAAAAGAGGGACTTAAACTGAACAGACTGTAACGTTGAAAGATATCTACTTGCTTTGACTTTTTTGGACGACTGAAGCTTCATATTAGCTTCAGATAAACTTTTAAAAACATTTTTGTACAGAGGGAGGACTCTGGATTCTGTCCCCAATCACTTACATTGTAAGTGCATTATGATATGTTTTTCAGGTTTTTCAAGTTTTTCCTCTGGTGTTCAAATTTGCTTAATGCAGCTTTAAGTTGCATTTCCACCAAAACGAAACTGACATTCTTTCCATTGTTCTGTGAACCTGTCCATTACTGCAGACGAGCGCCTCATAAAAAGTAGACAATGCTGCTGCTTCAATAACAAACTAATAGAAAAACAGAAACAAAAAGCAAAATACCTCTGCCTTAACTGCCCAGTAACATGTAGCTGTAAATAGAAATGTAGAAAGGCTGGTTGTTATAGGAACATGAGGGTGTACTATTATTGTTATGAATTCAAGTTGACTGATATAGTTGTAACTATTGCCTGAAGAATAAGGTATCAAAAGCGTTTCATTCACTAAAAGTTCTCATTTAAAGGAAAAAAAACTGCTAATAATCAAGGGGACTAATCATAATGTAAATACAGCATTTTGTTGACTTTATGGTCAAACTGGTAAACAAAACTACAAAATAAACAGTCATGAATAATTTAATGCTTGTCATTGTTTGAAAACTCATGTTTCTGTATGTATTTTATTGTTGAGTATTTTAAAGTTGAGGAACAGTAATTTCAAATTAGCTTAGGCGATAGACACAGTAGTATGTGGCACTGCCTCATGCTATGTGTATGTCCCTATACAAATAAACATGTAATAAATGACATAAACTGAAAGCAGGAACCCAACAGAAAACATTTGAGTATATTTGAAAAATGGCCATCGTATAGATGTTTGGATTTCATGCAAAATATACTGTACATACACATACCTGTATTTTTTTTTTAAATAGACCCCCCAGAGAACAAAGGATGTACAACTGAAAACTGAAAAGTGAATTTATTAGCTGCAGATATACAGTACATCTGTGCACATTCATAAACCTTGCAGTTCAGTAAACAAGAGAAAAAAATAAACTGAGTCAGAATGGTGAAATGAAAGTGTGTCATCCATAATGAGTCATCCCATCACCTGTCAAACTGGACAAACATCTAATCAGGATTATTGTTCCTCAGCTCAGTGCAGAGGAGCTCAGTATTAAAAGTACATGTAAATACACATAATGCTGCCTACATGTACATCGTGCTACTAAGAGAAAAACAAAAAGCAAAATACTGTAAAAAACATAGAAAGGCAGGTTGTTATAGGAAGAGTAAGGCATATTATTACTGTTAGAAATACCTTTTGACTGATGTAGTTGTCACAGTTGCCTGAAAAATAATGTATCAAAAATGTTTAATTCAGTAAAGTTTCTCTTAAAGAAAAAAAAAAGCAACCAGTCATTATTTATCAGTATTTCATGTGACATTACATGAATATTTGAAAGTTGGCAAACAATCAAGCAGGTACCAAAATATAACAAATTTCAGCACTTTTTGACAGACAACCGCAATTTTGACATTTTCACTTCCCATGGTTGGAAAGGTTTATACTTGCAAAATAATTGGAACAGTTGAAAACTGTCATCCAAAGGTATTACAGTGGGAATTGTGTACAAATGTGCCACACAATGACAGAACATTGATTGGGGTTAAGTTTCAATTTCTTAGTAATTTGTGATGAGAAAAGTATGCCTCCATGTTATCAGCAGTTCATGAGAAAAGCTATTGCATCACCTAACTATCATTTTTGATTTGTTATACTTTGACGTAGTTGAATAGTTACGTTTATTTGTTCACTAAAACCAGTTTTTCAGCTGGCCTATTGTTCTGAAACATAGTGCGCATACCAGGGTATTTGGCAGGACTGTCACCATTTTCTGCAGACACCCTATACCTGTATATAAAGATGCTGCAGGTGGATGTGAGAGGCAGAGAATCTGGAGACAGAGGTGAGTCTGGTGCATCATGGCTTCCACACTGATGCTCCTGCTTCAGCTGCTGCTGGTCTCACTGGCGTCTGCGTCTCATCACTTTGGGGGAACGGTGACCTTCAGCTACAAAGGAAGAAACCCTGATGGAAGTTTTAAGGTGAGAAATTTAAACTTAATATGCAACATGCATTATGGATAATGTGTGAATTTCTTAGTTTCATATACTGGAAATCACTTAACTTTTCACTTTATTACAATTTATTGTTTTCCTTTTATTACTCTATTTTACCATCATTTTTAAAAAATCTTCTTTTGTAAAGTTTCTTTAAGTACAATGAGAAGCGCTGTATAAAATTATTGCATTTATTATTTTTACTTTGCCATGGCTTTATTGATAAATATCTTCATTTTTGAGAGAGTAAAAATCCCCCATCACACTGATATTGCTTCCATGCTGTATGTATGTGCTTTTTTATTTTTCAACTCATCATGAGTAAGAACCTGAAAACCTTTTAAGAAAACATAAAAGGTTGTTTTTTTTTATCCTATTCTACAGGTGGACGTTCGAAACAGGGCAACCTATGATGGCTGTCGGTACTCCCACTACTGGCGCTGTTACTCCGGCAACTGTGGCTCCGATGTCAAAAGTCAGAGAGGCATACTTGACAGGAGTACAAATGCACCACAATATAACAACCAATGGTGTGAAACTGAGACAGTGTTGACAAAACGTATCACAAATGACAAACCTTTCCAAATGAGGTAAGCTTTTTTAATTAAGTCATATAATACTGTTCTTAATATCTATTCATTGAGTAAAGTTCATGGAGCATCATATTCCTATTTAAACTCATCCAGTTGCACATAATTGTATATTTTGTGGCTCTGCTTATCAAAAAATTAGCAACCCAATCGCCAGAATAAAATGTTGGCATTGTATGTTTCTGCAAACCACGGATACATTGAATGTCTAAGTTTCAGTGTTGGCCATTATCAGTTGAATAATTATGTTTTATACCTATGTTGACAGGTCTGGTTAGGTTTAGGCACAAAAAACACTAAGTTAGGGAAAGATCATGGTTTGGATTAAAATAAAAAAATTAGATAAAATAAAAACAGCTGCAAATGTCCCGACATCGCACTGAAAACACCCGGTTTTGTCGGTTGAAACGGGAAGTGGTCATTGGTTTCGAGGTGGTCTCCACCGTGCTCTCTGCTGATTTCCAAACTCCCTAGCCATCCACCAACCCCTTATCCTCCTAATAAGAAATTCAGCTCATATAGATCTCATGTGAATACCTTCACTTTAGAAATGTTGAAATGTTTGGAGAAATGTACAATGCCAATGTTTTATTCTGGTGACCAGGCTGAAAATGAGTGATTATTAGATGCAGTACTTCAAGAGTGTTTGTTTCCACACCTACCAGTGCAGCTAGCTGCTGTTGGATCCCAACACGTAACTCTGTTCAGTATTGGAACCTACTGACTTATGTGGATTTAGGAACAAGATCTGACACCGGGGAGCCAAACAGGTCACCAGACATTGCCATTCTGCCTTTCCTACGGTAAGTCTCTTGCAGTTAGAGTGAAACAGTATCCTTTAATCATCAGAAACTGTAGAATTTGAAATTGTCCTTCTTTGGCGCCCTCCAGTGGTTGTACTGAGAAAGACACTGTGGTGGCAAATGGCCACACAAGTCCAAAAAGACTGAAATGAATGTGCTGAAAGCATCATAGCCCTCACACATTTTCACACAAACTGTTTCTGATGTCTGCGAACAAGAACACATGCCATCAGAATAATCTGGAAAATGATAATATCCCATAAAAATCAGTGGCTTTAAATTAATTTATTAATTGAATAATGAGAGTGTTCACTTATTTTGACCATTTGTAGTGCTTAGCACAAAACATGGGGGGAAAAATGGAAAAGCAAATTTCATGTTGGGAAGAGCCACAGCCTTCACAAAAAGAAAACAATTAACAAATACTTTACCTGGAGGAACAAAGCAATTTTCCTCTCTTTTCATTATGAATTGCAGTAGAAGTGTTTCTGTGATTCTACAAGTAACAAATTATGAACTCTACTATACCACTACCAGCATTTTGCTTTATACTTTTTAATTTTGTGAAGCACATTGTGTTGTATCTTTTTGTATGAAATGTGCTATATAAATAAAGTGTGATTATTTTTATTACTGTATTACTGCATTTGCTGTTTTTCATTTCTGGTTATCCTGACGTGCATGTTTGAAATTCTGATGATGATGATTTGATCCTTTTGTTTAAAGTTAAAAAGCCATCACTAACTCATGTTAATGTGCATATTCAAGAGTTCCTCAGAACTGCCCACGAACATACAGACTGATGTCCTTTGATCCTGATGGTGACAAAGTTCGATGCAGATATGGAAATATTGGAGGTGCAGAGTGCAGCACATGCGACCAACCATCAGGCTTCCACTTAGATCAGGTTAGTTGAAAAATCAATTTAATAATATATTGTACAGTAACGGACTGATATTTTGCCTCAATCAACTGGTAAATGTTCACATTTTTAGGGCTCTTGCACATTACACTACCACTATGCCAATGCCGACCCCAGAGTTTATGGATTTGAATTGGTGGTGGAAGACTTCCCACGACGGCCGATCACACTGGCCTATACAGACGGATCCCGTTCCTCCAGATCTCCACTGACTGTGAGGAGAAAGAGACAAGCCTTTTGGCATTCTACAACCACACCCTCACCCACAGCCCTATGGTGGTGGTGGCATCCTACAACCGCAGCACCAGCCGCAACCGCAGCCCCATGGGGGTGGTGGTGGCTTTCTACAACCACAGCACCAGCCACAACCACAGCCCCATGGTGGTGGCGGCAGCAATCTACAACCACTACTGTAACACCAGCACCAGCCACAACCGCAGCCCCATGGTGGTGGTGGTGGCATTCTACAACCGCAGCACCAGCCGCACCTGCACCCACAACCCCATGGTGGTGGTGGTGGCATTCTACACCAGCAGCACCAACCGCTCCTGCACCCACAACCCCATGGTGGTGGTGGTGGCATTCTACACCCGCAGCACCAACCACACCTGCACCCACAACCCCATGGTGGTGGTGGTGGCATTCTACACCCGCAGCACCAACCGCACCTGCACCCACAACCCCATGGTGGTGGTGGTGGCATTCTACACCCGCAGCACCAACCGCACCTGCACCCACAACCCCATGGTGGTGGTGGTGGCATTCTACACCAGCAGCACCAACCGCTCCTGCACCCACAACCCCATGGTGGTGGTGGCATTCTACACCCGCAGCACCAACCACAACCACCCCACCGTACACTACAACCACAGGACTCCCGTACGCCACCACTCCTCCCCTCAGCAAACTACCTTTGCAGTTCTCTTTGCTTGGTAAGTCAGGTTTTACTCCTCATAACTGTCTGATTATATTTTTCATGAGTCAATCAACTAAATCACATTGAGCAAAAAAATTGTGTTTGCAGTAACCTCAAAATGGGTTGAGACATTCATGCATGTTGCAGCTCTGGCAAGGCCTTAATGTGTGATTTTTACGAAGGCCCATAGCAAGGATTTTAGAAATAGTGAGGTCAGGAGTCCAAGTCTAAAAAAACTATACTATAACTACATTTTTGACACTATATCTATTCTGTTATTCCTAATCAAAACTATTCAGTTTTATTGCCTGTAATTTTGTTTCCCAACATGAGGGTCTCTCATAAAGGAACACTCAATACTTTAAAAGAGTACTCTCTTTTAGCATTGCACTCCTATAATGTTATCCAACTAACAATGGACGATTTGGAAAAAGAGGATCAAAATCAATGCAGCAAAAATCAATTTTTTATTCCAATCATTCTTTTTCCTTGTCAAAACCTGGCACCTACATTTACCCGCAATACAACTGAAACCACTGACTGTTTATTTGGAGACTTGAGGGTATTATGCTAGTAGCAGCTAATGTAGCCTGGAGCTGCTAGTCTCAAGCAAGGATGAGAGGTGGACTACAGAGGTCTGGATTTTTTTCATTTTTAGACTTGTAGTCTTCAGCCCCAGTCAACTCTGACTCAAGTGACACCTAATGAAAGACACTTGCTGTGACATCACTAGATGCCTTGGTGTGGCCAAACTGCAAAAGCTTGAAAGTTTTGACCCATAAAGAGCAGCACAGGGGCAGTTTTCTGACAGGTATTGAGTACATGTTGCAATTTAGAATTAAAAATTGATCTCTTTCTGAACTCCAGTGGACCCACCTGCTCCCTCATGTCAGGAGGGAGAGTACCTGCCAAGGTTTGTGAATCCAACACCCCAAAATGGAGAACGCATCCATGCAGAGGTCAACAAAGAGGTGGAGATCAGAGTGAAAGCACAAGCTAGATACTCAACGTAAGTGAGAACCAAAGTGATCAATGTGACAGCAAAAATTCTCACTAATAACATCAGTAATCACGAGGAAATCTCTGGTTTCTTTGTTTTTTTTCATACAGAATACATGATATCATCATTAGTGGGCCAATGAACATCAGCAAACACAGGACCACACATGACGAGTTTGTCATTAGGTGGACGCCTATTCCAGAAGACTTGGGAGATCATTATCCGATCTGCTTTGCTGTTGAATCATTCACAGGGTGAGCCTTGGATTCATTTCTTCTATGTTTGCATTAGTATGTTTGTGTAAAACTGTTAACTATTTTACATATTTTACAGGTCTGCTGTAACCGCCAGTCAAAGAACATCCCGTCACCAACACCATTACCACCCCACCCCATCTTCACAGTAAGTGACATTTCTCTGTGTTTGGTGTTTTGTAAAGTACGTCATCAATAAGGCAGAATGCACCTTTCATGTTGTGACTGTAAAATGAAAATTGAAGAAAGCTATGATAAAAGATGGAACCTATCAAATTGCTAAGATTTAAAATAATTAAACTCAAAAAAGCAAGCAAATATGTATAAAAAGTTAAATCTAAAATTCAAAGGTAATAGTATCTGTATTTTCAGTTTTTTCAATTTTCAAGATTTCATAATTGTAAGAATAGACTTAAAAAATTGCAAGCTAGATTAAATAGAGCTTTGTCCAGCCATCAGTTTAATGAATACAAAAATATTCACACCATCCACCATATATATCTTTATACCATATCTTTATTCTCTAATTAGAGTATCTTATTAAGTTACCTAAAATATACACTTTTGCAAGTTTGATTGTATTTAAGAGACAACAAATAACAATAACATATGGCATTACTCCTCTCAGTTAAAGTGTTAAATCAATGTTCACCAATGCTTTTCAGGTCCGGCATCTATCAGTCTGAGATGAGGTGCGTTCTGGTGGACGTTAAGAAGGAGGAAGGTGAGTCAAAGGCCTACTTCAATGTCAAGATTTTGTAGTGTAACTACAACTGTAGTGGTGTATATTTTCACCAAATATATTACCTGCTAAATGCTATACATACGTTTTCAAATGTAGGCCCTGTTGCTGGTGTAATATGCACAACATGCAGTTTTCAGCATAACGTCGGAACAAAATGGTTAAAAAATATTTCCCTTGCTCTAGTTAAAACCAACGTGATCTGCACTGAGTCCACAATGACAGTAGAGGTTGAGAAATCTTCACTCTCTGGACTCCATGAGGATCATCTGCAGCTCAGTGATCCCACCAACACCGCCTGCAGCCTCCAACACCACTCAAACAGCACACACGTCATTGCTGTCATCCCCCTCAACGCCTGCGGCACTCAGCTTGAGGTAATGAAGGGTCATTGGTTTCATTATATGCTGTTTGTGATTTCTGGAGCTGCTTTGAGGACTGAATAAATAACTTTTTACTCTGCAGGAGGATGAGGACTACCTCATTTTCAAGAATGAAATCACAACGGTTGACAACCACAGAGACCTGATCACCAGGAAACACCAGCTGGAAGTGGAGTTCTACTGCCAGTACCCCAAACAGGGAAATGTGACACTGGGTTTCACTGCACACAGGAAGAATGTCACAGTGTGGGAGAAGGGCTTCGGCACATTCACCTACCAGTTTGAGTTCTACCAAACCAATCAATTCCGAACCATGATCAATCCAAATTCATACCCTCTGGAGTATGACGTAGGGAGCAGGGTCTACATGGAGATTGAGGCCTCCTCTTCAGTCAACGACACTGAGCTGTTTGTGGAGTCCTGCTGGGCTGCACCGTATGATAACCCCAACTACTGGCCAACCTACCCCATCATTGAAAATGGGTAGGCATGAGTACACACCCTAATGGTGGCAGAGGAAATAGCAGAACCTTTATGAGAAGTTTGTATATTCTTCTTGTGTCCAGTATATGTGGGTTTATCCTGGGAGCTCTGGTTTCCTTGCACAGTCCAAAGACATGCAGATTTGGTGAAGTGGTGCCTTTAAATTGCAATGAATGTAAGCATGATTGGTTGTCTGTATAAATGGTGACCTGGGTGCACAGTACACCAACCACCAGTACACCACCCACCAGTACGCCACACAATGTGAGCTGGGATTGTCTCCAACTCTCCATCCATATTGAAATTAAATGTCAATCTATCTTCTACCAGTGTGTTTCTACTTGTAGATAGTTATCTCCCTCTACCTCAGAGGTTTACCTATGTGATATGAACATGTCTTAATGTCCTAATACCTTAAAAATCTCTGCTGTACTTACTTCACCTCTTTGCCATAACCATGTTTCTTTTCCTTATCCTGTAAATACCCTCAATAGCATATTTATATTCTGCCCATATAATAGCTTCCATTGTAAGGCTTGGAGTCACAGACACAAAGTTTCATGTCTCTTTTTGTTTCTTTGGCTAGGTGTAACGTGGACGAGACTGTTAAAATCCATTCCACCGACAATCGGAGACAATTCAGGTTCTGCATGGAGGCCTTCAAGTTCATTGGAATGCATGACCAGGTAAGGAATTAACTATTCAGTTAGACTGGAGCAAATTACTGTGAGAGGTTTTGGTGATATGTCTAAATGCTTAGAAGTGATAGTTTGATACTTTGTGCTATGTGCTTATTTGCTTTTTTCTGAGTACAAACAACTCAGCTATTTGTTCACTTAGCAACACATCAGTATATCTGCTGATATAATAACAACATATCCTGTTATATTCAGGTGTACATCAGCTGCTCAGTCCTGATGTGTGAAGCAGGGAACCCCAACACCAGATGCTCACGGGGATGCATCAACTCTACACGGTCAGGCAGTCACCACCATCATCATCGCAAGAGAGAGGCCGTCATCCAGAGTGCAAGCCACTTTGTCTCCCAGGGTCCACTGCGCCTAAGGAGATCAGCAGAGAGCACTGAAAACACAGGTATGATTACATGAAACATGAAGTGTTCTCTGAACAACACAACTGCCTTGTTTGTCTGCCTCAAATTCAAATTGTTTCTCTTTTCTCCAGTGACCAACCTGAACCTGAACCTGAACCTGGTATTCATCGCTGGATGTCTTCTAGCAGCTGTTGGCATGATCAGTGCAGTGGTCATGTACAAAGCCAAAATGTCAAAGGTCAAATACCAACCTTTGCCTGTATTTGAAAACTAGGACAGCAGCGTGTGCAGAATACCAATTTCATATTCATTATGTTTGAAACTATAAAGCAATTTTGATCATTTCTGCTATCAAATATTGGGTGTTCATGTATCAGAAATAACGGGTGATTTATGTGCACATCTAAATGAATCAATTTTATATTGAAGATTAGGTTCACATTTTTTTCAAATCTATCTTAAAACAATACTCACTTGTTCATTTATACCTTAAAACAGTTTTTGGTTGCTGCCATTGCTCCTCTTGTTCATTCTGGGTGTAAGAGGATCCTTTCCTGAGGTGATTCGATATATGAAATGATGGACAGAATCCAGCCCTCGTTCGGTGTAAACATTGCCTCTTAAGTTCAGATGAAGCTTCAGCAGTCTGAGTTAGACAAATTGAGTGGTTATCTTTCAAAATTACAATATTTTTAGTACAAAATTTCCTCTTTGTGCTTCAATGGGCAGCGTTTGGTTGCTGAGGCATGAAAATGCATTTCTATACAGAACAAGCACTATGGATTTTGTCTACTGTCACCTATATTGAAATTATTTTTGAAGAAATCTTTATGTTGCTGGTATTAACAGGAGAAATTGTTGCAGCAAAGAAAAATCTTAAACTATCATTTAACATCCTTAAAAATGTCTACTTTGTATACACTGAAAAATACTCCAGAGAGGAACAAAAAGTGTGTTTGAAACTTGTAACCCAGAAAGTTTTATATTGAGCCACACTGAAAGGATGATCAGCTGGCACTGCAGCTGCTGGGTGATTGTTCATTTGTGGTGGTCAACGCTGTGGGATGTCAAGAAATTTTACCAGAACTTCTACTATTCTGTACTACAGTATGATTTAAAACAATAACATTGATTGATATGTAATGTGTAATCCTGTTTTATCTGTTATCCTGTTTATCATTTCTATGTCAAATGCTCTCATTACATGAGAAAAAAAAATGAGGAGACCAAAGTCAATCTTGATACTCTTGCTTAATTAATCAATAAAAATTAATGCTCTCTTAAATATATGTTCACTTTTGTTCACTTTGATTTTTTGAAATCCATTACTTTTAATAATTTTAAGTTGTTGAACCTCATCACTTTTTATATGTGGACCTACCGTGTATACTGACAATTAATTAACCAACATTCAACAGAATGATAACAACCACAATAGTCCAGTAATTGGATGTTATAACTTATAAAGTACACAGGAAAATTATCACTATGAATAACTATTGTTAATGTGAAGACCTTTAAACTTAAGACTAAGAATATTAAAAGTGGCTTATTAAGTTTCAAGCTCTTGCATGTAGCCTGACTCATCACCAATCCTCCATTCACAGACTGCAATCCTGATATAAAAGCCAATATGAGTGCCATGGAACAATGAATCATTAACACATAATACTCTCTGCCATGGTCCAGGATGGCCAATGTGGTGATTAAAGCTGCAACTATTTATTACTTTCATTATCAATTAATCTCGTGATCATTTTCTTGATTAATCGATCAATTGTGTGGTCTATTAAATGGTGAAAATGCCCATCTAAAGCCTGAGGTGACATCTTAAAATTGCTTATTTTGTCTCAAAAACACAAAGATATTTAAGTCACTAGGTTATAAAACAGAGGAAATCAGTAAATTGTTACATTGGAGAAGCTGCATTCTGAAAATGTTTGGTAGTTTTGCTTAAAAATTACTTCAATTACTACAATTATTCAGTTATCATTTTCAACTAATCATTTACTTATACTGATGACTCATGTTGCCACAATGTAATGAAAAACTAAAGATGATCTTTAAATAATAGGTTAAAGTATTTAACCTATTATTTATTAAAAAGGCAGTAAAGGTAGGCTTTGATTTAAAAAGAACTATAGCAAAATTCTGTGTGACAGAGAGTTAAAAGACCTACAGCCAGTATTGGATAGGTCACTAATCGGTCTGTGGAGTTGCTGTAACTTGCTTGCAGTGTTAAAAGATTGTGAAGTAATTATTTAATGGGTTCTGCAGGTAATTAGTACATTAGTTTATTAAATAAATGGTGTACATTTGCACCTTTGAGAAAGACCTGCATATTAAAATGTCACCATCAGACTGTGATCTGTTTCAGAGATGTAGATTTTCCTACTTTTCAGCCATTACAATTGCAGGTGTAATGTGATTACCTTCAGAATACCTTTCTTCCAAAGTCTGGAATCAAAGTTGGTCAAATTCTGTCAAAATGATTCAGTTATTATGCTTTACAACCCCTACTGAAGATAATTTCAGTATTTTTGTAAACATCAAAATACTGTTGTCCATCCTGCATTATAAATGCGAGTTTTGGTGCATTCATCACCACAAGATGGCGCAAGTATTCTCTTTACTGTGAGTCCTATGTCAGCATGAATTGTTTTATCAGCAATTTCATCTGCAACAGCTGAATGTAGTTCACTGAAGTTTCCACATCACACTTGTGTAAGTTGTATACTGGAACACAACTGACTCAAAACTAATTGTGATGTTATAAATCATGCTAGGTACACCCCTTAAAGTGAGATTTAAGGTGAGCAAGATAAACGTTCCCCCTACAGCAGATGAATATGAAAACAAACTCTGTACATACATCATTATGCACAGAGAAGAGATCAACATCAAACTGTAGGAACAAGAAGAAAAACTTTTTGTGTGGAGGGGGGCTTTAATGTCATTAAACCCCAAGTAGCTTCAATGAAAAATGAAAGTCATCAAATTGATACTATTATAAAGTTGCTTTAAAGGAATAGTTTTACACTTTGGGAAATACAATAATTATTAACTTTCCAAAGTTCAAAAATACACTGTTAAGACAATTAGTCAAAAGTTCATCAAATTTATTTGTTAATTTTTCTTTTCAAAACTCACTTGCTTTATCAATTTCAGTGGTAGTCAATCATCTATTGCTTTGTGTTTGAGGAGCCTAATACTGGCGTTATTTATGAAATGTCACACAGGAAGGTCCATGGGAGGTGAGGGTTCATGTGAATTTAATGGACTCATGCTTCCAGTTCATCCAGGTGGAAAAAATGCCAACTTTGGTTGAATTATGCTCAAGCCGGCAAACGTGATCCGGTGTGAGACAAAGTAGATAGTCCTGCACAGAAGGAAAACCTAAAACTGCAATAGGATGTGCATCAATGGCTACGTTTTTGTGTGCACAGCAGTGCAATTATGGCCAATAGTGAGATTAAGACATTAGTGCAATTATGCCATTTACATGATTGCAAAGGTGACTCCCTTAAATAATCCCATTTACATATAAACTTAGCACAAAAAGTAAGGAAATTTGTGTTTGTTAGAGTATTTCTTTGTTGTAACAATGCTTCTTGGCAATAAATCTTATACCGTTGGAAAGCCTGTTTATTTCCCTTTTAAATGGTGCCACATTTGTAAGGAACATGCATTTGTGGGATGAGCAGCAGAGCTGAGTATGCGGGCTGCGCCCATGAAAAATTTGCCAAATCTTCTTTGCCAATGCCAAACAGCTTACTCTGCCATTGACTCTTGTTTGGTGTTTGGTGGATTGGGTGATTGAAGTTTGAAGAAACAAGACATATTGGCAATTTAACAATTTATTCATTTAACAAACAGGAGCCTTAGTAGTGTGTGGAAGAACCATACACAGCCACAACAGCCTGGCACCTCCTCCTCATGCTGGTCACCAGCCTGGTCACACACTGCTGTGGGATGGCATCCCATTCTTCAACCAGCATTTGTCGCAAGTCAGCCAATGTGGTTGTGTTGGTCACTCTGGCACGAACAGTACACCCAAGCTGATCCCACAAGTGTTCAATGGGGTTGAGGTCAGGACTGCTAGCAGGCCATTCCATCCTCTCCACTCCCAAATTCTGGAGGTAGTCTCTGATAAACCCCGCTGTGTGGGGGCGAGTGCTATCATCTTGGAGGATTCACTGTAAAAAAAAAAAAAGTTATTTCACAGAAATTTACTGTATTATTTTACAGGTTTTTTTTTGTTTTTTCTACATTAAGTGTAAATGCCATAAAAACACAGTAAATTATTTTTATTAAAAATATTCACCATAAAATAAAGGCTGTAATCTGTAAATTAATATAATGGAATATTATAGTTTTTTTAAAAAGGATTTTTCAATAACTTAATGGTCTTGAATGTTACGTTACATTGAATTCTATGTAAAAATACAAATAATACACATCCTATTATTGAATGTAAAATTAAGGCAACTTTCTGCTTTTTAATTTTAAATTTAATGTATAAAAAAAGTAAAAAAAAGTAAAAAAAAAACACTTACTGCCAAATAACGGTAAAAAAACCTTTAGTTATTCTACAAAGAATTTTTTTTAAAAATACAGATATTTACTGTAGACATTATCTGCATTTTTACAGTCCAACTGTTGTAAAATAAAAGCAAAAAAAAAAAAATTGCTAGAATGCTAAATAAATGTATAAACGTGCACAAAAAAAAAAGAAAAACATCGCAGAAATACTTTAAAATTACCTAATTTAAATAATGGCTTGTTTTATACAGTATTCTTTTGTAAATTCATAGAATTATCCAATTTATCCTTAAGACTGCCCCATCAAAGCACAAATTTCTGGATGTAAAACACAAAAAAATTATGTAAAATTATATTCAAATTATCCTCCTTTAACACCCATTAATGGTATCTTGAGAGCTTTAGGCTTTAATTGTATGTGATTATCTCATCTATTTACAGTAAATTCATGGTAAAAAATATTGGTTTGATACTGTACAAAAAAATAGGATCATGCGAAAATGGCTTACAAAAACATAATTTTAATAATCATTACCTTATATAAACATTATCTGAAAGTAATTACAAGCAAAATTATTGTTATGACCCGGCCTAAGAGAAACCCTGGCGCAACATGAAAATGACACTCCCTCTCCCCAGCTGCCAAAAAAAAAAAAAAAACAGCAATAAAGGATTTTGCAGCCTTTAAATGTTTATTTCATAGTTGCGGTTTCAGGGTGAGTTAACAGCAAAACAACAAACAAAAGGGAACTAAAGCTAATCAGCCTAAAATTAAATGTAAAAAAAACAAAAATACAAATCACTGACATAACTCCTAACTTAACAGAAACAGGAGGAAAGATATTAAAAAAAAATGCCATCCACCCCTACAGAAACTGGGCTGTAAAATATATTTACAAAGTTATTTACAATACTGTACACAGTGGGTCAGAGAAGCAGAACAACATCAACAACAATAACAATAGATACATGACTAGCAACAGCAGGAACAGCAGGAGAAGGACATCCCCACGTCAGTGCGGTCCATGGGGTTTCCTGCGGATGAGAAAGCACAAAGAACTCAAAGAAGAAGTCAAGTTAGTAACATGCATTAATGGTAAATGAATACATACAGATGGAGAGGAGGAGAGAGGAGCTCAGTGCATCAACAGAAGTCCCCCGGCAGTCTAGGCCTATAGCAGCATAACTAAGTGCTGGTCCAAGGTGAGCTTGGTCGGCCCCTGACTATAAGCTTTATCAAAAAGGAAAGTTTTCAGGGTGTCTGCCCCCCCGGACCAAATCTGGAAGATGGTTCCACAAGAGAGGAGCCTGATAGTTGAAGGCTCTGCCTCCCATTCTACTTTTGGAGACTGTAGGAACCACCAGTAAACCTGCATTCTGGGAGTGCAGTTTCCTAGTGGGGTAATAGGGTACTATGAGCTCTTAATAGTTACAGAGATCAATGGCATAGAATCAACAGCAAGCATGCCAAAAGTTGTTACAAAAAATGACCAGCAGGTGTCACACTGAGTATATAAAATTAGGACCCAATGTTATAAAATATGATTCACAGAGAGGTTTACAGGTTGGAGGATTATTCTCTATTTTTGGTTTTATCTTCAGTTTTTGAGATATCTGTCTCTGAGTTTTCTGCCATCGTCCCAATTCAACGGAGATGCATTAAAACGTGACATTTAAGACTTCAATAGTATCACGTCTTTCTAAAAACAATGTCCCCACTTACTCTGGACAATCCATAGGACACATTCTCAACAATTCTGAGTGGAAAGACTTTCTACTAAACTAATCTGACATCTTTTTACAGTATTTTCTGTGGATTATCCACAGTAACAGTCACACTTTCTAGAAAAACACACTGCTGTTGATTTTAATTTAATGTAACTTTTGAGCGCTGTGAGAACCACAAATGAAACTCCATTGAACTGGTGTGGTGACAGACATCTCAAACACTGGGCAAATAAAACCAAAACTATCTCCATGACTACACATATCACAAGAGGTTACTCAGAAAATGTTTTTCTGCAGTTTTGGGTGAACTGGTCCTTTAACAAATAGACCGATTAGACACCAGTAGATGCTGTTAATTTGGCACTGGAGTAAGTTCTTCATGAAATCTGAAGAGGATTAAAGTCTATCTGTTGTATGAATACACAGTGAAACACTGAATCACAGTTCAAAGAGCAAATATTGAGAACAAGAGAGAAGTAGTGAAGTAGTGATAAATTCAGTCTTCTACCACTTTTCCTAAATGGAAAATTAAGAGTGTCTGAAACCAGAAACTGCACAGTCTTATTCATATATTAATAACTCCTGTCTGTGTTTGATCCAACAAGATGAAAACATGACAAATAATCTGACTGACAGTTTAACTTACTCCTTCACCTCTCTGCCTGTCAGTCTCTGTCACTTATTGACTAATGTGTTCAATCTCATTACATTCTCATTTCATTAAATTGTGTAACAGTAAATATAAAATATATACATAAGGAAATAAATGAATATAAATTTGATTTATTGTTGACTTGATGTGTGTGTTGAATTTGTCGTCTGATTAAAACAGAACTGTTGAAATAAGTTGTAGGAAGTCTCTGGAATGTAATTAGTTCCTCTGGTTCTGACATGCAGACCTTCCTGAGCTGCCTTCAGCCAGCTCTCTGGCTTTTCAGGTGATGTAACATTAACGCTACAACAATGACTAAACAATGTTTTTAATGTGTTATTTGAAAAAAAAGTTGAGGAAGAAGAAACTCCACTTATGCTAAATGTACAGGTGTCATAAGGGAAACTTCCCTATATTTTAAAAATAAAAACAATTCATCATCTTCTGACTTAAAAAGATTTTAAAAACACCAGCTGCAAATATGAATTCCACACATGTAACATAAGTAATGTTTAAAAGTAGCTTTTCATTTAAAATCAAAAGCCAACCAATAAATTAGCCAAAAGATTTTAAAAAAATGTGTCTATTACTCTTTTTGTTTGAGGTGTAATGTTCACTATAATAGTCTAAATATTCAAACAATACCCACACCTATTTTAACTTACTAACTCCACTGAATTTGATTCTCAGTTGGAGTTTGAATGTGAGCAAGACAAATTAACAGCTAAACCTGAGAGGTGGAAACTTTGATGTAAAGTTCATTTCACTGCTGCACATTTTGCATGTCAGACGCTGCCATCCAGTGGTTCCACTGCAGAACAACATTCATGTTAAGCACAGTGACATCTGCTGCTGGGGAGCAGGAAGGCCGTCATCTCTCCTCACTTCTTTCTGTCTTTGTGTGTGTGTGTGTGTGTGTGTGTGTGTGTGTGTGCTTGTCTTTTTTTGTTGCGGTGATTGAAGGACAAGCAAAACCAGCTCAGCTAAGTTATGTGTTCACACACACACACACACACACACACACAGAGACATGTTATCACTTCAGAGGACATTACATTGACTTACATTCATTTCCTGGAGATTTATCCTAACCTTAATCCTAACCAACACATGCCTGACAATAACCTTAACATAACCCTAAACTTACCTTAACTTTAAACCAAGTCTTCACCCTAAAATTAATGATTTACATTAAAGGGACCTGCTAAATAACTCTGGCCCTTCAATAAACTCAGTGTAATAAAGTGAGCAAGAACCTCTGGGATGTAGTGGAGGAAAAGAAGAAAGTCTCCCAAAAGTGATACTTAAATGATAATCAGGACAAAGTCCAAGCTGAACTGAGGTGAGTCGACCCAGACTGACAGGTCGGCAGCCTCTGGCCTGAATGTTAATCAGTGTCTGTATCTGTCTGAATAACAACAAGCATTACCACTGATATTTTAGTGAAAAGGAGTTCTCTGCAGATCTTCCAGCAATATGCAGCAGAATCAGGTGATTCTAAGACCAGGAACAGCAAACTTCAGAGAAATGACTCGAGCACACTGAATGATATTACATTTAATATCACAAACAGATACAGTCTATGGAGCAGACTAATGTTTCCAAACTACTTTTTTGACTGTGATGAAGACAGTGAAAAAGAAGAAGATAACTGAGTTTTTTTTCCAGCTTGCTTTATGTTGTCTTTACTCTCTACAATCATTTCAGGTGTCAGAAGCTGGTAGGAGAAAGCACAAGCAACTCATGCTGAGCAATCACAGTCCTTGTGGTATCTCCACACTGTAGCCGCTGGAGGCTCAACCTATAGTTATATTTTAGAAGAGACATGTTAGCTGCAGGAAGCAACAGAGTCAACACATGTAGCGTCCCTTGGTACACCTTAATGCAGAAGTATAAATTAAGCTTAAAATACTAGAACCTCAATTGTACTTGATTTAATAAACTTTCATTTACCCTTATTTATATGTGTCTCTTGTTGGTTTTCCCAGGCTCTACTCCAGTCTGGAGGTTGGTGGTAATGCACCTCTTGCTTTTTGGTAATGGCTGCAAATAGCAAGGCAGAAGATACTTTTTCTGTGTTGCCACACCAAAAATCTGTGTCCATTTGCACAACAGCAAATACACGTCCCAAAAGCAGTTGTGTTCTAAGAACTCTTCATACAATCATGAAAATAAAATATTGGTGTTTAAAAAAGAAAACTGGAACAAAAGACTCACTTCAGACAGCATAATGACATATAATCTTTTTTGACACAGTGCATCAAATCATAAGTTCAAACCTGCAGTTAACAAAACTGAAAATTTCCCAAATTATAGGCAGTTTGTTAACTGCTTCATATCTGTCCTGTCATTTACATCAAGTCATAGATTTTTATCCCTATAACACCCACTGTAACAGAAAGAGATGAACGCAGGTGGAGAAGGAAGGAAAGGGAGAAGAGACTTGGAGACACGGGAAGCAACGGATGTGAGAGGGTTCGCTCCACAGAAAAGTTGGTCATGGGAACCTGAGGACGGAGACTACTCGTTGAAGCAGCGTGGATACACCGAAGGAAAGGTGCATCTGGGATGAGGAAGCAGACAGACCACAGCGGGACGGGCCAGGCGTCGATGACGGAGACTTGGTTCAACGCGCACTATTACGATAAGTAAAGGAACGTGAACAGGCTACTCGGAGGGTGTGTGTGTGCTAGTGATAGTCATATGTCACTTGATTGAGGATATTTATTTTCCTCCTTCTACAGCGGCTCCGTATATAAGGGCAGGGCTTCCTTTCCCCCTCATGTCACAGAGAACTTGAGTATCCCCCTTCCCCTATCTATTTATTGGCCTACACCATTGGAACAGACATAAAGGATTTTTTAAATTCCATTTTAAAGATTCTTGGTTTCCACAAGCTTCTTTTAAAATAACTCATTCTTCTTCCTGTTTTAACAACTTGTGAATAAAATTCCTGCATTGTCACTGTGTGTGCGTTGTATTTTTTAACATTGGAAATTCAAGCTGGTATTTTTAAAAGAACCTCACACTTGTGTGACAATTACTCATTCCTTGTAGTTTCACTGTTGTTTAATGCAGAAAATGTACTTTGGTTATTTACCCTATTTGGTGAAGTGAGTCACCTTTGTGACCGTAGTGAGACTCAGATATAGATGGGTGGCTCATACAGGCCCCTTACGTGATTCACTGCACTGTTGAGTATCAAACATAAAACCAGACACACCTGCTTGTCACACAAAATGTTCAATGCTAAAACACCTGTTTGTCTCCCTTGTCAACTACAAGGAAGTGAAGAAGAAATGCTTCAGAGATTTCTTATAAATTAATTGTTTACAGAATTTTCCCACAGGTATATAGTGGGATAGACTAACCCCCAAGTTCTCAACATAACTTACATTGCTGATGACAGTTAGTGTGTTTAGATGATAATCAATTGTTCTTCTGTGTTTTAAAAATATACTCACCCCCATATTTTGTTAATCTTAATCTTACTTTTTAGACAAATTGATTTTACCTTCATAAACAAATAAAATCTGCATGTATTGTCAATAAGAGGTGGCACATAGATGTGCCAGATGATGATGATGATGATGATGATGATGATGATAATAATAATAATAATAATAATAATTTAGAGTCCTATCATCAAAACTATGTTTGAAAGAGTTGAGTACACCCCAGGCTGGTATATACTGATTACAAAAGCAAAGCAAGCTAAGAAAAAGGTCATCAGAAACCGGTTGTTCAGGTTTATTAAATGCTTTCGATTTCTATATCAAGTATAAATACAGAAGCAGATGCAGACAGTCTCAGAGTCTCCTGCAGCCTGATGTCAGGTAAGTTACAGTGAACCTTAGTATGCTGGAACCATTTAACTCTTCTGTATTGGACTTAAAATGTGGCATAAAGTTTTTGAAATATAATTTGAAGCTACACATAAATGTATCCAGTTAATAATAGAATTTGTATAGTTGTGACTGACTGATAGATTGCTAAGTATTTATATTTATTGAATGAAACTGGTTCTATCAAACATAAGAGATGATATTGTTTCTCTAGGTTTTACTGTGCGGGGGAATGAAGAGAAAAGACGATAATAACGGACCCAGATAAACAAGAGACTACAGGTACGCTCCCACTCACATTACCTACATTTCAGGTTTTATGTTTGTCCCTTTGTTTTTGTGCTGCTGCTCTCGTGCTCTCTCTCCCTCTCTCTTTCTCTCACCAACACACACACACAGACCTCAAAGTTAACAGTTCGCATATAATCAGTGACAGTGAGGTCTGTGGACACCATTTCTGGAAAACTAGTGATGCACCTGTGAGCACCACATACAAAACTCCATTCTCCTGCATTGTATTGGCATGAATAAAATGAGATGAGATATGGATGAGACATTGTTTTAACCCTTTAAAGACAAGAGGATTCCATTCAGTTTCTCCTGCTGTCATGACCCGGCTCTTAGGCCATGACAAATGAAGAGAAATACACGTTTGTACTGAAAAATTGATCTTTTACATTTATGTTTTAGAAACTGCATCAAAATATATTAATCAAATGTATGAAATAGTAAGCCAGTATATCAGTGGTGTTGGTGAGTGGATGTGTGAATGTGTAATGTTGTGTGGTGTAAACTAAAGAGAAGTGAAACAAAAGAAAAGAAAAGGTGTGGTGCAGGGGGAGAGCCAGTGATGAGGTGAGAGGGAAAGGAATGAGGATGACTGATCCTGAATGCATTCTGGATGGACAGGTACCAGCAGCACCCAGTTGCATTAATATAGTCTCTGCCTACCTGGACCTGAAGAGAGATAAAACACACACACAGCACACAAGACACAAACCTGAGGGTCATAGTAAAGTCAGAGAGCTGTTACACTGCATACTAGGTCTGTGTGATGTAGCTTCAATCAACATTGTGGTATTTAATACAAATCATTTTCTCTGAAATTAATATCAAAATATGGCAATTCTATGCAAAATCACATAATGCAATTAAATTCATGTTGATGTAATGTAATAAACTGCTAATTAACACACTTTTCCATGGTAAATGTTTGTTTGGTGGCTCGTTCAACAAGCTAAGCTGCAGGACAAGACGTGTGTTCATGTTTGTAAGCTAGATAAGAGGAGATTTTAGCAGGAAAGTTAATTTAGGTTGTTGTTCAGAGTCTGTTGCTCTTGTGTTGTGTAGCAAGATGCTATCAGGCTCAGTGATAAAAACACGGGGTAGAGGGGTAGTAAAGAAGACTCTTATAAAAACAGAAAGCACAACAAAAGATCACAAAAGACTTAATACTGCAGACAATACAACAATTCCAGAAAACACAAAGGTTTTGTTTGGTACAACGTTACATGTTCAGTAATGTCATATTTTCTGCAACATGGTGTCTTCTGTAAGGTTGTGTTGTTTGCAGTGTTATCATTTCTGCTATGCTGTTTTCTTCCCAGCAAAGTTATATTTTCTGTAATGCTTTGTGTTCTCCAATGTTATACTTTCTGCACCTCAGGACTACTGTATAGGATTTAAAGCCAATTTTCCACTAACTAATCACAAGGCAGAACCATATGGAATCAGGTTCTTTATAAATGGATTTATGACACTGAAAACACATTTTTTAGTTCACCTCTAGTGGTATGTAGCCATAAAAACAGTAAAATAGTTTTTTTTCTGTGGAGGTTTTGAAATATGCATCCTTTAAATTTTTGCATGAAAAGACATGTGGTAGGTAATGTAGGAGACGGATACATTGACCATACCTTTGCTACCTTTGCACAAATATAAACTCTCAAGTTATAGTTAAAAATATCTCCAATTAAGAGATTACGTACGAAAACACTTTGAGACTGAAACAAGTTCAGTTACAAATAATTATCTTAAAACAACACCTACTTGCAAAAAAAACTTCTATCATATCTGTATGATTTCCTGCTAACATAGGTCTCCCTTTTCCAGACAGCTTTAGACTGAATTGGGGAAAAAGAATTTGGCGCCACTGTTCCTCATGATATATGAGAGGGAGGGCTTCAACACATACACACAATCTCTAACAATGCTAGTCAAATTCATTTCAAGATACTACACAGACTCCACTATTCTGAAATAAAATTACACAAAATCTATCCAATTGTGTCTTTAGATGATGAGAGCTTGCTGAAGCAACCTTAAGCTAAAGTGTTTTGATTTGCTCTTAAATTCAACTCTGTTTGGTCTGGCATTTTGATGATGTGTTCATGATCTCTAAAGCCATTGCTTCTAATCTAGCACCAGATCCTTTACTTATCATCTGTTGCTCATCTGAATCAACAATGAATCTGATTTGAAGCTGAATCTGACCTCTTATTCCCTCATTAAAAAATTAAATAAAATCCTTACTCCATCAAGATGATACTGGATGACTTAATCAATACTTTACATTTAGGAAAAATGATTTGCTTTAAGAAACTAACTCTCTCAATTTGATTTTGAATTTGGCAACCCCTTAAGTGTACCTCGGAGCTTAATATAAGAAGAAAAACTATACTATTTCATTGTGACAAAGTGGATGAGAACACACTATTTGTCCCTACTTTCACCATCAAAGAAATATAGCCTATTATTTAACCATGCTTGTTAATTGTTTGTAATTAATTGTCCAGCATTAATCTGTAACTTGCAGACACATACTATCCCAGGTTTGTTTGTGGTTTGCATTATGTTTGGTTACACTTCACATACCAGCAACATTTTTGGTTAAAGTAAAACACCGACAAGTATTGTTAAGTTTAGTTATTGTTTATTGGTTAACTTCTGCATTTCATAAGTTAATCATTTTCTTTGTTACTTACCGTACCCACCATGTTCTCCACAAACAAAAGGAGCAGGCACCCAACTACTTCCTGTATTTATACGCTGGGTGACATCATCAGTGATGTTACTGGGTTAGACCAAGTATTGGGGGATTTATGTTATTTCATTAAATGTTTGGTTTAGTATCGATATGATTTGTACTTGTTTGGCTCAGGTTGAGGTTTAATGTTGTGGATGTGTTTTGTGTAAACAATGTTGACTGATACAAGTAGCATTGTTATATGCCAGGTGGTATAAGGGAAAGGACACTCCTGCAAGAAATGTAGTTCTGCCTGATGGATTGGAGAGCCTATTTAAGGGGAGAGATGTAGGTTTAGGGGAGAGCAGAAATTGGAGGATGATAGTGTAGCTGTGTGCACGTGATCATGCCTTAGTTTGCATTTTCCTGAGTTGAGCTAGTTAACTAGGCTTGTGTTCATTTCATTTTTGAAACACCTCTTGCTTAGTTTTTTTCGTACACTGGACTGAATAAATCACTCTTTACACGTTCAACAAGAGTCTGCCTCCTACCATCTTCCTAGCCACTATGGTCAGGCTTCCTCACATTCATCTAAACATTTTACAGTATCACACAAATGTCCAAGAATGTGATTGAGTGAAAATACACAGGGAACTTTATCGGGTTATGGTGATTGGGTTGGATTATTTAGACACTATGTTGACTTTTCTTCTGAAATTCTGTAATAAAACCTTAGTGGGTGTGATGTCCAGAGGGTACAAATAGTGTTTCTCCGAAACTTTCTCTACAAACTTGGACTGGAGAAATTTTATCCCAACAAGTTCACTCTTCGGCCCCTCTTCAACAAAAACAGCATTTCGGATGAACTTGTTGAATCAATGGAGGAAATACCATGGTGCTCTCTAAGAAAACTATTTCAAATCAATGGAGAATGCAGAAACTGTACACACTTATCAAAAAATAATGAAGATGATGACGATGAAGAGGATAACAATTATCTGTTATACTCTGACCTGGTCACTGCAGATGACTCTGTAGACAACAAGGTTAAACTTTTCTGTCTGTCACACTCTTTCTTTGTGCTGACAGCCTCTGGCAACAGGAAATGGCCCCCAAGATGTCAATGTGCCAGTTTTCTGTTGCCTTGTGGCGATAATAGTCAGTGCACCCTGAGGCTGTGTGCTATGAGATGAAATTGTTTTTCATGTGTTCACTCGTCATTCATAACTAGATAAGTTCTCTCTCGATCTTTTACTCTATTAGCAAGCATTAAATAATTATGATCAAAACATACAATCAAAGTTAATAAGAACAGCTGGTAAAATAAACAAAGTGACAATATACATTGTTTGCTGTGGGTATAAAGGAATTCTGCAAATTTTAATTTTGCAATTTTTAATTTATGTTAACAATTTAGATGTGATGATAAAGCCTTTAAAAGTTCCTGAAATGTTTGGTTTAGGTACCTTGAAGCTGCTTGAAATGTGCTTGAATCTTACTCTTAAAAAGCCATATAAACCCTTGTGAAGGATGACACACAATCCAAATGACTGAAGTTAACAACAGTGTATTAAATTCAGCCTGGTCACAAGAATCAAACGTTGGCATTGTACGTTTCTGCAAACCACAGAAACGTTGAATATCTACGTTTCAACATGTGTAATTCATAGCATATCAACATTCCTACAAAATGTATTATATCAACATTTCCAAAATACGTATCATCTCAACATTTGTAAAATGACGTAGTTCACATGCGATCTATATGAGCTATTAGGAGGAGAGGGGGTTGGTGTGGTTAGTAAGTTTCTTGGCAGCAAGTTGGAAATCAGCAGAGAGTACGGTTCAAGACCACCTCGAAACCAATGCAATGAGACGTCAGGACATTTGCAGCTGTTTTTCTGGCGAGAAAACCAGGTGGTTTTAGTGAGACATTGGCCGTTTTTATTTTATTTTAACCCAAACCATGATGTTTCCCTAACCTTAACCAAGTGGTCGTTGTGCCTAAACCTAACCAGACCTTAACCACAGCGTTGTCACACCATAAAACATCATTATTCAACGGGTAGAAATGTTAATATGCTAGGTTTGTAGAAATGTTGATATGATACGTATTACACGTGTTGAAACGTATATATTCAACGTTTCTGTGGTTTGCAGAAATGTTCAATGCCAATGTTTTGTTCTGGCGATTGGGTTGATTAAATTACATTTTTTCAATCTTTTAAGCTCTTGTTATCAAAGCCTGATCAGCTCGAGCACAGCTTTACAATATGCTCCTTCGTCTCTCTGCAGAACCAGCATGAGGTGGCAGTCATTCCACTAATATGGACAAGTACGAAAAGGTGAGGAAAATTGGGAAAGGTGGATTTGGAAAGGCCATCCTTGTCAAATCCAAAGAGGATGGACACCAATATGTCATCAAGGAGATTGACATATCTGGAGTAAGAACCCTTTATATAATATTCCACAGTATCAGTGTTGATTTGAGCTCCTCTTTACTACGTTGCTCTTTCACATTATCTGTCCCTCTCACTTTGACAGATGTCACCTGAAGAGAGGCAGAAAGCTCAAAAAGAAGTTGAAGTCCTCGCCAAGATGAGTCATCCCAACATTGTCCAGTATAAAGAGTCTTTTGAAGGTATAAATGATCCAAGATCTTAGCTGTAACCTCAAAGAATCACAGAGATCATCTACTGCAATAATATCCTGATGCATACATGTGTTTTCATGCATGTTCCTTATGCTGTATAAAAATCTTTTTAGAGGAGGGCTGTCTGTGTATTGTGATGGACTACTGCGAGGGAGGAGACCTCTTAGAGAAGATCAAATCTCAGAAAGGAGAACTTTTCTCAGAAGATCAAGTAAGCTACTAACTCTTCAAGACAATCATGAATGTTTAGGATAAACCTGATAATCTTTAGGGTGAAACTGTTCAACATGTGGATAGAATTCATCATATAACACTCACTATTCCACTTCACAGTATATGTCTTTAACATGTATTTAGACTCTTTAATGTTTTTATTTTTTTATTTTTTTATTTTTTTGGCTTTTTCTGTCATTATAATTACAAATGATGTATATAGTGCAAGTTGATACTCTTAAGTGTGGCTTTACATTTCTCTGCCTTTCATAGATCCTGGACTGGTTTGTGCAGATTTGTCTGGCACTAAAGCACATCCATGATAGAAAAATCCTCCACAGGGACATTAAACCAGAGGTATTGCTTCACGCACCACATGATCTTGCCTCAGTGATGATGCATTTTATATTTGTATTGTATAAACTCATGATAATGACATTACATGTCTTTTCATGATGTCTGCATAGAACATATTTTTGACAAAAGATGGGACTGTACAGCTCGGGGACTTTGGAGTTTCAAGGGTGCTGAACAGGTTTGTAAAATGTCATCTGAATGAATCTGCAGATCTCTATAAAGCCAAGATTAAAATGGAAATAGTAAAGCATAATACAGTCTGCTTTCTATTCTCTTCTCATTTCCAGCACTTTAGAACTGGCAACAACATTCATAGGAACACCACTTTACCTTTCACCAGAGATCTGCAAAAACAAACCATATGACAACAAAAGGTACTAACTTGATGCTCTATGTTGTGTTTGTCTCTTTTGTTGTGTAAATTAACATTTAATAGTAATCCAGCAGACAAGTTCTCTCCCCACTGAACTGACTGTGAGTCATGCAGGATTAGATGAAGGTTTCTGGGAGATGTGAAGGTATCATGTCTCCTCTTTACTGAGTGAACCTGCTTGTTTATATCTACAACAGGAAGCTACTGTAGTATTGATTTCCTCTTAAACTATTTTATGTATGCATGTAACCTGATCCTGATTTAGTTGACTGAATGAAGTAAATTAAGCAGAATCTCAGGGACAATAATGGAAATAAGTCTAGGACTTTATCGTTCAATAACTGATAAAGTCTGATATGTTCTATTTTAAAATATATAAATAACAGTTTACAGTTTTCTCATCAATAAAGTCCTTTTTTCTCCAGCTTGCAAGTGACTTATTGAATAAATGTAAATCTACCCTCAGAACTGATCTCAGTTTGTCTATTTGTTTGTTCTCTCCTCTGACTTTCTCTCCTCTGCAGTGATATTTGGGCCCTCGGCTGTGTCCTGTATGAAATGTGCACTCTAAAGCCTGCAGTAAGTATTTTGTGTGTGAGCTGTTTACTAATTCATGTAGATTTAATGTATCTTACACAGCATTTCAATGATCTCTCACACACTGATTTAGATTTCTTCTCTGTATGTCTAATGGTTGACAAACAAGAATGGGTCATCTTTCCTTTCCTTGTTTTTTCTGCAGTGGTTATAACTGTGTACTAAATGTGTTTCCTCTCAATTTGAGGCTGGCGATATGAAGGATGTATATCTGAAGATCATCGATGGCTTCTACCCTCCAGTGTCTGATCACTTCTCCCAAGAACTACATTCTCTCTCGGAACAGCTGTTGAAACACAACCCCACAGAGAGGCCCTCAGTCAGCAGCATACTGGAAGAACCTTTCCTCTCCTGTAGGATACGGAGGTTCCTCACACCACAGGTGGAGAGCACAGTTAGTTGACTTTGATGCAATCTGAATTAACATAAAGCAGACTGTGTTCAGTTATAAAACATTTATTCTCTTCTCATTTCAGATCATTGTTCAGGAATTTGGTGATGTTTTTATTTACAAGCAGCAACCAGGTAAGCAAACTATTAATCTCTATAAACAGATATCAGCATATGAATGCAGAATGCTGAAGGAAAGGGGCAAGATTTTGATATGTGAAGCGTTCTGGCTCTGGAGCAAAAGAGGCAGAATGCCTTGGCCAAAATGCCGTCTGGACCTAAAACGCCTTAAAAAAAGTTTCAATGTTTGTGTATTGTGTAGAGAAACGTTCAACTTGTGTAATAAACAAATTACTTCCAGTTTACTTGCCATTTGCTTTAGCAAATATTAAATCTTAATTGTGATATTATAATCTTTAGCATAATCTAATTATTAATACATGGGGATGAAATAAACATGTTAATGGGAAACAAAAAGGAGATGAAGTGATGAGACAAATCAAAGGCGCAAAAAATAAACACCTCAAAGTCACCTCAACAGGTAGAGAGAGAGAGAGAGAAAGACTGAGCAGCATCAGTTCAGAGTGAAGCAGGTGGAGGTGAAGATAGTGTTGATATAGATGTTAATACTGAGATAATTCAGACAAACACTCACTTGAGCCTAAATGTCTCAACAAAAGAAAAGATTTTACAGTTCCTTGATGGTCAACTTCAAGTTTAATGAACAAAAAACTAGTAATCATATTGTGTTCATTAATAAAAACCTAATTGCTTAATTTTTGTTTGTTTTAGATATACAGGTCTATGTTTAATTAAATGTTTGTGTTGTGTTGCAAATGTGTCCCATCTACACTTGAAAAACAGGTGCAAAAGCTGCAGTAAATGTGTGCACCTGCGTCTCTCTCACCCTCTCACACACACACGTACATTCATTTACATTAATTTCTTTGCCCTAACCCTAACCTTACATCTGTCATGGCTCATCCTGTCTTTAAATTATGCTCTGTTTTTCTTTCCTATTTAGTTCTGCATTTCCTGTTTTATTTTGGCAGCTAACTCTCCTCTGGTTTCAGATCCACTTCCTGCCCTTGTGCGTTTCCCGCTCCTGTCTTCGTCATTATCCCCTAATGTCATCTGCCTGTGTCTTATTATCCTCACTCCCCTTGTGTATTTAGTCTGTGTGATCACTGCTCCCTGTGCCAGTTCGTATCAGCCATTGTCGCAAGCATTCCAGCATTATTTTTCTTGTTACAGTCTTCTAGTGTTTTTTGACCCTCGATCTGTTTTTTGACTCTGCCTTCACCTAGCCCTTTGTGTCTTGATGCCTTCTCTAACTGCCTGCCTGTGTACCAAACCTGCCTAAGTCAACTGTGAGTCGTGCATTTGGGTCTAGCCTTGGTTATCAGACACCCTTGTTAACATCAAGTTTTCATCTTAAAATTTATAGATTTAGGTAGTGGGGACTTGATTTTTGTCCCCAAAATGGAGGCGAGTCCCCACAATGTGACAGTGAACAGATTTATATTACATATAAACTCATAGAAGGTTATTAATTTTTCTGTTAATTTTTTTCTCTTTCATAGTCTTTTTCAACTTTCTCTCCAAACTTGGACTGAAGAAATTTTATCCCAACAAGCTCACTCTTCAGTCTCTTCTGGAAATCAACAAAAACAGCATTTATGATGAAACTGTTGAATCACTTGAGAAAATACCATGGTGCTTTCTCAGGAAACTCTTTCAAATCAACGCAGAATGCAGAAACTATACCCAACTATCAAAAAATTATGTTGACATTAAGAAGGAGAAAAACAATGATCTGTTTGACTTTGACCTGATCACTGCGGATGATTCTGCAGACAACAAGGTTAACCCTCTCGACCTCATAGTCGCACTCTTTCTTTGTGCTGAAAGCTTGTTGCAACAGGAAATGGCCCTCAAGATGACAATGTGCCAGTTTTCTGTCCCACTGCTGTTGCCTCGTGGTGATAACAGTCAGTGTTCCCTGATGCTGTGGGCTCTGAGAGACATCGTCAAAGAGTGGCGTCCACATGATTTGTCTGAATCAAGAGGATTTGTTGAAGACAACATTGTCCAAGCAAATATACCATTCTTTACCTTTGTGAGGCTGAAAAACTGTAGTTTGTCCAAGTCACAGGTTTTGAATCATGTTCTCAGTCGTGGCCAACAGAATAACAACATCTTCATACACAGAGATATGAAAGGAGGAACACTTAAAAGAGAAATTGCCAATGGTTTGGTTGAGGTTTGCTGGTACCTTCCCAGTGGCAGAGAAAATCTTGACATATTTCCAGAACCAGTTGCCTTTGCCAATTTGAGAGGAGACATTTGTGAGTCACTCGCACAATTCAATTTTCTATTTCAAGTGTCAACTGCGACCTTTGTGTTCCTGGACAAAGTTGAAGAAAATGAGCACAAGATTCTGACTTCTCTTCAAGATGTGAAATCCAAACTCTTCTTGGTTGTTAATCGCAAGGACAACTCTAGAGAGGACATGATATCTGTCCAGACAACACTGAAAGAGTTAGAGCTAACAAACAGGAGTGTGAAAATCAAAGACTCAGGTGTAAATGTTGCAGAGTTTTCAGAGAAACTTTGTGAGTCCATCAAGGAATCACTGACAAATGGAACAAACACAGTTATCATTGAAAATATGCTTGAACTTGGTCTATCTGTGGATGAAAACACAAGTGAAAAACAAAAGAAAGCAGTTGAGGAGATCATGGTTGACATTGAGGGGCGAAGTGTACCAGACTACAAGAAACAACAACTTCCTTTGCAGGGAGATAAGTGGAAAAGATTATCACAGTTAGAGAAGAAGGAGTGTAGATTGAAATCTGGTGTCTCAGACATTGAAGGGTATAAATGCCAGCTACAGGCAGAAAAACAAAAAATTATGGAGGAGCAAAGCAAACAAAAACTGTCCAAAGGAATGAAGAGTTTCATTAAAACTTTATCCACAAGTGACAAAGAAGAAAGAGATTTTTTCCTTAAGTGGATGAAACTCAAGTTTAACACACATTCACGGAAGAAACTGTCTGAGCTGCGCAACAAATTCAAAGAGCAATGTGAGAAGAAAGATAAAAATCCCACTGCAGAGTTAGATCAGGCTTTGATGGAGAGCTCTTTAGGAGTAGAGCATTACATGAGAGAGATGGGACTCATCTATGAGTTCTCAATTTATGGCTCAAGAAACACTGCTGATGAAATATCTCGTGCCCCTGGTTTGGCTGCTGAAATGCTGTTGGATGGATATCCTTTAGAGCTCTTGGATGGAGAGGCTTCCAACATCCCAGAGAGATGGGTGACAGATGTGCTGAAGGAGCTTCATGAGAAGGTTGGAGGGAAGAGCAGACTGTTAGTACTGACTGTGCTGGGTGTTCAAAGTTCAGGGAAGTCAACACTCCTCAACACCATGTTTGGTGTGCAGTTTCCTGTCAGCAGCGGCAGATGCACAAGAGGAGCTTATATGCTTTTCCTCAAAGTTGGAGAGGATATGAAACATGAGTTGAATCATGATTTTATAGTTCTCATTGACACAGAGGGTCTAAAATCTCCTGATTTGGCAGAACTAGAGGAAAGTTATGAGCATGACAACCAGCTGGCAACCTTTGTGATTGGTTTAAGTGATGTCACCATTATCAATGTCGCCATGGAGAACTCAACAGAAATGAAAGACATCCTGCAAATTGCAGCTCATGCTTTCCTGAGAATGAAGGAAATTGGTAAAAAGCCAGTTTGTCATTTTGTGCACCAAAATGTTTCTGGAGTTTCTGCTCATGCAAAGAACATAACAGAAAGAAAACATCTCCTGGAGCAGCTCAATGAAATGACACAAATTGCAGCTGAAATGGAAAAGAAGCCTTCTATTACAGCATTCACAGATGTGCTGGACTATGACATGGACAAAAACAACTGGAACATCCCAGGACTCTGGCATGGAACCCCTCCGATGGCACCAGTGAACACAGGTTACAGTGAAGCTGTAGCAGATTTCAAGAAAAATCTTTTGGCAACAATGAAAACAGACCGAAGCAATGACGTCTCACAGATCCCAGAGTTTCTAGAATGGATGAGAAGTCTCTGGAGATCAGTGAAATATGAGAACTTCATCTTTAGTTTCAGAAACACTCTTGTGGCTCAGGCCTACGACAACCTTTGCAAAGAGTTCAATCAATGGGAATGGCAGTTCAGAAAAGAAATCCTCTCTTGGCAAACAGAAGCAGAGATGGAAATCTTAAATTCTGACAATGAATCTGATATTCAAACTTGGAGCATTTTGGTTGAATCAAAAAAATCAGAGGTGTCAGAAAAAATATCATCTGAAGAAAGAAAAATGAAGGAGAAACTTACAAACTACTATGAAAAGAAAGACCAGAATGTAAATCTGATAGAAAAATACAAAACTGACTTTTTCAACAGCATCAGTAGTCTCGCAAAGGAAATCGTTTATTCTGTGAACAATAAACTGGATTGTGTCCTTGAGCTAAAAATTGGTTCAAAAAAGTCTCAAGACATTCAGAAGAAATACAGAGGCAGGATTGAAGACGAGGTCATGAAGCTCCTGAGTGCCTGTAAAAACTCTGATAAACTGTCTGATGAACAGCTGACACAGAAGTTTGAAAAGATGTGGACTGAAGCCACTAAAAATGTGTCTGGCCTGAAAGAGCGAGATATCGCAGCAAGTGTCCTGAAACAGTTGAGAAGAAATTTCTCAAATCAGAATGTTAATGAAAAATTCCAAAACATTAAAGACCTAAAGGAGATTGGTAAGACTCCATTTAAAACCAAACCTGAACACACAGATTCCTATATGGAGAAGTTTAAACAACTGATTCGACTAGGAGAACTGCAGAACGTTGCTGACAGTGTCATTGAGTCTTGCACACGGGTTGTATTTGATAAAGCAAAGACAAACACAGATTACAATGACTCTTTTACAAGGGAGCTTCTTGAAAAAATGGATGAATACCTTGATGAAAGTAGTCACAAAATAAATGCAAAGTTTGAGTTTGACCTGAAACTGTACATGTGTGGCATTGCCTCAAGGGAATTCCTCAAAATGCACCAAAAATTCTTGTCAGATAATGATCCTCGAATTAAGCTGCAGAAGTACAAAACTCAGTACTTGTCAGATTTTCTTGATTTATACAAACAGAGAGATGATTGTCAGCGCAAAGCAAATGATTTTGTCCAGTTTTGTATCAAACCTGCTGTGGAAGAGTACATCAATAGATCTCTGGGGATAAACATTGTGGATGAAATTTTGATAAGTTGTCATTCAGCAGAGTTCAGTTCCCGCTCCTTTTTCCAGTACAACATTCAGAAAGAGTTGCTGCAAAAGGAAGAATTTGTGAGTTTTACCACGTACGTTGACATGTATGAAATACATGTTAAGGATTGGATAGTTGAGCACATCAAGCAACAAATGCTAGAGGACAAAACTTTGTCCAAACTGAAACAAGAGAATCTGAAGGTGATAGTTGACAAAATCACAGCAGCCTTAGAGCAGGCCACAAAAGGACCAGATGGTGTTCAACTGCCAGACAACAATGAAAGCATCACAGAGCTCATCAGCAACATGCGGAAGTATTTGATTAAAGACATCTCAATTTCAGTGGAGAATGAAAAAACCACCTTGTTTCAAATCCAAAGCACATGTCATCCATTTATCAACAGCCTCAAAATGTCAATAAAAGACTTGAAAGAACAGCTTCAGGAGGAGTTCTCAAAGTCTGAAAACATCACTGAGACTCTGAACAAACTTCCGATCAAACCACAGGAGGAGCTTTTCAAGCGAGTGTTTGGTTGTGGAAAACAATGTCCATTTTGTAAAGTTCCCTGTGAGGCTGGAGGCAAAGATCACAAGCAGCATCATGCAGCTGTTCATCGACCACAAGGACTTTGTAAACGCAGTTATGAAGGCACTGATAAGCTGGTTGAAACACTGTGTACAACTGATGTACAAAGTGAACGTAGATTTAAAAACGCAGACACTAAAGGAAAGTGGCATCCTTACAAAGACTACACCAAGTACTATCCAGACTGGCACATTCCTCCAGATCGCAGCATAGAGGCATCTGACTACTGGAAGTTTGTACTGGTGAAATACAATGAGAAGTTTGCTGAATTATACAGCGCAAAGCCAGCTGATGTTCCAGAGGCCTGGAGGAGAATCACAAAGGAACAAGCACTGAAGGGGTTAAAAGATGCCTACAACATAAAGTGAACAAGGTACCAATGTCTTTAAAAAAATAATTTGAAACATGTAAATATACACTTTGGAGAGGAGCAAAAGGACATGAAGACTTAACACCTTACAGCATTCAGCAGATCAGATCAAATTCAATTAGTTAAATTCAAGATATTTCAATACTGTTTTAATGTATATTGTTTTTTTGGTTTTTTTACTGTTTTAATGTGGCTTCCTTTGGTCTGGTGAATATGATGAATGACAAATGATGAGTTGAACAAGTTGAAATGCTGGAAATAGTTATGTTAGACCGTTCAACTTTTTCTATATTTCTTTTACTTTATTTTGCTTTTACGTTTTTACTTTCTTTTACTTTTTTTATTTTGTTTTTTTATTTTTTGCAGATTACCAATATTTTGTTTTCTCCTCTCATGCTTAATGACTGGTGTTCATGATAATGATGTTGACAATGATAAAGAAAATGATGATGAACGATAAAGATCACGTAAAAAAGAGATTTATGTTTTTATCTTTATTTTTTGGTTTGTGATCATCATAATTTTTTTGCTTTTTTGTTTTTTTTTTCGAGTTTTTATTTGCATACATGTAAATACACAATTATGATGCTGATGATGACAATTATAATGATGCTCTACAAAGACCACATGAAAAAAGGTCATGATTAATGATTAGTGATTGATTAATATGTTTTTTTTCTTTGTTCATATTGCTATATGGCTACATATATCACTTGTATGTGAATAGTAACCAGTGTCAAGATAATGATGATGATGATGATGGCAGAAAGCACAGAAACAATTACTCAGACTTTTAAATATTTACCATATTTTTTCTTGTTTATTTTTTTATTTTAAGTAAAAATGTAATGATGATGATGATGATGATGATGATGATGATGAAGGCCTACGTAGTTCAAAGGTCATGTAATGAAATGCTGTTTTGAAATATGTTTCACAACTTTTTACATTTTTTTATAGTTTTATTCTTTAACATTTCTTGCAAAATGTAACATGTTACAATGAAAATAGTTATTAATGTTTTCTTGGAGATTAAAATAAATAAATTGTCATCAGTTCAAATGTTTGCATGTTGATGCAAATTAATTTTTGATTCATGTACAAATACTGAGACGTCCTTTCATGTGTTGTTGATGTTTAACTTTTTTTCATTATTTTTGACAGATGATGATGTGTAGAACAAGTGAAGTTAAAGACCAGAAAATAGTTTTATTATCTTTTAAAAACATATTATTATTGTTTTTTGTATTTTTTTTATTTTTTGTGTTCTGCTTTTTAATGAGTACAAAGGTTTTTGGTTTATTCATCTTGTAATACAACTATGTTCATAATGACATGAACTGAAGATAATGATGTTGATGATGATGATGATGAAGAACAAAGGCCATGTGAAACAGATGTTTTCTAACATGTCATTACTATTCTTTAATATTTTTACAGTTTCATTTCTAATAGGAACATGCAAAACATTTGATCTTTTGATGTGTGTTTGATAAAAGTCAGTGAATAAGAGTCTGTATGTTGTTGTAACTGACCTTTTAGCTCATGTTTAAATATTGTCTAAACAAGCCAACTGTGGGAATAATGTGGCATCTTCTGCTCTGTTGATCATGTTCAACTTCTGACACAATGAATTAAACAAGATACAAACAAATTGTGCTTTATCAGTGTTTTTTTCTTCATTTTTACAGGTTGACATACAGTATAGTTATGTGTATAATGATAAGTGATAGTAATAATATACTGTATGCACAAAGATCATGTGACAAAATGTCTTTTGTAATAATCAAATTAATACATAAAGCCATCACATTTAGAATTTAAAACATTTGACACCAAACAACAACTTAAGATCAATATTGCCAATTTCAAAGTTGATAAGTTCACAAATATTGGATATAAAGTTTTTTTTCTACAAATGTATTACTGTAGTTTTATGTTTTTAAAGTAAATGGGCTGTACTTGTATAATGCCTTTCTAGTCTTCTGACTACTCAAAGTGCTTCTACACTACACGTCACATTCACCCGTTCATATGCTGAATGGGTACATATTATATACAAGGTCCCAACCTGCCCATCAGAGGAAATATAATCATTCACACACATTCAGACACTGAGGGCACAGCCATCAGGAGCAATTTGGGGTTCAATATCATGTCCAAGGACACTTCGACATACGGACTGGAGGAACCACTGATCTTCCAATTAGTAGACGACCCGCTCTACCTCCTGAGCCACAGCCGCCCACAATATTAAGATAATACAATAGAGGTGCATTAAAAAGTGACATTTAAAAGACTTCAACAGTATCATGTCTCTCTAAAAACAATGTCCCCACTTACTTACTTTTCTGTGGATTATCCACAGTAACAGTCACACTTTTTAGAAAAACACACTGATGTTGATTTTAATTTGACCCATAAGAACCCGGACCCATTTCTCCTTAAAGGAAAAATATGGGGAATATAAAACAGACCAAATGGACCACAAGGAACACATTTCTGATTTTTTTTGAAATTCTACCCCTAGTATCAAAGATCTGTAATGTCACATATATGTCACATTGGGCGTTTATGGTAAATTTATTCCTCATTTGAAAATAAATCAGCTTGACAGTTTTATGCATAGTAACACAGATTTGCCTTTTTATTTGCATTTCCACAACATATATCAAAATTATAGGTCTGCTGGTTAGGTTTAACAAGAAATTCTTTTTCAGATTTGTTTTACAACACAAAAATGTGCAAACTGAATAAAAATAAATAAGTACTGCCTCATATTGGAGGTGTACTCAACAAGCTACTCTAGCTGTTCAAAACTGTGCAACAGACTTACGTAATAAACTCGAGAAAACATGTACATAGTGCAAAAAATTGTATTAAAAAACCCAAAAATCACTGAAGGGAAAACTTTTGAATTATTAGCACCATGTTTGAACCATTGCTGCAGTTTAGCCTAAGCCAAATGGTAAAATTTGAAACAATTTCTTTCCTCAGTGAAGCAAAGACACACATCACATTTCTCACAGAGGGTGGTGGTTGCATTGATTTTGCAGAATTTGCAACGGCCACACTTGTCACATTTCACAGGCCAGTGTGCAACCTGGTCAGTGCAAACATCATCTGGAACCCCAACTCGAACTCTCTTGGGTGGTGGTGGAGGAGATGTGGCGTTAAGTGTTGGGCGACCCCTTTGTGAATGCAAAAGAATCAGGCTAGTGGCAACCTCTGACCCACCAACATTATCATATTACTTACATTTTTATATTGAATTTGATTTTACTGATTTTGGATTGACTGTTTCAATTTGATTTTATTGTGTCTAAGTGTGATCAGATGTGTTTTATTATGATTATATTGAGGTCTTATTGGGTAGCTATTGTTTTTATTGTGGATTCTTTGGTGCTTTTATGTCTGGAGCACTGGACCAAATGAATTTCTCCGTGTGGGACAATAAAGTTGATCTGAATCTGAATCTGAATCACTCACCGACCCTCACAGCCAAGTTTGATCAAAATACATTTTGTAACAATAAATAACAATAATATAATATAATAACAATAATATAATATAATAACAATAATAACAATAATAACAATAATATAATATAATATATACACACACACACACACACACATATACATATATATACATATATATATATATATATATATATATAGATCCTCTGGTACTGACACGCAGACCTTCCTGAGCTGCCTTCAGCCAGCTCTCTGGCTTTTCAGGTGATGTAACATTAACGCTACAACAATAACTAAACAACGTTTTTAATGTGTTATTTGAAAAAATGTTGAAGAAGAAGAAACTCCATCACCTCCATCGTGGACTGTTGGTTGAGACAAAAGAAGACATTTGTGGGCGTCAACTTGGACTTTTTTCACCATTTTCTAACATTTTATGGACAAAACAACTAAACGATTAATCAAGAAAATAATCAACAGATTAATTGATAATGAAACAATATATTAGTTGCAGCCCTAAAATAAACAAATGTTTACCAATAAGCTATTTCCAACAGGCTGTAAGTACAAGCAACTTGTGTGCTTACAAAATAAACATGTATATACATTTTCAAATATTATATAACATGACTCTGCATGTCAGAGTCTCTCCAGTCAGTCCTGTCTCATCACATTGTTTTATACAGTGTCTATAACAGTGCTGCATGTTGCATATATTGTGCTGTATTGTACATGCAGTCATTATGCCTCCATATCTCCAATGAAAACATGGAATCTTCTCTTTGACTTTTTAACTGTACATCCTGTTAACTTGTTCACTCTTTCAGGAAAAATACTGCTGTCTATAATTTACACACCTGCTAAAACTAATGCAGCTAATTCAACAGTCCTGTAATAAATCCACCTTTATGACTGTTATAAAGTTGAGTTTTTGTGTTTCAAATATTCTTTTCTTCTCCATTTAGAACAATGTGGTAGACAAAAATGTAGAAACTCCTCTAAAGACAATACAAGTCAACATCAGCACTAATGCAGTCTCAACATGACCATAAAGACGAACCATCACCTCTCTCAACAGTTTCAACAAAAACTCAACATTATAACCTTCATCAGAGAAGCAATTACTTTTTTATTTTACCCAGGTCGATGTAATAAACTGGCAACTGATATTTTTAGTAGCACCACCATAAATGAGTCCATGCAGTGGGACACATGCAACACAGGCAGAGAAATAAATGCTGCAGTTCTGCTCAATGAACAGGAGTCATGAGGGAAACTTCATCCTTATGTTGTAGAAATAAAAACAGTTATGTGAATGTCACAATCATCATCATCATCATCATCATCATCATCATCATCATCATCATCATCATCATCACCATCAGACTTAAAGAGATTTTTAAAACACCAGCAGTAAATATGAGTTCCACACATGAAACATAAGTAATGTTTAACATACTGCTTTACATTTAAAATCAAAAGCCACTGTATAAATTAGCTTAAATATAATAAAATAAAACATAATTAAGTGTTTATGTGTCTATTATTTGTTCCTTTTTGTTTGCAGTGTAACAGTAAATATTCAGAATCCTTTATTTTAACTAACTAACTCCAACTGATTCGGTTCTCAGTTGAAGTTTGAATGTGAACAAAGTTAACAGTTAAAACTGAGAGGTGGAGACTTTGATGTAAAGTTCATTTCATTGCTGCACATTTTGCATGTCAGACGCTGCCATCCAGTGGTTCCACTGCAGAACAACATTCATGTTGAACACAGTGACATCTGCTGCTGGGGAGCAGGAAGGCCGTCATCTCTCCTCACTTCTTTTTGTCTTTGTGTGTGTGTGTGCTTGTCTTTGTTTGCTGCTTTGATTCAAGGACAAGCCAAACAAGCTGAGCTGAGTTGTTATGTCAATGTGTTGTTGTTATCACACACAAACACACACAAACACACACAAACACACACACACACACACACACACCTGCAAAATAACTCCAGCCTTTCAATAAATGCAGGTGTCAGAAGCTTGTAGGAGAAAGCACAATCAACTCATGCTGAGCAATCACAGTTCTTGTGGTATCTCCACGCTATAGCCGCTGGAGGCTCAACCTATAGTTATATTCTAGAAGAGACATGTTAGCTGCAGTGCAGCCTTCAATGAAGCGACAGAGTCAACACATGTAGCTGCCCTTAGTACAGCGTAACACCTCAATGCAGAAGTATAAATTAAGCTTAAAATACCAGAATCTGAAATTGTACTTAATGAAATTCATTTAGGCCCCATTTACACATCAAGTGTCTCATATCTCTATAAAATACAGATATGATTTAATAAACTTTCATTTACCCTTATTCATATGCGTCTCCTGTTGGTTTTCCCAGGCTCTCCTCCGGTCCGGAGGTTGGTGGTAATGCGCCTCTTGCTTTTTAGTAATGGCTGAAAATAACCAGGAAGAATAAACTTTTTCTCTGTTGCTTTGAAATATTGTTAGAAACAAAAGGCCGATGTTGAGAACATGTGACACAAACACCACAACTCTGTGTCCATTTGCACAACAGCAAATGCACGCCCCAAAAGCAGTTGTGTTCTAAGAACTCTTCATACAATCATGAAAATGACATATTGGTGTTTAAAAAAGAAAACTGGAACAAAAGACTCACTCCAGACAGCATAATGACATATAATCTTTTTTGACACAGTGAATCAAATCATAAGTTCAAACCTGCAGGTAACAAAACTAAAAATTTCCAAAACTTTAGGCAGTTTATTAATTGCTTCATATCTGTCCTGTCATTTACATCAAGTCATAGATTTTTATCCCCATAACACCCAGTGTAACTATCTACTTGGTCAGACACTTTAAATACTGTAAGCACTTTGTGAGACAAATCTAGACTTGACATGACTGCAGTGATGTCATCACAGGCCATCACCCATGAATATCACCTGAAGACTCTTCAGTCTCTCCTGAAACTCTGAAACTGTTGTCCCCGTAAGACCTCACATTCACACACTCACAACACAGCTGCTTTACATTGTTTTGTCTCTTTAAATGTGACTTCATAGCAATTATAGACTCAAACGTTTTGTACCTCTGTATATTCTCACACAGTGAATAAACTGATGCAACAGATTTATCTTCATTAGGAACAAGTTCGAAGTCTCTGCTTGTGTCAAATGTTTACAAAATATGTTTTTTATGTGATAGTTGCATGAAAAGTGAGAAATGTGTTAAAATAACCTTAAAACATTAAAAAAAAAAATAAGCAAATGCCTATGAAGTTATCACTGCATGACTGCATTAATAGTCTTAGAACACAGTTGGCAGAAGTCCAAAAACAACTAAGTGGCAACTGAAAAAAAAAACGAAACAAAACTTTGTCATTTACACCTGCTGTAAAATGTGTCGCACATGGTAATTGTTTTGCCAAGGGATTGGCCAAGACACAACATGAGAAAGTCCCATGTACCAAGCAGCCATGGAGATAGATACTGAATATTGTGATGATTCAATTTATTTACAATATGAGATGAAAAATACATGGAGCTTGATTTAACTTCAGGTTGGACAAAGGCCAGCAAAACAACCCTTACTAAGAAGTTGTAAATATAACCTAATGAAATTAAAGAAATGATAATAAGCTTCATCAGTGGCCTGATGGAGGGCAGCAAACCAGGCTCTGTGTAGTCAGATCACTGAAAAGGTGGGAAAAATATTGTGAGAAAAAATTGTTGTGCAACCAAAAAGCAAAAAGCATTTCCTGTCACATCTTTACTGCACCTTCAAATGGAGGCAAAAAATATGTACACAACCTTTTCACATTGTATAGTGATTTGATTCACTGTTGATATAACGATATTGATTAGGTCAGCTTTAAACATATAATTAATCAATTAATAATTGGTAAATTATCTGTGCAAAGCAAGATTTAAAAATAGAGAAAATTTCACTTGACGGCTAACATGCTGGAACTGAGGAAAGCCTCAAATATCTTTCTACGGTTGACTTCCAGGTGAGCTTCTCTGAAAATATATTTTTAAAAAGTGCTCATAGTGATTTATCTTGTCAGAAGACTCAGCAGCATCGTTGTTTGTCAGTAAATGTTATAACTAGTGTACAAAACTCTTGTTTAGGGTGTTTTAACATTTCATTTTCCTTTCTGGTAAAGTCAGTTCAATCCAAGAATATCCAGAATTGTTTTAATGGCCAACAGAATAGTTGGTAAACCCCAAAAGTCCTTGATTCAACTCCTCATGGAAAAGACAAGGAAGAAAACAAGGAATATCCTGGCAGAGAACTCACTGCTTGCCATTATTGATTACTTGTAATTTCACTACAGTTTAATGCAGAACATGTACTGTAGTTATCTACCCCAACTGGTGAAGTGAGCCACCTTTGTGACATAATTAAACTGTTATACATAATTACACTGTTGAGTCTTAAACATAAAACCAGACAAACCTGCTTGTCACAAAAACATCCAAAACACTGTTGTCTACCTTCACATTCCAGTGTGTGGGTGGTTCTTTTCAACAGCATGTAAAAATGTTTCATATCAATCAATCTGTCAGTACACTGAGAAGCATTCCTGTCAACTACATGGAAGTGAAGAAGAAATGCTTCAGTGATTTCTGATAAATTAATTGTTTACAGGAAAACAGAGTAGCAGTGATTAATCATGGCTGCTTGTGAATTTTTCCACACTTATAGGCCTATAGTGGGATAGACAAACCCCCAGGTTCTCAACATAACTTATATTGCTGATGACAGTTATTATGATTCAATGATAATATATGGCTCTTTGGTGTTTTGAAAACTATTACCCACATACTTTGATAATCTGAATCTTATCTTTTAGACACTTGGATTTTACCTTCATAACCAAATAAACCTGCATGTATTGTCAATGAGAGGCGGCATATAGATGTGCCAGATAATAATATTAACAATCTAGAATTTTATCATCACACTATATGGTTGGAAGAAATGAGTACACCCCGCGTTGGTATTTACTGATTACAAAAGCAAATCAAGATAAGACAAAAGATAAACAGAAACCGGTTGTTCAGGTGTATGAAATGCTTTCGATTTCTATATCAAGTATAAATACAGAAGCAGATGCAGACAGTCTCAGAGTCTCCTGCAGCCTGATAACAAGTAAGTTAGAGTGAACCTTAGTATGCTGAAACCATTTGATTCTTCTGTATTGGACTTGAAATGTGGCATAAAGTTTTTGAAATATAATTTGAAGCTACACACAAATGTATCCAGTTAATGATAGAATGTGTAGTTGTGACTGACTAAGTATTTATATTTTTGAATGAAACTGGTTCTATCAAACATAAGAGATGATATTGTGTCTCTAGGTTTTGATGTGCGGGGGAATGAAGAGAAAAGACGACAATAACGGACCCAGATAAACAAGAGACTACAGGTACGCTTCCACTCACATTACCTACATTTCAGGTTGTACGTTTGGCCCTTTGTTTTTGTGCTGCTGCTATCGTGCTCTCTCTCCCTCTCTCTTTCTCTCACCAACACACACACACAGACCTCAAAGTTAACAGTTTGCATATAATCAGTGGATACCATTTCTGGAAAACTAGTGATGCACCTGTGAGCACCACATACAAAACTCCATTCTCCTGCATTGTATTGGCATGAATAAATGATATTATGATAATAAATGATAGATGAGATATGGATGAGACATTGTTTAACCCTTTAAAGACAAGAGGATTACATTCAGTTTCTCCTGCTGTCATGACCCAGCTCTTAGGCCATGACAAATGAAGAGAAATACACGTTTGTACTGAAAAATGGATCTTTTACATTTATGTTTTAGAAACTGCATCAAAATATATTAATCAAATGTATGAAATAGTAAGTCAGTATATCAGTGGTGTTGGTGAGTGGATGTGTGAATGTGTAATGTTGTGTGGTGTAAACTACAGAGAAGTGAAACAAAAGAAAAGAAAAGATGTGGTGCAGGGGGAGAGCCAGTGATGAGGTGAGAGGGAAAGGAATGAGGATGACTGATCCTAAATGCATTCTGGATGGAGAGGTGCCAGGTGCATGCAGTTGCACTAATATAGTCTCCACCTACCAGGACCTGAAAGGAGACAAAACACACACACAGCACACAAGACACAAACCTGAGGGTCATAGTAAAGCCTGAGAGTCGTCATACTTCATACTATGGCTGTGTGATGTAGCTTCAATCAACAATGTGGTATTTAATACAAATAATTTTCTCTGAAATTAATATCAAAATATGGCAATTCTATGCAAAATCACATAAAATAATTAATTCATGTTGATTTAATGTAATAAACTGCTAATTAACACTTTTTTCCCCGATGAATGTTTGTTTTTTTTTTTGTTTGTAAGCTAGATAAGAGGAGATTTTAGCAGGAAAGCTCATGTGGGTTGTTGATCAGAGTCTGTTGCTCTTATGTTGTGTAGCAAGATGCTATCAGGCTCAGTGATAAAAACACGGGGTAGAGAATAAAAAAGAAAGACAGACAGACAGAATGGTTTTCTGAAGAACAATAATTTTCCATTAAACTGCGTGAGGCCACTGCAGCTGATTTTCTGTACAAATTAGTATAAAATCTGAGGAGCAAAGCACAAATGTCTGTTTTATAAGTGTCTAGTAAACAAGACTCTTATAAAAACAGAAAGCACAATAAAAGATCACAAAAGACTTCGCATTGCAGACAATACAACAATTCCAGAAAACACAAAGGTTTTGTTTGGTGCAACGTTACATGTTCAGTAATGTCATATTTTCTGCAATATGGTGTCTTCTGTAAGGTTGTGTTGTTTGCAGTTTTATCATTTCTGCTATGCTGTTTTCTTCCCAGCAAAGTTATATTTTCTGTAATGCTTTGTGTTCTCCAATGTTACACTTTCTGCACCTCAGGACTACTGTACAGTATTTAAAGCCAATTTCCACTAACTAATCACAAGGCAGAACCATATGGAATCAGGTTCTTTATAAATGGATTTATGACATTGAAAACACATTTTTTAGTTCACCTCTAGTGGTATATAGCCATAAAAACAGTAAAATAGTTTTTTTTTCTGTGGAGGTTTTGAAATATGCATCCTTTAAATTTTTGCATGAAAAGACATGTAATGAGGTAGGTAATGTAGGAGACCGATACATTGACCATACCTTTGCTACCTTTGCACAAATATAAACTCTCAAGTTGTAGTTAAAAATATCTCCAATTAAGAGATTACGTACGAAAACACTTAACAGCCTTTGAGACCGAAACAAGTTCAGTTACAAATAATTATCTTAAAACACCTACTTGCAAAAAAAACTTCTATCATATCTGTATGATTTCCTGCTAACATAGGTTTCCCTTTTCGGGACAGCTTTAGACTGAATTGGGGAAAAAGAATTTGGCGCCACTGTTCCTCATGATATATGAGAGGGAGGGCTTCAACACATACACGCAATCTCTAACAATGCTAGTCAAATTCATTTCAAGATACTACACAGACTCCACTATTCTGAAATAAAATTACACAAAATCTATCCAGTTGTGTCTTTAGATGATGAGAGCTTGCTGAGGCAACCTTAAGCTAAAGTGTTTTCATTTGCTCTTAAATTCAACTCTTTTGGTCTGGCATTTTGATGATGTGTTCATGATCTCTAAAGCCATTGCTTCTAATCTAGTACCAGATCCTTTACTTATCATCTGTTGCTCATCTGAATCAACAATGAATCTGATTTGAAGCTGAATCTGACCTCTTATTCCCTCATTAAAAAATTAAATAAAATCCTTACTCCATAAAGATGATGCTGGATGACTTAATCAATACTTTACATTTAGGAAAAATGATTTGCTTTAAGATACTAACTCTCTCAATTTGATTTTGAATTTGGCAACCCCTTAAGTGTACCTCGGAGCTTAAAATTAGAAGAAAAACTATACTATTTCATTGTGACAAAGTGGATGAGAACACACTATTTGTCCCTACTTTCACCATCAAAGAAATATAGCCTATTATTTAACCATGCTTGTTAATTGTTTGTAATTAATTGTCCAGCATTAATCTGTAACTTGCAGACACAGACTATCCCAGGTTTGTTTGTGGTTTGCATTATGTTTGGTTACACTTCACATACCAGCAACATTTTTGGTTAAAGTAAAACACCGACAAGTATTGTTAAGTTTAGTTATTGTTTATTGGTTAACTTCTGCATTTCATAAGTTAATCATTTTCTTTGTTACTTACCGTACCCACCATGTTCTCCACAAACAAAAGGAGCAGGCACCCAACTACTTCCTGTATTTATACGCTGGGTGACATCATCAGTGATGTCACTGGGTTAGACCAAGTATTGGGGGATTTATGTTTAGTTAAATGCTTGGTTTAGTATCGATATGATTTGTACTTGTTTGGCTCAGGTTGAGGTTTAATACTGTGGATGTGTTTTGTGTAAACAATGTTGACTGATACAAGTAGCATTGTTATATGCCAGGTGGCATAAGGGAAAGGACACCCCTGCAAGAAATGTAGTTCTGCCTGATAGATTGGAGGGCCTATTTAAGGGGAGAGGTGTAGGTTTAGGGGAGAGCAGAAATTGGAGGATGATAGTGTAGCTGTGTGCACGTGATCATGCCTTGGTTTGCATTTTCCTGAGTTGAGCTAGTTAACTTTGATTTGCTTGTGTTCATTTCATTTTTGAAACACCTCTTGCTTAGTTTTTTTTGTACACTGGACTGAATAAATCACTTTTTACACGTTCAACAAGAGTCTGCCTCCTACCATCTTCCTCACATTCATCTAAACATTTCACAGTATCACACAAATGTCCAAGAATGTGATTGAGTGAAAATACACAGGGAACTTTATCGGGTTATGGTGATTGGGTTGGATTATTTAGACACTATGTTGACTTTTCTTCTGAAATTCTGTAATAAAACCTTAGTGGGTGTGATGTCCAGAGGGTACAAATAGTGTTTCTCTGAAACTTTCTCTACAAACTTGGACTGGAGAAATTTTATCCCAACAAGTTCACTCTTCGGCCTCTCTTCAACAAAAACAGCATTTCGGATGAACCTGTTGAATCAATGGAGGAAATACCATGGTGCTCTCTAAGAAAACTATTTCAAATCAATGGAGAATGCAGAAACTGTACACAGTTATCAAAAAATAATGAAGATGATGATGATGACGATGACGATGAAGAGGATAACAATTATCTGTTATACTCTGACCTGGTCACTGCAGATGACTCTGTAGACAACAAGGTTAAACTTTTCTGTCTGTTGCATTCTTTCTTTGTGCTGACAGCCTCTGGCAACAGGAAATGGCCCCCAAGATGTCAATGTGCCAGTTTTCTGTTGCCTTGTGGCGATAATAGTCAGTGTTCCCTGAGGCTGTGTGCTATGAGATGAAATTGTTTTTCATGTGTTCACTCGTCATTCATAACTAGATAAGTTCTCTCTCGATCTCTTACTCTGGAAATTAGCAAGCATTAAATAATTATGATCAAAACATACAATCAAAGTTAATAAGAAAAGCTGGTAAAATAAACAAAGTGACAATATACATTGTTTGCTGTGGGTATAAAGGAATTCTGCAAATTTTAATTTTGCAATTTTGAATTTATGTTAACAATTTAGATGTGATGATAAAGCCCTTAAAAGTTCCTGAAATGTTTGGTTTAGGTACCTTGAAACTGCTTGAAATGTGCTTGAATCTTACTCTTAAAAAACCATATAAACCCTTGTGAAGGATGACACACAATCCAAATGACTGAAGTTAACAACAGTGTATTAAATTCAGCCTGGTCACAAGAATCAAACGTTGGCATTGTACGTTTCCGCAAACCACAGAAACGTTGAATATCTATGTTTCAACACATGTAATTCATAGCATATCAATAGTCCTACAAAATGTATTATATCAACATTTCCAAAATACATATCATCTCAACATTTGTAAAGTGACGTAGTTCACATGCAATCTACATGAGCTATTAGGAGGAGAGGGGGTTGGTGTGGTTAGTAAGTTTCTTGGCAGCAAGTTGGAAATCAGCCGAGAGTATGGTTCGAGACCACCTCGAAACCAATGCAATGAGACGTCAGGACATTTGCAGCTGTTTTTCTGGTGAGAAAACCAGGTGGTTTTAGTGAGACATTGGCCGTTTTTATTTTATTTTAACCCAAACCATGATGTTTCCCTAACCTTAACCAAGTGGTCGTTGTGCCTAAACCTAACCAGACCTTAACCACAGCATTGTCACACCATAAAACATCATTATTCAACAGGTAGAAATGTTAATATGCTAGGTTTGTAGAAATGTTGATATGATACGTATTACACGTGTTGAAACGTATATATTCAACGTTTCTGTGGTTTGCAGAAATGTTCAATGCCAACGTTTTGTTCTGGCGATTGGGTTGATTAAATTACATTTTTTCAATCTTTTAAGCTCTTGTTATCAAAACCTGATCAGCTCGAGCACAGCTTTACAATATGCTCCTTGTCTCTCTGCAGAACCAGCATGAGGTAGCAGGTAGTCATTCCACTAACATGGACAAGTACGAAAAGGTGAGGAAAATTGGGAAAGGTGGATTTGGAAAGGCCATCCTTGTCAAATCCAAAGAGGATGGACACCAATATGTCATCAAGGAGATTGACATATCTGGAGTAAGTACCCTTTATATAATATTCCACAGTATCAGTGTTGATTTGAGCTCCTCTTTACTACGTTGCTCTTTCACATTATCTGTCCCTCTCACTTTGACAGATGTCACCTGAAGAGAGGCAGAGAGCTCAAAAAGAAGTTGAAGTCCTCGCCAAGATGAGTCATCCAAACATTGTCCAGTATAAAGAGTCTTTTGAAGGTATAAATGATCCAAGATCTTAGCTGTAACCTCAAAGAATCACAAAGATCATCTACTGTAATAATATCCTGATGCATACATGTGTTTTCATGCATGTTCCTTATGCTGTATAAAAATCTTTTTAGTGAAGGACTGTCTGTGTATTGTGATGGACTACTGTGAGGGCCGAGACCTCTTAGAGAAGATCAAATCTCAGAAAGGAGAACTTTTCTCAGAAGATCAAGTAAGCTACTAACTCTTCAAGACAATCATGAATGTTGAGGATAAACCTGATAATCTTTAGGGTGAAACTGTTCAACATGTGGATAGAATTCATCTTATAACACTCACTATTCCACTTCACTGTATATGTCTTTCATTACAATTACAAATGATGTATATTGTGCAAGTTGATACTCTTAAGTGTGGCTTTACGTTCCTGTGCCTTTCTTAGATCCTGGACTGGTTTGTGCAGATTTGTCTGGCACTAAAGCACATCCATGATAGAAAAACCCTCCACAGGGACATTAAACCACAGGTATTGCTTCATGCACCACATGATCTTGCCTCAGTGATGATGTATTTTTTATTTGTATTGTATAAACTCATGATAATGACATTACATGTCTTTTCATGACGTCTGCATAGAACATATTTTTGACAAAAGATGAGACTGTACAGCTCGGGGACTTTGGAGTTTCAAGGGTGCTGAACAGGTTTGTAAAATGTCATCTGAATGAATCTGTAGATCTCTATAAAGCCAAGATTAAAATGGAAATAGTAAAGCATAATACAGTCTGCTTTCTATTCTATTCTTATTTCCAGCACTTTAGAACTGGCATCAATACGCATAGGAACACCACTTTACCTTTCACCAGAGATCTGCAAAAAGAAACCATACAACAACAAAAGGTACTAACTTGATGCTCTACGTTGTGTTTGTCTCATTTATTGTGTAAATTAACATTTAACAGTAATCCAGTGGACAAGTTCTCTCCCCACTGAACTGACTGTGAGTCATGCAGGATTAGATGAAGGTTTCTGGGAGATGTGAAGGTATCATGTCTCCTCTTTACTGAGTGAACCTGCTTGTTTATATCTACAACAGGAAGCTACTGTAGTATTGATTTCCTCTTAAACTATTTTATGTATGCATGTAACCTGATCCTGATTTAGTTAACTGAATGAAGTAAATTAAGCAGAAACTCAGGGACAATAATGGAAATAAGTCTAGGACTTAATCGTTCAATAACTGATAAAGTCTGATATGTTGTGTTTTAAAATATATTATTTTATTATTATTATTATTATTATTATTATTATTATTATTATTATTATTATTATTATTATTATTATTATTATTATTATTATTATATAATATATCACATTTTCTCAGCAATAGTCTTTTTTTTCTCCAGCTGGCAAGTGACTGTTATTGAATAAATGTAAATCTACCCTCAGAACTGATCCCAGTTTGTCTATTTGTTTGTTCTCTCCTCTGACTTTCTCTCCTCTGCAGTGATATTTGGGCCCTCGGCTGTGTCCTGTATGAAATGTGCACTCTTAAGCCTGCAGTAAGTATTCTGTGTGTGAGCTGTTTACGAACTCATGAGGATTTAATGTATCTTACACAGCATTATAATGCTCACATACTGATTTAGATCTCTTCTCTGTATGTCTAATAGTTGACAAACAAGAAATTGGGTCATCTTTCCTTTCTTCATTTTTTCTGCAGTGGTTATAACTGTGCACTAAATGTGTTTCCTCACAGTTTAATGCTGACAATAGCATGGACCTAGAGGTGAAGATCGTCCGTGGCCTCTACCCTCCTGTGTCTGGTTGCTACTCCCAAGAACTGCGTTCTCTCATGGCACAGCTGTTGAAACCCAACTCCACAGAGAGGCCCTCAGTCAGCAGCATACTGGAAGAATCTTTCCTCTCCTGTAGGATACAGAAGTTCCTCACACCACAGGTGGAGAGCACAGTTAGTTGTCTTTGATACAGCCTGAATTTACATAAAGCAGACTGTGTTCAGTTATAGAGCATTTATTCTCTACTCATTCCAGATCATTGCTCAGGAATTTGGCCATGCCTTTCTTCACAAGCAGCCTAAAGAGGGTGTGGTGAAGGGTTCACCAGGTAAGCAAACTCTTAATCTCTATAAACAGATATCGGCATATGAATGCAGAATCTGAAGGAAAGGGACAAGATTTGATATGTGAAAAGTTCTGGTTTCCGTTCATGTTTCTGGTTTCCCCGTAAACAGTCCGTGTGGGGAGCAAAAGAGGTGGAACGCATTGGCCGAAATGTTGTCTAGACCTAAAACACCCACGAAAAGTACTGACGTTTGTGTATTGTAACGTTCAACTTGTGTAATAAAAGAAAAAAAATACTTTCAGTTTGCTTGCCATTTGTTTTATCAGTTATTAACTCTTAAAATTATGATGTTATAATCTTTAGCATAATCTAATTATTAATACATGGGGATGAAATAAACATGTTAATGGGAAACAAAAAGGAGATAAAGTGATGAGACAAATCAAAGTCGCAAAAAATAAACACCTCAAAGTCACCTCAACAGGTGGAGAGAGAGAGAAAGACTGAGCAGCATCAGTTCAGAGTGAAGCAGGTGGAGGTAAAGATGGTGTTGATATAGACGTTAATACTGAGATAAATTCAGACAAACACACACTTGAGACTAAATGTCTCAACAAAAGGAAAGCTGCAGCATGTAGTGATTTTATAGTTCCTTGATGGTCAATTTCAAATTCATGTTTAATGAACAAAAAACTATTAATCAGACTGTGTTCATTAATAAATGCCTAATTGCTTAACTTTTGTTTGTATCACTTTTTAGATACAAAAGTCTAAATTTAATTAAATATTTGCATTGTGTTTGCGCTTGACCCTCAGAAGCCAGAATTTTCCCCACAAAACTAACAGTCGAATATTACATGACCTTAAATCCAGCAGAATACATAATCAACTTCTGTCAAAATGCCTCCTATTATTTGTGCAATCTTCCCTGAAATGCATATACAATAAGGAGAGATGCACACACTGCAAACACTCACACAATAACTTGCAAACAGCAGTTTCAGTCTGATATGACATCACATCTGCACTTGAACAACAGGTGCAAAAGCCACAGTAAATGTGTGCACCCGCTTCTCTAGAGAAACCTGATTTCCCCTGCTAGATCTCTCCTGGAGAGAACCGATTTCTCTGTCATGTAGTATACACTTAACCATTACAGAGATAATTATATGTAGCCATGTATACTCTTATTTAAAGTAATTAAATACAAAATCCGACTCAAAATGAAACTGACACTAAGTTATGTCCAGAAGTCTAAATAAGTTGGTTTCTACAGCTGAATAGTTAACTGTAAAATTCAGAAATATTTGCTGTTGTATGGAAAAATGTGTTTTCGCTAGAGTGCATGTCCTGTCACTGTGCTTTCAGTCCAGATATGGATGCACATGCACGCGCACACACACACACACACACACACACACACACACACACACACACACACACACACACACACATATATATATATATATATATATATATATACATACAAAGAAAAAGAATCAGGAAGCAGTTGAAAATCTATAATAAAACATAGTGGATGTGTTGTCCAGAGGGCACAAAGAAGGTTTCAAGTGTGTAATTATATCGGGTTGGAAGTTGACCACTGAGAGGTAATTCCAATGAAAACTGTTTACATTATTTCAGACTGACAAAGTCTCAGTGAGAATATTTATTATTTATTATTATTATTATTATTATTTATTATTTATTTTGGTCCCGTGTCAACAGTCAGTTTTAGTTTCTGTAAAAAGTCAACAAAGAATACTTTGTCAGTCTTTTGACTTGATATTGCTACAGTTCTACCAACAAGACCTGACAACTTAATTAGAAATATTAATTAATTTGATATATAATTGTAAGTTGTAAATTGTTAAGTAAAAATTTACAATTGTAAATTGATATAGATCACAGACTAACACCACTTCCACCAGAATCCTTTGAAACAGAAAACATCTATTCAGAAATTGTAAACAAAAACCTTTACACTTTGGTAGTAACAAAAACACACACTCATACACAAACATATAAGTCATAAAGGGTTGTTGATTTGTATGTTGTTCATTTTTAAAGTGTTTTTTTTCTCTTTCATAGTCTTTTTCAACTTTCTCTCCAAACTTGGACTGAAGACATTTTATCCCAACAAGCTCACTCTTCGGTCTCTTTTGGAAATCAACAAAAACAGCATTTATGATGAAACTGTTGAATCACTGGAGAAAATACCATGGTGCTTCCTCAGGAAACTCTTTCAAATCAACGCAGAATGCAGAAACTGTTCACAATTATCAAAAAACGATGATGATGAAAACAATGATCTGTTTAATTTAGACCTGTACACTGCTGATGACCCTGCAGACAACAAGGTTAACCCTCTCGACCTCATAGTCGCACTCTTTCTTTGTGCTGACAGCTTCTTGCAACAGGAAATGGCCCTCAAGATGTCAATGTGCCAGTTTTCTGTCCCACTGCTGTTGCCTCATGGTGATAACAGTCAGTGTTCCCTGATGCTGTGGGCTCTGAGAGACATCGTCAAAGAGTGGTGTCCACATGATTTGTCTGAATCAAGAGGATTTGTTGAAGATACCATTGTCCAAGCAAATATACCATTCTTTACCTTTGTGAGGCTGAAAAACTGTAGTTTGTCCAAGTCACAGGTTTTGAATCATGTTCTCAGTCGTGGCCAACAGAATCACAACATCTTCATACACAGAGATATGAAAGGAGGAACACTTAAAAGAAAAATAGCCAATGGTTTGGTCGAGGTTTGCTGGTACCTTCCCTGTGGCAGAGAAAATTTTGACATATTTCCAGGACCAGTTGCCTTTGCCAATTTGAGAGGAGACATTTGTGAGTCACTCGCACAATTCAATTTTCTTTTTCAAGTGTCAACTGCAACCTTTGTGTTCCTGGACAAAGTTGAAGACAATGAGCACAAGATTCTGACTTCTCTTCAAGATGTGAAATCCAAACTCTTCTTGATTGTTAATCGCAAGGACAACTCTAGAGAGGACAAGATGTCTGTCAAGAAAATAAAGGAAGAATTAGAATTACCAAAAAGCAGCGTGAAAATCAAAGACCCAAAGGTAAATGTTGCAGAGTTTTCAAAGAAACTTTGTGCAGCCATCAAGACCTCACTGCCAGATGAAACTCCCACATTGAACACTGTCAATATGGTTGGAAAAGCTGTTGAACTTGGTCTATCTGTGGATGAAAACTCAAGTGAAAAACAAAGGAAAGCAGTTGAGGAGATCATGGTTGACATTGAGGGGCAAAGTGTACCAGACTATAAGAATCAACAACTTCCTTTGCAGGGAAATAACTGGAAAAGATTATCACAGTTAGAGAAGGAGGAGTGTAGATTGAAATCTGGTGACTCAAGCCTTGAAGAGGATAAATCCCAGCTACAGGCAGAAAAACAAAAGATTAGGGAGGAGCAAAGCAAACAAAAACTGTCCAAAGGAATGAAGAGTTTCATTAAAACTTTATCCACAAGTGACAAAAAAGAAAGAGGTTTTTTACTTAAGTGGATGAAACTCAAGTTAAACACACATTCACGGAGCAAACTGTCTGAGCTGCGCAAGGAATTCAAAGAGCAATGCAAGAAGCGAGATAAAAATCTCATTGCAAAGTTAGATCAAGCTTTGATGGAGAGTTCTTTAGGAGTAGAGCATTACATGAGAGAGATGGGACTCATCTATGAGTTCTCAATTTCTGGCTCAAGAAACACTGCTGATGAAATATCTCGTCTCCCTGGTTTGGCAGCTGAAATGCTGTTGGATGGATATCCTTTAGAGCTCTTGGATGGAGAGGCTTCCAACATCCCAGAGAGATGGGTGACAGATGTGCTGACGGAGCTTCACAAGAAGGTTGGAGGGAAGAGCAGACTGTTAGTACTGACTGTGCTGGGTGTTCAAAGTACAGGGAAGTCAACACTCCTCAACACCATGTTTGGTGTGCAGTTTCCTGTCAGTAGCGGCAGATGCACAAGAGGAGCTTATATGCTTTTCCTCAGAGTTGGAGAGGACATGAAACATGAGTTGAATTATGAACTTATAGTTCTCATTGACACAGAGGGTCTAAAATCTCCTGATTTGGCAGAACTAGAGGAAAGTTATGTGCATGACAACCAGCTGGCAACCTTTGTGATTGGCTTAAGTGATGTCAGAAATGAAAGACATCCTGCAAATTGTAGCTCACGCTTTCCTGAGAATGAAGGAAATTGGTAAAAAAACAGTTTGTCATTTTGTGCACCAAAATGTTTCTGGAGTTTCTGCTCATGAAAAGACCATGTCAGAAAGAAAACATCTCTTGGACCAGCTCAATGAAATGACACAAATTGCAGCTGAAATGGAAAAGAAGCCTTCTATTAAAGCTTTCACAGATTTGCTGGACTATGACATGGATAAAAACAATTGGAACATCCCAGGACTCTGGCATGGAACCCCTCCGATGGCACCAGTGAACACAGGTTACAGTGAAGCTGTAGCAGATTTCAAGAAAAATATTTTGATGACAGTGAAAACAAACCAAAGCAATGACGTCTCGCAGATCCCAGAGTTTCTAGAATGGATAAAAAGTCTCTGGAAAGCGGTGAAATATGAGAACTTCATCTTTAGTTTCAGAAACACTCTTGTGGCTCAGGCCTACGACAACCTTTGCAAAGAGTTCAGCCAATGGGAATGGCAGTTCAGAAAAGAAATCCTCTCCTGGCAAACAGAAGCAGAGATGGAAATCTTAAATTCTGAAAATGAAGCTGATATTCAAACTTGGAACAAATTGGTTGAATCAAAAAAATCAGAGGTGTCAGAAAAAATAGCATCTGAAGAAAGAAAAATCAAAGAGAAACTTACAAACTACTATGAAAAGAAAGACCAGAACGTAAATCTGATAGAAAAATACAAAACTGACTTTTTCAACAGCATCAGTAGTCTTGCAAAGGAAATCGATTATTCTGTGAACAATAGATTGGATTGTATCCTTGAGCTAAAAATAAGTTCAAAAAAGGCTCAAGACATACAGAAGAAATACAGAGGCGGAATTGAAGACGAGGTCATGAAGCTCCTGAGTGCCTGTAAAAACTCTGATAAACTGTCTGATGAACAGCTGACACATGAGTTTGAAAAGATGTGGACTGAAGCCACTAAAAATGTGTCCGGCCTGAAAGTGCGAGATATCGCAGCAAGTGTCCTGAAACAGTTGAGAAGAAATTTCTCAAATCAGAATGTTAATGAGAAATTCCAAAACATTAAAGACCTAAAGGAGATTGGGAAGGATCCATTTAAAACTGGGCATGAACATACAGACTCCATTATGAAGAAGGTTGGAATTCGAGGAGATCTGCAGAACTTTGCTGACAGTGTCATTGAATCTTGCACACAGTTTCTGCTTGATAAAGCGAAGACAAACACAGATTATCACGACTCTTTTACAAGGGAGCTTCTTGAAAAAATAGATGAATCCCTTGATAAAAGTAGTCACAAAACAAATGCAAAGTTTGTGATTGATCTGAAACTTCACATGTGTGGCATTGCCTCAAGGGAATTCCTCAAAATGCACCAAAAATTCTTGTCAGATAATGATCCTCAAATTCAGCTGAAGAAGTACAAGACTCAGTACTTGTTAGATTTTCTTGATTTATACAAAGAGAGAGATGATTGTCAGCGCAAAGCAAATGATTTTGTCCAATTTTGTATCAAACCTGCTGTGGAAGAGTACATCAACAGATCTCTGGGAATAAACATAGTGGATGAAATTTTGACAGGTTGTAACTATGAAATATATGTGAAGGATTGGATATTTCAGCAAATCCAGCAACAAATGTTAGAGGACAAAACTTTGTGCAAACTGAAACAAGAGAATCTGAAGGTGATAGTTGACAAAATCACAGCAGCCTTAGAGCAGGCCACAAAAGGACCAGGTGGTGTTCAACTGCCAGACAACAATGAAAGCATCACAGAGCTCATCAGCAACATGAGGAAGTATTTGATTAAAGACATCTCAATTTCAGAGGAGGATGAAAAAACCACCTTGTTTCAAATCCAAAGCACATGTCATCCATTTATCAACAGCCTCAAAATATCAATAGAAGACTTGAAAGAACAGCTTCAGGAGGAATTCTCAAAGTCTGAAAACATCACTGAGACTCTGAACAAACTTCCAATCAAACCACAGGAGGAGCTTTTCAAGCGAGTGTTTGGTTGTGGAAAACAATGTCCATTTTGTAAAGTTCCCTGTGAGGCTGGAGGCAAAGATCACAAGCAGCATCATGCAGCTGTTCATCGACCACAAGGTCTTGGTGGATACAGAAATGTAGACACTCAGAAGCTGAATCAAACACTGTGTACAACTGATGTGCGAAGTGAATGTAAATTCAAAAACACAGATACTAAATGGAAGTTTCATCCTTACAAAGACTACACCAAGTACTATCCAGACTGGCACATTCCTCCAGATCCCAGCATGGAGGCATCTGACTACTGGAAGTTTGTACTGGTAGAATACAATGACAGATTTGCTCAAGACTATAAGGCCAAGCCAGCTGATGTTCCAGAGGCCTGGAGGAGAATCACAAAGGAACAAGCACTGAAGGGGTTAAAAGATGCCTTCAACATAAAGTGAACAACATACAAATGTCTTTAAACAAAACCAAATTTGGAACATGCAAGATTTTTTTTTTAAACAAAATGAACTCTTTGGAGAGGAGCAAAAGGATATGAGGACTAATCACCTTACAGCATTCAGCAAATCAGATTGATCAAATTCAATCAGTTAAATTAGTTTTTTATGTAACTGACTTTGTGGTTCAAACAGACTAAAGTAGCTGCTGGCAGTGAATACTGTGGCATCCTTTGGTCTGGTGAACATGATGAATGACAAATGATGAGTTGAACAAGTTGCTGAGAAGTTGAAAAGCTGGAAATAGTTATTAGACTGTCTCTTTTTCTATACTCTTTCTTTTACTTTTTTATTTTGTGTTTTTACTTTTTGAAGATTACAAATGTTTTGTTTTTTCTCTCATGGATAATGACTAGTGTTGATGATGATAATGATAAACTAAAATGATGATGTAAAACAAGATCACGTAAAAAAGATGTTTTATGTTTTCATCTTCAACTTTTGGTTTGTGATCATTACAAATGTTTTGTTTTTTGTTTTTTCAAGTTTCTATTTGTATACATGTAATACACAATTGTGATACTGATGATGACAATTATAATGATGTTCTACAAAGACCACATGAAAAAATTGATCATGATTTGCAATGTGTTTTTTTAATTATTACAACTGTTTGTTGTTTCTTTGCTCATATTGATATATGACTATGTGAATAGTAACCAGTGTGCAAGATAATGATGATGACAGTGATGAAGATGTCAGCATGGTTCATTCAGTGTTTGCAGTTGGCTTTCTAATGGTTATTACCAGTCAATCAATAACAAATATTGATACAACTGCCTTTTGGTGCCTTTCTGAAGCTGAACAGAAACAATTACTCAGACTTTTAAATATTTACCATGTTTTTTCTTTCTTTTTTTTTTTTTAATTATTTTAAGTAAAAACGTATTGATGATGATGATGATGAAGGCCTATGTAGTTCAAAGGTCATCTAATGAGATACTGTTTTGTAACACGTTTTACTACTTTTTAACATTTTTTTATAGATTTATTCTTTAACATTACTTACAAAATGTGACATGTTACAATGAAAACAGTTGTTAATGTTTTCTTGGAGATTAAAGTAAAGAAATTGTCATCAGTTCAAATGTTTGCATGTTGATGCAAATTAATTTTTGATTCATGTACAAATACTGAGACGTCCTTTCATGTGTTTTTCTCCTCCCAACAATTAACACTTCAAGTGTTAATTGTTGGGAGTTGATTAATTAATTATATTATATAAATTAATTTTTGCTCTCTCTGCTCCACATTGAACATTTAGTGGCCATGTTTCCTGCATTTTATGCTGGTCGACTTTTCCAACAAATGTTCATGTTTTGTTTTGAACTGTTTGTGATGAAATAAAATCTGAAATTCAAAGGTTCTACCAAAATCTACTAAATATTTCTTTCAGCCTGCTTGAGGTAAATTTAGGTTGTTTAATGCATTGTGTATGCTTATTTTTGCTCAAAAACAGTCTTTCTTATCTTAAATGAATATTGTCTATCACATGACAAGCAAAAAACATTCTGCTAAATTCTGTAGATTTTCATTCTGGATCACCGCTGAAAACTGTAAAAAAAAAATAAAAAAAAAAAATTTGGGTTTAGATATGAGTCACTAACAACAGTCTTTCTGGAGGCAATTCTGAACTGATGCCTGAAGCAGGGCAACCAGATCCATGTAGGTAAAGTATGAACATAAATCTGAAGGTAGAAAACATGAATAATTGAAGGCATCTCTACAGTGGCTTATATTAATTAGTCAATTCAATTTTGTTTAGTAACTTAAAAAGTCATTCATGTCTAAACAGCACTTTATTTTAAAATTTCAAATAAATCCAGGTGGAATTTTCTTTGATTTGTGTTGTAGTCTTCTGCAAAATAAATTTATTAAAAAAAAAGGCTGAAGACTTCTGTTTGCTGATGTTTTTTATTAAATCAAATTTGAGGCTTTTGATTAATATCTTAGACAGCACTATAATTTTTATTCTCCTGTTTCTCCGGTCTTATTCTATTTAAACTTATTTTTGTTTTCTATTTGACACTTTTATTTCTATTTAATGTTTTTATATTGCCTTATGTTGCTTTTACATTTAGTCTTGATGCCTTTGTCAGGGCTGGGAGGAGCATGTTTGATTATTAGCAATAATTAATAATCATCAAAGGTAGTTATTAATTATTAAATCAATAAAATTGTGAATACAAATTAATAACGGGGCACCACCCAGAAACCAGGACCAATGGAAAAGGTTTGAATCCAAGCTCTGACTCTCTCAACCAGCCTCTTATCACAACAAGTAAACACAATAATCACAACAGACAAATGTACAATAGAATTTATTAACCTCAGGAAGAATAAATGCAATTAACAAATGCTTTAGTGATCAAATTACTGTACAATTAGTGCTACCGGAGCAAAACATACATAAAACAACAGCTGTACACGGTTAAACACACATGCAGGTGAATGTATGTGTGTGTGTTTTTGTGTATGTGAGTGAGTGTGTGTGTGGGTGACAAGATGGCGGACGTAATCTGGGATGAGGACGTCATGCGAGAGACAAGATGGTGTACGTGACTATAGGAGGAAGTCATGTCATGGGAGAATCAAATGGCGGATGTGACCACAGTGTTTTGGTTAGAGTCAGTGGCTAAGATGGTGGCGCCTACTCAGCACAGGTCTCTAGTTGCACGATGGCACCAGCCGGAGGTCGGCAACTCTGCAATCACCCAATTTGCTGTGTGTGCTATCAGCAGAGCGCCACTGTGTCCCACGTTATCTGCCCACCAGATGTGCAAAGGGGCGTGAGTGTTTATGTGCATGTAAACAGGGTTAGGAACAAGAGAGAGAAAAGAGGAAGAAACGCCAGCTCATGGTGGAGTCCCGCGACCGTGGGGAGAGAGCAGTAGTTGCTTTGTCACACAGAAAAGCGCGCGTATGGATGGTAGTCTGTAACACATGTTGTCTGGACTTTGGACCAACAAACCAACCTGCTGTCTTGCTTGCAGTGGCACAATATAACAGCAGGGACAACACAAATTAGCTAAGCGTTGTGAACACAACTAAACAAGCAGCAAACATCAATGCTCTTTGGAGCTTAGCAGAACAAAGGACTCGCTGTTCTGTCAGTTCACAACAACTGTAGCAATAAAGCTTAACAAGCTATAAAGCTAACAAAACACACAATGCAACACTGTATCTGCCTAGACGTAAGCCTCTTACTTAGGTCGCTTCAGAAGGTGATCAGATATGTGTCCATCAGTGGGGTCCAGCTCGGGTCCTCCGACCCACTGGGTCCTGGCAGTGCCGTTCCTCGTTTCCTTGAGGGTTAACAGCAGCTGGTTTCTCGGTGGGCAGCGAGAAAACACAGGAGAGTCGACTCAGTCGGAAGGCAGTGGGGCACAGAAGTTATCCGTGTCCTCTTGAAGAAATCCTTTTCAAATAGGAGAGCGCTGGGTTGCAACAGCGGTCTCGCTTCTTCAGATCCAGTAATTATGCTTGGCTGAACACAGGGAAAAGTCACAGCTCGTTCTGCGAGGGGAGGATCTTCAAACTTGGCCAGGGGAAAATACACGTGTACGGAAAGCTGGTTACCTCCTTCAGTAAACTGGCTCACGGGAAAAGCAGAACTTCCTGCGGCACAGTTACAATGGAAAGACCAGCCTGGTCGCCAGAATAAAACGTTGGCATTGTATATTTCTGCAAACCACAGATACGTTAAATATATACGTTTCAACACATATAATACGTAGGATATTAACATTTCAACAATACGTATTCTATCAACATTTTAACATTTCCAGAATACATGTCATATCAACATTTCTAAAGTGACTTATTCACATGAGATCTATATGACCCGACTTTCTTATGAGGAGGATGAGGGGTCGGTGGATGGTTAGGAAGTTTGTTGGCAGAAAGTTGGAAATCAGCAGAGAGCACGTTTCAAGACCACCTCAAAACCGATGCCTGCTGCCCGTTTCAACTGACAAAACTAGGTGTTTTTAGTGAGATGTCGGGACATTTGCAGCCGTTTTTATTTATTTCGTTTTTTTATTTTAAACCAAAGCATGATCTTTCCCTAACCCTAACCAAGTGGTTTTTGTGCCTAATCTAACCAGACCTTTACCACTGTGTTGTCACATCATAAAACATCATTGTTCAACAGATAATGGCCAACATTGAAATGTAGACATTCAATGTATCTGTGGTTTTGCAGAAACGTACAATGGCAACGTTTTGTTCTGGTGATTGGGTTGGGAAAGACAATGGGTGTATCTGTGTGTAGCAGTGGTGTACTCTCTCTCTTGCTTTGTGTTAAGGACAATACACACACTGTCACTTTTTGGCTCTGATCTAAATTTATTCTGGCCTGGTAACAAACACAGTGGCATTCTCCACAGCCAACTCTCACAGCAGAAGTTGCAGAAAATATACATTGACACAAAACAAAATTAATTACTCGCTGCTGCTGCCAGCTGCACAACAAGCATTAGCTACGAGCTAATATTGAGCTAGCAAGATCGCTGATAACTGGCTCAATAAGTTGTTACAAATTACACCCACCCAACATCATCACCAAAAACTTGTTGTAGTTACTGGGGATGTCCAGAGGGCCCAGTATTTGTATTTGTATCTGTATTTGTTGAGGCAGCAAAATTATTTGTATTTGTATTCGAATATAAGTGGGAAGAGGCTTAAAAATCATGTTTTTGTTTTTATTACGCTTTTAATTTTAGAAAATTAAAGTGTTACAATAAGTGTTCATGAATAAACTACCTTATGAAGGAGGTCCCCACACCGAGTGTTGAACTGGAGTCTCCCAGATCATAGACGACTGCGCTGACTACTGATCTAAAACTTTACTCATCGCCTCATTGCAAACAGACCTCTACCTATTTATACACCCATAACACAGAGACAGCACAGCGTGTAACATGTAGGGAAGAACTTCAAAGGCGATTATTGCTTTGCACTTTTCATTAATTTTCTATTTTTTACAACCTAACTTTGGGGAAAGGAGACGTGGAACAATGAGTTATGGAGAGTCCCTTGGGAGCACTTTGCGTGTGTCAGTAGTTCAGCTTTATCTCTGGGGAACACCCCCATCTCTGGGAGTAATGTCCAAATAAGGAAATGTGCGTCATGTAGCAGGTGGATGTGACTCCCTTCGTTGAGACCTGCTGATAGATGTAACAGGGAGCAGAGGAGAGAGACTGAGATAGCGATCTAATCAACCTGTGCGCTGGTATTTGACATGTCTTTTTTTTCTCCCTGAAAACAAATGATTTTTAAAATATTTGTATGAAACAAATATTCGTAAAAACATCCACTATTTGTGCTTTGCCAAATAACGTATTTGTATTTGGGCACACCGCTAGTAGTTACTGGGGGTTTATGTCAACATATAAGGCAAATAAAACAAAATGTAACCCTGAATTTATTTTACCTTGATACTTTAAATTCCTTAATTTTATGGAGAAACTGAGATGAAATCAGCATTGCGTGATTCTCATGGTCTCTACATGGTTTTCCTAAATTTTCTTAATTCTGCGACACAGCAGGGAAAACAACTTTGTCCACTAAGACGGCTTTAAGTTTTATCAGGTGATTTACTGTAAATGGACGTTCTGTTTCCGAGAAACCAGATGATCATTATGTGCAAACCAAAAGTGAAAGTAGCTTCACAACAGAATAAAAGGGCTGTGATGCAGGACCACCTTGGCACATGCAGGGAGATGCTGCACTGCATCTGCAGGACAGATAGACGCCTTAACAACTGAAGACTGCATGACTGAAACCAACTCCTGGATAGAAGAATGTATTTTTAACACGAGAGAATCTCTTCTACAAAGGTGGGTTATACTTTTATTTTGTCAGTGTTTTTTCTGTTATGTGCCTGAAAAACAAGTTGAACAATGTATAGCTATTTGTACAATAGATTATTAATCATCATTAATGTGATACGGAGGGCTCCTCCTGTTCAACCTTGGCATGTTGTGACAACCTCAGCCTAGCATTTGCTGAATCATGCACAGAGAAAATGTTTTTCTGAAACTGTTTTCAGTATTTTTATTGACAAACCTGATTTTACTTTGGTTCACTATGATCGACCCCAATTCTTTCTCAAATGATCAGATATTGATTTTTTTTCCTTCTCTTTATTTTCTTTTTTAGACAGAACAGTCTAGATCCAAATAAAACACACTTACATGAGAAAAATCATATTTGCTGCAACATTTTCAGCTGTGTTCTGTCTAAAATTATGTCCATTCATATGGATTTAATACAACACTGTACTTACACTACAAAACAAATTATATGTGGTACTAAAGTCGCATTTACATAGCATAAAGTATAGATATAATGTAAAAAAAAAAAAAAGCTGTGTGAAAATGGCCATAATAGTGCAAGCTCATATACAGCCCTCTTAAATTGCATATTTTACAACGTATATGACTCATACATTTTGTCTTCATTTTCATATGTATGAGTCATTTTCATATTCATATTTTCTTCAGGGACGTGTCCATGAACAAGATATTACTGTCAATAATAAATGAAATGATGTCATTACTGCTGAACGATAGCTCCCACTACTGCTGTTAGCTGTTGAAAAAACAAGTCAGTGTATTCAGTAAGCTGTAGCTCAAGATCAAAATCAATAAGACTCCAGCCTCCCATGACACTGTACAAGATTAGCAAGTGTAGAGATCAGTGGTGAACTCAGGCTGTCTGAGGTGCAGGGGCGAAAAAATATAAAGGACACCCAATGGGCCCCTTCAGCAGAGAGCGATGATGCATGTTGGTAAAAAAGCTACATCTCCAATTAAAATGAACATTTTATAGGGTGATTCAGGATCTAAGGAAAACAACACCTCTGTATTAAAAAGGATTTTTTAAACATTAATTTTGCAAACGTCTCTGAATGGGTAAAGTTTTAAATGTTTATTTCTCAGACACATCTGTAATAAAAACATGGAACTATAAACATTTTGAGAATTAGCTGTTTTCAGCCGCTAGATTGGTGAAATCAAAGGAGAATTCTTTTGGCCATGAGTTTGTTAATGTTAATGACCTCATTATGGTCAGTTGTGATGTTCCTCTTGAACAACAGAAGATCTGAGAACCTTCTTTCTCCACATCTGTTTCTAAACTGGGTCTTGATCACCTTCAGATTGGAGAATGATCACTGGACTGATGCAGTTGTCACTGGCAGCTCAGACTGTACTGACCCAAAGGCAATGGAACAATCTAAAGGGGGTGTGACTGAGCAAACTACTGAGTAGTACTGTACCAAAATCAACTGAATGGAATAATGTCAGCCAGTCTAAAGGGCACTAAATACCTTTTTTTCATTGAAAGGGCACTCAGTTCTGCACTTGAGTATGTTAGACTTATGGGAACTAGAAGGGCACCGTACAGAAGCTCCAGCTCACCCCTATTATAATGACAACTTATAGGAAACTGCATTATATCTTGTGGCTGTTCTTTACAGGGCACTTAATTCCAGGTGGTCACATATAGAGAGACACTCTATAGGGCACTTAATCCTGATTTACCCTTTGGTATGTTTCCTCCTTTGCGTGGGCACCTTAGGGGGCATTTTATACGGTTTGCATTACAGTAGGATCATCTTAGAGGGCACTTTTGTGATACTTTTTTGTCCTCAGGGGCACTGGGGTGGGTTGGTGGTGGGGGTCGGGGTGGGAGGAGTGGGTGGTTGACCCCCTGCCCCCCCCCCCCCCCCCCCCCCCCCCCCGAGTCCGCCAGTGGTATAAATGGTCCATATATGTCCATGTGTGCAGTGGTTCTGGGTCGGGTTTGTGCTAGGATTTTCTGGTTTTGGTCCATAGCCAAGCAGGCAGCATTGTATTTTAAACTTTGTGGGATATTTATAATACTTTGGTAATAAAATCAACAATGGAGGTAAATTGCTCCTTGTACATCTTCAGAAGATAAATTTAAATAAAATTACAAAATTGTTAATTAGTGGATGGGTTCATTTAACACACCTGAACATGCATATTCTTATTCTTGTTTGTTAAGGACGTCAGTGATGAAGATTCATTTGTTGATCTACATGGTGCAGAAGTAGAGGACACTCCACCAACACCACAGTCTGGCTGCAAGGGTGAGTGTCAATAGAATGATGCAAGTGGTAAAGGTCAGCTTTAAACAATCTATCATTCAGCAGAAAATGCACTGTATGCTGTGCAGTCTCAAAGTAGTTTTATTATCAACATTATTATTATTGCTGTGTTCTTAGAGCCCAGCCCCCCTGTGAAGATAATAGTTTTTCATGGTTATTTAGTTCAAGGTTAGGTCATCCCTGAGTACAGATGGACGCACATTTCCCCCCTGACTAGGAATAATGTGGGCAAAAGCAAACACCTCTATGTGAAAAATAAATAATTATTTGGTAGTTGAGACCTTTTCTCTTTTGTTCCATCTTGGTTTGAAATTGTGTGCATGTCACATGGCGGTGGTCCATGACAATATGACCCAATTTAATATCACTATATTGTAAGAAACTACTGGGGTCAAAACCTACATAGGACTGTTAGGACATGAAAACGGTTTAATACAGGGATGTTTAGCTCAGTTAAAACTCTGCTTTTCACATTTTTTGCTATGCCACAAAAAAGAGTCCAAAAAAGAGCCTCCATATAAATTAAATGCAACTCCAACCTTTTTATTTTAAGGTCCTTGGGATGACGTCTAGCTTTCACCACTAGATGTCGCAATGTCATTAATTAATTATGGGCCTTCCTTATTTACTGCTGCCACATTCATTTCGTTGGGACTTGCGCCTTTAATGGCATGTTTCATTGACAGGCCGGACTCACAGCACAGTATTTGAAAAGTTAGAGTTTTAATCATTAGATGTTATGATTCATGATTCAAATTATTTCAAATGTTTATCTCAGTGTGACTGAAAATAATGACAGAAATGATGTCCCTGCATTAGCTATTGTAGCTAACTGCATAAGGATCTACTTCCAGGGAAACTTGGCAACTACCCAACACCCAGAATTTTATTTTAATATGTGACGTAGAAAACAAACTGTTGTGGATTAGTAAGCAGCCAGCCTACACTGTTATAGATTTTTCCAACAAAAACGGTAAAGAACTGGCAGCAGAGTTCCCATTAATTTATAAACAGAAACCTGTTGTTCAGGTGTATGAAATGCTTCTGATTTCTATATCAAGAATAAATATGACAGATGCATGAGACAGTCCCAGAGTCTCCTGCAGTCTGATGTCAGGTGTCAGTGAACCTCAGTATGCTGGAACCATTTGACTGTTTTGTATTGAACTTGTAATGTGACAGAAAGCATTTTTTCAAAATATAATCTGGAGTTGATCATAACTGTATCTAGTTAGTGATGATTTGAAATATGTGAAAAAAGTCCTGATAACTACAAAGAAGTGAAGCAGTGATTAAACAGACTGATGATTAATCATGGCTGTTTACACCTGCTTAAGAATAATTTTACAGATATGTAGGAGTTGACTATCCCCCACATTCTCAACATAACTTGTTACATAACTTATCACACTTAATGTGTTTTGAGATATCTCTTCACTGCACTCCTCCTCAGAACCCGAGATAAAGGTAAATAGAAACCTGTTGTTCAGTTGTATCAAATACTTTTGATTTCTACATCAAGTATAAATACAACAGATGCATGAAACCGTCCCAGAGTCTCCTGCAGTCTGATGTCAGGTGTCAGTGAACCTCAGTATGCTGGAACCATTTGACTGTTTTGTATTGAAATGTGACAGAAAGCATTTTTTCACAATATAATTTGAAGTTGATCATAAGTGTATCCAGTTAGTAATGATTTGCATTATGTACAGTGTCTTGACTGACTAATGGATTGCATTTTATATATTTTTTAAGATGGACTGGTTCTGTCAAACAAAAAGATGATATATAATTGTGTGTCTAGATTCTGAAGAGCAGGGGAATGAAGAGAAAACACTGACCTCGACTACGATGGACACAGATGGACGAGAGCCTACAGGTACACTCCCACTCACATTACCTACATTTATTGAAGTACATTTAGTTTTAACCAAGAGACATTTATGAAGGTCTGAACCAGGAAGGAGAACTCATAGATGCAGTTCAACAATGGGATTTATGTGAAATCACCAGAAAAGAAATGATAACATGAACTCTGTTACAAAATATTTACTTTGTCCACGGTTCATCTCCAATGTTTGAGATAAACTCAAAATATTAATGTAATTATTGTAGAATTATGATACTATAATCTTTAGCATAATCTAATCTTATTAATACATTAGTATGAAATAAACATGTTCAAAGGAAACAAAAAGGAGATGAAGTGATGAGACAAATCAAAGTCGCAAAAAATAAACACAAGTCACTGCAACAGGTGGAGAGAGAGAGAAAGACGGAGCAGCATCAGTTCAGAGTGAAGCAGGTGGAGGTGAAGATGGTGTTGATATAGATGTTAATACTGAGATAAATTCAAACAAACACCCACTTGAGTCTAAATGTCTCAACAAAAGGAAACGTTTCATAGCAGCCTGTAGTGATTTTACAGTTTCTTGATGGTCAATTTCAAATTCAAGTTTAATAAACAAAAAAACTAATAATCAGATTGTGTTCATTAATAAAAGCCTAATTGCTTAATTTTTGTTTGTAATAATCAGTTTTTAGGTATTCAAGTCTATATTTAATTAAATATTTTATATAGATTTGAGCTTAAAGAGAGTCAAATAAATAAATTAATACATGAATAAATTACATACATGCACAATGCATCCTCATATTCAAAATAATTAAATACAAAATCAGACTCAAATTGAAACACCATCATTACACTAAGTAATGTCTGGAAGTCTAAATAAGTTGTTTTCCACTGAATGAAAAAAAAAGTGTTCTCAGTAGAGGTCATGTAGGGCCTTATGAGCTCCGTTTTAATGTTTTCCAGATTCTGTTTGATTTTTTCACAAATTCCGTGTTTTATGATTTAAGCACATTTTGTCATCAAAAAGTGTCCAATCATGTGGTGTTTGAATAAAATTTCAATTCAATAAGTAGTTATCCAAAACGTAATCATAGCTTCAACACACAGTACACTCAGACATTTGCATGAAGAAGTGAGAACTCTAAAGTCCGCTCCGGGTTTTACTGCGGATCTCTGCTCTCAGTGAAACACAGACGCAGACATGAGAGGACAGAAGCTGCAGCAGTGTGCCACCAAAATCACACCAAGATGCTTTAGAAACTCTCAGCATAGTTTTTTTTCTGTTCTTGCTGTGAAAAAAAATGCTTATGTGCTGAAGGGAAAACCCTGATTAACCCTTAATTTTGGCAAATTCCACGATATTCCACGTTTTGCAGTTGATTCCATTTTTATTATCAAATTCCGCAATTCCGTCCGTGTTTTCCACATCGTGGAAACCATAGGGCCCCTCACTGTGCTGTCAGTTCAGATATGTTGTACATACGCAAACACACACACACACACACACATATACACATACATTAATTTACATTAACTTCCTTGCCCTAAATCTAACCTTACTTTAACCTTACATCAAGTCTTCATCCTAAAATGTAATGATTTACGTAGTGGGGACTTGATTTTTGTCTCTATAATGTGACAGTAAACAGATTTATGTCTCCACAACATGAGTAATACCTGATACACACACAAAGAATCAGGAAACAGTGTCTTGTATAACTATCATGGTTAAAATAAGTGAGACAAGCTAAAGTGGAAATCACCACCATCCTGATTTGTTTTGCAAGTTAAATATTATCATTTAGTAGCAGCAGCAGCAGTAAAGGTTGATTCTATAAACTGTCAGAGATCCAGACAAACCCTTTCCTCCAGAAACACTGGTGAGTCATCAGATAGACTGAAAAAACAAACAAACAAACAAAACAAAAATAAAGAGCAGAAAGGTGCAAGATCCTCTGCCATTTAAACTTGCTGTAAAATGTGTAACACAGGATTATTTATAATAGGATTAATAGGATAATTGTTATGACCCATTTAGGGGTGGCCAAGACACAATTTGAGAAGTCCCATCTACTAAGGAGCCATGGAGATAGATAATGAATATTGTGATGGCTGAATTTATGTACAATATGAGATGAAAAATACATGGAGCTTGACTTAACTTCAGGGTGGACAAAGGCCAACAAAACAAATCTCACAAGGAAGTTGCAATGAAATTACAGAAATCATAATATACTTCATCAATGGCCTGATGGAAGGTAGCCTGCTTATATGGATGCCAGTGATATACTTAATGTTGAAAATCATTCCTGTATTGGTTGAACTCAGGTAAAATGTGGTGGGAGGGGTATATACATGAGCAGCAAACCAGTCTTGTAAAGCCAGATCACTGAAAAGATGAGAAAAACATTGGACGAAAAATTTGTTGTGTAACCAAAGAGCAAATGCACGTTATACAGGCCCTTGATGTTGTATTGACCTGGTGGTTAAAATGCTTCCCATGTTGTATGATACCAGCGTCCCTGCTAGGACTCCAGGTGGTGAATGTTGTTGCAGGTTAATCCTCTCATTTTCTGTCACATCTTTACTGCATCTTCAAATGGAGGCAAAAAAATATGTAAACCTTTCACATAGTGCATAGTGATTTGATTCACTGTTAATTCCATAGTGATTTGATTCACTGTTAATTGAACAATATTGATTAGTTCAGCTCTAATTAATTAGTAATTAATATATTATCTGTACAAAACAAGATGTAAAAATAGTACCAATTTCACTCTATGGCTAACATTTTAAAACTGTGGAACAACACAGATATCTTTTTACAGTTCTTGACTTCCAGGTGAGCTTCTCTGTAATATATTTTTTAAAAATGCTCACAGTGGCTTTATATTCTCTTATATTTATAAATCTCAGCACCATCGTTGTTAGTGAGCAAGTGATAGAACTAGCACCAGCAGAGTAGTTGTTAACTCCAAAAGTCCTTGATTCAACTCTTAATGGAAAGGACAATGAAGAAAGCAAGGGATATCTTGGCATAGAGCTACTATCCTCTATTCAGCCAGTTTGAGTCTTTGAGCATCAGGAGACGCTAAAGAATCCCTTTGGCAGCTGAACATGTATTCAAAAAGTCCCTGATCCCAAGTGCCATCAGTATTCTTAACTCTGAAAAGTGACTAATGAGATAAGATAAGCCACAGACATGAACTGATCTTAATGTGCAATATGACCTTGTCATTATGTTTGTTCACACTGACTTCTGTTTGTTTAATAGTTTTAAAAACTATCTTCCAAATTGTTTTGTTAAATTTAGCAATTGTGTGGCAGATTTTGATTTTTCAGTAAGGAAAAGGATTAAGTCATCAGCATGTTATGAAATTTTGTGTTCAGTGTTATTGACATGGACACCTTAGGCAAGTTACTTGAAAACTAATTAATTAATGATTAAATATTACTCATTGTATAAGTAATTACATTACTTATTACACAGCAGTATTGTTACAGATTGCCAGAACGAAACAACTTCTATGAACTATAAGAAGAGACCTGTGCAAACTCTGTTGACTTTGTTAAATCTGAAGTCTATCTGAGTATGATTGGCGAACACTAATGTCCTAAAGAAAGACTGTTCTATTTGCAAAGCTCTAAGGATATTTTGCCACCTATTTAATTTATATCAGCAGATTACACAGTTCACAAGGGTTTGTGCTTCTACCCAAACCATCATTGACTTAGTATTTGTATCACACCAATCCAAAATCTCAAAAAGTGGGGTTATAAACTATGGTCTAAGTGATCATTCTGTTATTTTTTGCACATGGAAGATTCAGAAGTATGTATTTAATTGTCATAACTCAATCAAAATCAGATCTCTAAAGGACTACAGCAGTGAGGCACTGACTAGATCTTTAAGGGATATGGATTGGTATCTAAATGTGTAGAGGTGGATAAAGCTTGGGGATATTTTAAATAATTGTTTCTGGCAGCTGTTGATAAACTTTCCCCAGTTAAATCAGTCAGAACAAGAATCAGAACATAACCTTGGATTAACGCTGATAATTTAAAGGCCAATACGTCAAAAACTTACTTTTACTTTTCATCAAATATAGGAAATCTAGGAAAAGCAGTTGTTCAACGAATATAAAACACTTAGAAATGAAGTGAATCCAATGATAAGTTGCCTAGTCAGTCAGGGTGCGAGAAAGAAAGACATTTACAGTTGTTTTACAAACAGAAAGAAGTCCAGGCTGATGCATTTCCTTTTGTAAAAGTGTCTGACGATAATGTACTTCAAAAGCTTAAGGCCCTGAAACCTTCTAAGACAACAGGTCATGATAACATTCCCACCAGATTTTCAGACAAGACCCTCTATACAAAAAGGGATGCAAATTAGATACAATGGTGATGATTGTGACAATTGTCCTGTCTCCATCCTGTGTTCATTATCAAAGGTAAAAGAAAAGGTCCAACATGAACAAATAGATAGTTATTTATCATCATACAATGTTCTGTATTAATTCCAATCTGATTTCATAAAATCTCATTCTACAGATACCAGTCTGCTCTATCTAACAGATCATATCAGTAAAGAAGTAGATGTGGGAAAGTATTGCAGCATGGTTATGTTGGATGTCCAAAAGGCATTCGATACTGTAAATCATGATATTCTTTTGATCAAGCTTGTAAATGGATGGATGTAAATGGAGCCATGTCCATACCACAACCACTAATATGTGGGGACCCACATGGGGAACATTTTAGGTCCTTTTCTTTCTGCTATACGTCAACGACATGAAGTCAGCCTGTAATTGTAATCTTTTCATTTACCTAGATGATTCAGCTCTCCTAGTCTCTCATCATGATAAATTAGGAGAAGAAAATTACTTGGTTCAGAACCCCGCAAAGTTAGCATCTGGTTTGCATAAAACAAGTTGTCTCTCCATCTCAGCAAAACAGAGTCAATACTCTTTGGGTCAAATACAAAACTAAAGATGTCTGGTCTGGGTTCAGAGTGGTAGTAAGTGACAGTCAAGGAATCCATTACTTACTCAAGGTATATATTAGACAATAAACTATCTGGAGAGCGTATGGCGTTAACAGTTCTCTCAAAGATCAATCAAAAAAACAATTTTCTTGCTAGAATATTCACTTTAATAGATAGAAATGTTCTTGAAATTTAATTTCCATCATCTTCTCCCAGAGTGGAGGAGAGAGTATCACATAGTAAAATGTATATTGTCCACAGGATTGTCAATAATGTGATACCCAAATATCTATGTAATTTTTTTTTTCTCAGGTTAGCGTGGTCCACAGTTATCCCATTAGAGGGGGCTCCACTAATTTTGTGCCATGCAGATTCAAAAGCTGTATGGGAAAGGACTCGTTTTTATATTCAGTAGCAGTTATGTGGAATGGGTTACCTGCAAGCCTTAAGTCCCTAAAGAGCTGGCTAAGTAGCAGCTGGTCCTAAATATAACTATTGAATTGGCTGAGTTGCAGTAGTTCCTAAATACCCATCTTGTTTGTTTTAATTGTTCATGCATTGCTAGGGTAATTGTGTCTGGTTAACAATGACAGTGTTAGAGATTGATAAGATTGTCACTCAATTGAGGGATAAATATATTCTGCCTTAATGCTATTATAAATCTCACTGCAAATTTTCAATCAATTTATACAATAAAAACAGTATTAAAGTTTGGAATTTTATGTATTTAGTTGTTCTATAAACTTAAAACAACAACAGCAACAACAACAAAACTCAGTGTGTACAATAGGCAGTTGTTCAAAACTTATAATTTAACCTTGGAGGAATAACTTAACTTCTCAGTTGTTGCTGTTAAACTGTAATGAAAATCTTTTTGTAAAATAAATGAATGCACAAAACTCTGACTGCAATGTAATTGGGAATTATAACCACAGATATCCAGCAGGGGACTCTCTCTCTACAGTCATATGACAGTGTGGTTGTGTGGTCCTGAAATCTGGTAAACATTTTTGCTGATATGATCAATTTAGTAGCTCAGTGACTAAGTGTGTTTTGTATAAAATAAATAAAAGCTATTTGATTCATGAAACAGCTACTACCACGCCTCTGAGAAATGTAGTGAAACTAGTAATGCTGCTACTTGTATCAACACCACTGCCCAACACTGCCATGTAGCAAAAAGAGAAGAAAGAAGCAGAAAACAGTGACATGAATGCTATGACGAGTCTATGATACTTAAATCACAGATTAATGAGGTGCATATGTTCTGTGAAAAACTTCTGGGCTGTAAAGTGAAACATCTTGAGTGGCTTACCGCTGTTCACAGCATATTTGCAGCACTTTTATATAGGCTACAGTAGGTCATCTCATGTAAGTTTCTACCAGCTTATCTCCAGCAGGTTTCACAGCAGTGTTTAATCTATTACATCATCTAAATATATTTCATAATCTATTTTAAAGTCCCCTCCTCTCAAAAATGTGTTTTTCTTCTTATTCCTACTGTTCAATGTTTGAGCTTCACTGTACAGAATGATGTATGTGCTGAGTTTGACACTAGAAGAAAATCTGATTTCAACGGGCAGGCCTACGAGCATGATTTTTGATCTCACAAATAGTTTTGAAGCCAATCCTGGTCCAGTATACAACTTACGAAAGTGTGATGTGGAAACTTGAAGCCATCAGTGCACATATACTGAGAATGGACTTTACACTGAAGTAGGAGAAATCTTGTGTTTAGTAGTCTTGTTAAAATATTTATAATATAAATATTATTTTATATTACTTTAACTTTTATATTATTATTATTATTATTATTGTTGTTGTTGTTGTTGTTGTTGTTGTCATTATTTTACACATCAAAGAGCACCTAAAACCATTTTTCGCTTATTTTGACCTCTTTTAAGGATAAGGTTTGGCACAGCAATGCAGAAAATGTAAATGAGAGTAGGGATTTCTGGCACCTATTTCCAAGGTGCATGAAGAAGGAAAGTATGAAGGGGTCAAGACTCCAGAGGGGTCCATCAGCGCAGCTAAAGAAAGCTACGCTTGAAAAAGCCTAGCTAGAATTAAGGTCAACTTTCACTTGAAGCTCAAGCCGTTCTATTAACACAGTTTTGCCATGTCTAGTCAACATTAATTCTAGCCCGCTTGAATAAGCTTGCATTGTGAACGCGCATGGAATATATAAACAACCCAGAGCAGTCGATTGTCGATAAGACGATAATACTATAGTCGAAATAAAAGGGAAAACTAGAGAGGTGTTCTTCTCAGCAGCTGAACAAACCCTGCTGATGGAACTATATGAAGAATATAAAGGAGTCATCACCAAAAAGGACAATACTGTCGCAATTAACAAGTCGAAGGAGATGGCTTGGCACAAAATTTCTGACAAATAAAAATCATAAATACATAGGCTATATACGAGCCTACATAGGTGGCTAGTAATGGTCTAAAGGTTATAGGAGCGCGTTTGTAACATAAAGGTTGATAGTTCGATCCACCAGACAGGTAGGATCAATCTGGTCAGGAAAGTGAAGAGCAGTGTTTGTCCTTATTTATGGTTTTATCCTTATCTGTTAATAAATGAACATTCTGATCACTGCCTGTGGCTATATTATCAGTAGGCTATGATGTATGTTTAAAACCATGGTGCAGGCAACTTGAAAGAACCAATTTATCAGCTTACCATTACCAACTACATAATGAGCTACTCTGTGACAGATTTTCTCTTTCACAGTAGCCTATGTCTGTTCAATTTACAACTGTCATTGAAAGTTAAAGAAAGAAAGTTAAGAAACTGGAGAGGGGGTTAATTACAGTGAAAACCACTTATAGTGATCACGTCTGTCTGGGTCAAATATAACTATAAGCGAATGATTATTATAACCAATTATTTTTTTAAATTTATTTCTCATGCAGAATACCATCTAATTGACATTTGTGTATTTATTATCCTACATGAATATAAAGTCATGAAACGGACAGTTTTACTATTTACTGAATTTTATTGACTGTTTCAGAATACAGTACAGCTGTTTGACACGCAGTGTGCGTACAGTTTTGAAGCAGCAGGGGTTCTGACTTTTGCCAATGACAAGTTCCTTCTTTTCCCCAGTAGCAGAGCAGGCGAATAGAGCGGTGATCCTTTCCTTAGATTTCTTTCCCCCCTGTTATTCTCATAAGCTTCGAAGAGACTATGTTTGTCATTGAGAGAAAATGACTTTATGTTTCCCGTCATGATTTCAGCGTGCACGCAGCACCAGCCTCAAGTAGGCAATAATGGTGGGATTATCATGGGAGTAACGTACAAAAAATAGAATTAACGTTACCATAGTTTAAAAATGTTTTTCCATATGTTGTCATGTATGAAGAGGCCCAAAATGCACTCTGTAAGTGGACTTCTTTATTATTATAGGCAAATTATTTAAACAGCATTTGTAGCTATGGGAATGATTCTGTCCCGAGCTTTTTGATCCATATAAGCAGTTGATCACTGTAGCCGTGGTCACTATAAGCGGTTTCCACTGTATAAATTTAAGCACAGCAGAAGGTTATGGTTTGGACTTTAATTTTTTTTTTTTTGTCTTCACAGCTCGATCAAAATGAGTGAATGAATAAATAAATTAATCAATAAATAACCTAACCCTAACCCTAAAATAATGTTGGTACACTTTTATTTCTTAAAATATAAATGTTAAGCTTTTAAATAAAAGGGATCACTCCAAAATAAAGGTGACCATGAATAAATTGGAGATTAACTGAGATAGGTATTTTTCTAAATGTCCCTCACAGTTTTTCCATCGTAAATTTCCACTTGACAGAACCGTCTTTTAGGAGCCTGTTCCTACTCGTCAGACTAAATTAAACGAAGCTTGACAGAGAAGGCTAGTTCTGCAGTACAAATTGCCATGGTTACTGAGCAGTGACGTAAGCTACCTTATCTGGAGATTGGTGACCTCATTTAATTTTCTGTTTAAACCTACAGAGGATACTTATGGAGAAATATCCGTTGTATTTATTATTGTTTTTGGATATATCAAGTTATTTGTGTTTTTCCGACAGCACTTAAAGGAAGCATGGAGAAAGCAGCGTTGGTCAGGTGAAAGTGTGCTGTTGCATGGAAAGTGATAAACCCTTTTATCACCACCACACACAGTCTCAGCCTCCTAAATAAACTCAGCTGAAATTGGTGTTAGGTTTCATTTTCTTTTCTCGAGCTACAATCAGATTTGCAATCTTGATTTATTTTTTTGTCCATGCAGGTAATAAGATGATGAAGCCCTAATAAAGAACTGAAGACAGCACACAGAGATGAGAAAAATGTCTGCAGCAAGGTAAAGTTTGAATCTTTAAGCTGCTACTGCACAGAAAATGAGGGAAAGGCCCTTAGTAACAGCAAAATGTCAAAAAAGTATGTATAGTGATTAGAGGACATCTTTCAGACCTACACTCCAAACCTCTAGAAAAATATTTGGTTACTTTCTATGTAATTTGCAGGTGTGTAAAGTTTTTTAATTTTAATTTTTAGGACATTTTGCAAGATTGGTGCAAACTATTAGAAAATTGGAAAAGGAGTTCAGTTGGTTATATTGGTTTATAGTTGGGTTCATATGTTCATATGTGTAGTTTGTGTGTCAGATGATATATTAGCAGAAATAAACAGGGAACACGATAGAAAGATAGGGCTGCCAGTGGCAGAAGCGATGCAGCAGACACGCTTCCTGTGTGGACGCTGCAAGCGTGTGAGACGCAGCAGTTCAGCGATGCACACGCACTGCTGACGTTCACGCATCCAGTGTGTCCCAGGCATTAGTATTTTTAAGATATTTGTTTTTATGTATGTTTAAGTTTAATTTATTTGTATAGCACTTTTAATACAGCAGTTGTAACTCAAGGTGCTGCACACGTAAGACAAATATGAAAAATACTTAAAATACATTGCACCAGATATTGAGTGTCAACTGTTGTAAAAAGGGTTGAGTTGAGATTTAGGCTATTTTTTATATGTTTTATATATTATTTCACTTACTCACAACCTGAAAAATAGTTATAATACAGTAACTATTAAGTTAATCATTAATGCTAAGTGTAAATGGCCTCAATACAGTTTGTTTCATGTGTGTAAAGTTTGCACTCGTAAATGTATTTGTGATATTGCTTTTTTTTTAATTTATTTACGTTGAACGCAAAAGTGCCTTATTTTGAAAAGACACTCGACGCATGTAACTTGCGGAAATTGACAGTGAGTCATACTGGCAAGGCGCAAAGATCCTCTCTTCTCAAAGAGAGGGGAAGAGCAGTGTTCACTGTAATATATACAAAGAAGCCATAACTGTCTATAACAAAGCAATATAGCAAGAAAAGATTACTTTTCCAAGATCATTACAGAGAATGCTGGGAATTCTAGAATATTATTCTCCACTACTGACCAGCTACACAACACTTATATAGCCTACTATAATAATAATAATAATTATTATTATTATAGTTAGATGTACGGAAGAACAAATAAGGCTAAACAAAAGAGTGAATGCTACTTGATGCACTAAATATAACTGCTAGTGGCTTCAAACCTTTTCGCACTCAATCGAAGGAAGCAGCTCAATCAGCCAAAATTAAAGCTACCAAATACTGAGCCATCTGTTAAAAGCCAGTGGTTTAAGAATAACTTCAAGGCATCAATTCTTTTTAAATAATTAACTTCTCCAACACTTTCATTTTTATTAATTACAATTCCAAGGTATTTAACTTCCTGTTTCACATGAATGAACTGGAAGTAACTCACACTTCTTCAGATTTAGGTGTAGGCCTGAGGCTTTGGAAAATTTATCAGACTAGTTTATCAAACTAGGCAATATGGAAGCATTTTTAAGAAGAGAGAATTGCTGTCTCATCAGTGAACTGCCTGGTGACAAATGGATTTTTCAAAATATTAATGAATGAATATTCTCAGCCTTGATAATCAACATATCCAATAACTCTGCGGCTAATAACAAGGGAGATACCACACAACAAATGATCAACGAGTCATGGCCAATTTCCTGCTAAGCCCAAACCCTTTGCAAAGTTTTTTGATTGATGGTAGCCATGTTTTTGGACCGATCCTACTCATGTATAACAGAAATGTGTATCTCAGTCCTGCAAGGCTGTATACCCAATTTGGTGTTGATAGAATCGATCCAAAAAATCCAAAAAAGTCCATTCACATATCTGGTTTTCACATTACCCAAATTAACAAAAAAAAACCAAACAAACAAAAAAAAACATCATGGCAGACTTTTATGGTCGAGAGGTTTTTTTGTAGAGCACATTGAGCTGGACTTGAGTGTCAAATTTCAAGTCAGTCGGACTTAGGGCGTGGCCTTTCCAAAATTGTGTTTTTTGGCCTTAATTACAGCACCATCATCTGGCTGATTGGGCTCATTTTTCTTGGGAAGCACTTGCACATCATCACATTTATTTTAAACTGTGTGATGAATTTACAGTGACGGTTAATGCAATGATTGTTGTCTGTGTTTAAATGACTATATAATTTCCATATTTACTACCAAGAAAACAAACTCATGAGGGTCTGTCCAAATGCATCCAGAGGCATTTTGGTCTGAGCCTGTTGATAATGCCCCTTGGAAATGCAAAAATGAACTGAGAGGTTCCAAACTAATACACATTTGCGAATTAATGTGATGATGCCAGGCTAGCACAATGACTAGTCACCCACTCCTGAGCACACATAGCTGAAACAACATTATTTCCTCAACAAAGGAGCAGAAAACAAGCTCCAGAGCAATAGCATAACATTGCTTTTGTTTTTCCTGTTGATAGTCCAAAGGTCATAATAAGCACACATTTCACAACAAAACTGCAGCTCGTTGCTGCCTGGACACAGTCTGTTGTTCCCCGGTCACAGCGCGTTGCTCCCTGACAACAGCTTGTTGCTTTCCAGGCACAGCTCACTGACCCTACCAGTGTTTAGTAAACAGGGTTGGTAAAAAATGATTCCTACATACAGAACCTTTATGACAGTGCTGACAGACAACAGTGCTGAATATTTTTTTGTCAGCAAATGCAAAAAAGTACTGTTCTGTGGCTCTGCCAGATCTTTCCCTTGCCCTTGTACAGAGCAAACCTGTAGGGGTCTGGTTTACTCCACAATAACAGTCCAGTTGATTGTTTGAATTTGTTTTGAAATCACACACTGGATGTTGTTTTGTCTTACAGAGAGGAGCTACAGGAGGCCTTGTGCCAGTACATGAAAGATACCCTCAGTTACATTTACACACTAAAAGAATTTAGTGAGAGGCTCCCTGAGTGGATAGATTCAATGGATACAGAGTTGAGGAAGATGACATATATCAAAGACAGAGGTGACAAAATCAACATGAGCTTCGGCTATATTACCAAGCATTTTTCTGAATATATAAGAAGCAAGTTGACCCTAAAGTCTGATAGCTGCAAGCGTGAAGAGCTGGAGAAGGAGCTGGCTGCTGTGTTGAAGGACACTCTGGGAGGCCTGGAGAAGCTCGACTGCTTCCTGGATGCAGTGGAGAAGCTGGCAGTCACCTCACTGCATCTGTTTAAGGAGAACCAAGTATTGAATTTACCCCAAGAGATCAGCCCTCACACTGTTCAGGTTTGCATCATTGCTGCACAGCTGGTCTGCCCACTCCTCCTGGAGTTTAAAAGAGATGGAAACATCTTCTTCCTTCCCAGACTTCAGAATGTGGAAGTGCTGGCCTATCAGTTGGGCAAATACGTCCAGACCACCCAGAAGATCTGTGACAAGTTCAAGAAAAGGTAAACTTAATTTTCAACATCACAGTCTGTTCTTTAAAATAATATACAAATTTGGAGAAGAAACAATATCTATTGTAGAAAGTAAGTGTAACTGTTTCTTTCACAGCTGTTTCAGTGAGTTTTCCCTGAAGATAGCTATGAATACTGTGGTAGACCTTGATGTGAATTTGCCTGAAGATGAAATACGAAGGATGCTTTCTCACATTAATCAGCTTGAGGAAATCAGGTAAGCAATGCTCTCCTGTTTGGCCCATATGTTGGACTGTACATAAAGATGTAGCAAAGTGTGACATCACCCACTGGTTTGCATTGGAGCTGATTTGAAGCCCTGTCACAACACCGACCAGTGCACAGTTGGGCTAACGCTAGCACAATTTAGGTAAAGTAGCTAACAGGTCAGGTATCATAATCAAGTAACATTAAACGTACCGAAATACTGAGGCAACAGTCTGACAGGGAGATCAGCAGGTGAGCCACCTGTCAATCACAGCTGAGATAGTTACACCACTTTGGTTTAGACGGAAATATGTCTTAAGTGAAACATTCATGGTCCCCAGTAGAGATGAGCAGAGAGTCCTGCATTTGTATTTGTATCTATATTTGTTGAGGCAGCAAAAAATTATTTATATTTTTATTTGTATTTGAATAAAAGTGGAAATAGGTGTAAAAATACAGTTCTCTATCAAACATTTGCTCGGTATCTCACTATGGGGTAGGTCCCTTTGTGTAGTCCTCAGAAGCCAAATACCATTACACCAGCCCCATAGGCTGGCAGTCGTGACAAAAGGAGGAACATCCTTACCCTACAAAAGGGAGGGTGCAGCGTCATCTACTTATTAAAAAACCTCTTCTTGCCTTTCACTCAGAAAGCAAACTCTCGACATGACTATTAACGGGAATATTAACTGTCCACAAATTGAGCTAACCACTCAATTGCTGAGCGCTAATTTTTTCCGAGTCGTGCACGGACTCCCGATGTCTCAGTCATAAGAAATCAAGGGTTTCAAAGAGGAATAAATTCAACTACAGTCACTGCTACCATACAGCTCACTGTAGCTTCCCTGTCAGCCTGTTGCCAAACAGTAACACATGCCACCTTAGCCAGCTAGCCATCTCACTAGTATTAGTTAAACCTGCTCTCATATTAGCTATAGCATCTAGCTAGCTTCCACACTAGCAGCTCACTTGCTAACTCCTGCTTCGGCAAAAAATACATCAGCTGATAGCACACCAGCTACTATTACGCCATCACTCATACCCACGTCAGCAGTAAAACCCCCACCATGGGACTGCATGTGTGAGGCTAAGATATTGGCTATGGAAACTCACCCAGTATGCGTAGCCTGTCTTGGTGTACAGCACGTCCAGGCTGTGCTGGATTCACCCGGCTTGTGTGAGTACTGTAGCCGCTTCATGCTTAAGAGCCTCCACCACTGTCACGCCAGGCAAGCCTCAGCATCCAGGACCCACTGCTACCATCAGCAGCAGCCCCGACTGAGTATGATGACTTGGTCACACCAGGGACAAGTTGGGGCAAAACTCCTGTGTGTGAGTAATTTGATGGTGGCCCTCCAGCTGCTCATTTCAACATACTCAGGTGCACGCTGAGGCTTCAGCATCCCGCTATGAAGGGAAGAGGCTGCCAAAAGCTAAAAAGGCAGCAAGGCAGCTCCTCCACATTTTCCCAGAGTGTTTGGAGGAGGCAATGTGCTGCTGGAAGAACCCTTTTCTCTCCCCAACCCTGTCCGGGGGGGTCAGCCTTTGTCTGTGTGGACATGAAGGAGAAGGGCATTTACCACATACCCCTGGATGAACCCCTGGGGACCTTCCACCTTCACCCCACTCAGAGTTTGACTACTATAAGTCGGTTGCCACATCGGTGAGGGCTCTGACCACCCCCTCTCTACTCCTGGCATATCAGGCTGAACTACAGGACCAGATGTCTGCTCTACCCTCGACTGAGTTGTGGGAAGAAATCTGTGTCATCACTGACCACTGCCTCCACCTCATCAAGTGCACTGTCCAGTCAGCGGGGAGGATCATGGCTACCATGAACATCCTGGAGCAGGCTCGATGGCTCAACTTCTCAGATCTGTCTGACAAGCAGAAGCGTGACATCTTAGATGAGAGCATGGACCCAAACGGGCTGTTTGGCACTGCCATTGCAACCATGCAAAAGAGGTGTGCATGCCCAGTGCATGCATTACACTCCTATGTGGACAGGACATGGGGGTTTAAGAAATTTGATCAGCTGTTTATGTCCTGGGAAAAGTCTCATATGGGCAAGCCTATCACAAAACATTGGCTTTCTCATTGGATAGTTGGGGCCATTTCTTTGGCCTACAGCAGCAAGGGGCTTCAGGCCCCAGCTGGTCTATGCACTCACTCTACTAGGGGACATCCTGGGCCCTATTTAGAGGCATGTCCATCCAAGACATATGCTTGGCAGCCAGTTGGGTTTCACCTCATACTTTTGCTAGGTTCTGTGCACTGAATATCACTGTGCTGTGTGTGGGCTCCTCTGTGGGTCATGATTTGTTAGCCCAATGATTGGCAGTCGGTCTTCAAGATGAGCTTGTCTGGCAATACAGGAGTCAGTGTATGTGTGAGATACTGAGTGAATGTTTGATAGAGAACTTTAGGTTAGGTTCACGGAAGGAGGGTGGTCTGGTGAGATACCTCACTCATGTTATCAGAGAACCAGGGTTACCTCTGTAACCTGAAATATTTGTTTTTATGATGCTTTTAATTTTAGGATATTAAAGTGTTAAAATAAGTATTTATAAATAAAATATCTTGCAAAGGAGGTCCCCACACAGGGTCTCAAACTCGAGTCTCCCAGATCATAGACGACTGCGCTGACCACTGAGCTAAAACCATGTGCATTGCAAATATGCAGACAGACTTCTACTTGTTTATACACCCGTAACACAGAGATAGCACAGCATGTAATGTGTAGAGAAGAATGTCAAAGGTTATTCTTGCTTTGCACTCTTCATTTATTGCCTATTGCCTTTTCACCACCTAACTTTGTGGAAAGGAGAAAGGGAACAACAGGTTATGGAGAGTCCCTTGAGAGCACTTTGCGTGTGTCAGTAGCTCAGCTTTAGCTCTGGCTAACACCCCCAACTCCAGGCTTGATGTCCAAATAAGAAATGTGCATCATGTAGCAGGTGGATATGATTCCCCTTGTTGAGACCTGCTGATAGACATAACAGCGGCGCAGAGGAGAGAGACTGAGATAGCGATATAACTGACCTACACACTGGTATTTAACATGTTTTTTTTTCCTGAAAACAAATAATTTTTAAAATATTTGTATGAAATAAATGTTCATAAAAAACCCACTATTTGTGCTAAATGTATTTGGATTCGGGCCCACCCCTAGTCCTCAGATAATGTAATGACTTTGGTGTTCCCCAGACTTTCCACTAGCGCCACTAGCAGGTTGACGTTTTTATTTTTAGTAAAATACCTTGACAGCTATTCAATTGGTTGCCATGAAATTTGGTACAGATATTCATGGTTCCTAGAGGATGGATCCTGCTGACTTTGGTGATTCTCAGCCTTTTCATCTAGCACCAATAACAGATCACAAACTAGTTTGAATCAGTCATGTTAAAATCATGTGAATTAAATCTGAAAGCACTGTAAAAAAACAAAAAAACAAAAAACTATAGATGTCAGATAGTAAACTTGAAGCATGTACAGAAAGAAGAAATTCAATCATCAATTAAAAGTCCCAGAAGATGACTCTTATTGACTTCAGTGATTCTGACTTTTTGTCAAGCACCAACAGCAGGTCAACATTTTCACTTATCCAGTAAAATATATGTCTACTGAATAAATTTGCACAAAATTTGGTACAGACATTCATGGGTCCCAGACATATTATACTGAGTGACCCACTGACCTTTCCTTTAGTGCCACCATGAGTTTGACATGTGTGATTTTGAAGTGTCTAGACAACTAATGAATGGACTGTCATGAAATTTGGTACAGACATTCATGTTGCCCTTGGGATCAATCATAATAACCCTTACCTTTGCATCTACAGCAGCACCATCATCAGGTCAAAATTTCTGTTTGGTTTATGACCAGATACCTGCAAAACTAATGACATTCCCTTCACCCACTGTGAGCATGTTAGGAAATTAGAGGGGATCTTGTCCAGCAGGAGTTGAGATTTCAATATAATTTGTAGTTTATTTTGTGACATATTGTAGCCATTTCTGCTCACCTCTGTTTTAAAGGATGGGTTCAGAGGTTTTTTTCGCTGTAATCATTCCTCTTGTTCATACTGTCTATCAAAAGATCCCCTTCAAATGCACTTTCAGTGAAAGTGATGGGGGACAAAATCCACAGTATGTCCACACAGTCATTATGCCAAATGCATTTGAAAGTTGATCTGAAGCTTATATGAGGCTTCAGCAGTCTGAGGCTTACATTTTAAGTGCATTATGAAGGGATCTTCTAATGGCCAATATGAACAGGAGGAATGATTATGGCAAGAAAAAACTATTTCAATGTTCATTTGGGCATCTCACTGATGTTTTAAGACAGACTTGAAAAAGTGTAAACTCGTCCTTTAAAAGTTACTTTTATTGCTTCTTTTATTCTCCTGTGTGTTCCAAAAATGTCTTACTGGCGTTTGAAGTAACATGCTGACTTTTGAGATGTGTCATTTTATTTATTTCTTAATTTTTTCTTTTGTCTTCATCAGGATGGACCAGCACTTCCGGATGGTGTTCTTGTTCAAGGAGAAATCGTGTTGTGACTTCATCAGTGAGTTCAGCGAACGACAGCCCAGGATGCTGAAGTTTCTAAGCGACCTGGAGGACAGTGCTGTTCAGCTAGACAGGATGAATACAGGGGCAAAGGCCTCCAGTGTGGCAGGAAGCTCAGTGGGGGCAATTGGAGGTATTCTTTCCATCGTTGGTTTGGCATTAATTCCAGTAACAGCTGGAGTGTCTCTAGCTCTGACAATGGCTGGGGTGGGGCTTGGAATTACCAGCGGAGTTAACAGCGCTGTCACCACAGTCACAGAGATTGGAGTCAACAGGAAACATCAGAGGAAAGCCAATGAAGCCTTCCAGTGTTTCATGGAGGATGTGCAACATCTCCAGAATTGTCTGGAGAGGGTGTCCAGTCAAACAGAATCCATAAAAGAAGCAAGTAAGATAGATGTGTTTGTGGGAGTGAGAAAGGTTGCTACTAGTGTTGGTGGTGTTGGAAAAAGCATAGACTCACTTGTTGATGCTGCCTCTGCTTTTAAGTTGTTGAAAAATGAAGAGCTGATTGCAAGTGCTGGCAAGGTGGTGGCCCAGGAGGGTAAAGCATTACGTAACGTACCCAGGGTGGCATCTGATATCCCAGATATTGGTCAGGCAGCACTCAAAGGGCCCCTTGCTTTGACCAATTCAGCCAGGGCTGGTTTCATTGCGCTCAATGCTCTTTTCCTTGGCATGGACATCTTCTTTGTGTGTAAAGATAGCATCAGTCTGGCCAAAGGCAGCAAGACTGAAGTCTCACAGTTCATCAGAGCCAGAGCTGCACTTTGGCACTCAGAGATGCACTCGTGGCAGAAGATTCGCAGTTCACTGTGTCAGGGTCGGCTGACATCACAGAAAAAACAAGCTGTCCTGGAGACACCATTTGAGCCAGAGATGGAGATCAAGATAAATAAAGTACACACACCTTAGTCACGTACTGGTTAAGATGCATGCCACATAATTGCAACATACGTGATTTTGATTCCGGCAGCGGGCCTTTGTTGCATGTCATTCCCTGTCTCTCGCTCTCCCTTTGTTTCCTGTCATATTTCAACTGTCTTTGTCCAATAAAGGCATGAAATGCCCCAAAAATATGTAAAGAAAGATAAAGAAACAGAAATGGAATTTCCATACGACAGAGTGGATGAAAAAGTGAAAGAAACACTGTTTTGTGTAATATGGTTGAACCAAAAGTAGTCTCACAATGTGCCTTTTTGCCAACTTTGATTAATGTGAATGAACCATGTATAAAAATTCAATCTTGCTAATAGCTGTAAATCATTGATCACTACTGAAAATCATTTAAGTCCGTCTTGGAGGAATTCTTAATTAGTTGCATTTCTAATGACATAAAATGATGTATTGAGTCTGTATGTTTTTCTTACTTGACTGGATTTTTATACCTTTTGCCAACTTTGAAGCTTGTTTAAATACATAACATCTGCATTTCACTGATTTGATTAAGAATAATAGTATGTGAAGAATGAGAATACTACTTTAAACAGAAGAGTTGCCATTTGCCAACATGTCCAATGCTCTATTGTATGTTCTACCACACAAACAGAGCACAATACTTACATTACATTGTATTAGAATGATGCTACATGCCTTTTTTGCTTCATTTGTTAGACACCAAGTAGCCATATAAATGTGTTTTGATGTTTGTTGTTTTTCTTCATACAATGTGGGATAATGTTTCATAAAGTGGAAGCAGTTTTCAAAAGATGTGTGTCCACGGAGGTACCTGCTTTACCTGTCTTTGTAATGTCTTATTTTTGTAATGCTTGATTTAATAATGAAACTATATCACCGTTTTCACTATCTTTGCCATCTTATTATTCTGATTTGAGAAAAGGTCTGTATTCAATAAATTCATGTAAATGTAAGACAGATTGACTTTCTTTCCTCTCTTAGTCTTGTTTAGTTTAGTTTAGTAAGTTTTATTTGTATTCTGGAAAATTGAGTTGAGAAATTGAGAAATGTGGACACTAATTTTACTAATAATTTGTCAGATTAGGTTCTTCCACAAAAAGTTTAATTACCTTGTTAAAAACTCAAAAATTACATCTCTTCCTTCTCTGTCATTGAAAAGTCCATGATCTATGAGTATGGAAATATTTTTCATTTTGAATGTTTAACTGCTGGGCACAAGATGTGTCCTACTTCACTGTAAAGTCCATTCTCAGTGTTTGTGCCCTGGAGGCTTCAAGTTTCCACAACTCACCTGTGTAAATTGCATACTGGACCATCGTTAGCTACAAACTGGTTGCAATATCACAAAATCATGCTCATAGGAACCAATTCTGTATTTACATATTAGTGAATTGAATTTTTAATTTTAAGTTAAAGATTTGTATCATCAGCAAATAATGGAAACAAATCTTTGCAGACCAGAAAGATAGTTTGCTGAGGAGAACAACTTTAGGGTACAAAACAAGTGGAGTTTTCAGAATACGCATAGAGCCGTGTCGGTAAGTCTTGCTGTTTGCTGCTTAATGTCATTGCTGTTGATCAACTCTGGCACCTCTGCTATAACCATATGTGGGCTCCGGGTTGGAGCCCCTGCGTGTAAGTCCCTGTCACCTGCTGCTATCATCCAGTGCTGGGCCCCAAACTAAACTTCTAAACTTTTAAACCCTTTTGTACTTTTAGCCCTGTACTGGCCTTCCTTTTATTTATGTTCTCAGTCACCACATCTACAGTTCATGGCTCCACTCATCTCAGGCTGTGTCAGCTGTGCCCACCTGGCCTTAAAGATCGCGGAGCTGGAAGGCTCCATCCATGCTCAACCAGATCCACGAAGCCGAGATGCTAATGGACACCATCACCTTCAGTCTAGCACAGAACGACATGGCATGTGCCCGAGTGCCTGATCCCACAGCTACCTGTCCTGCTGCTGAGGCTACCTCTCTCCCAGACTCTGTTGTTACTGTCCACTGTCCTGCTGCTCACGTCCTTCCTCCAGTAACTGCCCCCGGAGATTCCTGGATGCGGCTCGGGGCTAAGCCCAAAACCCTGATGAGCTCCACTCCATCACATCACGAGCCCTGGCCCTTGGTCGGTGTGCACAGCAGGAGAGGGAGGTGCTCCTCCCATGCACTCCCTAACTTTAACATCCAGATGGAGAACAAATACGGCCTCCTTGACTAGAATGACTTTCCTCCTCTGCCTGCAGAGTCTTCTTCCCCATCTCCTCTGCCGCTCCGTGGATCCCACAGCTTGTCACCTCCGATCCCTCATTCAGCCATACATGAGCTCTCCACTCACACCAAGGCTGTACCGCACTTTACCCCAGTCCCGTGGTGGGTTCCTGCACTCTTGTCTGTCTGCCCGTTTCCATCCACTCCATCGCCAAGGGTGAAGTCTCCTCTACAGTCCACCCCCCCTCCATCAAGCCCCAAGATTGATGCCACATTCAGCATCAGCTGGCCCTCTCTTCCGCCCAACTACGCTGATAATCGGGGACTCCATAACCAGGAACATCTGTTTCTTTAACTCAACCACACATTGCCTTCCTGGAGCCACGGTCCCGGTCATCCTGGATAAGCTACCAGGTCTACTGCACTCTACTGCACCCATCCTCAATTAGGCGAGTGATAGTCCATGTGGGATCAAAAAATACAATACAAAACAATACTTCCTCTCTGAGGGGTGTTCCATCAATGCAGCTTAAGAAAGTTGCGCTTACTTGAAAAAGCCTGGCTAGAATTAACGTCAACTTTCACTTGAGGCTCAAGCCGTTCCACTAATGCATCTAGTCAACGCTAATTCTAGCCAGACTGGAATAAGTGTGCAGTGTGCACGTGCACGGAGTACATAAGCAGCCCAGAACAGTTGATTGTCAAAGAGACGATACTATGTCGCAAAAAGAAGAGAAAACTAGGGTGGTGTTCTCCGCAGCAGAACAAACCTACTAATGAAACTAGATGAAGAATATAAAGGAGTTTTCACCAAAAAGGGCAAAACTGCTACAATTAACAAGGTGAAGGAGATGACTTGGCACAAAATTGATGACAGATATATACCTGTAGGTGGGCAGTGAATGCCTAAAGGTTACAGGAGCAGACTTATTACTAGAAGGTTGACGGTTCAATCCCTGCATTTGGCTTGATAAGTCTGTGTGGGGAAAGTGAAGAGCAGTGCTTGTTGCTGTTCATGGTTTTATCTTTATTAATACATGAACATTCAGATCAGTGACCGTGGTTATATTATCACTAAGCTAGATAATATCAGATGTATATATGTATGTATATATAATATTATGATGTAGGCAATTTAAGAGAACTTTCCAACATCATCATACTCTTTGACACATTTTCTCTTTCACAGGATCCATTTACAAGCATAACTGAAAGTTAAAAATTAACTGGAAACTGGAGAAGGATATAAGTACATTGGAAGCCACTTATAATGATCATGTGTGTCCAAGTCAAATATCACTATAAGCAGATGATTATTATGATTTTTTACTTTTTCTTTATGCAGAATACCATCTAATTGACATTTATATATTTATTAGCCGACATGAATATAAAGTTACGGAATTTTAATGACTGTTTCAACATACAGTACAGCTGTTTCAAACGCAGGGTGCACATTTTTGAAGCGGTGAAATTTACTTAAATTTCTTCTCGTCCTTTATTGTCATAAGTTTTGGGGAGACTACGTTTGTCCTTGAGAGAAAACGACTTTCTGCCTCTGTCATGATTTCAGTGTGCACGCAGCAGCATGGGAGTAAAGTACAAAAATAGATTTACGTGGTTTAAAATGCTTTTCCACATGTTGTCATGTATGAAGAGACCCAAAATGAACACTGTAGGCGAACTGCTTGATTTCAATAGGCGACTTATTTAAACAGCATAAATTTTGAATATGAATGATTCGTCAGTCTAAATAGCCGATCACTGTAACTGTGATCACTATAAGCAGTTACCACTGTATACATTTAAACACAGCAGAAGGTCATAGTTTGGACTTTATTCATTTTTCTTTTTGTCTTTACATCTTGAACAAAATGAGTAAATGAATAAATAAACAACTTTATAAATGCTAAAAATTATAAATGCTAAGCTTTTAAATAAAAGGGTCCAGTCCAACACAGGAGTGAATATAATGGGGATTATATTTTTGTAAAAGTCCCTCACAGTTCTTCTATTTTATGTTTACTGAACGCAAACAAGTGATGCGAGTGCGAAAAGACACTCGATGGAACCATTTTTTGAGAGTCTGTTTCCGTCTGTTGGACATTGTTTGTTAAGCTTGACCATTAGCCTGCCATAGAGCAGGCTAGTTCTGCTGGCTAAGTTACTATGGTTACCATGGTTACTGAACTGGGACTCATATAGTATAGTCATACAGTGATGGAATGGAACTCTCCCTTAAATTAGCGAGGCTTATCAAAATAAGACAAGCTATCCAGTTAGCCAGCTTGATGGAACACCCCTCTGGTGTCACAGGCCACTGTTTCCTGCTCTAGCACCCCCTACTGTCCTCCCCTGGCATCCATACGCAATGCACCGACATCAAATCCAGTTTTTGTCTCATATAGTGGGTCTCCCTCTCCTTCCATCTCAGTGTCTGTAACCCTCCCCATTCCTGTTGTGACCAGCAAAAGACTAGACATGGTGCTCCCATTTTGTACTGCAACTCATTCGAACTTGATATCACTTCCCTGTCAGCCGCCATCTGATTTGGACCCAGCAAGTACTATAAACCTAGCTCTGTTCAATGTTAGATCTCTAGCAAACAAATCATTTTTAATTTATGATCTCATAATTAATTATAAGCTTGATCTTATACATCTAACTGAAACCTGGCTGGATATGAGCAACACTGCAATACTTATTGAGACATGTCCGCCTGATTACAGCTTTTATCAGTCAGCGAGACAGGAAAAAAGAGGGGGTGGAATTGCCACTATCTACTCAAAAAAGTTCAGCTGTACAAAGATTGACCTGGGTAAATTCTAATCCTTTGAATATCTGGCCTTTGTGATTAAAACTAAACCAGCTGTACTCATTATTACAATATACAGGCCTTCGAGGCACACAGCACTATTTCTCCCAGAATTCTCCAAGCTGACTGCTCTTATTATCACCAAATATGACTAGAATAGTCGACTAGAATAATTTTGAATGGAGATTTCAACATTCACATTAATAAAACTGCTGACACCAAGGCTATGGAATATTTAAATCTACTTGAAAGCTTAGAACGTACTCAACATATAACTGAACCCACTCATTAGCAGGGCAATATACTTGATCTGGTAGTATCAAAAGGGTTAGCCACTGATGATGTCTCGGTGTCTCATATCCCTGTCTCTGATAACTACTGTGTGTGTTTTTAAGAGTGTCTTGTCCGAGCTCATAAGTACGTTTGATACACATAGTGTGAACTGCTTGCCTGACAAAAAATTATCTCTGCCCTAAACCAAAAAATGGGAAATGCCCTAAATAAGGTGGCACCACTCAAGGTCAAAAGGAAGCCTTGTGTAAAGACATCACCATGGATAGACAGAACTATCCACGAGCTGAAGAGGTCTTGTAGAGCAACAGAAAGGAGATGGAGAAAAACTCAACTGGAGGTCCGCTGTAGTATCTACAAAGAAAACTTGGCTACCTATAATAACACTGTGCACACTACGAGAAGATCCTATTTTTCCAAAATCCCAATCCCAGAATACTGTTCTCTACCATTAACAGATTGTTAAACCCTACCCCTGCTTCTGACCTTCTAATCCAAGCCTCTTCCCCCAAATGTGAGGAATTGTGGTATAATTTTATAAGACTTATGATGTGCTGAAAGAAAAACAAAATGCAATGCAAATGATTATTGTTAAAGTGATAAGCATTAAGTAGAAGTGTGCTGAATTATCATTATATTGAATGTATACCTCACAGAAACTTATGATTGATATATGGGCACAAAGTATGTTAAAGATAGTCACACTCAGAGCACTGGATGAAATTGCAAGTGTGTTTGTATTAAACTTTACTATTTTGTAAAAATAACCTCAAGAAAGGATCGAGAAATAAGGGTGTAAAATGGCAAGAATAACTAATAATAAACTAATAATAATAAAAAATAAAGCCAGAAGTAGAATTGGAAATAATGATGTAAAATAAACCTGAACAATTATTTAAAAAAAAAGAAGGACATGACTGGGCAAAAACAGGACATGCCCAGGCATGTCCAGTTCTGCCCAAAACCTATTTTTAGGACTTTGGGTCTGCAACAGGTGATGTAGAGAGATTATAATGGTGTAATTGGTCAAGTATGGTAAGTAAGTAAAAGAAGAGGTCCTGATCCCCGCACCTCAGAGTGAGTTGGGTGGTTGTAGTTGTGGTTGTGAGTTGTGTACACTGTAACTGCTCTCCTTTTTTGCCGGCATTAAAGTACTGCTGCTCAGAACTCTGAATCCTGATTATTCTTTTTTGGACACCAAAGAGAAGTTTTTTCTTGAGCTGATCTGAAACTTTTCTCAACTGAGATCCAAAGATTTGACACGATATAATAGTGAGCCAGCCAGGAGGAAACCAGATCTGACACCGGGAGGCACCCACATCTTCCATCAGAACCATGGGCCTAAATTTAAGAGCAGAAGCAAAAGCAGAGCCTTTGAATATCTGCCAATTCAAATAGTGGTGTCTGCGTGGGAGATGTGGTCTGCCCAGGTAAAATTATCTATTCCTCTGAACCTAACCCTTTTTAAATAAATCACGGGAGCCTGAGCAGCAGGGTGTAATCTGTGTTAAATGTTTGTCTGTCTTCACTGTTTGTATCTGTTTTCACACCTCAGCAAAACCATGGTGCGGAAAGAAATGAATGTGATGAAATCATATTTAATTTATGTATAGCTGTTGTGTTGTTATGTTGGATACTAGCAGCACTGGTGTTTGCGGGAAGGTTGATTAGGTTGGCAGTAAGCCAGGGATAGCTAAGAAGAACAGAGCAATAAATTCCTGGTAATAAGAAAGACAGTTGAATCAGAATCACACGCTATCTCCATCCTGAACCATTCATTAAGTTGAATCTGGTAGACTGGATGTCAATGTTTTATGGATACCACTCCTAAGATAGGAGGTCTGCACAGGTAAAACGACCTGACAAAGCGCACTCTGCCTTAGGGAAAAGGCAGCCCTGTCTGAGAGTAGGCAGAGTAGTATAAGCACCTGTGGATACCGCTTTAACCTGTGTACTGTATGAGCCTGGGCCAAGTGCCAGGGCTTATAAGATAATGAGCTAAAGGTCTGAACGGGCAGGTTGCAAAGTAGCATAGGGAAGAATACAGGAGACACATGCATGCACATATCCACACACACCCACACACAGGTGCAGGGAGAGAATAGACTGCAGAAAGCAGACTTTAATAGCTAAACAAAATAAACTGTAGGAACAAGAAATAAAAGAATAATAAGGCCAAACATAAATTATATATATATATATATATGTGTGTGTGTGTGTGTGTGTGTGTGTGTGTATATATATATATAAAATAGACAACTAAAGACATAAATAATACATAGATAAGGATATATATATATATATATATATATATATATATATATATATATATATATATATATATATATATATATAAAATAAATAAATATATATACATATAAAATAGAGAGAAGTGAATGGAAGGGCAGATAGTGGAGAGTGATAGTGATGATAAGGTATTAACCCCAAGTCATTTTATAAATGAGGGGGATATAGGAACTAAAGGCATTAGACCACATTTTTGGCTAGAACGGACATATTGTGATGAGGATGGCATAGAACATTGGCAAACCGAACAAGAAATCAACCAAAAGCTATGTCAGATTACAAAATTAGAAATTTGGCTCAGACAAAAGAAGAATTCCCGACAGTACCCTGGGAAGAAGTAATACAAAGTTTGTGGGTACCACACACACTAGCAGTAATATTGGAGAGCCTGTGTCAAACTCCTAAAAGTGCAGCAATACTCCCTTTGCGTCCTTTTTTGGGAATTCCTGAAAATTTAACTATAGCAGGAAGAAATAGAGGGGCTGTATATCCATGGCTGGAGATATGGATTGTTCCCAGCAACGTAGAGTGGGAGACAGGTAAATTTGGGTACATCAACAAAACCCCGGCCAAAGACGGGAGTGAGGACTTGAGATACAATCCTAGGGGAATACCAAAGCTTTAACAAGCTACCACTGAAGGCAAAATAGTAGTACTAATAAGAACAAAAGAAGAAGGGCAGCCAGAAATCACTAGACAAGAGGAGAGTGCTAAATAGGGAGTGATGGGAGCCAGAATGGTGCAACAGGAGGGGCTACTAACGCCAGTGGAGTTAGTGATGAGACAGCATCCAGACATGTCAAGCAGATTAGACACTGCATGAATAAGTGGCACAGGCAAACATCAGGCATCCCACAGTGGCCAGAGAAGGGGCCCTTTGATGTTGCCTGCAGCAAGGAGGTGGAAGCTAACATCAAGCACTACTAGGCAAAAGATACAAGCAACAGCAAAGAAGGGAAGCATGCCAGGGAGCGTGAAGTGCTCAGATGATTCAGAGAAACTGCTAGGCAACATGTATTGGATGTCAAACAGATGCCTGCATTGAGAAAGGAAAAACAAGAAGAAGAAGAAATAAACAAAAACCTGGCCAGCAAGCTCACCCAATTACAACTGAATGAACACTCCAAGCAGAAAAAGGAAAAAGCTAAAGTGCAGGTAACAACAGAGCAGTCACCAGCTCCACCAGCAACGGCGCCTCAATCGTCAAATCAGCCCTAAGCGCCACCAGGAACTACACCTATGATGCCACATGCTCCCCTACCACCTATTCATGTTCATGTTAACCAGCCCCAGACAAACAGAGGACCGCTCTTCAGAGGACAACCCAGGCAAAGGGGAGGCAACTATTGTCAGGGAAGAGGAAGAGGATTCAATCCACAGATGCCTAGGCGAGCACAATCCCACACTCAACTGAACACAGACCAAGATGAAGATATGCTGTGTTGGGGATGCGACCAGAAATGCCACTGTTGCAGTGATTGTCCCACCAATCCATAGGTGGGACCAGCGAGAGATTGGCAATAGGGGTGCCCGGAGAAGCCAGAGGGGACACACATGACACCAGTTGTACCAACACAGCCACAAGAAGAACCAACTGTTGTCGTTGAAATACAGAATCAAGAACACACCTTCATGGTGGGCACAGGAGCCACCTATTCCTGTATTGGCAGCGGAGGCTCCTCACTTCCCTTCTCAGGCCAATCCATCAAAACCATAGGCTTCTCTGGGACAACCCAAATAATTCCCCTGACACGACTGGTGCACATGAAAATATCAGCAAAACCAATAACAGCATCCCTACTATACTCAGAAAATACACCCATCAATTTATTGGGACGTGACATCCTGTGTCCATTAAAAGCAACCATCACCTGCACTCACAAAGGCCTCAAATTAAACTTTATAAGAAGTGTCCCAAGCATGATGGCAGTCCACGAGCTAAGAGACTTTGAAAAACCAGCTACTTATGTTCAACCTGCTGTATATTGGATCCAATGGCCACCCAACTCAGAGCTGGCACACCAGTGGAGTGCATGGAAAGCATGGGTACAGAAGGACCTGCCCACTTCACTGGAACCTCAACTGCCTCTACACTGCACCATGATGTATGATGAGTCTCAACAGCATACTGACTATAAAGAATGCTGGAGAGAATTGATTAATGGCAAAATATTCTCAATGGTGTGTCAAGACCTCTATGTTGGACCTCAAGGAGTAGCAGCAGCAGTTATGTTACCACCAAATCTGCGCCACTGGTTCCAGGTAACCAACTCTGCCCCACATGTCACATTGATGATAACGGAGGGACAGAAGGCAAAGGACATAGGACCAATGATGAAGGAAGCACTACAGGTAGCAGCGTGGAAACCAACTCAGAATGCCCATGTACAGTCATCCACCAATGGACAATATCTGAAGATATCGCTGCGAACATATGATGAAGGCACAGGAGTCCAAGTACTGCTTAGTCAGAGATCCCCTTCTCAAGAAGCACTCTTAGAAGAACACAGTGTGCTATTACGTCAGATACCCCATGGTCTATGGTCACAACACAAAACAGATGTAGGATTGGTTAGGTCAGCACAGCCAGTTCACATTAAGACAAAAAAGGGCATTGTGTTACCATATAAGAAACAATACCCACTAAAACCTCACCAAATAGCAGGTATAGAACCCACCATCAAGGGCTTGGTAGCAGCAGGTGTACTAAAACCAACAAAGAGCCCCTGTAATACACCAATTTTTCCCATCAAAAAGATGAGCTCAAACGACTATCGATTGGTGCATGATTTGCATGCCATCAATTCCATTGTGGAAGCAGGGACACCTGTGGTCCCAGACCCACATACCCTATTATCTAACATTCCTCATGACACCTGCTAGTACACAGTCATTGATCTATGCTCAGCATTTTTTAGTGTGCCACTACACCCAGACTCACAGTATCTGTTTGCCTTTACATATAAAAGACAGCAGTACACTTACACATGTCTCGCACAAGGCTATGTAGAAAGCCCATCGATATTTAACAGAATACTAGCCGATGATTTGCAACACTTAGACGTGACTAGCACAGTGCTGCAGTATGTAGACGATTTGTTGGTATACAGCCACACTAAAGAACAATGTACACAAGACTCACTCTCCATTCTGAAGGCTTTGGGAAAGGGGGGGCATAAGGTAAGCAAAGACAAATTACAGTTTTGCCAGCCACAGGTAGAATATTTAGGAAGACAGCTGTGGTCTGACAAATGAGCAATTGCCCCCTCACAGATTGAGGCGGTGTCAAAAGCTCCTAAATCGCAGACAGTGGGCCACAGGTTGTCATTCCTGGGGATGGCTAGTTTCAGCCGGCTGTGGATCTGTGATCACGCCATTAAAACAGCCCCACTACGCGGCTTGGTCCGTGCTGCAGGACAAACGAACAGCTCAGCTGAGTTACAATGGACCACTGAAGCTGAGGGAGTCTTCCAGGCCTTAAAGCAGGACATGCAACAGGCACCTGCACTATGTAACCTTTACTATGCTAACGTATTCCATCTATATGTTGCAGAAAAAGCAGGCTATGCGTGTGTGGTGCTGATGCAGGACACCTCCACGGGTAAGCAACCACTAGCATATTACAGCACCAAATTAGACAACATGGAGACAGGTCTTCCACCCTGTTATCAAGGGCTGGCAGCAGCTGCCTTTGCCTTTCAAAAGGCGTCAGCTATTACAATGGGCCATCCAACCATTTTATACACATCCCACCAGCTGCATGCCCTAATCACCAGCCCCAGATTTGTGTTAACACAGGCTAGAAGAACAGGCTATGAGGTAATCCTCTCAGCCCCAGAGCTGACAATCCAACGCTGCACCACAGTCAATCCTGCTACATGCATGGTTTTGCCTGTAGAAGGCACACCACATGATTGTGTCCAGTCAACAGATGTGTTCTTAAGGCCACGTCAAGATATGCACAATAGACTCACAATATGCATATGCAGTCTGCCATGTTCACAGAGTCATTTGGAAACAAAGAGGATTTCTAAGAGCTGATGGTTCCCCAGTAACTCATGGAGAGGCTATCTCAGCTCTGTTAGAAGCCATACATCACCCGAAGGCATTAGCTATCATTAAATGCACAGCTCACCAGAAAACTAACTCCCTGATAGCTAAAGGCAACAATTTGGCAGACGAAGCTACAAAACATGCAGCTACTTCCACCTGTATGAGACCACAACTAGTGGGTGAAGATTGTGAACCACTAACAAATCTAGCATCCCTTATAGCAGCACAACAGCAGTCAGGTCCATATGCACATTCTATATGGCTTCAAAGGGGGGCAATTAAACTGACAGAAGAGGGTCCCTCACGTGGACTATGGCACAAGTCGCTATTCGTAGTGCGCATGGCCAGGACCATTGCACAATGGGGGAGGTGTTGAGAAGACTTCAGAAAGTATGGTTGAGGTGTTGAGGAGACTTCAGAAAGTATGTCAGAAAGTATGGTGGGGAGAGAGAGAGTGGAGAGAGAATGTGAAGTGTGCGCGCATCATAATGTGAGGAAAGCATTTTCAGTGCAAATCGCACATATTCCACCACCAGAAGGACTGTTTTGTCACCTAATGTTAGATTTCATAGACATGATGGAACGGATAAGAGAATTCAGATATATCCTAGTGGTAGTCGACAGATTCAGCAGATGGATAGAAGCAGTCCCGACGAAAGGTCCGGACTGTAGATAAGTGGCTAAGTTTTTGTGCAAAGAAGTTTTTCCAGGGTTCGGATTGCCAGATACCAGCAGTTCTGATAATGGACCCTTGTTTGTGGCCGAGACGTTTAAAATAGCCCTAAAAATGCTAGGAGTCAAACAAAAGTTTGGATGTGTATACCATTCACAATCACAGGGAACAGCAGAAAGAGCAAATGGCACACTGAAAACAAAGCTTGCAAAGATCAGAGCAGATAGTGACTATAAGGTTAATCAGGTAGATGCACTGCCTCTGGCTTTAATGTCTATGCGAACACAAGCTAACCCACTAACATCTAACACTGCACAAAGCACTCACAGGGAGACCGATGCCGGTTCCCTATCGCATACGAGGGGCCACTGCTTGAACAATGTGAAAGAGAACTAACATTCTACCTGCGACATCTAATGCAAATACACAAGGCTGTGTTCCAACAGATAAAGACGGTGTCAGAGAACAAGGACGCTGACATCCCAGAGCAGCTGAGGAGAGTCGAGCCTGGAGATGGGGTCTACGTGAAAGTGTTCAAACGAAAGTGGGACCAACCAAGGCGAGAAGGGCCATTTAAGGTTATCCTAGCTACCCCAACCGCACTGAAAGTAGAGGGTAAGAGATTTTGGTTTCATCTCAATCACTGCTGCAGAGCACAAGGTCCAAGCAAGGCAGAAAGGGAGCAGCATGACCCAGAACCAGAAAGGGACAGCGACTCCCAACTGAAAGATAGACAGCAACACGAACCCCAATGAAAAAGAAGATCTCAGAGACTAGCCACAAGACGTAGAGAATCAATAAGTAGTGGCTCACTGCCAGCCAGACATGAAGCAGGCAGCAGCTCAACTGGTGTTTATATGGGACTTAAAGCTCAAGTTAGAATCTAAAATGACTCCTAGGCTTGTTACCTCTGATTTGACCAAGGGTGTCAGGTTGCCAAGTCTTTTAAAGATCTCACCCCTTTTTGCTTTGGGGCCAATTAATAAGATTTCTGTTTTTTCCTCATCTAATTTTAAAAAGTTGTCACTCATCCATTTATTGATTGCAGACAGACCGGCAGTCAGGCAGTTTAGAGCAAGTGGGTTGCTTGGTTTTACGGATATATATAATTGTGTATCATCAGCATAGCTGTGGAAGCTAACATCATGTTCTCTGATGACATCACCTCCTGAGTGACTGTAAAAACTCTGATAAACTGTCTGATGAACAGCTGAAACAGAAGTTTGAAAAGATGTGGACTGAAGCCACTAAAAATGTGTCTGGCCTGAAAGAGCGAAATATTGCAGCATGTGTCCTGGAGCAGTTGAGAAAAAATTTCTCAAATCAGAATGTTAATGAAAAATTCCAAAACATTAAAGACCTAAAGGAGTTTGGGAAGGGTCCATTTAAAACCAAACCTGAACATACAGACTCCATTAAGAAGAAGGCTGGATATCTGTTTTGGGGACTAGGAGAACTGCAGCACTTTGCTGACAGTGTCATTGAATCTTGCACACGGTTTGTGCTTGATAAAGCAAAGACAAACACAGATTACAATGACTCTTTAACAAGGGATCTTCTTGAAATAATGGATGAATCCCTTGATCAGAGTCACAACCATCACAAAAGAAATGCAAAGTTTGAGATTGACCTGAAACTTCACATGTGTGGCATTGCCTCAAGGGAATTCCTCAAAATGCACCAAAAATTCTTGTCAGATAATGATCCTCGAATTCAGCTGCAGAAGTACAAGAATCAGTACTTGTCAGATTTTCTTGATTTATACAAAGAGAGAGATGATTGTCAGTGCAAAGCAAATGATTTTGTCCAGTTTTGTATCAAACCTGCTGTGGAAGAGTACATCAACAGATCTCTGGGAATAAACATTGTGGATGAAATTTTGACAAGTTGTCATTCAGCAGAGTTCAGTTCCCGCTCCTTTTTCCAGTACAACATTCAGAAAGAGTTGCTGCAAGAGGAAAAATTTGTGAGTTTTACCACGTACATTGACATGTATGAAATACATGTTAAGGATTGGATAGTTGAGCACATCAAGCAACAAATGCTAGAGGACAAAACTGAAACAAGAGAATCTGAAGGTGATAGTTGACAAGATCACAGCAGCCTTAGAGCAGGCCACAAAAGGACCAGATGATGTTCAACTGCCAGACAACAATGAAAGCATCACAGAGCTCATCAGCAACATGCGGAAGAATTTGATTAAAGACATCTCAATTTCAGTGGAGGATGAAAAAACCGCCCTGTTTCAAATCCAAAGCACATGTCATCCATTTATCAACAGCCTCAAAATGTCAATAGGAGACTTGAAAGAACAGCTTCAGGAGGAATTCTCAAAGTCTGAAAACATCACTGAGACTCTGAAGAAACTTCCAATCAAACCACAGGATGAGCTTTTCAAGCTAGTGTTTGGTTGTGGAAAACAATGTCCATTTTGTAAAGTTCCCTGTGAGGCTGGAGGCAAAGATCACAAGCAGCATCATGCAGCTGTTCATCGACCACAAGGTCTTTGTAAACGCAGTTATGAAGGCACTGATAAGCTGGTTGAAACACTGTGTACAACTGATGTACAAAGTGATCGTAGATTTAAAAACATAGACACTAAAGGAAAGTGGCATCTTTACAAAAAGTACACCAAGTACTATCCAGACTGGCACATTCCTCCAGATCGCAGCATAGAGGCATCTGACTACTGGATGTTTGTACTGGTGAAATACAATGAGAAGTTTGCTGAATTATACAGCGCAAAGCCAGCTGATGTTCCAGAGGCCTGGAAGAGAATCACAAAGGAACAAGCACTGAAGAAGTTAAAAGATGCCTTCAACATAAAGTGAACAACATACAAATGTCTTTAAACAAATAATTTGAAACATGTAAATATACACTTTGGAGAGGAGCAAAAGGACATGAAGACTTAACACCTTACAGCATTCAGCAGATCAGATCAAATTCAATTAGTTAAATTCAAGATATTTCAATACTGTTTTAATGTATATTGTTTTTTTTTTTTTTTTTTTTTACTGTTTTAATGTCTAATATTGTGTTTTTTTATGTAACTGACTTTGTGGTTCAAACAGACTAAAGCAGCTGCTGACAGTGAATACTGTGGCTTCCTTTGGTCTGGTGAATATGATGAATGACAAATGATGAGTTGAACAAGTTGAAATGCTGGAAATAGTTATGTTAGACCGTTCAACTTTTTCTATGATATTTCTTTAACTTTATTTTGCTTTTACGTTTTTACTTTCTTTTATTTTTTTTATTTTGTTTTTTTATTTTTTGCAGATTACCAATATTTTGTTTTCTCCTCTCATGCTTAATGACTGGTGTTCATGATAATGATGTTGACAATGATAAAGAAAATGATGATGAACGATAAAGATCATGTAAAAAAGAGATTTATGTTTTTATCTTTATTTTTTGGTTTGTGATCATCATAATTTTTTTGCTTTTTTGTTTTTTTTTCGAGTTTTTATTTGCATACGTGTGAATACACAATTATGATGCTGATGATGACAATTATAATGATATTCTACAAAGACCACATGAAAAAAGGTCATGATTAATGATTAGTGATGGATTAATATGTTTTTTTTCTTTGTTCATATTGCTATATGGCTACATATATCACTTGTATGTGAATAGTAACCAGTGTCAAGATAATGATGATGATGATGATGGCAGAAAGCACAGAAACAATTACTCAGACTTTTAAATATTTACCATATTTTTTCTTGTTTATTTTTTTTATTTTAAGTAAAAATGTAATGATGATGATGATGATGATGAAGGCCTACGTAGTTCAAAGGTCATGTAATGAAATGCTGTTTTGAAATATGTTTCACTACTTTTTAATGGGTACATATTACATACAAGGTCCCAACCTGCCCATCAGAGGAAATATAATCATTCACACACATTCAGACACTGATGGCACAGCCATCAGGAGCAATTTGGGGTTCAGTATCATGCCCAAGGACACTTCGACATACGGACTGGAGGAGCCTGGATTGGAACCACTGATCTTCCAATTAGTAGACGACCCGCTCTACCTCCTGAGCCACAGCCACCCACAATATTAAGATAATACAATAGAGGTGCATTAAAAAGTGACATTTAAAAGACTTCAACAGTATCATGTCTTTCTAAAAACAATGTCCCCACTTACTTACTTTTCTGTGGATTATCCACAGTAACAGTCACACTTTTTAGAAAAACACACTGATGTTGATTTTAATTTGACCCATAAGAACCCGGACCCATTTCTCCTTAAAGGAAAAATATGGGGAATATAAAACAGACCAAATGGACCACAAGGAACACATTTCTGATTTTTTTTTTAAAATTCTACCACCTAGTGTCAAAGATCTGTAATGTCACATATATGTCACATTGGGCGTTTATGGTAAATTTATTCCTCATTTGAAAATAAATCAGCTTGACAGTTTTATGCATAGTAACACAGATTTGCCTTTTTATTTGCATTTCCACAACATATATCAAAATTATAGGTCTGCTGGTTAGGTTTAACAAGAAATTCTTTTTCAGATTTGTTTTACAACACAAAAATGTGCAAACTGAATAAAAATAAATAAGTACTGCCTCATATTGGAGGTGTACTCAACAAGCTACTCTAGCTGTTCAAAACTGTGCAACAGACTTACGTAATAAACTCGAGAAAACATGTACATAGTGCAAAAAATTGTATTAAAAAACCCAAAAATCACTGAAGGGAAAACTCTTGAATTATTAGCACCATGTTTGAACCATTGCGGCAGTTTAGCCTAAGCCAAATGGTAAAATTTGAAACAATTTCTTTCCTCAGTGAAGCAAAGACACACATCACATTTCTCACAGAGGGTGGTGGTTGCATTGATTTTGCAGAATTTGCAACGGCCACACTTGTCACATTTCACAGGCCAGTGTGCAACCTGGTCAGTGCAAACATCATCTGGAACCCCAACTCGAACTCTCTTGGGTGGTGGTGGAGGAGATGTGGCGTTAAGTGTTGGGCGACCCCTTTGTGAATGCAAAAGAATCAGGCTAGTGGCAACCTCTGACCCACCAACATTATCATATTACTTACATTTTTATATTGAATTTGATTTTACTGATTTTGGATTGACTGTTTCAATTTGATTTTGTTGTGTCTCAGTGTGATCAGATGTGTTTTATTATGATTATATTGAGGTCTTATTGGGTAGCTATTGTTTTTATTGTGGATTCTTTGGTGCTTTTATGTCTGGAGCACTGGACCAAATGAATTTCTCCGTGTGGGACAATAAAGTTGATCTGAATCTGAATCTGAATCACTCACCGACCCTCACAGCCAAGTTTGATCAAAATACATTTTGTAACAATAAATAACAATAATATAATATAATAACAATAATAACAATAATAACAATAATATAATATAATATATACACACACACACACACACACATATACATATATATACATATATCTATATATATATATATAGATCCTCTGGTACTGACACGCAGACCTTCCTGAGCTGCCTTCAGCCAGCTCTCTGGCTTTTCAGGTGATGTAACATTAACGCTACAACAATAACTAAACAACGTTTTTAATGTGTTATTTGAAAAAATGTTGAAGAAGAAGAAACTCCATCACCTCCATCATGGACTGTTGGTTGAGACGAAAGAAGACATTTGTGGGCGTCAACTTGGACTTTTTTCACCATTTTCTAACATTTTATGGACAAAACAACTAAACGATTAATCAAGAAAATAATCAACAGATTAATTGATAATGAAACAATATATTAGTTGCAGCCCTAAAATAAACAAATGTTTACCAATAAGCTATTTCCAACAGGCTGTAAGTACAAGCAACTTGTGTGCTTACAAAATAAACATGTATATACATTTTCAAATATTATATAACATGACTCTGCATGTCAGAGTCTCTCCAGTCAGTCCTGTCTCATCACATTGTTTTATACAGTGTCTATAACAGTGCTGCATGTTGCATATATTGTGCTGTATTGCACATGCAGTCATTATGCCTCCATATCTCCAATGAAAACATGGAATCTTCTCTTTGACTTTTTAACTGTACATCCTGTTAACTTGTTCACTCTTTCAGGTGAGAAAAATACTGCTGTCTACAATTTACACACCTGCTAAAACTAATGCAGCTAATTCAACAGTCCTGTAATAAATCCACCTTTATGACTGTTATAAAGTTGAGTTTTTGTGTTTCAAATATTCTTTTCTTCTCCATTTAGAACAATGTGGTAGACATAAATGTAGAAACCCCTCTAAAGACAATACAAGTCAACATCAGCACTAATGCAGTCTCAACATGACCATAAAGACAAATCATCACCTCTCTCAACAGTTTCAACAAAAACTCAACATTATAACCTTCATCAGAGAAGCAATTACTTTTTTATTTTATCCAGGTGGACGTAATAAACTGGCAACTGATATTTTTAGTAGCACCACCATAAATGAGTCCATGCAGTGGGACACATGCAACACAGACAGAGAAATAAATGCTGCAGTTCTGCTCAATGAACAGGAGTCATGAGGGAAACTTCATCCTTATGTTGTAGAAATAAAAACAGTTATGTGAATGTCACAATCATCATCATCATCATCATCATCATCATCATCATCATCATCATCATCATCATCACCATCAGACTTAAAGAGATTTTTAAAACACCAGCAGTAAATATGAATTCCACACATGAAACATAAGTAATGTTTAACATACTGCTTTACATTTAAAATCAAAAGCCACTGTATAAATTAGCTTAAATATAATAAAATAAAACATAATTAAGTGTTTATGTGTCTATTATTTGTTCCTTTTTGTTTGCAGTGTAACAGTAAATATTCAGAATCCTTTATTTTAACTAACTAACTCCAACTGATTCGGTTCTCAGTTGGAGTTTGAATGTGAACAAAGTTAACAGTTAAAACTGAGAGGTGGAGACTTTGATGTAAAGTTCATTTCATTGCTGCACATTTTGCATGTCAGACGCTGCCATCCAGTGGTTCCACTGCAGAACAACATTCATGTTGAACACAGTGACATCTGCTGCTGGGGAGCAGGAAGGCCGTCATCTCTCCTCACTTCTTTTTGTCTTTGTGTGTGTGTGTGCTTGTCTTTGTTTGCTGCTTTGATTCAAGGACAAGCCAAACAAGCTGAGCTGAGTTGTTATGTCAATGTGTTGTTGTTATCACACACAAACACACACAAACACACACAAACACACACACACACACACACACACACCTGCAAAATAACTCCAGCCTTTCAATAAATGCAGGTGTCAGAAGCTTGTAGGAGAAAGCACAATCAACTCATGCTGAGCAATCACAGTTCTTGTGGTATCTCCACGCTATAGCCGCTGGAGGCCCAACCTATAGTTATATTCTAGAAGAGACATGTTAGCTGCAGTGCAGCCTTCAATGAAGCGACAGAGTCAACACATGTAGCTGCCCTTAGTACAGCGTAACACCTCAATGCAGAAGTATAAATTAAGCTTAAAATACCAGAATCTGAAATTGTACTTAATGAAATTCATTTAGGCCCCATTTACACATCAAGTGTCTCATATCTCTATAAAATACAGATATGATTTAATAAACTTTCATTTACCCTTATTCATATGCGTCTCCTGTTGGTTTTCCCAGGCTCTCCTCCGGTCCGGAGGTTGGTGGTAATGCGCCTCTTGCTTTTTAGTAATGGCTGAAAATAACCAGGAAGAATAAACTTTTTCTCTGTTGCTTTGAAATATTGTTAGAAACAAAAGGCCGATGTTGAGAACATTTGACACAAACACCACAACTCTGTGTCCATTTGCACAACAGCAAATGCATGTCCCAAAAGCAGTTGTGTTCTAAGAACTCTTCATACAATCATGAAAATGACATATTGGTGTTTAAAAAAGAAAACTGGAACAAAAGACTCACTCAAGACAGCAAAATAACATTTTATCTTTTTGACACAGTGAATCAAATCATAAGTTCAAACCTGCAGGTAACAAAACTGAAAATTTCCAAAACTTTAGGCAGTTTATTAACTGCTTCATATCTGTCCTGTCATTTACATCAAGTCATAGATTTTTATCCCCATAACACCCAGTGTAACTATCTACTTGGTCAGACACTTTAGATACTGTAAGCACTTTGTGAGACAAATCTAGACTCGACATGACTACAGTGATGTCATCACCCATGAATATCACCTGAAGACTCTTCAGTCTCTCCTGAAACTCTGAAACTGTTGTCCCTGTAAGACCTCACATTCACACACTCACAACACAGCTGCTTTACATTGTTTTGTCTCTTTAAATGTGACTTCATAGCAATTATAGACTCAAACGTTTTGTACCTCTGTATATTCTCACACAGTGAATGAACTGATGCAACAGATTTATCTTCATTAGGAACAAGTTCGAAGTCTCTGCTTGTGTCAAATGTTTACAAAATATGTTTTTTATGTGATAGTTGCATGAAAAGAGAGAAATGTGTTAAAATAACCTTAAAACATAAAAAAAAAAAAAAAAAACAAATGCCTATGAAGTTATCACTGCATGACTGCATTAATAGTCTTAGAACACAGTTGGCAGAAGTCCAAAAATAAGTAAGTGGCAACTGAAAAAAAAACGAAACAAAACTTTGTCATTTACACCTGCTGTAAAATGTGTTGCACATGGTAATTGTTTTGCCAAGGGATTGGCCAAGACACAACATGAGAAAGTCCCATGTGCCAAGCAGCCATGGAGATAGATACTGAATATTGTGATGATTCAATTTATTTACAATATGAGATGAAAAATACATGGAGCTTGATTTAACTTCAGGTTGGACAAAGGCCAGCAAAACAACCCTTACTAAGAAGTTGTAAATATAACCTAATGAAATTAAAGAAATGATAATATGCTTCATCAGTGGCCCGATGGAGGGCAGTAAACCAGGCTCTGTGTAGTCAGATCACTGAAAAGGTGGGAAAAATATTGTAAGAAAAAATTGTTGTGCAACCAAAAAGCAAAAAGCATTTCCTGTCACATCTCTACTGCACCTTCAAATGGAGGCAAAAAATATGTACACAAACCTTTTCATATTTTATAGTGATTTGATTCACTGTTGATATAACAATATTGATTAGTTCAGCTAGTTTAAACATATAATTAATCAATTAGTAATTAGTAAATTATCTGTGCAAAGCAAGATTTAAAAATAGAGAAAATTTCACTTGACGGCTAACATGCTGGAACTGAGGAAAGCCTCAAATATCTTTCTACAGTTGACTTCCAGGTGAGCTTCTCTGAAAACATATTTTGAAAAAGTGCTCATAGTGATTTATCTTGTCAGAAGACTCAGCAGCATCGTTGTTTGTCAGTAAATGTTATAACTAGTGTACAAAACTCTTGTTTAGGGTGTTTTAACATTTCATTTTCCTTTCTGGTAAAGTCAGTTCAATTGTAGGTCCAAGAATATCCAGGATTGTTTTAATGGCCAGCAGAATAGTTGGTAAACCCCAAAAGTCCTTGATTCAACTCCTCATGGAAAAGACAAGGAAGAAAACAAGGAATATCCTGGCAGAGAACTCACTGCTTGCCATTATTGATTACTTATAATTTCACTACAGTTTAATGTAGGACATGTACTGTAGTTATCTACCCCAACTGGTGAAGTGAGCCACCTTTGTGACATAATTAAACTGTTATACATAATAACACTGTTGAGTCTTAAACATAAAACCAGACAAACCTGCTTGTCACAAAAACATCCAAAACACTGTTGTCTACCTTCACATTCCAGTGTGTGGGTGGTTCTTTTCAACAGTATGTAAAAATATTTCATATCAATCAATCTGTCAGTACACTGAGAAGCATTCCTGTCAACTACATGGAAGTGAAGAAGAAATGCTTCAGTGATTTCTGATAAATTAATTGTTTACAGGAAAACAGAGTAGCAGTGATTAATCATGGCTGCTTGTGAATTTTTCCACACTTATAGGCCTATAGTGGGATAGACAAACCCCCAGGTTCTCAACATAACTTATATTGCTGATGACAGTTATTATTATTAGATGATAATATATGGCTCCCACATACTTTGTTAATCTTAATCTTATCTTTTAGACACTTGGATTTTACCTTTGTAACCAAATAAACCTGCATGTATTGTCAATGAGAGGCGGCATATAGATGTGCCAGATAATAATATTAACAATCTAGAATTCTATCATCACACTATATGGTTGGAAGAAATGAGTACACCCCGTGTTGGTATTTACTGATTACAAAAGCAAATCAAGATAAGACAAAAGATAAACAGAAACCGGTTGTTCAGGTGTATGAAATGCTTTCGATTTCTATATCAAGTATAAATACAGAAGCAGATGCAGACAGTCTCAGAGTCTCCTGCAGCCTGATGTCAGGTAAGTTACAGTGAACCTTAGTATGCTGAAACCATTTGATTCTTCTGTATTGGACTTGAAATGTGGCATAAAGTTTTTGAAATATAATTTGAAGCTACACACAAATGTATCCAGTTAATGATAGAATGTGTAGTTGTGACTGACTAAGTATTTATATTTTTGAATGAAACTGGTTCTATCAAACATAAGAGATGATATTGTGTCTCTAGGTTTTGATGTGTGGGGGAATGAAGAGAAAAGACGACAATAACGGACCCAGATAAACAAGAGACTACAGGTACGCTCCCACTCACATTACCTACATTTCAGGTTGTACGTTTGGCCCTTGTTTTAAGTGCTGCTGCTCTCATGCTCTCTCTCCCTCTCTCTTTCTCTCACCAACACACACACACAGACCTTAAAGTTAACAGTTTGCATATAATCAGTGGATACCATTTCTGGAAAACTAGTGATGCACCTGTGAGTACCACATACAAAACTCCATTCTCCTGCATTGTATTGGCATGAATAAATGATATTATGATAATAAATTATAGATGAGATATGGATGAGACATTGTTTAACCCTTTAAAGACAAGAGGATTACATTCAGTTTCTCCTGCTGTCATGACCCAGCTCTTAGGCCATGACAAATGAAGAGAAATACACGTTTGTACTGAAAAATGGATCTTTTACATTTATGTTTTAGAAACTGCATCAAAATATATTAATCAAATGTATGAAATAGTAAGTCAGTATATCAGTGGTGTTGGTGAGTGGATGTATGAATGTGTAATGTTTTGTGGTGTAAACTAAAGAGAAGTGAAACAAAAGAAAAGAAAAGGTGTGGTGCAGGGGGAGAGCCAGTGATGAGGTGAGAGGGAAAGGAATGAGGATGACTGATCCTAAATGCATTCTGGATGGAGAGGTGCCAGGTGCATGCAGTTGCACTAATATAGTCTCCACCTACCAGGACCTGAAAGGAGACAAAACACACACACAGCACACAAGACACAAACCTGAGGGTCATAGTAAAGCCTGAGAGTCGTCATACTTTACACTATGGCTGTGTGATGTAGCTTCAATGAACAATGTGGTATTTAATACAAATAATTTTCTCTGAAATTAATATCAAAATATGGCAATTCTATGCAAAATCACATAAAATAATTAATTCATGTTGATTTAATGTAATAAACTGCTAATTAACACTCTTTTCCCCGGTGAATGTTTGTTTGTTTTTTTGTTTGTAAGCTAGATAAGAGGAGATTTTAGCAGGAAAGCTCATGTGGGTTGTTGATCAGAGTCTGTTGCTCTTGTGTTGTGTAGCAAGATGCTATCAGGCTCAGTGATAAAAACACGGGGTAGAGAATAAAAAAGAAAGAAAGACAGACAGACAGAATGGTTTTCTGAAGAACAATAATTTTCCATTAAACTGTGTCAGGCCACTGCAGCTGATTTTCTATACAAATTAGTATAAAATCTGAGGAGCAAAGCACAAATGTCTGTAAACAAGACACTTATAAAAAACAGCACAACAAAAGATCACAAAAGACTTAACATTGCAGACAATACAACAATTCCAGAAAACACAAAGGTTTTGTTTGGTGCAACGTTACGTGTTCAGTAATGTCATATTTTCTGCAATATGGTGTCTTCTGTAAGGTTGTGTTGTTTGCAGTGTTATCATTTCTGCTATGCTGTTTTCTTCCCAGCAAAGTTATATTTTCTGTAATGCTTTGTGTTCTCCAATGTTATACTTTCTGCACCTCAGGACTACTGTATAGGATTTAAAGCCAATTTTCCACTAACTAATCACAAGGCAGAACCATATGGAATCAGGTTCTTTATAAATGGATTTATGACACTGAAAACACATTTTTTAGTTTAGTGGTATATAGCCATAAAAACAGTAAAATAGTTCAGTTTCTTTCTGTGGAGGTTTTGAAATATGCATCCTTTAAATTTTTGCATGAAAAGACATGTAATGAGGTAGGTAATGTAGGAGACCAATACATTGACCATACCTTTGCTACCTTTGCGCAAATATAAACTCTCAAGTTATAGTTTAAGATATCTTCAATTAAGAGATTATGTACGAAAACATTTAACAGCCTTTGAGACCGAAACAAGTTCAGTTACAAATAATTATCTTAAAACACCTACTTGCAAAAAAAAAATCATCTGTATGATTTCCTGCTAACATAGGTTTCCCTTTTCCAGACAGCTTTAGACTGAAATGGGAAGAATTTGGTGCCACTGTTCCTCATGATATATGAGGGGGACACACACAGTCTCAAACAATGCTAGTCAAATTAATTTCAAGATACTACACAGACTCCACTTTTCTGAAATAAAATTACATAAAACCTGTCAAGTTGTGTCTCTGGATGATACTAGCTTGCTGAGGCAACCTTAAGCTAAAGTGTTTTCATTTGCTCTTAAATTCAACTCTTTTTGGTCTGACATTTTGATGATGTGTTCATGATCTCTAAAGCCATTGCTTCTAATCTAGCACCAGATCCTTTACTTATCATCTGTTGCTCATCTGAATCAACAATGAATTATTTGATTTGATCTGATTTGAAGCTGAATCTGACCTCTTATTCCCTCATTAAAAAATTAAATAAAATCCTTACTCCATAAAAATGATGCTGGATGACTTAATCAATACTTTACATTTAGGAAAAAATGATTTGCTTTAAGAAACTAACTCTCTCAATTTGATTTTGAATTTGGCAACCCCTTAAGTGTACCTCGGAGCTTAAAATTAGAAGAAAAACTATACTATTTCATTGTGACAAAGTGGATGAGAACACACTATTTGTCCCTACTTTCACCATCAAAGAAATATAGCCTATTATTTAATTATGCTTGTTAATTGTTTGTAATTAATTGTCCAGCATTAATCTGTAACTTGCAGACACAGACTATCCCAGGTTTGTTTGTGGTTTGCATTATGTTTGGTTACACTTCACATACCAGCAACATTTTTGGTTAAAGTAAAACACCGACAAGTATTGTTAAGTTTAGTTATTGTTTATTGGTTAACTTCTGTATTTCATAAGTTAATCATTTTCTTTGTTACTTACCGTACCCACCATGTTCTCCACAAACAAAAGGAACAGGCACCCAACTACTTCCTGTATTTATACGCTGGGTGACATCATCAGTGATGTCACTGGGTTAGACCAAGTATTGGGGGGATTTATGTTTAGTTAAATGCTTGGTTTAGTATCGATATGATTTGTACTTGTTTGGCTCAGGTTGAGGTTTAATACTGTGGATGTGTTTTGTGTAAACAATGTTGACTGATACAAGTAGCATTGTTATATGCCAGGTGGCATAAGGGAAAGGACACCCCTGCAAGAAATGTAGTTCTGCCTGATAGATTGGAGGGCCTATTTAAGGGGAGAGATGTAGGTTTAGGGGAGAGCAGAAATTGGAGGATGATAGTGTAGCTGTGTGCACGTGATCATGCCTTAGTTTGCATTTTCCTCAGTTGAGCTAGTTAACTTTGATTTGCTTGTGTTCATTTCATTTTTGAAACACCTCTTGCTTAGTTTTTTTCGTACACTGGACTGAATAAATCACTTTTTACACGTTCAACAAGAGTCTGCCTCCTACCATCTTCCTCACATTCATCTAAACATTTCACAGTATCACACAAATGTCCATGAATGTGATTGAGTGAAAATACACAGGGAACTTTATCGGGTTATGGTGATTGAGTTGGATTATTTAGACACTATGTTGACTTTTCTGAAATTCTGTAATAAAACCTTAGTGGGTGTGATGTCCAGAGGGTACAAATAGTGTTTCTCTGAAACTTTCTCTACAAACTTGGACTGGAGAAATTTTATCCCAACAAATTCACTCTTCGGCCTCTCTTCAACAAAAACATTTCGGATGAACCTGTTGAATCAATGGAGGAAATACCATGGTGCTCTCTAAGAAAACTATTTCAAATCAATGGAGAATGCAGAAACTGTGCACAGTTATCAAAAAATAATGAAGATGATGATGATGATGATGACGATGAAGAGGATAACAATTATCTGTTATACTCTGACCTGGTCACTGCAGATGACTCTGTAGACAACAAGGTTAAACTTTTCTGTCTGTTGCATTCTTTCTTTGTGCTGACAGCCTCTGGCAACAGGAAATGGCCCTCAAGATATCAATGTGCCAGTTTTCTGTTGCCTCGTGGCGATAATAGTCAGTGCACCATGAGGCTGTGTGCTATGAGATGAAATAGTTTTTCATGTGTTCACTCGACATTCATAACTAGATAAGTTCTCTCTCGATCTCTTACTCTGGAAATTAGCAAGCATTAAATAATTATGATCAAAACATACAATCAAAGTTAATAAGAACAGCTGGTAAAATAAACAAAGTGACAATATACATTGTTTGCTGTGGGTATAAAGGAATTCTGCAAATTTTAATTTTGCAATTTTGAATTTATGTTAACAATTTAGATGTGATGATAAAGCCCTTAAAAGTTCCTGAACTGTTTGGTTTAGGTACCTTGAAACTGCTTGAAATGTGCTTGAATCTTACTCTTAAAAAGCCATATAAACCCTTGTGAAGGATGATACACAATCCAAATGACTGATGTTAACAACAGTGTATTAAATTCAGCCTGGTCACAAGAATCAAACGTTGGCATTGTACGTTTCTGCAAACCACAGAAACGTTGAATATCTACGTTTCAAAACGTGTAATTCATAGCATATCAACATTCCTACAAAATGTATTATATCAACATTTCCAAAATACATATCATCTCAACATTTGTAAAGTGACGTAGTTCACATGCGATCTATATGAGCTATTAGGGGGAGAGGGGGTTGGTGTGGTTAGTAAGTTTCTTGGCAGCAAGTTGGAAATCAGCCGAGAGTATGGTTCAAGACCACCTCGAAACCAATGCAATGAGACGTCAGGACATTTGCAGCTGTTTTTCTGGCGAGAAAACCAGGTGGTTTTAGTGAGACATTGGCCGTTTTTATTTTATTTTAACCCAAACCATGATGTTTCCCTAACCCTAACCAAGTGGTCGTTGTGCCTAAACCTAACCAGACCTTAACCACAGCGTTGTCACACCATAAAACATCATTATTCAACGGGTAGAAATGTTAATGTGCTAGGTTTGTAGAAATGTTGATATGATACGTATTACACGTGTTGAAACGTATATATTCAATGTTTCTGTGGTTTGCAGAAACGTTCAATGCCAATGTTTTGTTCTGGTGATTGGGTTGATTAAATTACATTTTTTCAATCTTTTAAGCTCTTGTTATCAAAGCCTGATCAGCTCGAGCACAGCTTTACAATATGCTCCTTGTCTCTCTGCAGAACCAGCATGAGGTAGCAGGTAGTCATTCCACTAACATGGACAAGTACGAAAAGGTGAGAAAAATTGGGAAAGGTGCATTTGGAAAGGCCATCCTTGTCAGATCCAAAGAGGATGGACACCAATATGTCATCAAGGAGATTGACATATCTGGAGTAAGAACCCTTTATATAATATTCCACAGTATCATTGTTGATTTGAGCTCCTCTTTACTACGTTGCTCTTTCACATTATCTGTCCCTCTCACTTTGACAGATGTCACCTGAAGAGAGGCAGAAAGCTCAAAAAGAAGTTGAAGTCCTCGCCAACATGAGTCATCCCAACATTGTCCAGTATAAAGAGTCTTTTGAAGGTATAAATGATCCAAGATCTTAGCTGTAACCTCAACGAATTAGAGATCATCTACTGCAATAATATCCTGATGTATACATGTGTTTTCATGCATGTTCCTTATGCTGTATAAAAATCTTTTTAGTGAAGGACTGTCTGTGTATTGTGATGGACTACTGTGAGGGCCGAGACCTCTTAGAGAAGATCAAATCTCAGAAAGGACAACTTTTCTCAGAAGATCAAGTAAGCTACTAACTCTTCAAGACAATCATGAATGTTGAGGATAAACCTGATAATCTTTAGAGTGAAACTGTTCAACGTGTGGATAGAATTCATCATATAACACTCACTATTCCACTTCCATGTATATGTCTTTCATTACAATTACAAATGATGTATATTGTGCAAGTTGATACTCTTAAGTGTGGCTTTACGTTCCTGTGCCTTTCTTAGATCCTGGACTGGTTTGTGCAGATTTGTCTGGCACTAAAGCACATCCATGATAAAAAAATCCTCCACAGGGACATTAAACCACAGGTATTGCTTCATGCACCACATGATCTTGCCTCAGTGATGATGCATTTTTTATTTGTATTGTATAAACTCATGATAATGACATTACATGTCTTTTCATGATGTCTGCATAGAACATATTTTTGACAAAAGATGGGACTGTACAGCTCGGGGACTTTGGAGTTTCAAGGGTGCTGAACAGGTATTTAAAATGTCATCTGAATGAATCTGTAGATCTCTATAAAGCCAAGATTAAAATGGAAATAGTAAAACATAATACAGTCTGCTTTCTATTCTCTTCTTATGTCCAGCACTAAAGAACTGGCAACAACATGCACAGGAACACCACTTTACCTTTCACCAGAGATCTGCAAAAAGAAACCATACAACAACAAAAGGTACTAACTTGATGCTCTACGTTGTGTTTGTCTCTTTTGTGGTGTAAATTATCATTTAATAGTAATCCAGCAGACAAGTTCTCTCCCCACTGAAGTGACTGTGAGTCATGCAGGATTAGGTGAAGGTTTCTGGGGGATGTGAAGGTATCATGTCTCCTCTTTATTGAGCAAACCTGTTTGTGTATATATACAGCAGGAAGTTACTGTAGTATTGATTTCCACCTAAACTATTTTAATGCATTTATGCATGTAACCTGATCATGATTTAGTTAACTGAATGAAGTAAATTAAGCAGAATCTCAGGAACAACAATGGAAATAAGTCTAGGACTTTATTGTTCAATAACTGATAAAGTCTGATGTGTTCTGTAAAATATATTGGAGTGTTGTCAATAAACTTAAACCTCAGGGTCTCAATGTTCAATTCATAGTTTTCTCAGCAATAAAGTCCTTTTTTTCTCCAGCTTGCAAGTGCCTTGTTATTGAATAAATATAAATCTACCCTCAGAACTGATCCCAGTTTGTCTATTTGTTTGTTCTCTCCTCTGACTTTCTCTCCTCTGCAGTGATATTTGGGCCCTCGGCTGTGTCCTGTATGAAATGTACACTCTTAAGCCTGCAGTAAGTATTCTGTGTGTGAGCTGTTTACGAACTCATGAGGATTTAATGTATCTTACACAGCATTATAATGCTCACATACTGATTTAGATCTCTTCTCTGTATGTCTAATAGTTGACAAACAAGAAATTGGGTCATCTTTCCTTTCTTCATTTTTTCTGCAGTGGTTATAACTGTGTACTAAATGTGTTTCCTCACAGTTTAATGCTGACAATAGCATGGACCTAGAGGTGAAGATCGTCCGTGGCCTCTACCCTCCTGTGTCTGGTTGCTACTCCCAAGAACTGCGTTCTCTCTTGGCACAGCTGTTGAAACCCAACTCCACAGAGAGGCCCTCAGTCAGCAGCATACTGGAAGAATCTTTCCTCTCCTGTAGGATACAGAAGTTCCTCACACCACAGGTGGAGAGCACAGTTAGTTGTCTTTGATACAGCCTGAATTTACATGAAGCAGACTGTGTTCAGTTATAGAGCATTTATTCTCTACTCATTCCAGATCATTGCTCAGGAATTTGGCCATGCCTTTCTTCACAAGCAGCCTAAAGAGGGTGTGGTGAAGGGTTCACCAGGTAAGCAAACTCTTAATCTCTATGAACAGATATTGGCATACGAAAGCAGAATCTGAAGGAAAGGGACGATTTGCTATCTGAAACATTCTGGTTTCTGTTCATGTTTCTGGTTTTCCGCAAACAGTCTGTGGGGAGCAAAAGAGGTGGAACGCATTGGCCGGAATGTTGTCTAGACCTAAAACACCCACAAAAAGTACTGAAAGTACTGTTTATGTATTGTGTAGAGAAACGTTCAACTTGTGTAATAAAAGAAACAAATTATTTTCAGTTTACTTGCCATTTCCTTTATCAATTATTAACTCTTAATTGTGATATTATAATCTTTAGCATAATCTAATTATTAATACATGGGGATGAAATAAACATGTTAATGGGAAACAAAAAGGAGATGAAGTGATGAGACAAATCAAAGTCGCAAAAAATAAACACCTCAAAGTCACCTCAACAGATGGAGAGAGAGAGAGAGAGACTGAGCAGCATCAGTTCACAGTGAAGCAGGTGGAGGTGAAGATGGTGTTGATATAGATGTTAATACTGAGATAAATTCAGACAAACACACACTTGAGCCTAAATATCTCAACAAAAGGAAAGCTGCAGCATGTAGTGATTTTACAGTTTCTTGATGATCAATTTCAAATCCAAGTTTAATGAACAAAAAACTATTAATCAGACTGTGTTCATTAATAAATGCCTAATTGCTTAACTTTTGTTTGTATCACTTTTTAGATACAAAAGTCTAAATTTAATTAAATATTTGCATTGTGTTTGCGCTTGACCCTCAGAAGCCAGAATTTTCCCCACAAAACTAACAGTCGAATATTACATGACCTTAAATCCAGCAGAATACATAATCAACTTCTGTCAAAATGCCTCCTATTATTTGTGCAATCTTCCCTGAAATGCATATACAATAAGGAGAGAGGCACACAATGCAAACACTCACACAATAACTTGCAAACAGCAGTTTCAGTCTGATATGACATCACATCTGCACTTGAACAACAGGTGCAAAAGCCACAGTAAATGTGTGCACCCGCTTCTCTAGAGAAACTTGATTTCCCCTGCTAGATCTCTCCTGGAGAGAACCGATTTCTCTGTCATGTAGTATACACTTAACCATTACAGAGATAATTATATGTAGCCATGTATCCTCTTATTTAAAGTAATTAAATACAAAATCCGACTCAAAATGAAACTGACACTAAGTTATGTCCAGAAGTCTAAATAAGTTGGTTTCTACAGCTGAATAGTTAACTGTAAAATTCAGAAATATTTGCTGTTGTATGGAAAAATGTGTTTTCACTAGAGTGCATGTCCTGTCACTGTGCTTTCAGTCCAGATATGGATGGACGCGCACACACACGCGCGCACGCATGCACGCACACACACACACACTCTTTGTATGTATATATATATATATATATATATATATATATACATACAAAGAAAAAGAATCAGGAAGCAGTTGAAAATCTATAATAAAACATAGTGGATGTGTTGTCCAGAGGGCACAAAGAAGGTTTCAAGTGTGTAATTATATCGGGTTGGAAGTTGACCACTGAGAGGTAATTCCAATGAAAACTGTTTACATTATTTCAGACTGACAAAGTCTCAGTGAGAATATTTACAGTCATTCTGTATTTTGGTCCTGTGTCAACAGTCAGTTTTAGTTTCTGTAAAAAGTCACCAAAGAATACTTTGTCAGTCTTTTGACTTGATATTGCTACAGTTCTACCAACAAGACCTGACAACTTAATTAGAAATATTAATTAATTTGATATATAATTGTAAGTTGTAAATTGTTAAGTAAAAATTTACAATTGTAAATTGATATAGATCACAGACTAACACCACTTCCACCAGAATCCTTTGAAACAGAAAACATCTATTCAGAAATTGTAAACAAAAACCTTTACACTTTGGTAGTAACAAAAACACACACTCATACACAAACATATAAGTCATAAAGGGTTGTTGATTTGTATGTTGTTCATTTTTAAAGTGTTTTTTTTCTCTTTCCTAGTCTTTTTCAACTTTCTCTCCAAACTTGGACTGAAGACATTTTATCCCAACAAGCTCACTCTTCGGTCTCTTTTGGAAATCAACAAAAACAGCATTTATGATGAAACTGTTGAATCACTGGAGAAAATACCATGGTGCTTTCTCAGGAAACTCTTTCAAATCAATGCAGAATGCAGAAACTGTTCACAATTATCAAAAAATGATGATGATGAAAACAATGATCTGTTTAATTTAGACCTGTACACTGCTGATGACCCTGCAGACAACAAGGTTAACCCTCTCGACCTCATAGTCGCACTCTTTCTTTGTGCTGACAGCTTCTTGCAACAGGAAATGGCCCTCAAGATGTCAATGTGCCAGTTTTCTGTCCCACTGCTGTTGCCTCATGGCAATAACAGTCAGTGTTCCCTGATGCTGTGGGCTCTGAGAGACATCGTCAAAGAGTGGTGTCCACATGATTTGTCTGAATCAAGAGGATTTGTTGAAGACACCATTGTCCAAGCAAATATACCATTCTTTACCTTTGTGAGGCTGAAAAACTGTAGTTTGTCCAAGTCACAGGTTTTGAATCATGTTCTCAGTCGCGGCCAACAGAATCACAACATCTTCATACACAGAGATATGGAAGGAGGAGAACTTAAAAGAAAAATTGCCAATGGTTTGGTCGAGGTTTGCTGGTACCTTCCCTGTGGTAAAAAAAATCTTGACATATTTCCAGGACCAGTTGCCTTTGCCAATTTGAGAGGAGACATTTGTGAGTCACTCGCACAATTCAATTTTCTTTTTCAAGTGTCAACTGCTACCTATGTGTTCCTGGACAAAGTTGAAGACAATGAGCACAAGATTCTGACTTCTCTTCAAGATGTGAAATCCAAACTCTTCTTGGTTGTTAATTGCAAGGACAACTCTAGAAAGGACAAGATGTCTGTCCAGACAACAGTGAAAGAGTTAGAGCTACCACAAAGCAGTGTGAAAATCAAAGACTCAAGGGGAAATGTTGCAGAGTTTTCAAAGAAACTTTGTGCAGCCATCAAGACCTCACTGCCAGATGAAACACCCACATTGAACATTGTCAATATGGTTGGAAAAGCTGTTGAACTTGGTCTATCTGTGGATGAAAACTCAAGTGAAAAACAAAGGAAAGCAGTTGAGGAGATCATGGTTGACATTGAGGGGCGAAGTGTACCAGACTATAAGAAACAACAACTTCCTTTTCAGGGAGTTAAGTGGAAAAGATTATCACAGTTAGAGAAGGAGGAGTGTAGATTGAAATCTGGTGACTCAAGCCTTGAAGAGGATAAATCCCAGCTACAGGCAGAAAAACAAAAGATTAGGGAGGAGCAAAGCAAACAAAAACTGTCCAAAGGAATGAAGAGTTTCATTAAAATCTTATCCACAAGTGACAAAAAAGAAAGAGGTTTTTTACTTAAGTGGATGAAACTCAAGTTAAACACACATTCACGGAGCAAACTGTCTGAGCTGCGCAAGGAATTCAAAGAGCAATGCAAGAAGCGAGATAAAAATCTCATTGCAAAGTTAGATCAAGCTTTGATGGAGAGTTCTTTAGGAGTAGAGCATTACATGAGAGAGATGGGACTCATCTATGAGTTCTCAATTTCTGGCTCAAGAAACACTGCTGATGAAATATCTCGTCTCCCTGGTTTGGCAGCTGAAATGCTGTTGGATGGATATCCTTTAGAGCTCTTGGATGGAGATGCTTCCAACATCCCAGAGAGATGGGTGACAGATGTACTGACGGAGCTTCACAAGAAGGTTGGAGGGAAGAGCAGACTGTTAGTACTGACTGTGCTGGGTGTTCAAAGTTCAGGGAAGTCAACACTCCTCAATACCATGTTTGGTGTGCAGTTTCCTGTCAGCAGCGGCAGATGCACAAGAGGAGCTTATATGCTTTTCCTCAGAGTTGGAGAGGACATGAAACATGAGTTGAATTATGAATTCATAGTTCTCATTGACACAGAGGGTCTAAAATCTCCTGATTTGGCAGAACTAGAGGAAAGTTATGTGCATGACAACCAGCTGGCAACCTTTGTGATTGGCTTAAGTGATGTCACCATTATCAATGTCGCCATGGAGAACTCAACAGAAATGAAAGACATCCTGCAAATTGTAGCTCACGCTTTCCTGAGAATGAAGGAAATTGGTAAAAAAACAGTTTGTCATTTTGTGCATCAAAATGTTTCTGGAGTTTCAGCTCATGAAAAGACCATGTCAGAAAGAAAACATCTCTTGGACCAGCTCAATGAAATGACACAAATTGCCGCTGAAATGGAAAAGAAGCCTTCTATTAAAGCTTTCACAGATTTGCTGGACTATGACATGGATAAAAACAACTGGAACATCCCAGGACTCTGGCATGGAACCCCTCCGATGGCACCAGTGAACACAGGTTACAGTGAAGCTGTAGCAGATTTCAAGAAAAATATTTTGGAGACAGTGAAAGCAGACCAAAGCATTAAAGTCTCACAGATCCCAGAGTTTCTAGAATGGATAAAAAGTGTCTGGAAAGCGGTGAAATATGAGAACTTCATCTTTAGTTTCAGAAACACTCTTGTGGCTCAGGCCTACGACAACCTTTGCAAAGAGTTCAGCCAATGGGAATGGCAGTTCAGAAAAGAAATCCTCTCCTGGCAAACAGAAGCAGAGATGGAAATCTTAAATTCTGAAAATGAAGCTGATATTCGAACTTGGAACAAATTGGTTGAATCAAAAAAATCAGAGGTGTCAGAAAAAATAGCATCTGAAGAAAGAAAAATCAAAGAGAAACTTACAAACTACTATGAAAAGAAAGACCAGAACGTAAATCTGATAGAAAAATACAAAACCGACTTTTTCAACAGCATCAGTAGTCTTGCAAAGGAAATCGATTATTCTGTGAACAATAGATTGGATTGTATCCTTGAGCTAAAAATAAGTTCAAATAAGGCTCAAGACATACAGAAGAAATACAGAGGCGGAATTGAAGACGAGGTCATGAAGCTCCTGAGTGAATGTAAAAACTCTGATAAACTGTCTGATGAACAGCTGACACATGAGTTTGAAAAGATGTGGACTGAAGCCACTAAAAATGTGTCCGGCCTGAAAGTGCGAGATATCGCAGCAAGTGTCCTGAAACAGTTGAGAAGAAATTTCTCAAATCGGAATGTTGATGAGAAATTCCAAAACATTAAAGACCTAAAGGAGATTGGGAAGGATCCATTTAAAACTGGGCATGAACATACAGACTCCATTATGAAGAAGGTTGGAATTCGAGGAGATCTGCAGAACTTTGCTGACAGTGTCATTGAATCTTGCACACAGTTTCTGCTTGATAAAGCGAAGACAAACACAGATTACCACGACTCTTTTACAAGGGAGCTTCTTGAAAAAATAGATGAATCCCTTGATAAAAGTAGTCACAAAACAAATGCAAAGTTTGTGATTGATCTGAAACTTCACATGTGTGGCATTGCCTCAAGGGAATTCCTCAAAATGCATCAAAAATTCTTGTCAGATAATGATCCTCAAATTCAGCTGCAGAAGTACAAGACTCAGTACTTGGCAGATTTTCTTGATTTATACAAACAGAGAGATGATTGTCAGCGCAAAGCAAATGATTTTGTCCAATTTTGTATCAAACCTGCTGTGGAAGAGTACATCAATAGATCTCTGGGAATAAACATAGTGGATGAAATTTTGACAGGTTGTCATTCAGCAGAGTTCAGTTCCCGCTCCTCTTTCCAGTACAACATTCAGGAAGAGTTGCTGCAAAAGGATGACTTCAAGAGTTTTGACAAGTACATTTGTAACTATGAAATATATGTGAAGGATTGGATATTTCAGCAAATCCAGCAACAAATGTTAGAGAACAAAACTTTGTGCAAACTGAAACAAGAGAATCTGAAGGTGATAGTTGACAAAATCACAGCAGCCTTAGAGCAGGCCACAAAAGGACCAGATGGTGTTCAACTGCCAGACAACAATGAAAGCATCACAGAGCTCATCAGCAACATGCGGAAGTATTTGATTAAAGACATCTCAATTTCAGAGGAGGATGAAAAAACCACCTTGTTTCAGATCCAAAGCACATGTCATCCATTTATCAACAGCCTCAAAATATCAATAGAAGACTTGAAAGAACAGCTTCAGGAGGAATTCTCAAAGTCTGAAAACATCACTGAGACTCTGAACAAACTTCCAATCAAACCACAGGAGGAGCTTTTCAAACGAGTGTTTGGTTGTGGACAACAATGTCCATTTTGTAAAGTTCCCTGTGAGGCTGGAGGCAAAGATCACAAGCAGCATCATGCAGCTGTTCATCGACCAAAAGGTCTTGGTGGATACAGAAATGTAGACACTCAGAAGCTGAATCAAACACTGTGTACAACTGATGTGCGAAGTGAATGTAAATTCAAAAACACAGATACTAAATGGAAGTTTCATCCTTACAAAGACTACACCAAGTACTATCCAGACTGGCACATTCCTCCAGATCGCACCATAGAGGCATCTGACTACTGGAAGTTTGTACTGGTAAAATACAATGACAGATTTGCTCAAGAGTATAAGGCCAAGCCAGCTGATGTTCCAGAGGCCTGGAGGAGAATCACAAAGGAACAAGCACTGAAGGGTTTAAAAGATGCCTTCAACATAAAGTGAACAACATACAAATGTCTTTAAACAAAACCAAATTTGGAACATGCAAGATTTTTTTTTTTAAACAAAATGAACTCTTTGGAGAGGAGCAAAAGGATATGAGGACTAATCACCTTACAGCATTCAGCAAATCAGATTGATCAAATTCAATCAGTTAAATTAGTTTTTTATGTAACTGACTTTGTGGTTCAAACAGACTAAAGCAGCTGCTGACAGTGAATACTGTGGCATCCTTTGGTCTGGTGAACATGATGAATGACAAATGATGAGTTGAACAAGTTGCTGAGAAGTTGAAAAGCTGGAAATAGTTATTAGACTGTCTCTTTTTCTATACTATTTCTTTTACTTTTTTATTTTGTGTTTTTACTTTTTGAAGATTACAAATGTTTTGTTTTTTCTCTCATGGATAATGACTGGTGTTGATGATGATAATGATAAACTAAAATGATGATGTACAACAAGATCATGTAAAAAAGATGTTTAATGTTTTCATCTTCAACTTTTGGTTTGTGATCATTACAAATGTTTTGTTTTTTGTTTTTTCAAGTTTCTATTTGCATACATGTAAATACACAATTGTGATGCTGATGATGACAATTATAATGATGTTCTACAAAGACCACATGAAAAAATTGGTCATGATTTGCAATGTGTTTTTTAAATTATGACAACTGTTTGTTTGTTGTTTCTTTGCTCATATTGATATATGACTATGTGAATAGTAACCAGTGTGCAAGATAATGATGATGACCATGATGAAGATGTCAGCATGGTTCATTCAGTGTTTGCAGTTGGCTTTCTAATGGTTACTACCAGTCAATCAATAACAAATATTGATACAACTGACTTTTGGTGCCTTTCTGAAGCTGAACATGTAACAAAGAGGCAGAAAGCACAGAAACAATTACTCAGACTTTTAAATATTTACCGTATTTTTCTGTTTTTTTTTAAAATTATTTTAAGTAAAAATGTAATGATGATGATGATGATGAAGGCCTATGTAGTTCAAAGGTCATCTAATGAGATACTGTTTTGTAACACGTTTTACTACTTTCTTTTTAGATTTTTTATAGTTTTATTCTTTAACATTACTTACAAAATGTAACATGTTACAATGAAAATAGTTATTAATGTTTTCTTGGAGATTAAAGTAAATAAATTGTCATCAGTTCAAATGTTTGCATGTTGATGCAAATTACTTTTTCATTCATGTACAAATACTGAGACGTCCTTTCATGTGTTGTTAATGTAACTTTTTTCTTTTAGATATTATGTGTTGAACAAGACTAGAAAACAGTATTGTTATCTTTTAAAAACATATTATTATTGTTTTTTGTATTTTTGTATTTTACTTTTTGACAAGTACGATGTAACGAGTAAGATGTTTGTTTTATTCATCTTGTAACACGACTATGTACATAATGACATGAGCTAAAGATGATGCTGTTGATGCTGTTGATGATGATGATGAAGAACAAAGGTCATGTGAAACAGATGTTTTCTAACATGTCATCACTATTCTTTAATATTTTTACAGTTTAATTTCTAATAGGAACATGTAAAACATTTGATCTTTTGATGTGTGTTTGATAAAAGTCAGTGAATAAGAGTCTTTATGTTGTTGTAACTGACCTTTTAGCTCATGTTTAAATATTCTCTAAACAAGCCAACTATGGGAATAATGTGGCATCTTCTGCTCTGTTGATCATGTTCAACTTCTGACACAATGAATTAAACAAGATACAAACAAGGTTTGCTTTGTCAGTGTTTTTTTCTTCTTCTTTTTTACCGGTTGACATACAGTATAGTTATGTGTATAATGATAAGTGATAGTGATAATATCCTGTATGCACAAAGATCATGTGGCTAAATATCTTTATCTCCAAAATTTGACACCAAACTACAACTTGAAATTAATATTGACAATTTCAAATTTGATAAGTTCACAAATATTGGGTATAAAGTTTTCTTCTACAAATGCATGACTTTAGTTTTATGTTTTTAAAGCTGTAATCAAAGCCGCTGCACTACTGACAACAATGGTGTCACTCTTTACCAGCTGTCAGTAGTTCCTTTATTTCCATTGTGCATTGCATTATGGGACAACACTGTCTATCAACAACAGTTATCAATTATTAATCAACACTACAGACTCAGAACATGTTTAGATTTAAATTTTATGAATTTATGACACAATGTTATAAAATATGAATCACAGAGAGGTTTACAGGTATTTGGAGGATTGTTCTCCATTTTTGGTTTTATCTTCACAGTTTTTGAGATATCTGTCTCTGAGTTTTCTGCCACCATCCCAGTACAATGGAGGAGCATTAAAAAGTGACATTTAAAAGACTTCAACAGTATCACGTCTTTCTAAAAACAATGTCCCCACTTACTCTGGACAATCCACAGGACACATTCTCAACATCTCTGAGTGGAAAGACTTTCTACTAAACTAATCTGACATCTTTTTACAGTATTTTCTGTGGATTATCCACAGTAACAGTCACACTTTCTAGAAAACACACTGCTGTTGATTTTAATTTATTGTAACTTTTCAGTGCTTTGAGAACCACAAATGAAACTCCATTGAACTGGTGTGGTGACATACATCTCAAACACTGGACTAATAAAACCAAAACTATCACCATGACTACACCTATCACAAGAGGTTACTCACAAAATGTTTTTCTGTAATTTTGGGTGAACTGGTCCTTTAACAAATAGAACCACCAGACACCAGCAGATGCTGTTAATTTGGCACTGGAGTAAGTTCTTCATGAAATCTGAAGAGGATTAAAGTGTATCTGTTGTATGAATACACAGTGAAACACTGAATCACAGTTCAAAGAGCAAATATTGAGAACAAGAGAGAAGTAGTGAAGTAGTGATAAGTTCAGTCTTCTACCACTTGAGGGCACAAGAGTCAAGTCCACCTTGTGTGGAGTCTACACTCTATTGCAGCTTTCTAAATGGAAAATTAAGAGTGTCTGAAATCAGAAACTGCACAGTCTTATTCATATATTAATAACTCCTGTCTGTGTTTGATCCAACAAGATGAAAACATGACAAATAATCTGACGGACAGTTTAAGTGACTCCTTCACCTCTCTGCCTGTCAGTCTCTGTCACTTATTGACTAACGTGTTCAATCTCAACCAGGTGTGTAGACAGTAATGTGTCTGAGCAGCACTGACCCACCAAAATTATCATATTACTTACACTTATACATCAAATATGATTTTAATGATTTTGGATCGACTGTTTTTATTTGAATTTATTGTGTCTCAGTGTGATCAGATGTGTTTTATTATGATTATGTTGAGGTCTTATTGGGTATCTATTGTTTTTATTGTGGATTCTTTGGTGCTTTTATGTCTGGAGCACTGGACCAAATGAATTTCTCTGTGTAGGATAATAAAGTTGATCTGAATCTGAATCTGAATCACTCACTGACCCTCACAGCCAAGTCTGATCAAAATACATTTTGTAACAATAAATATATAAAAACACATATAAGGAAATAAATTAATATGAATTTGATTTATTGTTGATTTGACGTGTGTGTTGAATTTGTTGTCTGATTAAAACAGAACTGTTGAAATAAATTGTAGGAAGTCTCCGGAATGTAATTAGTTCCATTGGTAAAAACACCTGCTAAATGCAGCTAATTCAACAGTCCTGCAATAAATCCACCTTTATGATTGTTATAATGTTGAGTTTTTGTGTGTTTCAAATATTCTTTTCTTCTCCATTTAGAACAATGAGGTAGACATAAATTTAGAAACCCCTCTAAAGACAATACAAGTCAACATCAGCACTAATGCAGTCTCAACATGACCATAAAGACAAATCATCACCTCTCTAAACAGTTTCAACAAAAACTCTGATATTTTTAGTAGCACCACCATAAAGGAGTCCATGCAGTGGGACACATGCAACACAGACAGAGAAATAAATGCTGCAGTTTTGCTCAATTCAATTCATTTCATGTCTGCACATTTTGCATGTCAGACGCTGCCATCCAGTGGTTCCACTGCAGAACAACATTCATGTTAAGCACAGTGACATCTGCTGCTGGGGAGCAGGAAGGCCGTCATCTCTCCTCACTTCTTTCTGTCTTTGAATTTTTTTTCATCAGAGTTTGCAGAGTTGTTCATCATCACAACACTGGAGGGCAGCAAAGATTATCCATCACAAGCATAGTATGTTACATACCTGCAAAATGAAAATCAAATCAAATAATTTATATCAATCAAATCAAATCATATTGAATAGTTGATAACAGTGTGAAAATGATTTGGAAAAGTAGTTAAAATGATGTTGAGTAACAATTCTTTGTGAAATTCTGCATTTTGCAGTAAAGGTGCATAATAGAGGAGCTTTTAACACCTATTTACAGCACACTGGATGTTGTTGGTCAGAGGGTTTTATGAACTTTGAACTTCTGGACATTTTAATCACAGAGCATTAAAGATACAATGTATAGCTAATACCTGAAACATCAGTATCACTGAGTGAACAGTGAAGGTGAAAGCCCGAGCTCTGACTCTCTCAATCAGCCACTTATCACAATAAAATATGCACAATAATGACAGAAAGACTTCTCTTTAAAGCTATAAACAGTATTTATTAATCTCCACAAGAACCAACAAAGTCAACAAGTGTGTCAATTAATAAACATTATGCTACCAACTAATACTAAGTGTAAACACACATAAAACAGCAGCAGTGTAAAGTCAAGCAGGTAAACAAAGTGTGTGGCAGTGTGTGTGTATGAGAGAGAGAGAGTGTTTGTGTGTGTGTGTGTGTGTGAGTCACAAGATAGCTGACGTGATCGAGCCAGGTGACGATGCACGTGATTCAAGATGGTGCAGCTTCAAGGGGAAGCAGGGGGAAACACTACTGCGCCTATTCAGTGGGCCGCACAACGTGGAAGCAAACCTGGAAGCTAGAAATTTTTTTGGCGTATGCGCCAGGCAAGCAATTATAAGTATTATAAATTCTGATTAACAATAGCAGATAGCGCTGACTGGTGGTCGGTGGCGTTTCTGCACACACATGGCTGATGGCGGATAACACAGAAAAAAAAGGGGGGGGCGACAGTTCGACATTATCTGACCATCAGATGTGTGGAAAACGTGTGTAATTAGGTGGATGTAAGGTGTGCTAGCATGTGTGTATGTTAGTAAAAGAGAGAGGGAAAGAGAAGGGGGAAGACCAACTCTCCGTCCCGCAACCGTGAGAGGAGAGAAGTGGTTGCTTTATCTACAGAGAACACGCATACGGACGGTTGTCTGTACGCACGTTGTCTGGTTGTGAACTGACAAAGCAACTTACTTTTCACTCACGGTGGCACAAACACAAAAATCCCGAATGGGATAACACAAACAATATGGTGCGGTGAACACAACTAAACAGGCAACAACTTAAATTAAAGCTGCAAGCAGCATTGAACAGGCCCTCGCGCCTCCGTGCATGTCAGGCCATGGCGCAGTCGAAGATCTTCTGTCACGGGCATGATGTTGTCTTCAGACCCGGGCTGTTTTCAGACAGTTCAAGAGGGAGATAAACATCACTTCCTTTGTTCACTA